>NW_026596166.1:1690568-1763011 GCF_907164565.1 Psammomys obesus | reverse complement strand
CGCTGCTGGGTAGCACCTCTAAAAAAAATTCTTATTTTTATAGACCATTTAAAAGTCTTCCACATGACATACCCTCTTTTCATTGCATCCTTGCATTATTTTATGGTCTGGCAATTCTTATTTTCTATCTTAAGTCATTTTTAGACCTTTCTGTATTTCTGCCAGCTACTCAGCGCTATGCTGTCAGAAAGCTTTATGGAGTGACCCAGGTGACAGGGAGCCAGACTGAAAACACTTAGACATCAGTTTCTGCTGCCTTCTTTTTAACGTGTATTTCGTTCTCTCTTCTTTTACATTATTTTAAAGATCAGTTAATTAATTAGTCACAGGGAGGCGCACATGGCAGCGCCAGAGGACAACCTGCAGGAGCCGGCTCTCTCATTGTACCACGCGGGCTCCGGGGACCGAACATAGTTCATCAGATTTGACTGCAAAAGCTCTGGCCTGCTGAGCTCTCTCACGATCCCTGCTCTTCAGAGGTTCTTAAAAGGCATAGACTGGTGGAAAAAATAATGTGAGGGTGAGAAGAAGCAAATGGCAGTATAGCTTACTATGTGAGCAGTTCGGACAATAACCTGGGGTGGTATGGCGATAAGCAATCACACTGAACAGCATTTTCCGCTTTCCAGAATACGAATGTTTCACATGGGCCATTCACGGTATTAGCACGACATCACTGTGTGCGTAGCCGGGAAGAGGAGCTCGGAAGAAAAGTATCACATAGTGTTCCCACCAAGCAGATGGCAACTGGCGCAGATGCCTGCCAGCGAAAGTGAAAAGGAAAGTGTACAGCATAAGAAGCCAGGGGTGAATCTATTTATTATCTTTGACTTAATAGCATTTATGTAATTGTACAGTTATAGAATTTCATTTTACTGGTGTCTGTATTTAACAACTAGCTTAGGAAAGTTTGAAAATGTAGCAGTTAACAATTATGAACTCAGTACAGCTAAACTACCTCCATCTCTGTGTGACTCTTGGCTAGTAATTTTGATACTAGCAATTTTACTAAGGAAATTACCTACACATTGTATGAAGCACAAAGATATTCCAGATGGCGCTATTGGTAATAGCCAAGAAATTGGAAGCAACCCAATTATTTAAAGTGAATTGTGGTTAAATAAATTCATTGGAATGCTCCCTATAATTACAAGGGACTTCTTTGAAGACTTTGTAACAACAGGGCAATGCCATATGCTTAAATGGAGTGAAAAAAATAAAAAAGAATGTTGAATATCTGCTTTATATAGACTGGCAGCATTTAAAACATGTAAACATGCTAATAGCAGAAGTAAATGTTAGTTTTTAAAGATTGTAAGAATATGGTATTGTCCTCTTTATTCATCTCATTAAAAATTTCAGTAATTAGTGTATAGATAATGAAAAATAGTGTCATCTTTTGCTCATAAAGTAAAATCATAATATCCCTAGATTTTTACTGCATTTAAGGATATTATAAAATATATATATTTTTTACTTTAGAAATTAAGTATTTTAATCTAATGCTTGGGAGAATATATACAAACTGAATTGGCTTTAAAATTTCTTTATTGTTATCATTTATTACAATTTATTCAGTTTGTATCCGGGCCATGTCCTCCTCCCTCGTTTCCTCCCAATCCCACCCTCCCTCCCTCTTCTTCCCCTATGCCCCTCCCCTAGCCCACCGATAGGTGAGCCTCCTCCCCTTCTATCTGACCCTAGCCTATCAGGTCTCATCAGGACTGGCTGCATTATCTTCTTCTGTGGCCTGGCAAGGCTGTACCCCCTCACCCTGGGGGAGGTGATCAGAGAGCCTGTCACTGACTTCATACCAGAGAAAGCCCCTGCTCCCCTTATTAGGGACCCCACTTGGAGACTGAGTCTACCGGCTATATCTGAGCTGGTGTTTTAGGTCCTCTCCATGCATTACCCTTTGTTTGTTTGTTTGTTTGTTTTGTTTTTGGCTCTGTTGGTCTCCTTTTGGAGCTCCTGTCCCCTCCAGGTCTTTCTATATCCCCCTTCTTTCATAAGATTACCTGCACTCTGCCCAAAGTTTAGCTATGAGTCTCAGCCTCTGCTTTGATACCTCAATCAGCTGAGTCTTTCAGAGGCCATCTGTGGTAGGCTCCTGTCCTGTTTCCAATGCCTATTACATTTGTCCTTCTGAATGAGGACTGAGCATCTTCCCTAGGGTCTTCCTTATTTTTAGCTTTTTTAGGAGTATGGGATTCTCAATAGAGGAATATCAAATGACAGAGAAACACTTAAGGAAATGTCCAGTGTCCTTAGTCATCAGGGAAATGCATATCGAAACAACCCTGAGAGTTCACTTTACACCCATCAGAATGGCTAAGCTCAAAAACTCAAGTGACAGCACATGCAGGAGAAGATGTGGAGAAAGGGGAACCCTCCTCCATTGCTGGTGGAATGTAACCTTGTATAGTCACTTTGGAAATCAATCTGATACTTTCTTAGAAAATTGGGAATAGTGCTACCTCAAGAACCAGCTAAACCGCTCCTAGTCATATATCCAAAATATGCTCAACTATACAACAAGGATATTTGCTCAACCATGTTCATAGCAGGTCTGTTTGTAATAGCCAGAATCTGGAAACAACCTAGACCTCAACCAAAGAATGGATAAAGAAACTATGGTACATTTACACAATGGAATACTACTCAGCTATTAAAAACAAAGACATCATGAAATTTGCAGACAAATGGTGGGAACTAGAAAAGATCATCCTTAGTGAGGTATCCCAGAAGCAGAAAGACACATATGACATATACTCACTCATAAGTGAGTATAGGATAAACATACAGAATTGGCTCTTTAGTAGATTAATTTCCAATTCCTTTTGTCCCTAGATTTTATGTAAGTCACAAAATTTATATAAGTCATTGTAGATTTCCATGAGGGATTTGCAATTTTTATACAAATTCTACTTAAACTTAAAAAATATCTATAAGTGCCTATTTTAAAGCTGTGTTATAACTAAAGAGTTAGTTGTCACTTAAGAAAATTAAAGGTGTGGTTCTAAAACAGCCTGGGTCCTGGAAACCCCACCTTCCTGTCTAATCTATGTATGGTTAAATTTTTATTTCATTTATAATTTGTCTTATTTCATGAAGGAATTTCTCAGATCTTCAAATACAGGTAATCTAATTTCATACACTTCTAAAAAAGGTTTAAACTATGTTTTCTGTCCTTTTCAGTCAGTAACCGGTTAATTTGGGCAGACACGCTAAGCTTCTGTGCAGATTTCTCCTTCGAGATTAAGATGTGATGAAACAAACACCCTCAGCACACCCTGTAGAAGGAAATGCTTTCTTGATGACTTTTTAAAGGCGCTAATTTAAATGTCAGGGCAAGCCCTGTAAGCTTTCCTTCATCCCAAAGTTGTAATAGCTTCCACTTTATTGACTTGCTGTGGACAGGTTTCAACAGGGTTTTGATTTTAAAAGTAATTCTTGGTGTTTTTATAGAGAAGAAACAGGAGCCTACCATGATCTCCTCTGTTCAGAGCCTTCTCCCTCCCGGGAACTCCTGCAAGCTGGTCTGTCTTTCCTTTTCTTTCTTTCTTTCTTTCCTTCTTTCTTTCTTTCCTTCTTTCTTTCTTTCTTTCTTTCTTTCTTTCTTTCTTTCTTTCTTTCTTTCTTTCTTTCCTTCCTTCCTTCCTTCCTTCCTTCCTTCCTTCCTTCCTTCCTTCCTTCCTTCCTTCCTCTCTCTCTCTCTCTCTTTCTTTTTTAAATCACATACTTTTATTAACTTTTACATTCAGTTTTTGTTTGTCTTGATCTCTTCTTTTTGAGAGACTCGTGTGTCGGGGAACAGTGAGGAAAGAACTTTGAACTTCATTCACCAATGTGCAAGGTTCCAAAGTTATCAGTTGTGAGATCCTGAATAATTATTTGGACTTAGACACATCTCTGAAATTAAGATAATTTTCCACAGCTTGCTGAATCACTGAGAGGCCTAGAGTTAAAACATACACTAGTCCTGACATATAGTATCTAGTAGAGGGCTACTTAATTATTAGTCTTTTGTTTCTAGTTGAATGAATGCCTATTTGTGGGGAAAATTTTATTCCCAAAACCTTTTTTAAACACACACACACACTCTCTCTCTTTCTCCCTCTGTCCCTCTGTCTTTCTGTCTCTCTGTCTCTCACATGCGCACACACACACACACACACACACACACACACACACACACACACTTCTGATCAAAACAGTTTGGAGAGTTGCCTGCCAGATTGTAATGGAGCCTTGAAAGGAAACTGAAAAGGGGTGAAGAGAGATGAGAGAAAACATGACAGTAGAGTTTTTGGAATATTATAATGATCGGTGTGGCTGATCCTATAGACAAGTCAAACTGGAAAAAGGTTGAAAATTGGTTATCTTTGAATTTGGTAATTTTACATATTTCTATTGGCATGATTTTTATCATTAGTGTGTGTGTGTGTGTGTGTGTGTGTGTGTGTGTGTGTGTGTGTGTGTCTGTGTCTGTGTGTGTGGTATATGCATGTGTACATGTCTCTGGGTGCACTTGTCTATGGAGGCCAGAGATTGATGCCAGGTGCCATTTCCTGTAACTGACACATTATTTTTTATGAGACAGTGCCTCTTAGTAAACACAGAGTTTGCAGCTGTAGAGAGACCTAGATCAGCTGGGAAGCCCCTGGGATCCTCCTATTCCTGTCTCCCTGGTGCTAGCATTACAGATGAGTACCACCATGCCTAACTTTTACAGCTTTAAAGGTGTGTGCTGGGGACCTGAACTCAGGTCTTCATGCCCTGTGGCAAGCACTTTACTGACCGATTCATCTCTAGACTCAATATTTATAATCTTGTTGATAAACTAGAGGGATATATCACACACTTGGAAAGAAAATGATTCAGCACTCAATAGCATCAATTAAGATTAGGACAATTATATATAACAAAGATGAGACATCTTCATTATTGCTTCCTTGGACTTTGAGTGCAGCATTGAGGCAGGCATGACTCCTGTCTTGGCGTGGCACTTTTAGAACCATCTTCCTTGACTGAGGTGTGGCTGTTTCCTGAGGTACTGTTTGCCTTTAGCCACCCTGAGAGGATGTGTAGAGGAATTTTTAATCTAGCCATGTGGCTGCTCTGGCAAGGGATCACATTCAAAGACCTTCTAGGTCTGTGTGATGCAGCTGGAATGACACACCTTTAATCCCAAACAATAAAAGCAAAGTTACTCTGTAGGAGGAAGCACTCATGTTTGAAAGTGATGTCCAATTGAGGGGCAGACAAAATGACGAATCAGAGAAAGAATTGACAGAATGAGTTAGAGATAGTATTCGTTGAACTCCCATGAGAACAGAGAGGAAAGAGAAGCTATTTAAGAGCAGTACAGTAGAGTTGAGACAGAAGAGTATGGTACAGTAGAGAGAGAGAGTAGAGAGCTCAGTAGAGAAGACAGTACAGCAGAGTTGAGTTCAGTACAGAACAGTGCAGTACAGGCACTTCTGTACAGTTGAGTGCAGTGGAATTGACTCCCATCTGAGTAGATGGGAGTGCGTACAGTAGAGCTCAGTTTAGTCTGTAGAGTTCAGGGGCAGTTTTCCAAGCAGAACACTCCAATGAGAACCCGAGAGGAGTCAAACTGAATCAGTCAGCTTGGAGAGCAGTTTGAGTCAGAACAGCTGAACTGAACTAGCCAGCCAGAGTTCAGAAAGAACTAGACAGAGAGGGTACACTTACTCTGCAGTAAACCTCTGAGACAACAAGTTACATTTACCTACTGTCATGGTCTCTTTGTCTTCCCAAGTCCTCCCTGCCATTTTTAGATAATCGTTCCCCCCCTGCCCCCCACTGTGTAGAGTAGTAGTTATTTCTCTCACAGCTGTCACTAACAGTTGACCTCAAGTCACATCAGGACTGAGCACATCCTCATCCCCTGAGGCCAGGCAAGGCAGCCCTGCCAGGGTCAAGGGGTCCAAAAGCAGGAAATAGAGTCCATGTTTGAAACAACCCTCTCCTCACTCGCCCCTTTTCTGGGGGGAAAGAGAGAGGGGAGGGGGGACTTTGAGGAAAGGAGGAAGGGACCACCCTTGGGATGTAAACTGAAATAAAATAAAAATTAAACAAAAAAACAAACAGTTGACGGCAATTCTGCAATTCCTCTCCACCCTCTGCCTTCCTGCACCTTCATTCATGCCATGACTCTTCTAATGCCCATTTTAAACTTTTTTGTAACATGCTATTTTCTCAGGGCGTGGTGACTCACACCTGTAATCCCAACACTCTGGGAGGCAGAGGCAGGCAGATTGCTTTGAGTTTGAGGCCAGCCTGGTCTACAAAGCAAGTCTAGGACAGCCAAGGCTACACAGAGAAACCCTGTCTGGAAAAGAAAAAAAAAAAGCTATTATCTTTGATACTTTTTCCTTCCTTGACAGGTTCCTTCTGTCACTCCCCTTTGTCTTGCATGCTTTTGTCTGTGAATGGTGGGCACGTCTCCCTTTCTGACTGTAGCTTTCATATCTTTCCAGCATATGCACTGGCTCTTCAACCTGAAGGGACCTTGTGATTTCTAAGGAACAAGTTTGTTGCCATCCCCCGTGCCCTTCTTTTTACTTCACAGGCAGCAACTCTAGCTTCCCGCTTGTCACATGTAACTCTTCTTCCCTATTATCAGGTATATGTGCCTAGTAACTTCCTAGCAGTGGATGACATAGGTTTTCCTGTGGTTGCTCCTCAACTGCTCAGTTGATTGAAGGAAAATAGAGAGTGAGATTTATGGGACCGTACGGACACTCACCCCATCTAGCCACTCAGTGTTAGTCAGTTGTCTTTTTTCATCCATTAGTAATTGTCTTTATTTCTCCACGACATTTCCAGATGCACTTCCAACAGCCTTAGCTTGTATCTACTTCCTCACACATACCTTTCCCCTAACACCTTGGGTAAACCGGTTTTCCCGGAACACCTAGTCTTATTGCCCATTTCATTTCCCCCCTTTTCCCATATCATACCGCATTATATGTTTAATTAATCATTCTGGATATTTCTCTACAAAAAGAGAGCCTGAGAAAGGAAGCTCTTCCCTCTCTCCCTCTTTATTTGCTCACTTAAGTGACTTTCTCCTAGGCTCCTTTCCCATGGCTACCCTACCTTGCCATCACAGCATTTGTTTGCTGTATATTGTTTCTTGTCTCCTCCCAAGATCTTGGAGAGCAGGAACCATCTCCTTTTTGGTTGTCAGTGTTTCACCTATTCTTCCGCCTGGTGCCTGGCTTATAGTAAGACACATAGTTGAATGCTGATAAAATCTTTGGTCAAGAGAACCTGTCTCATATAACAGCATATGTTAAGACTCAGAGCTACCTTTAGTATTCCTGCATTTAGTTTTAGGTATTTCTTTAAACAGAAGCGGGGGAAAAATAATAATGCTTCTTTTCAACATACACCCCTATTTTTCTGTGTTTAGGCATTCTCTTGCTTTAATGTTTTATGTTTGTTTCCATTGTGAATTACAGACACTGAATCTTTTTTTTTTCCTATTTGGATGCCTTTGAGAGTAAAATGCCTTTTAACATTAGGGATTCCGCCAGCTTTCAGTCCCCTCACTGTATTTAGATGACATTCACCAGAGTAATTTTGTGCAGTTTTTTTCAATTAAGACATTAACTATATATCATACAGTCTTCAGTTCAGCACATTCTCCATGAGGATGAAATCCACTGACCGTCAGGTTCTCCAAGAAGCCGAGTGGAAAGCACTGGGAGGCTAGGCGGCCGAGGCTTGCTCTGATTGGGCCACATCACGGGGCCTCTCCTACAGGCGGAACATGTTGATGGATTAACCACCCTCTCCTTCCTACTCACCCGCAACAGGGCAAAGCTCTGGGATGACCTGGGTAAACGGACATTGTCTTTCCTTGTCTGTGGCGCTGCTTTCTGTAATGTCAGTTACTTATCCTCCATTGCGGTATTAGCATATCAAAGGGCAATTCCAGAAATGATTAATAGATTTTTCTTAAAGATTTTTATCATGTGTATTTGTCTGTGTGAGTCTATGTCACAAGTGTGCGGGTGCCAGGAGATGATGTTGGATACCTGGAGCCGGAGCAGGTGTGAGCCACCAGTGTGGGTGCTAGGAACCAAACTCAGGCCCTGTGGAAAAGCAGCAAGCCCCCTAAACATCTGGGGCACCTCTCCAGTGCCCATGGTAAGTTTTTTATAACCCTTATGGTATTGCTGCCATTGCTGTATTTACCTGCCAGTTGTTAATCTCTCACGTGCTTACTCTATAAATCAAAGATTATGATAAGTGGGTGTGTAGGAAGCACATAGTGAAAGTGAAGTTTATCACTGTCTTTAAGTAGCGTCTTGGAATGTATCCTTTGTGGGCAGGGATGGGGATTAATGCAATTCAGCCAAGAAGCATTTTCTTAGGCCTGGTGTGGTGGCACAGTCAAGGATCTCTGTGAGTTCCAGGTGAGCCACATTTACACAGTAAGAGCTCATCTCAACAGCACGACAGCAACACAGAGCCACCCAACAAACAAAAACCAAAAAAGAAGCATTTTCTTTCTTTTTGAAAGATTGATGATGGAAAAGCATTACCGGTTGTGTGTGATTATGTTGTTGTTTTTTTTAAAGTCTTGTTTTATTTTTTTTTTCAGTTTTCCTTGCCTTTTGTTGTTGTTGTTGTTGTTGCTGTATATGTGACCCCTAGGATTTAAGTGGTAACATAGTGTAGGAGAAATATTGCTCACTTCTTGCTGTACTTTGAATTAAAACCATTAGAAGTGCCTCCAGGCTCGAAGATATTGAAGGGTAGGCCTTGTCAGCACTCTTATTAACCCAAATTTAACATCTTTGCTTTTTAATTTTTTTCCAGCTTTTTTTTTGTTTATTTAGTTTCGTTTCCTGAGAGGGAGGCTCATTGTGTAGCACAGAGTGGCTTTGATTTGGACTCATGTTTCTCTTTCCTGATTCTCCTGAGACCCAGGTCTGGGCCATCATGCCTGTGTGATGTCAATAAGTATGTTTAGCAACAAGAATGCTAAGGACAGAGTTTATATAACCCTATCAGAATCAACGTGAAAAAGAGATAAGTAATGGAAATAATGGATGTTGTGCCATGTGTAATTTTAGGGTAATGATACAATTTTTAGCCAAATGATAAATCTTCCATCTTGAAGTCCCTGGAGGGAGTTCCCCAGTCACAATCATCCAATGGGAAAGGACACATTATTCCATTTCCTCATATTCTTTGGTCTGCATTCTGAGAACCTAGAGGCCTCACACCTCAACAACATGGGAAATTTAAAGACCAATAAGAAAAAAAGTAAAAAAGAAAGAAAGCAAAGTGAAACAAAACTCACAAAAATACTGCTTAAGTTGTGTTGGCCAACCCCACAAGTCCTGTACAGGTATAAGGCAGACAGGATTCCTGCACTGAAAGGGGGAATCAGACACAATGTCTGACCCCTAACTAAGGAGCTAACAGCAGTTGATATCTGCTGGGAAGGGAAAATCTGTTTTCTCCAGTATCACTTATATACAGTTTTCTTTGTATCACTGGGTATATCATCATGTTCCAGAGCAGGCCCCATACCTGGGAGTAATTGGTTACCAGTTTTATAATGCTAATCAAATGGGGTGCTTCTATTTTAGCCACATACCCAAATACTTACAAAAATGTAACTAGTATAGGAAAACGAATTTTTTTTCAAAATGAACATACCTGAGTTCTTCTCTCGAATGAGATACAAAAAAAAATTACACGAACCCTCTTTTGTTGAGTACTTACATGCAAGAAGAGGCCTACCTTATAATTACTTTACAATGCTAACATTCCAGGGAAGGATCCTAGCTGCCATTTGTAATCCTGTTTCTATGAGAAAAATATATCCACAGCTCAGCAGGGAATAGTAAGCAATCAACACAGTTTCCCCATCTCCCCCACTTCCTGTCAGGGCTGCGCCCTTGTCCTGTAGTGGCTTAATACGTGTCTGGCATTTAAGATGTGTGGAGTATTGTAACTTAAACTTTAGGGAACATGAGAGCTAAGCTGTTGCCATCATTATACCTTCATAGTTAAAAATGGAAATTATATGAATTACAGACCTGAGAGCCTTTAGAGAGAAGATCCAGCGGAAAGCACTGTGCACCAGCCCTTAATGACTTAAATGCAAATACTGGCATCTGTCCAGAAACTAAGTTTCAATTAAGTGTAATTGTTCCATCTTACAAAGTTTTGTTCCCACCAAGAAATCTTGGCAAGATGTAGCAATGACTTCCCATGAAAGAGGCAGGAGGGGGCTGTAGAGAGGCCTGACGGATCCTTAAAAAAGTAACTTTCTAATTCTTCTGAAGTAAGGAACTGGGCCTAGGAATGAAGCACCCTGATTTTCCTCTGGTTTTCTAATCATGAGTCTAGTTTCTTTGCTTGTCTCCTGCTTGTTGAGAAGTTGTAATTTGTAGCGAGAGCTTAAGTGGATGTTATAGAAAGTGGAAATGAGATACGATCTAAATGGCTGTTTGTGGGTTTAGTTTCAAAGACCATATTTATCTAGAAAATAAGCAAGTAGGGTCAACAGGCATTTTCCCGTGAGCAGTATCTGTGCCTGGCATTTTTCCTTGGCCACCATTGGTGTCCCTATAATCCCTCAAAGCTCCACTGCTTTGTGTCAGAACGCCCCACCGAGAGATCAAAGCTTTCCTGTGTGTTATTTATTGTAGCCTCACGTTGTTTGAGTACCACGTGACTATTTTTAAAGCCAAGCGCAGACCAGGTAAATCTTCTCACTTGGATCATACAATGAGGCAAATGGCGGGGGCAGAAATAGACTGCGCACGAGACTCATCCTGGGCCTTAGGCAGCAGGTGCAGCAGCCTGGCCTTCCTGTAAACAGACCTTTGGCTTGCAGGGTGTGTGGAAGTGTGCGCCCCAGCCAGAGTGGCTGTTTACTCATTCTTCGCCTGTTACTGTCAAGGACTGAAGAAAACAGCACCCGGTCTCATTTTAGCCACTCTGAGCTGAGCTTCCGGGCGAACAGGGCTCTTGCTCTTGGGAGTTTCATCTCTGACTTTATGCTTGATTTGGGATTTTTCCCCAGGCCATTGCTGAGGAAATTTTGATTTTTTTTTTTCATTCAGCTTTTATGTGTGGAAGCCAGACTTTAGAGATAATATACATTTCAACACTAGGCCACAATGAAAGAGAGAATTCTAAGACTACATTTAAAAAAATCACTCTTGAGAATTTCTTACATCAGCACTTTATGTACATAATTTCTTCCTCTCTCTCTGCCATTCTAAAATTATAGATTTTTAAGTGAATTACGCCAATCTTTCCATTTAGCAGTGCACTCCTAATATAAAATCTGAATTTTATTGCAAAAATGGATTATATTTTAAGTTAATTCATTAATCTATATTGCTATAGATTAAAATTTATAAAATTTATAAAAATTCTAATTGGTTTGCCTTGTAGCATATTTTGTTATAAAATAGTTTTTAGGCATTGCACTTTTCACTCAACTATCCTCCGATTGTATTTTAAATTTTTAGTTGTTTTTACTTTTTTGAAATAATTTTTCAGTGTCCATAATACCTATTTGGAACTGCTTTTCTTTCTTTCTTTCTTTCTTTCTTTCTTTCTTTCTTTCTTTCTTTCTTTCTTTCTTTCTCTTTCTTTTTCTTTCTTTCATTTCTCAAATTAACGCTATGCCTAAACCTGTGTTGTAAGTGAAAAGGAACAGTGGAATCTATTGCATGCCTCCTTCTGTGAAGCCCAGGTCAGCACCGTGTCCTACAGGTGTCTTGAGTGTTAGGATCTCTGCAAACATTTCCTTGTACCTCCAGCACCTTCAGCCCGTGGCTGCCTCTCACTGCGCGTTTCCCTGCTGTCTTCTTCCCCGTGTTAGTTTTGCAGTGTAATAGCACTTGACAGCTGTAAATCTTTCTATATGCTCCATCTTGTGGAGATAAACATGTCCCTGGTCTTTGGAGACTTAACTTTTGCAATAAACAACTCCAACGGGCTTTATAGTAGGTTTTGGAAGGCCGTCACATAAGCAATGTCCTCCACGAAATGGAAGGTGGTTGACTTTCCGCCCCCTTAATATAAACTAGGTAATTGAACTTTTCCCGGGGACTGGAGTGCCTTAATAGGTTTTTGTTTTTCAAAGGTTTGCCAAAGCACTGCAGACCCATGTTTGAAAGTCTTTAAAAGTACTAGTTAACATCATAAATGACTATTTTATGCAATATAAATTCCTTAATTCACTGAGCAATTTACTTTGGCTAAAAAGATTAGTGAAATAGCTTTGGATTTGCTTGTAATTTCCTCTTTTATCTTTTACAAATTAAAAAGTTGGTATTGGTATATAATAATGACATCAAAAGCACATTTTGGAAACTGTCTTAGAGAAAACCTCTTTATGATGTGTTTTAAGTAACTGCTTCTTTAATTTTTGTTCTCTTAGCAAGTCAAAAACTTTCTGAGGAATTTTTTTGCCAAAATCAATGTAAATATCTTCAGTCTTAGCTTGGTGTCTTCGCTCCCCAGACCACTGCGTTTTGCCCATGTTAGTCCTCTCCCAGATGTGGGCAGAAGTACTTTTATTATTTGATTTCCTGAGAGCCTGAAGGTAGACATGTTTTATACATTTTCTAGTTAACTATAAATTTAGGTACATAAGAATTATAATACCTGTAGAGTTATTATCGTTGTCTCCTTAGCACGCAGAATTTACCGAATTTATTCAAGAGATTTTTTTTTTTTTTGGTTATAAGAAGTCAAATTTGGCATGTGGGATGTGGTTCACGGTCAGTGTGTGCCCAAGCCAGGCTGTTCTGTCTCTGAAAGCTAATGATTAACCTTTCAGAATTTGTGTGAGCTGGTTATCATTCGATATTAAAGTATACAAACTTACCACTAAATAAATTATTCTAAATAGTACCCTAAAATCAATATTTTGTAATTATCTTACTATATTTTATTTTTATGTGTTTGTTTGAAGTCATTTTTGTCTATTGTGGGTACAGATTATTGGAAATATTATATAATGATATTTACAAGTCTTTTTTTTTTTACACAGCTTCATGTTCACTGACATGTTTGTATTTCAAATCTACAAACCAAGTAGAAGTTTGTACTTCTACTTGGTAGAAGTAATTACAAATCAGCAAACACCAAAAAAAAAAAAAAAAAAAAAAAAAAAAAAAAAAATCAGGATTTGTTAGTTTTATTCTCCAGTCTTCACACTAATGGAGAGAATGTTAATAATGTATATTAAATGTAAAATAATGTCATGTCTATGTGGCAATTATCTTATGAATATTACAAAAATTGAAAAACGCTGTAGTGTTTTTTTTCCTTCCAGCTCTATGCTCTTGGAATAAAGACTCGTGAAACTCAAAATATATTTACAAATACCTGGGCCATATAGCTAGGATTTTCTCTCACTAGCTCAAAACTTAAAATAACCTATGTAAACTAATCTGTATTCTGCCACATGGCTGGTTACCTCTGCTCAGGTGCCATGCATTTGTCTCTTTACATCTTTCTGGGCAAATCTCTCTGCCTAGCTCTATCCCAGAATCCTGTCTGCCTGCTGGATGTCCCATCTTCTATTCTACCTTTTCCTATAGGCCATATGTTTTTTAACTGACAGGCAGTTCATTGATACAACACACAAGGCATTCTCTCTACAATAGTATTTTAGTGTTTGAAAGCTCATTTTTATTCATGAACAATGTGGGCTATCTTATGAGCAATTGAATGAATGAAGTTCTGGCACACATTTGTTCTCATTTTCTTTTAACTCATCAGCTAGACCAAGTCATCAGCAATATATAAAAGAGCTATATTAAGAGTGTTTCAGACAGCTTAGATTACTATCATTATTATTTTGAGTGCTGGAGATTGAATATGCAGGTAGGTAAGTGCTCTACCTCTGAGCTTTGATGGTATGTATGGCATCCTGAGTTGGCCTTGCTCTGCTTCTCTCCAGTTCTCTGGCACTCAGCTCTTGAATATGTGACTGCCTTCACATTCGTGTGGCCTGCTTTCATTTTGCCATGCATCCTTCTGCTTTTTGCTTTCCCTGCTTCTCTCATAATTCCATGTTTTACATAATCAGAAGGCTTGGGAGACCCTGTAAATGCACTCTTCTGGAAATGGTCAAAGTTTGAGGAATTTGATGGTTAGAACCCCATAGTGGCAATCTGCTGGAAGCAGACATTGTGTTAGAAATTTGAAGGGTGAGTATCTGTGATGGATGTGGCTGGCTGATGTTTCTAAAGTATTGCAGAGGATCATCAGAGTTTTATCAGTGTGTTGTCTTTGTGGTTTCCTCATAGTTTTCCTTTGAATCCTGTATCCACGGGGTCTATAGACACTGCACCAGGTTTGTACAGTTAGAGGCCCCCTTTCTTGCTGTTTCTTTAGTTGTTTGTTGTATCACAGAAATGATTAGGTATTTGAGAATAGTAATCAGGCCTATTCCTGAGACGAGTGTTTGCTTTGTTGGTCATTGGTGACCAGATATATAATATATATGGTATGTAGTGGTCATATTTATTGTATTTCATGCTTTCAAGTTTGAATAGAATTAAAGCGGAGTTAAGACACTTGAACTAAAGAAAAGTACTGAAAGAAAACGGTATTCATTATCAGAACAGGAGGAAAAAACCCCCCTTTTTATTCATTAAGTTGTGTAAAGCAAGAACTAAAGAAGTATAGCTGTTTCTTACCACAGTCATTTTAGACTTGAGAGGTTTGTTTATTAGCCAACTCCAGACACACCCCTCTCCTAAGCCCAGACTTCTTTTAATGGTCTTCAATTTTGCAATCATTTAGAAGTGAGTTTTTTCCTTTCTGCCACATTTTTCAGTACACACCCTCTTCCCTGCTTTTTGCTGCACTTTTGTTTCCTTGAGAAAGGCGAGTCCCCCTGAGAGTGCAGAATAAACATTTCTTTGTGAAGTGTGACTTATTCATGCTTCGGGGTTGTCAGTGTATATACAATAGAGAAGGTGATGGAGGCTTCTAGGCATGCCAAGTCAGCACTTTGTACATGTTGGGGCCAAAGCAGGCTTTAAGAAGGCTGAAAAAAAATTTAACAAGTCAGAACATTTTTACAATTTCCATATTTATCAAACATGTGAGGGAAAGGGATCGTAAAGCCTTCCAGGGATTAACTGACTATAGGACTTGAATGGCTTTGTAAATTTAGAGGAAGCCACATTCTCAGCACTAGTGATTTGCTCTAATAACCACAAAAGTGAGCCCTCCTGGATGAAAGGTAATCCTGAGGCTAAAACGCTCTTTGAATGGGGGGCAAAATCTTTCAACAGAGAACTGTGTGAATCTTTCTGACAGAGGCTCAGCAGATTGAAGTTTATTTACTCAAAGCTTCAGTTTTATTAATTCTCTGGTTGGTGGTTCTTGAACTTTGACACAGGCTGTGACGTGAGTAAAAGGAACCAAGAAACATGCAGATGTTCCCAGGTGGCCATTGGTTTTTAGGACTTGGCAAAACATGCCAGAGTTCTTGCTTGTTTTCAGATGTTTAGGGTTTGGCAGACTCTCACTTGCATTTTGCCAAGCACTTTCCTTTGAATTTTAATTCAGGAATACATTGGGTGGAATTTAATTGGTGAGTCATTTGCATGATATCAGAATGCTGCCTTCAAAAGGATGTGTGATGACTGAGAAATATTAGGAACGTTATGTGTGGTTTTTGATGACCCCCCCCTTTCTACTATTGGGAGTTTCAGGCCTCAGATATTTCCTGTGAGATCTGGAACTTAGATCCATCGGGATAGCGCCCCATGGCAAACCAGACCCCACCCATCTAGCATAGTCTCTGAACCTTTAGAAAAGCTACGGGGTTGATCTGTAACCCTGGACCAATAGTTAGTTTGAAAATCTGAGTTTAAAAGGGTTTTCAACAGGTAGATAGTGAGATCAGCTCATTTCTAGAGAAATTAAAAAAAATAAAATAAACCCAAGAACTTAAAATAAATAAATAAATAAATAATAAAAGACAAAATCCAAAGAGGGTAAACAGAAACATTTGTGACACCAAAACCCTGGAGATGACAAGACCCTGACAACACTGGAATTAACATAAAGTACCACATGTGGCTTTTCCAGTACAGGTGGCAGGACAGGGAGCACACGCTGCAACTTTATGAATGAGGATTAAGCCATAAGCCTTTGAAAGACAGAACAAAAGACGTGCTGAAATATGGTGCCCAACTTGTTACTGCCTCTCAGGTTGCGGGGAAGCATGGTGACAAGCAGGTTTCTTCTAGCCCATCAGCAGCTTCCCATCACCTGTAACCCCAGAGAACACAGTGCCAGCAGCCCCAGCAATGATGCCTGTCTCCGAGTAAACAGTTCAGGCAAGCCTCCAGCTGAAGGAAGTATTTTGAGCAAATTGATGGAATTATGTTGAAACCAACCAGCACGAAGTATTGGGAGATTGTAGCTCTGGATTGTTCAGTTACATGAGAGGGTGATATGGGCTCTCCACGTCACTCAGTGAGGCAAAGGTCTGCCTTGAGGATTTTCTTCTTTGTGTCAATCAGTGTGTTCTTCAGACTGCCTAAAATGCTGCAAAGGCAGACTCCATTTTAAGTCCTTAATTTTATCTCTGATTTAGCTGGTCAGAACTATGAGGTGATCTGCAGAGAGCCACATTGGCTTAGGTCTAAAACACTGTTATGCACATTTTGGCATATGGGAAAAAAATATCCACAGTTTTCTTTTTAAGCCTTTGTCCCAATTATATTAAAACAGACAATTCTTTCTTCCTTTTCTTACCAATGACAACTTAATGAGGGCATATCACTCGTATTTTACGTGTTCAGCTGTAATCTGGTGCAGTGGGTACAGCTTGGTCAGGCTGAAAGGCAAGGGCGGATCTATGAGTCACATGTTTAAATGTTACCTGTGAAGGCACACCTTAGGCTTAGGCTCCGGTGGTAGTGAAGCTCTGTATGTGCCCCATAACATTTTAACTGCAGGGCAGCTCTCATCCTGCCTTAGTGCCCTTTTAATGGGACGACCTGACTAAATTATTTCCACTTTCAATTCAGTTAATTTTTGAGTATCTTAATTCAGTTAACTTTTTCCATATCTTTAGTATGTAATCCAGAAGTGAATACTCCTTTATACCAAAATCCATTAACTCTGTAGGAAGAAAAACTAATGAGGATTTTGTAAGTCAGGAGTGATCATTTAGTCTTTGCATGTTGACTTGTGTATTCTGATATGTCTGCATTTTAAATTAGTTGAGAAGTAGAGCCTTCTCTTGAGTGAATATTTGAAAACACGTTAGCTCTGTATTTATTGCTATTCTGCAGTACATGCCAGTGGCTTGGGGACAGGCCATGTATCATATGCACTTGGAAAAACAAGAGCAGGACAGACAAACCCTCAGGGCTGATGATATAGAATCTTCCTAACGCTTAGGAAAATTATTAGTTTAAGGAATGTATAAATGTTTTATTTCTTTCTTGAAGGCCTGAAGCAGACTTTTCTGTTTTCTTTGCTTGGTGATGCCACAGTGGGAGCTTCATTGCCCTTACGGTGGCTCCTGTGGAAATAGTGGCTCATATATCTCATCATAAAGAAAAAGATTCTGGGCAAAGCTGGCTCATCCTGTTGCTTTTTAGAGCATCTGAAAAACATTTAAAGCCATCTGTACACTTTCTGTGGTTTTTCAGTATAAAACTTCTCAGTGAATCAGACCTATATACAGTCTATGGTTTTCAGTTTTAAAATGGGCCTAAGTATTGATACTTCTAGGCCTAAGTATTGATACAATCTAGAAGTATTGATACTTCTACTTTGGGTGATATGATGCCGAGGCTCAGTTTAAGCCCAGTGTTTATACTAAGTGCATTGCAACTTAAAATTTTAAGGATAATAGTGTTATCTTCTGTGTGTTTTTTTTTTTCTCTCTTTGGCTTTGTCTTTCTCAATCTGTGTGTGTTTGTGATATTTAAAGTTTCCTGTTTACTCATAGTATTAAAAGACATTTCACATCATATTCTCAGTACAGGAAATTTTATTGTACTCTGTATCTACTTAAAGGATATGTGTGTGTGGTTTAAGTGATCATCCTCTAACACTCTAAAGAATGGTAGTCAGGTCACTTTTGAAGAAGTAGAAGGACCAAGTATTAAAGAAGGAAAATAAGATTCCCAAGAAGAGCTATAGCCTCCTCTTTGAGGGAGCCAAGGCTTCAAACAGAGAAAGTGATGTCAGCCTACATTGGCCAGGGCAGGAAATCCCCCTACTGTCTCCTCTTATGTCTAAAGCCCTGAAAAAAAAATCCATTATTCAAATAGTGATTATAAAAGAAAGGCATTTGCATTGTGGGAAATGTGAAAAGAAGAAAGAAAAATGAAGAGCAGCTACCTCTTACTCACTCCCAATAATGGCTCCTAACTCTCAGTGTAGTTCTTTTCCCATCCTTTGTTTTAGTTATTATTGCTACGTGTATACACACATATGTACCAAGTCCATTTAGTGGTCTTTTCTTTTTAATCTTTGTTATTTGCCAAATTTCTAGACTTAGGATTTCTTCTGCATGTGTGGATAAGTAGAAAAGTTTACTACATTTAAAAGGCGATTATGACCAACAGTCTTGCACTCAGGAAAGGGGCTTCTGGGACCTGGCAAACATGATGGAGTCTAAGTGTAGATAGAGTTGAGCCTATGTTGCCCACATCCTAGAACCTGAAGCAGGGGCCTTCTGTCTCCTGCTGTGTCGTGAGGCCGTCAGGACGCAGCTCTGGTTAGAGTTCAGCTGTTGGTTCCCCAAGCACTGTTCCACAGATCACCACGAGGACTGTGGTCTGGCTTGGCGCGGCTTCATCAGGAATGGGCTGATGGTGGATTTGGAGCCCGCTGGAAGGCAACATCTCAAACAAACACCCCACGCAAAGATTCTCCTTGCTTTGGTCCAGCGTCAGGGTGATCATGCCCATGTGCAGGGGGCACAGCTACTGCCGCTCATCTGTGGTGATGCAGAGTGTTGACACACTCCCACTGGCCTGGTCCATCTAGGTCTTAAAGTCCACGGATGCCACCTCTGGTTCCACTGGCGAAGGCCATAATGGAGTGCCTTTCCTAACTGTAGGGAGCCAGGGCCTGTGCTGAGCAGGCTGTTCCACTGATGGGATGTCCTGAATGTACTTGCATGAATGTCCTGACATGTCTCTGCATCCTTGACCACTCTCTCTGTCAAGGACCCGGAAGAGCCACTCTTCTCATGGTGAATTTCTTTCTAATTGTTAAGTGGAAATTTTGTTTCATCCATTTATTCATTGTGTGTGTGTGTGTGTGTGTGTGTGTGTGTGTGTCTATGTAGGTTAGAGGACAACTTGTAGCTTCAGTTCTTTCTTCTTCTTCCATGTAGGGTCAGAGGGTCAATTTGAGGTCATCTGGACACAAGTGCTTTCCCCACTGAGCCATCTTGAGAGCCCTCTTTCTAATATTTACCGATGTAAATGTAACCCAGTTGAAATAATGCTAAATAAATGTTCTTGTCCTGCTAAGTTTTTCTTGTTTTTTTTTTTTTTTTTGCCTCTTAGTTTGAGTAATTACAGTGTGCCATTGAGCATTTTACAAATATCTTCTCTCAGGGTGGGATGAGCATTGTAAAGTCCTGAGCTTGTGTTTCAGGGAACATCTGTAAAGGAGTCTTAAGTGCCGGACAGAAAGCTAGACTTTTTCATGAGTTTTATTTTCATTTATTTATTAATTTAATCTCTTTACAGTCTGTTCCCAGCCCCTTCCCTTCTTCCCTCCCAGTCCTGCCCTCACATTCCCTCCCCCAATTCTTTCCTCTCCTTTTTTTTTTTTTTTTTTTTTCCAGAGAAGGGGAGGCCCCCAAGGGTATTAATTCACCTGGGCACCTCAAGCCACAGCAGAACTAAGCAAGTCCTCTGATCCCGGGGACTGACCATACGGCCCAGGTAGGGGGAAGGGAAGGGATCCAGTAGCAGGCAACAGAGACAGCTCCTGCTCCCATTGTTAGGGGACCCACATGTTGGCCACGCTGTACATCTGCTGCATATGTCCACACAAGCTTTTTGGTTGGTGGTTCAGTCTCTGTGAGCCCCCATGGGCCCAGGTTAGTTGACTCTGTAAGACATTTTGTGGTGTCCTTGACCCTTCCTGTTCTTTCTCTCTTTCTTCCCACTCTTCCATGGAACTCCCCAAGCTGGGCCTATTGTTTGGCTGTGGGTCTC
This sequence comes from Psammomys obesus, assembly GCF_907164565.1. Taxonomy (NCBI): domain Eukaryota; kingdom Metazoa; phylum Chordata; class Mammalia; order Rodentia; family Muridae; genus Psammomys; species Psammomys obesus. The sequence continues at coordinate 1,742,768 of NW_026596166.1, read as the reverse complement.
TGCATCTATTTCCATCAGTTGTTGGATGAAGCCTCTCGGAAGACAGTTGCGCTAGGCTCCTGTCTGCAAGAATAGCAGAGTATCATTAGTAGTGTCAGGAGCTGGCTCTCTCCTATGGGGTGGGTCTCAAGTTGGGCCAGTCATTGCTTCACCATTCCTTCAATCTCTGCTCCATCTTTACCTCTACACATTTTGTAGGCAGGACAAATTTTGGGACTAAGATTTGACACATGTATGGGTGTATCTCCCTTCCTCCACTGGAAGTCCCACCTGGCTACAGAAGGTGGCCACTTCAGGCTCCTTAACCCCTGTTGCTTGAAGTTTCAGCTCTGGTCACCCCCATAGACTCCCGGGAGCCTCCCCTGGCCCAGAGATTGCTATCCCCCCTTTGTTTTTCAAGACAGGTTTTCTCTGTGTAGCCTTGGATGTCCTGGACTTGCTTTGTAGACTAGGGTAGCCTCAAACTCACAGCCTGCCTCTGTCTCCTCGAGTGCTGGGATTATAGGCATGTGCCTCTGCACCTGGCACATTTCTGTGAATTTTTGAGGTTTTAATATTGAAAGAAAAAAAAGGAACGATCCTCCTTAAATAATGGAATATTTTCAACCGACCCCTTATCTACAGTGTTTAGTGTGTCAACCCATTTTTTAAAAAATCAGAGTAAAACCTTCCTTGAAAATGATAGGGAAATATTTGTTTGGTGTTCACTCCTCCAATGCCTAGATACAAGCCTAGAAGAGAGAAACGGAATGTTATACTATTTAGATAGTGACTAATCACAGCATTCTTTAGGTTTTTAATAGAGGTTTAAGGTCAGCCTTCCTAGAGCGTACATGGCAGAAGTAGGTCCAGAACCAGTTCCCTGGACACTTGTTAGCTGTTAGAGTCCCTGAGCTACCCCAGTGTTTCCCTACAGGAGTGCCGGACACGTCAGAGCGGGCCTAGGTTACACTGGTTGTGGAGGTTGTATTCCGACTCTAGATTTATTGCCTAACACGTTCTTTCCTGTTATCCCTCTGCCCAAGAATGCCTTTGGCATCAGATTTGATTCTCAGCTTGTTCCTCAAGGCTGTGTGTAAACAGGGTGTGTCGCTTTTATTTCTTACCCTGTCTGATGCGCCTTTGCAGTCCTGTGGTGTAGATTTTGGGTGCTTCACGTGGTGTCCCGTGCCTTCGGTCTGGAAAATCCCCCATTTTCATGTATTCAAACATTTCTAATCCTCTGGTTCTCTTTCCTCCACGGAGCATTCCCTAACTCAGATCACTTAACTCGTTGCATTCTCTGTACATCTCAGACAGTGTCCCATGGGAAGACGCAGCCTTCTGAAAATGATCTTCTCTGCTAGATGACGACTTTCGTCACTGACATGCAATGATAGAAGCAGGCACCCTTCTCAAGCCTCTTCTTTCTGTTTCTTTAGCATTAGCCTCATCCTCTCTGCTCTCCCTGATAATTCACATTGTTGTGTTCTGTTTCCTTGCATTCTTTCCTTGTTTTTATGATTCATTGGTAAACTGGTATACCCTATCATGTACCATTTTTTTTTTATTCTAAAAAAGGTGATTTTTCTTTGTAATATTTCGTAATGTATTTTCCTGTAAAACATTTTTTCTGGCTTATATAAAAACAAGCAAACAATAAAACATCATGTAAAGAGCCCTGCATTTAGGGCTGGATAGACGGTTCGGGGGTTAAGAGCACTCATTGTTCTTTCAGAGGACCCAGGTTTGGGGGCTAGTACACATATGATTGCTCACAGCCACCCAGAGTTTCGGTTCTAGGGAACCCAGTGCCCTCTTTTAAAATCTGTGAGTTCCAGGTACGTACATGGTGCAGATACATACATGCAGGAAAAACACATATACACACAAAATAAGCAAATCTAAAAAGTAAAAATAGAAAGAATTCCATATATGGACTGCGGTGCATTTTAGCATTAGGGTACTTGCCAGCCATTCATGAGGCCGTGAAGTGATCCCTGCTGCCCACCTCAAAAGGAGAAAAAAAAAATCTGCTTCAAGAAATAAAGGAATTGGAAGGCCTGTTACACAAGCAGTCCGCTGTGGGCATTTTGTCTACTCTCTTCAGGCACCTTTCTTCACGTGTGCACACATGCATACCGACACGAGAACATTTTCCTATTTGTCCTTTCAAAAATGTGTGTTTTCATATTCCATCTACCTTTCCTCTTTCTTCTTTCGTCATGATAACAAGTGACGCATGTAAGCACTCATATACTTATACATAAATATAACTACATTTTACATGATGACATAAACAGGATGGGAAATTTGTATTGTCGAAATGATATCCACCTTTATACATTGATATGTGTCCTGTCTTTTGTGATGTATGTTTGTGTATATGCAGATGTGTCTGTCTGTGAGTATGCACATGTGTGCACGTGTGTGTGTAGTTCAGAAGATAACCTTGGCTGCCATTCCTTCAGGTGCTGTCCACCTTATGTTTTGAAACAGTGTCTCTCAAGGAGTGCTTCTCATTGGCCTGGGGCTCGCTCAGTCAGCTAGGCTGGGTGGCCAACAGGCCTCAGGGATCTAACTGCCTCCCTCTCTGCCACTGGCATGAACATTTCATGGCACCCACACAAACACACACATGCACACTTTTTTTTTCTCACCCTAAACTGTTTTGGGACTGGATACATGCTATTTCTGTACCCCTAAATTCCTCCATGTTTCTTAAAACAAGAGGATGATTCAATTGTTTAAAACTTGGAGTTAACATATGTAGCTATACCTCCTCTAACTTAAGTGGCTTCGTGAATAATTCCGCAGCCTTGCAATGCTGCAAACGTGATGTACTTGTATAAAAACTGAATTTTGAACATTGATCTTCTCCTGGGCTATGAGTATGAGTGGATCCTAACCCCTCCATGTGGGCAGCTGCCATTTACTGAAGTTCCTGGTTGGCCATGTGCTCACAGAAGCACACTGTGGATTCTCAGCCATGCCCCGTGTTGCTACGATGTGAGGCAGGTTAGGACGGGCTTGTCAGCATACGACGCCAAGTGAGGAGCATCGTGGTAGCATTGCTGTCGGCGGACCTTACTCTGCTTCTCCCAGCTTTCTGGTAATCCCTTATAAAGTTACAAATCCCAAGTCACGTGCTACATTCAGTAACCATGCCACCTAAAATCTACATCTATCTGCATCAACGTATTAGTCCTTCTTTGCCTTCTACACCATAATATATATATATATATATATACATATACATATATATACATATATATGTATATATAATATATATATATATATATATATATATATATTAAATAATAGGCCTGTGTTTCGAAACACAGGCCTATTATTTAAAATACAAAAGGTTTTCATTTAGGTTTGTCCATTGATTTCTTGTCATGATATTCATGTTATTCATTTCGGGTAGTGTCTCAGTTTGATCTGTCACTGTGGTAAATACCTTGACACCACTTTACAGTCTGTTGCTACAGAGCAGGAGCTTGAAGCAGCTGGTCCTATCACGTCCACAACAAAGAGCAGAGCGTGATAAATTAACGCGTGCCTGCTCGTGTTCGGCTCACCTTCTCTACTCTTACAGTCCAGGACCCTGGCCAAGGAATAGTGTCATCCACAATGGGTGTTCTAGTCTCAGCAATCAAGCCATTACAGATGTGCCCACAGACCAACCTGATCTAGACACTCATCAAGACCCCCTTCCCAGGTGATTCTGGACTGTCAGGTTGACAGAACTTAATCGTCACAGGGCTGCAAGAATGGGTCAGGTGTTAAGAGTACTTGTTGTTCTCTCAGAGGACCCAGGACTTATTCCCAGCACCCACAGGGTGGCTAGCAACCACCCGTAACTCCAGTTACGGGAGTTATGCCCTCTTCTGACCTCTGCAAGCACCAGGCATCCCTGTGGGGCACTTACCATCATAGAATTTCAAAAAGGAACCTACTAGCTTTTATACAATATAAATTTTTAGTGTTTTAAGGTTTTAGCTTTAGTCGTACACTATAAAAGCTACATTAAAAGTCACTAAGGGGGCAGGTTTGTTGGCTTAGTAGGTAAAGCACTTGCCTTGTAAACCTGAGAGGTGCTTGGATGGTTTCATGTAAAGGTGGAAGGAGAGAAGCAACTTCACAGGGATGTCTTCTGACCTTCACATACCTTCACATACATTTGTGTCATTGTGGGGATCAGGAACTGAGGGGAAAGTGGGGTGAGTGGTGATAGAGCTCATGTAGAATCCTGGGAATCAGACCCCGGAGAGCAGACTCAAAGGAGCAGATATAACTTTATTGTCCAGTATAACAGCCTTTAAATGATTGAAAGGCCAATCAGACCATTCCATGCTAACCTCAAGCAGCAGTATCAATCGATGAGGTTGGTGCATCTATAAGGAAATGTGGGGGATCTGGGAGTTTCAGGGCACCTTAGGAGACTTCACTAAAGAAGGAGGAAGCAGTCACCGCCCTAGCCTCGGATCCATTTTGAGACTTTACTAGTGTGCTAGGGGTCTCTAGCAGATCAACACTGTGTGCAGTGGGTCAGAACCTTTCCAGGAGTCTTAGGTGTCACTGACACTTCACTCGCCATTTCCTAGGGGCCTCCAAAAGCCTTACCTCAACATTCCCCACACATCATGTCCACATGGTAATAATATATTTAATTTTTTTTTAAAATGATACTCAAGTTGGTTTTTGTTCTCTGCTTGCCCCCTACCACTCTATTGGTGATTCAGATCTGTAACCCCAGCTTTTGGAGAGGCTGAGGTGGAACATCACAAGTTCGAGGCTTGCTTGGGCTACTCAGTGAATCCAAAACCTTTTAGTGAAATCCTGTTCCAACATAAAAAAAAGAAAGTGTTTTTATGTGTGTTGGGTCAGTGTCTGCAATGCAGCTTTGTGGAATAGTCCTGGGTTCAATCCCCAGTTAAAAAAACAATACATACTTTTGACATTTATCTAATATAGTAAATATGAATACATAAACATATTTTATCCCCTTTTAGGTACAATTTTGCCTTCAATGATAAAGGATTTTCCCATAATGTATATAGTAAATGATTTAAACAAATACTGTTTATTTGCAAATCAGTAAGAATTATCAGGTTTCTCCAGTACTCATTCTTGTGTAAGTAAATAAGTAAACAGATACTCTCTCTTTCCCAGAAGCATTTAATCAAGAGAGGTCATGTAATACAGCCAACCAGTCAGCCCCTCTAGATGTAGGAATCTTTAAAAATGGAAGGATTTGGGTTTGGGCCCTTGTTTGAGTGATCTACTGCGTGCAAGAAATTATTTCACAATATGTGATTTAAACATGATGACAATACTTACGAGCCCTCACATTTCTGGCCAGCTGTTTCTGGAGCTGGATCTATGCTGAGTTATGGGGAGGGATCGCTGCTGTACTCCTCCACTGCTTACCAGATCTGCAGATGGAGGATGCCAACTGATGCTCTGAAGGCGGGAAATGTCAGAAGTCCTCAGAAGCTATGCACCGTCACTCTGATCCTACCCCGTTGGTCATACAGATCAGTTTTGACTCAGTGTGGAAGAGGGCTACCTAGGAGCTGAAGAGTACCTTCAGTGACATTTTCTTTTACCTTTAAAATTTTTACTGAAGTGGCCTCCAGTGTTGTAGTCCTTTTCAATTAACAAACCCTTTTCTAATCTTTCTTTCAGCTCAGTACTAAAGCCTAGTGTTTGCTGAGGAAATATTGATTAATTTGGGTGGAGTAGGCTCAGAAACATGAATGCTCTGAATGGCCCTAGATTTGGGTGGGAACTGTTTAAACTTATTTTACAGCAAAAGAGATAAGATTGCTGTTTAAAAGAGAGCAAGAAAAGAAAGAAGAGGGCTTTTAAGAGAAAATGTAAGCCCTCACCAACGACCTTTAGGTCTTTCACCATAATCAGCAGACCTGCCTTTCTGAGCTCTAGAGTGTGTTTATAGAAACTTTAGCAAGCATGCTTTCTATGCCAGTTGCTGACTTTTAAACATACACTTGCAGCTTTAATGAAGTTTAAAGCTATGTATAATTTTCTGAAAAGTTTTACAAATTAGTTTGGATATAGGAGATGGGATTTGAAATCAAAATTGTGTTGTAAAGTTGGGCAGTCTTAAAATGTTCATTCAACGCATAAAAAATGTCAAACACTTTTATAACCTCTTGAAAAGTAAGCCTGAATATATTGTCCATTTAATATTGAAGTTCTTTCAGAGTCTTACAGGCCTGCTTTGTGTTCTGTTCTCATTCAGTAGAAACTCTGACGGTTACTGTATTCATTTCTCCTCTTAATACGATTGGCTAATCATGCTTTCATGTTTATAAAAACAGTAAATGATGCAAATAAAACCTACCAACTTCTCAGCATAAAAATTGTATTTCCTTTTAGATTTTCTCAAACAAATCACCTTTTAGTCTTTCTCTCTCTCTCTCTCTCTCTCTCTCTCTCTCTCTAGCTCAGGCAGGCCTCAGACTTTAACCCTCCACATCTCAAGAGCTGGGGGTCTACTCACCAGGCCTGGCTTCATAGGGGAAAGTGTGTGACAAGATGTTGTGGAACTAAACAAGATGCTTATATTCATTTTGAGACGTTGCTGTCCAGCCCACACTGACCTCAACCTCACTGAGATTTAGAGGCATGGGCTATGTTTGGCTTTATGTTTGGCCTATTGCATTGATCCATTTTCTTTTATAATAACAGAACACCAGAGGCTTGGTCTTAACTTGAGAAAAAGAGGCTTACTTAGCTAACGTTTTTGGAGAGTGACACCCTGAGAGCAGACGGTCTGCCGATTTTTGCTCTGGCTGTGTCACGTTTTAGTAGTTGCCTTAATGACAGGAGTGTGTGTACAAGAGACAGCTCCTGTGGTGAGACGAGAACCTAGAAAGCAAGGTCGGGCAGTAATGCTGCTTTATAACAACCCTCTGATAACAGCTAATGAAGACTTTATCCTTTTTTTTAATTTGTAGTATGGGATGGGACATTACAATTCATGCTTTAGGCTGCAGGCCGCTGACCTCTGGGAAATGTGTCTTATAGCCATCATTGTGATCAATCTTAAAGCATCTCCATCTTCTCAGAAAATGTCCTTGTGCCCCAGTGATGCCATCCCCACCCTGTCCCCGGACAACAATCAGATCATTCTCTATCACACTAGAATAGTTTTGCCAGTTCTAGAATTTCCCGAAAATGGAATCCATAGTATATATTCTTTTGTGTCTGGCTTCTTTTGTTCAGGATAATAATGATTTTGTGGCCTGTCTGAGCAGTTTGCTCACTTTTTTTTTTTTTTTTTTAAATCGCTGAGTACAAATCGCTCTGTACAAATACACTATCATTTATTTCTTTATGGACTAACAGATATTTTTCTCATCTCCGTTTTGAAATTAAAGGATTCATAATTTGTGAGCGTCTTTTATAAATGCATGCTTTCATTGTCTTGGGTAAGTGTTTGGGAGTGAGTTGTTGGGTCCAACGGTGAATTCAAATTAAGCAACTGATGAACCGTTTCCACAATGGTTCCTCTGCTAGTTGTATGTCCTATTTGTCATTCTTTTTTATTTTTCATTCCAGTATATTTAAAGTAGCATCTCATTGAGTTTTAACTTTAATTTTCCTATTGACTGATCATACTGACCATCTTTTTTTTTTTTTTTTTTTTTTTTTTTAATACTTATTGACCTTTTAGGCTTTTCTATTGGAAAGTTTTAAATCTTTGCTGGCTTGCGTTATCACATTTGAGTTCATACCTAGATATCACTATGATGCCTTGTTTCATTCATTGTAGCTTTATTTTCTTGGTGCCATCTGTTGAAGAACACTGCATTTCAATTTTGATAGTCTGACTTCCCAGTGCCTACGGTTAAGGGACTTTAAGGTCATGACATTTGTTTTTTCATCAAGAATAATAGTAAATTGAAAGTGTGTGTGTGGCATTTGGGGCTAAGTAGATTATATAGTCAGAAAATAGCTCTTCTTAGTGCCTTTTGTTTTATGCTTAGCTAACTTCGCTGAAAATTAAGCATTTAAATTTTTTTTTGAAAATTTAATATTATTAAAGAACCCCCTCCCCTTTTCCTGTTCTGTTCTTTCTGTATTTTTTTTTTTTCTTACAGTTTTCTTTTCACTTCCTCAGTAAAACTTTCCTCTCTGGTTATGCTGTTATTTTAAGCGGTGTGACATTTGTCTTTGGTCTGGTTTGATGTGATTAAAGGAGAAGCATCTGACATCCCCACAAATTTACGTCACCTTTGACTCTCACGAATCTTTTAGTTTTGAGACATATACTTCATTTTAAAGTTTTCCCCTTTATTTTTATGTCTGTGTATTTTTGCTTGTATGTATGTTGGCGCCCGATGTGCAGTGCCACTGGAGGTCGAAAGAGGGTGTTGGTTCCTCTGGGCCTGAACTACAGCTGATTGTGAGCCACTTGAGCCATCAGGGTCCTTCACTGCTAAGCCGGCCTTGCAGCCCTGTTGAGCTCATATATTCTTAAAAATAAGTATTGAATTTATGTCGAACATTTTCTGCATAACACCTAGATCAGTAGGGAAAAAAAATCTAGAAAAACAGTCTAGTCAAGCTGACACAGTTCAAAATAGAAAAGAATTTCCTAAGTCTAAGAGCAACGGTGAAAACAAGGTGAAATTTTAATAGACATTCACTGATATGTAATTCACTTAAATCCAAAAGTCATTATTTTCAGATTTAAAAGGTGCGGTCAACGTTTGTCTTCTAAAATTCTATCTTGTTTAAAGACAATGCCTGATGCTGTGTGTCTGTGTGAAATGTGACTCTGTTATAACATCAGAAGCCTAGAGCGGACAGTGCGGTTGTTTGACTTCTTAATCCTACTATCAGAAAATGTATCTTAAAGATAGGACACATGTACATTTATATGCAAATATAATTTATTGCATTGTAGGTATTCCATATTTATATTTGTAGATCTATTTTAAAAAGGATCAAGCAAATAGAACTGGATTCTTCAGTTTAACAAGTAGTTATCCTGAGCCACTTCGCAGGGAGGCTTTCAAAGGGATTCCTGAGTGGGAAGGACCTGAACTGACAATCTCAAGGACTGTTCTGACTTCAAGTGTTATATTTTGTATGCCTTGAAATATCTCAGAAGAGAACAACCTGCTTTTTTAACTTATTTTATTATAAGTGTTACTGTTACGGTTTTTTTGTTGTTTTGTTTTTTGTTTGTTTTGAGATAATGTCTCTGTATATGGCTGGGTTTTGTTTGTTTGCTTTGAGATAATGTCACTGTATATGGCTGGTCTGAAACTTGGTATGTAGATCAGGCTTACTCCAAACTTTTAGTGATCTTCTGGCCTCAGTCTCTCAAGTGTCTGGCGTTTGCTTTCATTCCTTTCTATCATTTTCTACCTAAAAGTGAAACTTGCTTGTAGCCTCTCAGAAATCAAGGAATAGTTAAAAGAAATGGCCCCTTTTCACCACCAGGGGCTAAAACAATGGTTCTCAACCTTCCTAATGCTGTGACCCTTTAATTCAGTCTCTCATGTTTTGGTGATCCCCGGCCATGAAAGAATTTTGTTGCTACTTCATAGCTGTAATTTTGCTACTGTTGTGAATTGTAATATAAATGTCTGATATGCAGGATATCTGATGAATGACCCCTGTGAAAGGGTTGTTTGACCCCAAGGGATTCACGAACCACATGTTGAGAACTGCTGGCTAAAACCGCCATGAGAAACTGCAGTCCTTTTTGCTTCAATGTCTTCCAGTGACACCTGCCTAAATACCTTGGAGTTGAAATTCTCAAACATGACTCCAGTTTTCTAAGTTTGAGCCATGAGTCCATCTTTACCTCTGGTCAAAGTATAGGGCCATGTCACAGCAATAGGGCTAAAATAAGGGTAAGGAAAGACTTTTGTCCGAACATTCGTTGCCATTTCTAGGAGGTTGAGTGGAATAGCTATGGGCTACACCTCAAAAGGTGGTTATTATGCTTCCAAATGACAGTGGTAGGTGGGGCTAGGCTAGGCGTTGGCTTGGTTGACTCTGTCTCAGATCACCAGTGTGTCTTAATGTGACTGTAGCATACAAGGTGCCGTTCTGGATGCTGAGCAGAGAGCAGCGGATGGCACACACATCCTGTTGTGTATTTTCTCACAACCCCTTTGTTGCCTGGAGTGTTCACTTCCTGGTTCCATCTGTCTTAGGTTCATATATGGGAAGGACAGCCTACTGATTTTATTGTGAGGCTCCATTAAACTTTTGGGAAAGTTCCAGAATCAGTATTAAGCACATTTGCCTGTTTAAAAAGATCTTTTTTTCTTTTAATTTAGTTACATGTAATACTTTTATAGATCATTGTGAGAGGGCGATTGTAAGATCGTAAGATTAAACAAAATTTCCAACACCCACCTCCTTCTTCTTTTGAGACAGACTGTCATTATGTACTCCAAGCTCACCTTGAATTGACTTACTGCTTAGCAGACTGCATGGCAGTCCTCCTGTCCTAGCTTCCTGCATGCTGCACGCTGTGGTCACAAAGGCACACCCCTGCAACCAGCTCCAGCTTTCCCTTTTGAAACAAAGAGAAGTTTGAATTACATGTTTTCTTTCTTTCTTTCTATATTATTATTATTATTATTATTATTATTATTATTATTATTATTACAATTTATTCACTTTGTATCCTGGTGGAAGCCCCCACCCTCACTGTCCACCCTCCCGCCTTTTTCTCCCCTATCCCACTCCTCTAGTCCACTGATAGGGGAGGTCCTCCTCCCCTACTGTCTGACCCTAGCCTATCAGGTCTCTGGATCAGGACTGCCTGGATCCTCTTTCTCTCTGGGCTGCCTAGGTTGCCTCACCAAGGAGAAGTGATCAAGGAGCAAGCAACCGAATTCATGTCAGAGACTGTCTCTTCTCCCCTTACTAGGGAACCCACATAAAGACAGAGCTGTCTATGGGCTACATCTGAGCAGGGGTCTAGGTCCTCTCTATGTATGGTCTTTGTTGATGCATCAGTCTCTGCAGTCCCCCTGGGCCCAGGTTTTTTTTGTTTTATTTTGTTTTGATTTTTGGCTTTGTTGGTCTCCTTGTGGGGCTTCTGTCCCCTCAGGTCCTTCTATGTCCCCCTTCTTCCATAAGACTCCCTGCGATCTGTTCAGAGTTTGGCTATGAGTCTCTGTATCTGTTTCAATTCCCTGTTGGGTGGAGTCTTTTTTTTTTTTTTTTTTTTAAGATTGTAATGATGTGACTATTTTACACTAACTAGATAGGGGCCACAAAGCAATCCTCTTTAATAAAGTTGACAATTAGCTTCACTTAGAACATTTTAATAATGCACATTTTTTAAAAAAAAGCATTCACCTTACAAATTGTTCTGCAATCCAGATATACAACAGCTTGGAAAACCAAACAAAAGCCAATGTAAAAAGACAGATTAAAACAACTGCAACAGTACAGGTTTGATATGGCTCGGACTTTACAGCTTTCGTATTGCATCACCTGTGTCAGAGATCTGGTCCTTCGGCTGGCTCCGTTGCTCCATGCTCAAAGCAATACCTCTTCTCCCTGGTTTCTTTGCACCTTCTGTGTCCAGCCAATATTCTCTAATATCAATTAGAACTTCTCCTCTAAAGTCCTGAACACTGAGGTGTCTCCTCTTTCCGACCTGAAGCATGTCGTCATCTCGGCTGCTGCTACTCTGCATGGAAGATGCCAGAGCTCTAGAAGTCTCACCAGGCTTCTGCTTTCTCACAGGTTTATCTGGAGCAACCTCCTCTTTCCTCTTTAACTCTTTTTCAACTTTGCTGTCCGAAGAGCTTGAAGAAACAAGTTCCTTTGATTTAGGCATTACTTCGCTCCTGCTGTTCCACAGCTGTTGCTTCGCTCACTTGTTCCTGACTGGTAGAGTCTTTTAGTGGACATCTGTGGTAGGCTCCCGTCCTGTTCTTGCTCTTCTACCACTTCTGGTGTCTATCCTGTTTTCCCTTCTGAATGAGAATTAAGCATCTTCTCTAGGGTTTTCCCTGTTGCTTAGCTTCTCTAGGTCATAGATTTTAGTATGTTTATTTTATATTATGTGGCTAATATCCACATAAGAGTGAGTATATACCATGCGTGTCTTTCTGCTTCTGGGTTACCTCACTCAAGATGATCTTTTCTAGTTCCCACCCTTCGCCTGCAAATTTCATGATTTCCTTGTTTTTAATAGCTGAGTAGTATTCCTTAATTACTTTCGTGTTGCTGTTACAAAATGCCTGTGGGAAACGACAGAGAGGGAAGATTTATTTTGGTTTATGGCTTCAGAAGATTTAAGATCATCACATCAGGGAAGGTGTGGAGGCACAGATGAGCCAGTGCAGGTAGAAGTGTGTGGCAGAGGCTGTTCACATGCCTGTGAACCAGGAAACAGGTTGGAACCACCGGCCAGGCAATAAGCTTCAAAGGCTTGCTCCTCCTACACACTTCTGTTAGCCAGTTCCCATCAGTGAAAGACTCCACAGCCTTCCAAAAGCTCACCATCAGATGAGGACTAAACATCTAAAATACAAGCATAGGGCCTGGGGAGATGGCTCAGTGGTTAAGAGCATGTACTGCTCTTGCAGAGGACCTAGAGTTAAGTTCCCAGCAACTGCGTTAGGCAACTCAGAGCTACCTCTAACTGCTGCTCTGGAAGGTCGGATGCCTCTGGCCCCCACAGGTATCTGTGCGCATGTGTACAATCCCCCCATATACATAATTAAAAGACATAAATCTTTCAAAAACTCAAATAAACATCAGCCTATAGGAGACATTTCAGACTTAAGCCAATATATCTGGTGTTCCTTGGAATATGGCCCATCAAAACATGTGCTTGCTCTTAATCATGAATAATATAAAAGTTAATAAATATTTCAAGTGTCCATGAGCTACCCATAGCCCAAGTATGTCACAAAGGATATGAAGATATTATATGTAGTGTTATGATTAATTATATAACCTAATTATATAATCTAAAAATTTATCTAATCTAATTTATTTTTAGGATGTAGTTATCCTAATTGAATGAGTAAAGATTTCTTATTTCTGTATTTGAGATATATTTAGGTTTGAAAGCTATCATTTCTGACTTGCTTTCAGCTTTAATTCTTTCTGTCAGTGATGTCATTTATCAACACATGGTGATAAAGTAAAAATAATATGACATGTGTGTTAGACTTTAAATCTCTCACCTTTCTTTTACCTTCCCAGATAGGGGTGAAGAAAGTTGTTACAATGTCATGTCAGAACCCTTTAAAGATAATTAGTAGCTGACTTAGGGAATTGCTGGGGTGTTTCCCAAGAGATTTTGGCTTTAGCTGTGATGCAAGACACACTTGATCTTGAGTTGACTAGGTCATTTATTCTATCAAGGGTATGCATTTAACTATAACTTGGTCTATTTAAAATCCTATATCTGTTTGAAATGGTTATTAAACTTTGGTATCACAAAGGAGTTATGTGCTGTTCTCTTTGGTTTGGCAATCTTTTGGTTTAGAAAATAATCCGTTTTGGTAACGAGAGTTCTCAGAGCCTGCTCTTTGAAAATAGTAATTTTCTTTTTCAGAACCTAATGTTTAGTTACATAGTTCCTCACATAGTCCTAACGTTCCACCGTGCTGATAGAATTTTAGGAAGGATCAATTCTCGAATGTTTAATCGAAACATCTGTTGGTAAATTATGGTCTGTGTATCTTTTTTTTTTTTTAATCCCATGTAACCTTGGCAAATCGTTATTAAGCCATATTAAAACTTTGCTTTAAAAACTGATTCTTCGATTGGCTTGCATAGTGCCTCCTCATTTAAACAAATGCCTGCCAGTCCCGCTGAGGTCCTGAGTTCTTTGTGACAAAGTTTAACATCTCCTATTTCCCTCTTGCACGGCCGGGGCCTGGGTGCTTCCTTAGCGCTGTGGGTGGCATCACAGCCGCACACTGGTGTGTCTGGGAAAGCAGAGTCACACGGTAGTGTCTCCACCTCCATTATTTGTTGAAAAATGTAATATTGTTAATTTGTAAGCTAAAAATTAGAATTATCAGATCTATATTTTTAAATGAAATAATGGATATTTTTGTCTTATTATCACCAGGCCTTGGTATTATTTAGGGAAAGTACATTGAAAGCGTGAAAGGCAAATGATTTTTCTGAAGGTTGGAGAGGTGGCTCCGTTGTTAAAAGCTCTTGTTCCTGCAGAGGACTCAGGTTCCGCTCCTAGTCTTCCCAGAGCGACTCCAAACTGCCTCTAGCTCCGGTTCTAGGCAAGCCAACACTCTCTTCTGGCCTCCATGGGCCAGGCGCTCACACAGTGCATAGACACACATGCCGGCAAACACTCACACACGTAAAATAGAAACAAATCCTTAAGAATTTAAGATCTGTGCAGTATTTAAGATTGCGTATATTGTCTTTTACATTCACTTACACACACTCTTTCTCCACAACACACAGACCCCCTGCAAGTCAGAGATCGCGTTTTCTTTTTCATTTTTGCCTGTGTCTTTTATCCCTGGCCAAAATCCTATTCCGTATGCATGAAATGATAATTATTTATAACCTAGCGGTTACTAGGAAAATGTTCTGAACTACAGGTGGAAACTAATGGGGTGCTCCTGTGGAGCTAGTGCGGACAGTAGTACAGTGGTAGCAACTGGGGTCCTCACTGAGCTTTCATCCTTCCCGTGAAAACCCGGTCCCCCTCCCCATTGTGTTGTTCTTTTCTCCACTTTAGGTCTGACTTTCTCATTTACAAATGAGGACAGAGAGTTGGTTTCTCATGTACTTCATAAGGACCATAAGGATAAATGGGCTAGTGTTTCCGTCCCCACGTGTATCAACTTAATCTTGTTTATTTTCTGTCTGTATGTCTGATTCCATAATGTCCAGTTGTGTGTATATGTTCCCATTCCTTTATTTACATTCTTTTCCTTCTCTGGATTTTTTCAGAATCAAAGTATGTTAATCACATTTCGTAACGCACTTGAGTACCCAAGATAGGGTTCAGATATGGGCAAATGTTTGAATAGCTGCATTTGCTTTGGAGTGTCTGTAAATCCCAGGCCCAGACTACCAAACAGCATAGCAGGAAGGGTGTCCCCAGTCTGAGAGCGAGATTGGCTTTAAGGTGAGTGCTTTCCAAAGGTTTGCTTTCAGGAAATGCCCACCGTTTCTGAGAGCGCCTCTGTGGTCTGGCCAGATGCCATTCTTTAACCTCTGTGCTCACCTTTGAAATAGTGCCCAGCTGATTGTTGAGTTTGATCAGTATGGTTTTTTTTTTTTTTTTTTGACAGCATCTCTTGAAATTTTGATTTTTTTTCATCTGAAAAACAGATGTTTTACCACCATGCTCAACATGTATGTGCCTTGTCTGTCTGATATTGACTGAGAAAAAGAAAAATAGCTTAGTTGTCAGAATCTGGTATCACCAGCAATTTCAGATAAACTATTTTCTTCTTCTTATTACTGTTATTATTATTTATAATTTATTCACCTTGTATCCCAGTTGTAGCCCCCTCCCTCATCTCCCAGTTCCAACCTCCCTCCCTCTTTCTCCCCTATCCCTCATCCCTAGTCCACTGATAATACTTCTTCCCTACTGTCTGACTCTGGCCTATCAGGTCCCATCAGGACTGCCTGGATCCTTTTCCTCTGTGAGCTAGCTAGGTGGCCCCACCAGGGAGGAGTGATCAAGGAGCAGACAACTGAGTTCATGTCGGAGACTGTCTCTTCTCCTCTTGCTAGGGAACCCACACGGAGACTGAGCTAGAGCACCCACCCTTCCTTAGCTGCATCTGAATCTCCAGCCCCCGTTCTTGACATCTCTCAGATAAACTATTAATGGTTAAACTTCAACAGAGGAAAGGACGGCATTGAAACTTAGAGCTATGGTACTCATTGATAGAATTATAGCAAAAATCAGAGCCAAAGCAATGTATAAGCGTTTATAAGGCTGTCCATAACCCTTGGGCCTTATCTGATTTAGTATAACAAAATAGGGACTTGGCTGAAGACCCAAAATTTTGTAGCATAGTCTGGAAAGAGTTATCGTCTTGCTGGTTTTGAAGACAGGAAATAAATGATTATAACTTAATGATAATTTTTTTTTTTTTTTTTTTTTTTGGCTCATAGAATTTGGAAAGTTTTATTCTAGAATAAGATACCTAAAGGACATGGTTGTTTAGTACTGTTCATCTGAGCACTAAAGACTGTTTTCCATGGATGGTAAAATTTGGGTTAGATGACTGTTGAGGCATGTATGTGTGTATGTGCTTCTCTAGTGGAGGACAGAAACTCAAATGCTGCCTGAGATACATCTTAGAATGTTCCAGGAGGGCTGTAGTCCCAGCCCAGAAATGCATCCTCGACTTCTCTTTTGCTGTGGCTACAGAAAATGTGTCTAGGTCACACTATTCTGTCTTTAAATAATGAGGGTATCATTAAAAAGGAGAAGAGCTTTGGCAGAGGCTTATTGTATAGAATTTAACTATGTAACTATGTTTGTTCAAAAGGCATATATTTCCTAACCTAATAGAGATTGGATTGTAGAGGAGAAACATTGTTTCCAAAGTCTGTGTTAGACTATGTGTTGCACCAGGTACACGGGTACTGAGGCCTGTGGTGACATTTGAGTGACAGCTGTGGAAATCGCAGATCCTCTGGGGAGTCTCAGAAGCTAACAGTGGGCGGGTAAGTCAGGGATAAGGCCCCTTAAAATAGTTTTCCTCTTTTGCAAGTAGGGAAATAACTCTATTAGCAGTCTTTAATCATATTACACCCGTTCCTTGTTGCTGTGCTCAAATACTGGGCAGAAGCAACTCAAGAAGAGAGAGGTTTGTTTTGTCTCACTGTTCAGGGAATACAGTGAGGTGCGACTGGAGGCCACAGAGCTCATGTGATGGTCACATTGTGGCAGCTGGTAGTAGGCAGGGAGCTGTGGTGAACTGGGCTGGGCTGTTACTCTCAGGCCTACATCTAATGACTCTGCCAGCCACGCTTCCCATTCCTAAAGCTTGGTGGCCTCCTGAAACAGTGCCACCATCCGGAGAGCAAGCGTTCAGTAGCTGAACCTGTGCTGGGTGCTTCCCATTCAACCCGCCAAGCTGCTCAGCCTTAGCCCTGCCTTCTGTTCATTGAAAACTGAACATAAAACAAGATACTCTAAATCAGTTGGAAAAAAAAAATGGGGAACAGTCTAGAACTCATTGGCACAGAAGACAACTTCCTGAACAGAACACCAACAGCACAGGCTCTAAGAGCAACAATCAATAAATGGGACCTCATGAAACTGAAAAGCTTCTGTAAAGCAAAAGACACCGTCATCAAAACAAAACGACTGCCTACAGATTGGGAAAGAATCTTCACCAACCCTTTTTCTGACAGAGGGCTAATATCCAGTATATATAAAGAACTAAAGAAGCAGAAAAGCAACAAACCAAGTAATCCAATTAAAAAATGGGGAACGGAGCTAAACAGAGAATTCTCGATAGAGGAACATCGAATGGCAGAGAAACACTTAAAGAAATGCTCAACCTCATTAGCCATTAGGGAAATGCAAATCAAAACCACCCTGAGATTTCACCTTACACCCATCAGAATGTCCAAAGATCAAAAACTCATGACAACACATGCTGGAGAGGTTGTGGAGAAAGGGGAACCCTCCTCCATTGCTGGTGGGAATGTAAACTGGTACAACCACTTTGGAAGTCAATCTGGCGCTTTCTCAGACAATTAGGAGTAGTGCTACCTCAAGACCCAGCTATACCACTCCTAGGTATATACCCAAAATTGTTCAGGTACACAACAAGGACATTTGTTCAACCATGTTTGTAGCAGGTTTATTTGTAATAGCCAGAACCTGGAAACAACCCAGATGTCCATCAACGGAGGAATGGATACAGAAATTGTGGTATTTTTGCACAATGGAATACTACTCAGCAATCAAAAAGGAGGAAATCATGAAATTTGCAGGCAAATGGTGGGATCTAGAAAAGATCATTCTGAGTGAAGTATCCCAGAAGGAGAAAGACAAACATGGTATATACTCGCTTATATAGACCTACAAGATATGATAAACATAATGAAATCTACACACCTAAAGAAGATAATCAAGAAAGCAGACACGGGTGAAGGTGATCAATCCTCATTTAGAAAGACAAATGGGATGTGCATTGAACGTATGACAGGAGTCTACCACAAAAGGCATCTGAAAGACTCTACCTAGCAGTGTTTCAAAGCAGACACTAAGACTCATAACCAAATCCTCGGCAGAGTGCAGGGAATCATATGAAAGAAGGGGGAGTTAGTATGATATGGAAAGGATAGGAGCTCTACAAGGACCAAACATATCTGGGCACAGGGTCTTTTCTGAGACTGACACTCAACCAAGGACCATCTATGGATATAACCTAGAACTTCTGCTCAGATGTGGCCTGTGGTAGCTCAGTAACCAAGTAGTTTTCCAAAATAAGGGGAACAAAGACTATTTCTAACAGGATCTCAAGGGCAGGCTCTTTGACCTCCCCCCCCCCCCCCCGGGGAGGAGCAGTCCTGATAGGCCACAGAGGAGGACTTTGCAGCCAGCCCTGGAGATACCTGATAAAACAGGGTCAAATGAAAGGGGAGGAGGTCCTCCCCTATCAGTGGACTTGGAAAGGGGCAGGGAGGAGACCAGGGAGGCAGTGTGGGGTTGGGGAGGGAATGAGGGAGCGGGATACAGCTGGGACACAGAGTTAACAAAATGTAACTAATAAGAAAAATAAAATTAAAAAAAAAAAACAAAACAAAACGCTGCTGTGGTCTGCAAAGAGAGTTTTGAAGAGGAGAAATCTGCCTTACGTGTGTTTTGAAAGCCAGTTATGTGTTAGGTACTCGTGACAGAATTTTAAATTTTTTAACGAAATTTCAGTTTTTAAATTAAGAAACATTCACCTGACAAAACTTTTGGAGGCATGGGATGAGCCATTTTTGCTCACTCCGGTTTTTAATTCGCTCAGTTAGTTTCCTGGCAGACAGCTCAGATAACTGGTCTCTTGCATTTCCTTTCACACATACTTCATGTGTGTAGAAAATACATGCACTTTAAAATAAATATAAATGTTCCCATTTTACACTACCGCTTGCTTACCGTGACCTGGCTTATTTTTCCCTACACTATACTGTTTTCATTGAACAGTAGAACTTGGAAATAAAATGCTTCCTCATTCTTTCTCGAGATGTCTATAGTATGAACAAAGCCCCTGTTGTTCTAACGATTACCTACTGATGCTCGTTCAGTTATTAACACTGCCTTCTGTTAGTTTTCCCTTCTGAATTAATTTTCTAGCTTTAGTCAGGGATCATAGTATTAGTACCAAGAAATAAGATGTTGGGCTGGGAAGGTGGCTCAGTGCTTAAGAGTACTAGTTGCTTTTCTAGAGTTCAGTTCCCACAACCTGCAAGTCAGTTCATAGCCATCTGCAACTTTGGTTCCAAGGGATCTGATGGTCTCTTCTGGCCTCTGGGGGCATCAGGCACACATGTGGTGTAGAGACACATATACAGACAAAACACCTATATGCATAAAATCATTTTTTTAAAAAGAGATATTTATTCTGTTCTAACACCTCTAAAGTATTTGTTGATATCTGGCAACAGGAGACACTGTTGATCTGGCTAGCTCTCATCCCTTTCCTCAGAGGACTCATCTGAAGTGTTGCTTACTGTTGGAATCATTATGGGTTTCAGCACCGACTGACAAACTAGCAAGTCTCTGACCTGAATCATGATTCCTCTTACATAGGCTCTATTCCAGGTAGAAAAAACAACCCTCAATGGGTGAGGTGCAGGGAGTGAAAAAGGAAACTATGATTGATTAGGTAGGACTAATCAGTGACAAAACATGAACCATCTCAGTTTATAGGGGAAGTTAACTGCAGACTGTCAAAACAGTGTTACTTTGATATCAAACCGAGTTTATTATTTTATTTATGTCAAACGGACCTGCGCAGGACACAGCTGGTGTATTTCATGACCAGCATTCTTAAGGTAGTGATTGGACATAGTAATCAGGCAGCACAGTCATGCAAGAGAGATGCTGGGCTCTAATTGTGGACCATATAGCAGGTAGGAAGCACCGAAAGGAATATAGTCATAATCATCAGGGGAGGTTGTGATGTTGAGTCATTGAGTTTGCACTTACTGGATTGTAAACACTTGCTCTCTCAGCCCACTCTAATCCTAGCTCTAATATGTACAAAGAGCTTTATTTCTTAAAATGTAGTAGTTTGGAAATAAAGCGAATAGAAAAACATCTCTTAGGGTTGATGCAAGTTGACATGGTACCGGGATGATGGCGATTGCTTTACATAGAATATTCTTTTGTCCTGGAAAAAAAAAAATGGCATGAAAGAAGAGAATCTTGTTTTAGGATTTTTGCTTTGTTTTTCTTTCTCAGAAAAGCATAAGGTTCTGCATACTTTTAATTTTGAGAAAGGAGTCCATGAAGTACAGTAGACAAGAGTGTGTACCCCCAGTCCTATTTCGTTCATTAAACAAAAACAAAACATCAGATGGAAGCAAAGCAGAAGAAACAATCATTTTGTTATCCAAAGGTACAAGAAGCAACGATGAACCATTGCATGTGTCTGCGTGCCTTTTGAGTTGTTATTGTGTGTATTTTGGTGGTGAGGAAGTGTAAGTAGAGAAAGAAAGGAGCTATTCACAAGGAATTTGTTATTAGAGGTTGTTGTGCCTTCTTTATCCTGACCGTGTAAACCCCAAGTCGTGATATAATGTTTCTCATCTTCCTTTGCCGTTGGAGAGTCTCATCAGCCTTCACTCTGAAAAGAGGAGTGGTCAGTTCTCCGTCAACAGAGGCAAGAAGGCTTGCTGTCCTGTGGTGACAACCCCATGGCACTTTCTGTTTAATGATTTTGAGATAGAGTCTTACTAATACGTAGCCCCCTCTGCTCTCAAACTTGTGGTGCTCGTGCCTCAGTCCCCTTGCTTGTGTAACTTCAGAGTCTGCTGCCATTAGCATATTACACTAGATCGTCTCTGTACTGGTGCTTAGCAGCCTTCCTGGCCTCTGCCCACTGGATGGCAATAACAGCACCCCACTGGAAGACAAACTCATCTCTGCTTGCGAACAACCGCTCTAGACATAGCTACATATTACTCAGCTGAGAGGTCCAGTGAGATGAAAACTAATAAGGTGACTTTGGTTTTACCATGTAAAAAGCATTAGCAACTTTTTGAGAACATTTTTGATAACATGGCGGTGGCAAGGATTTGGTAAATTGGTTAAAGGTGAGCAAAAGGAAGGGGAGTGGGTGCAGGCTTTGCTCTTGTGTGTTTTGGCTATGGAGGGAGGATGGAGGAGAGCATGTGAAGGTGTGGGTAGAGGGAGGGCTTGTGGACTCAGATATATTCAAATGATCATAGGAAAGAATCAAGCAGACAAAGGTCCATAGAGGCAGGAAAAAAATGGGGCAACTTGAGGTAGGATCGATCCAGAGCATGGGGAGAAGAATGGATTTTTGGATAAACTGGAGACTTTGAGGAACATCCATATTTTACTGCTATGGCTGGCTTCTAAGTTGGGGACCTTCATAGGAAATAATAGGTCTGGGGCTCAAGACTATCCTCAAGACTCAGGACTTTTAGCATAATCTATATAGTTTCTGGATGTCCTGGAATTCATTGATCCCCAGATCCCATGGCTCTCTTTGGGAATATCAGGCATGTGCTAGTGTAGGTCTCTGGGCCAGGTTGGGGTCGGGGGCCCACTTGGAGTCTAGAATCCTAGGAGACTCCCCAGGTGTCACAGAACCTACCTGTGGCTCACCTGCAGCCAGCCTGCCTCATATTAACAGGGATGTTGTTATTTATTACATTTATTTATTTTATTGAGAGGGAAGGGAGGGAGGGAATAGATAACTAGAGAGAAGTGGAAAAGATGGAAGTGAGAGAATAGTGTCTAGGGTAACTGTGCTGCTCTCTCTCTCTCTCTCTTTCTTTCTTTTCTTTTTTTTCTTTTTCTTTTTTTCTTTCTTTCTTAAGAGAAGTTCAGATGTCTGGCTCTGGTTCAATTGCTCTGTGGGCGTAACTGAAGAAGGGGCCTGAGGAGGGGCAAAAGCAATTAAAACCTTGAACATCATAAATGCCCTTCCTAATTAAGTGGTAAGGATGGGAAATCAAGAGCTTCTTCGGCTCTGTTTCTGTTCTTTTAAAGCTCTACTGAAAGGCCGGTTGTTCGTGTCTTTTTAGAAAGGACAGAACTTTCAGAATAACCCTGAGAAAAAGTTTTTAAAGTTTTCTCATTGTCTTCTGCTTTTTTCCGGACTTCCACATTTGATTCCCTGGGCCGTCTTACCTGTATCACCCTGCCCCGCTTCATCAACACTCCAGCCCTGAAGAGCCAGACTCGACTCTCCAGTGTATTATGGAGACAGTTCAACCATCTAACTGCTGTTTCCTTTGTTCAGTTGCTTTTGGTCCTTGCTGGGAAATGCTCTGAAAACTGAGCTGGGGACTGGAGACAAAAGCTAGCCTATGTTGTCCCTCCCAGTAAACGCTCTGTGTGATTTGTTCCCACCTCCTGTTCACGACTCATTAGTCCCTCCGTACAGAAAAGGTCGCTTCTCTGGAATAAAGGGAATAGACGCAACTCGGAGTCCTTTTCTGCCCTTTCCTGTGTTTTATTTGGGTGCACTCACAGTTCTCCATCTTCATTAGTGACCCGGCAGGGGGCTGGCACAGTGCTGAGACTAGCCTTTGCTGGTTCCCTGGAGTGTATCAGAGACCTCAGAACTCAATACCCCACTATAAAAATAAAATACTGTGCTTCAAACGACCTTTTGATGGAACAAAGCCATACATCCCAATCTGCCTGGGCCTCTCAAATTGCAAGCTTGCCAAGCACCTCCTTTATATTTTGCACATGCCCTCCCAGCAACCCACCGCCCCCTCCTTGGGATATGGTTCTTTTGGTAGCCTGTATGTCAGGGAAATGATTGTGTGTGTGTGTGTGTGTGTGTGTGTGTGTGTGTGTGTGAAAAATGCAGGCTTCGGAAAAGATCTGGTGCCTTTCAGACACAGCACAGTAGCTTCTTGGGGAAGAGAGGCAGCATATATCTGTGGGCTGTCACACACACACGTGTGACAAACACCTCAGGGTTACCCCTACAAGTGCAGGAAAGTAAGTGAAAGCCACTGGCACTATGAAAGTGAGTTATAGGGCTGCAGAGATGAATCAGCAGCTAAGAGTTCCTAATGCTTTTCCTGAGGACCCTGGTGTGCTTCTCGGAACACATGACCATAGTTTCACAACCTACTGTGACTCCAGCTCTAGGGGAACGCAGCACCTCTGACCTCTAAGGCCCTCATGTACATGTATTTAAACCACAGAGTGAGTTACATTTATATAATTCAAGTTAAGTTTCTAGATTTTCCAGGGTGGCCCAATTATTGTCTTAAACCTAAGTTCCAAGGGACCTTCCCCTGACTCCAGAGCCATATGTGGGTGTGAATTTTATAATCCAGTGTGATGCTGACATGAAAGTGAAAGTCATCAGACCCTTCTCGGGAGTGTTTGGAGTCCCCAGAGTGTTGTATCTTGTTAAACGTTTAGCATTTATAGGCCACAGTGTTTGGAAACTGCTTATAATGCTTATTTTAAGGTAGCATGAGAAAGTAAACACGGAGAGCATTTTGGGTTGAATGATTTACCCAACTTTGAAAAACTCAACCCTTATATTCTTTGTCGTTATTCCTTTGTAGTTGCAGTAGAAGACTTAGATGAATGGCCTTACCAAGTTGTTCTAAATTCCTTAAGTTTCAAAGTGTCTCGAGAATACTTTTTTATCGGTGTGTAGGTAGGTAGGCACACGTGGGCTGTGGTGCTCATACGGAGGCCAGAAGACAACTTTCAGGAATAAGTTCTCTTCTTCCACCAGGTGATTCCAGGATAGAGGTCAGGCTTTTTCTCAGCCTTGAGAGCAAATGCCCTTACCTTCTGGAGCTCTCTTACCTACTCCTAAATAACATTTTTAAAAGCATTTGAGATATTTAAGGTCTTAGCTTAGATAAATTTAATAAAATCCTTCTGATTCTATAAAAATACATGTGTGTGCAAATATGAAGTGCTGTTTTCTATATACATTGAATGGTAGGCTCTTTGGTTGGGGTGCTGAGGACCAAACCCCAGGCCTTGTTTGGGCTAAGCAACTACAGCTATAGCTCTAAACCCTTTTCTAAGGAACTTTCTGGAGATAAGAGAGAGAGGTCTCTGTTGTTTTATTTTATATTTTAAAGTAATTGTCTGGTTTTTCCTGCCACCATAAACAATGGTGTGAAGATAGCCTGTTCTTCTCTGTGTATGAACTGAGGAAAAGAGTTGCAAATCACTGATAATCCATAGTCTGAAGGTCAGTGAGTAACACAGGTATTGCCGTATTGTACCCTGGAGTGGGGACACAAATAGTATAGGAACATTTCCATTGTCATGCTTGTTGGCTTAACACTTTACTTTTAGGCTTACTCATTTTTCCAAATTAATTGGTGTAAATGGTATTTAATTTTAAGTTGTATTTCTGTGTTTCCTAATGAAGTTGAACACTTCTCTCTTTGCTATTTTCTTTTGACCATAGTGACTTACTGGAGACATATTCATAGACCTTGATCTCAAGTTAGTTAAACATCTTACCTTTTTAAAAATTAAATTAAAATTCTTAAATATTTATATATTTAATGTATGCATCTGTTGCGTATGTATGTGCCTGTGTATGTCCAAATAGAGGCCAGAAGTTGATGCCTTTCTCTAGACTTGTGTATCTTATGTTTGAAGACAAAGTCTGTCAGTGAATCTGTGCTTACACTTTGGTGATCTGTCTGGCTCTGTCTTTCCACACTGGGGTTGCAGGGAAACATCCTTTCGAGAAGTTTTTGTGGGCGTGGTGGGGATCCAAACTCATGTCTTCCTGCTTACACAACAGGCGCTCTACCCAATGAGCCAGCTCCCAGCTCCACATGTTACCTTCTTTTAATTTCTAGTTTATGCTTTTAACATCCAGGTCCACAAGGTTAATTTGCATTTAGGCTTTACTTCACCTTTCCTTTGGCTTTAGAGATGTAGGAGAATCAAATTTTGGAATAAGGTGCACCAGTTTAGTGTGAACCAGAGGACCATACTATATTATGGATAGTTTGAAGACTTCTGGAAGTTTGAAAAATATAGAAAGATTATCCCCAGCACATGACTATTTATAGTTTAATACACACATGCACACACAGGCACCCACACACCACTTCATGTTTTCGGAGAAACAAAGACAGATACCAGGAAAGGAAGCATTTGCTTACTTGGTGTATAGAGTAAGGAGGGGAGAATGAAGAATAGAGGCAAAGACAGGAAAACCCAATAAAATACATAACAGGGGTTTTGTAGAGAGCGGCAGTAGCATGTTGTGGATAAAGGAGGGTTAACCATGAATTTGGGGTAAGGTCAATGAAATTTAGGGGAGATGGTACAGAAAATACATCAGTGATAAGCCAAAAAAGCCTTAATCGAAGACAAGGTGAAATAAAGTATTTTAAGTGTTATAATTCATAAATGACACATCTACAAAGAAGAAATGTGCTCCTGAAAAGCTACATCTGGATTTTTTTTTTTAACTTTTAAAGCATATTGCGGGAGAAATGGCAGTTTCTCTGGTCTTGCTTAGGTACCCATAAGAAGGAAAGCAGATGTGTCTTCAAGCATGTGTGCACCTGCCTGAGACAAAATAAATAGTTACTTTTGAAGGCTGGCTCAGGTTGTTTTTTATGTTGCTTGTTAAATTAAAATTCTCTTCCTGGCAAGTATAGGTTTATAATTAAGTCATTTTTTCATACACATCCTTTGGCTACATTTGAAATTTGATGATATACAGAAGCAATATGTGGGTGGTTTCTTAGAAATGAGATGAATGAGTTGTTTTATGAGCATTTATCATTTGATGTATAGGTTCTTCCTGTTTATACCAAACATGGAATGCTGACTAATTGCATGCAACTGAAGAAAGGTGAAAGGGCTTGGTCCTGAAAAGACATTGAGAATTGTATTTTCAACCTACTAACACCCGAGGACTATGGTGAAAAATAGAACCATATTTTTTTGGGGTCACGTTCAGAAGCTGTCTTTGCAACTGTGGCTTCTATATTTCTTACCTTTAATTTCACAGATGCTTTCTGAATTAGTTATCCCATTACCTACCTACATGCTCAAAACTATACTCACTTAAAATTTTATCTTGTTTGGTACTCTTTATATCTTGCATATTATAGATAAAATAAACAGACCCAGAAAGGCTAAACAAATTCACACAATATTGACCAGCAGAACTAGAATTTGGAACCAGGTCTTGCTCCAAATCTTACCGTTTTTCTGCCTGTGAGTACCATATTTTTCATGGTCTATATCCTAAAATTCTTATTTGTGATTTCGTGTCCTTTATTAGGTACCTTAATTTTTGAAAAATACATCTGAAGAAAGTGGACACATTTAAGTTGAATTATAGAAAATGTGTATTTATTTGGGTATGATGGTATAAGCCTTTAATCCTACCACACAGGAGGCAGAGGCAGGAAGAGTTGTATAAGTTTGAGGCCAGCCTGGTCTACATAGTGCATTCCAGACTATCCAGGGCTACCTAGTGAGGCTATGTTTGTGAGGAAAGAAGGGACAGAAGGAAGAAGGAAAAGGAGGAAGGAAGGAAGCAAGAAAGGAAGGAAAGAAAGGTATGCTGAACCACTGTTGTTCAGTTGCTGGAAAAACCAGCTCATGACAAATGGTACTGTTCTTAATCCATGTCTTCAGATTGTCTGCAGTTTCGTTTTAGGCCAGGTCATAACGTCAGAAAGCCATGGACCCGGACTCAGCTATTCACTTTCTGTGGAACTCCATCTCTTCCACACTCCATTCTTTCCTCCCTCCCTCCCTCTTTCCTTTCTTTTTCCTTCTTTTTTGGTGGGCTTGGGGCTTAAACCTTTGGTCTTCAGTCATGGGTTCTATAGAGTAGTTGGATAAAACTCACTCTTCTCTGTGACTTATTTTTATCGCGGGGCCGTGTAGTACATGTACTACAGCACGCTGCCATTGAAATGGCCTGAAGGTGAAATCTGCTCGGATCTGAGGGGCAGGAAACAGTGAATCACTTGTGAAACTTCACGTAGTCCCTATGATTACGTGTGATGGTGTTTTCTTCTTTGCTTGGCTGCTTAGGAAGATTATTGCTGTATCTGCAGTTCCACCTCACAGTTACACGGAAGTTAAAACTATGCGTTTTCGTCTGTGCTAACCCCATCTCTGCTGTTACTTTCTTTGTATTCATCTTTAATCTTGTGTTTTGTAATTGTTTATCTTATTTGTTTGTATTGAATGAATTTCTATAATCATTTTGCTGATGATGGATATAAATAGGTAAATGACATGTTATGGACAACTAAAAATTTCAGAGTTGATACCTAAATCACATTTTCCTAGGGAGGTCATGTATTTACATTTCTCTTTCTTATTTTCATTGTTAGTTTTGGATTTCTCTCTCAACTAGTGCATTAGTTCAGAATTGTTGTATTTAAAGAGCTATTTTTCTAAAACATTGGCCTTTTATGTTTTTCTTAGTTCACACTTCTTATTAATGATACATGTGTAATTTTTATGAAAAAGTTTTGTTTCCCCAAGGAAATTTAATCAAATTGAATATGTTTTTGAATAGTGTAGAAATAGGGAAATTTGGAGTCTCAAAAGTATGCCAACTATAGAGGTTTGGGGAAACTTATATATGATTAAATAATTTCAGCATGTTCTCATGAAGATGCTGAAAGATGTTTCTTGTCTGTTGTCTTCCTGGATGTTCACATGGTACCTCAGAACATCTGGAGGTTCACACACTATATTTCTCCAGGTTAGCCTTTCCCTGCCTCACACCATTTCCTGTTTTGGTGGCTGGCATACCTCTGAACCTACTCTTTCAAGTCATGTATGCGACAATCCTGTCACCCTGTGGTGCTTGGTCACCTGGTATTCAAAATTTACCTACGTGTAGATTTGAAGCTGACCCTTTTCCACTTTCTGCTGATGCCTTTTCCAAGTACCTTGTACATACTCTTTATTCATTAACCAAGCACTAAGAATTTTTGGTTGGAAAAATGAAAAAAAAATGAATGAATGAATTCAGGGATGGATATTTTTAGTTTCATTGTTTCTGTATGAACTACTACCAGTGCCTCCTTTTCTGTATTCTGCCTCCTTCCTCTGTGTGTGTGCGTGTTCACACTGAGGATTGAACCCAGTTATTCTGTATCTTTGCAATCTGTGTCACATATTCAGAGTATCTACAGTGTGCCCATGAGATCTGTCCCTTCTCTGCTTAAACCATCAGTGTTTCATACAGCATCAAGGGTCTTAACACTGAGTCTGCATCTTTCTGGTTTTTCTTCCACCCTTTTCTCTATCTTTCTTTCCATGCTTGTGTGTCTTTTTTTTCTGTTCATTCCTCAGAACACCTGACCAACAATTTCCCCAGAGGAACTTCCTCAATTCAGGTTTGATCCAGGTGCTTTTCTTTCTTGTGCTCTGACTCCTTTGTGCACAATCGCATGGCTCGTCCCATACTGGACTTCCTTACCTGGGTGTTGTCTCCTGATCAACACAGGCTCTTCTAGGCAGCAGACAGCATTTAGTGAACAACAAGCTCTTGTTTACTGACTGACTACATAAATTCGGAATGGAATAAATTTGTATTCTAACCACTTATATGTACTTACTGTGCGCTAGACATTGTTTGAGATGCTGGAGATACAGTGAACAAAATAGTGCTTTCCCAGGCAACAATAAAGTAAGCAGATAGGGACATAGCTCAGAGGT
The DNA here is from genome assembly GCF_907164565.1 of Psammomys obesus. Classification (NCBI taxonomy): domain Eukaryota; kingdom Metazoa; phylum Chordata; class Mammalia; order Rodentia; family Muridae; genus Psammomys; species Psammomys obesus. The sequence continues at coordinate 1,713,889 of NW_026596166.1, read as the reverse complement.
AGGGCACATTCTTTGTGTGCGGGCAATGTCAGGATTACGTCCCAACAATAAAAAAGAAAGAAAAGCAGAGGCATGTGATAATAGGGTTACAATAAGTGTGATGAGGCAGATGAAGAGGCATAGGGGATTCTGGGACTGGAGAGATGGCTCAGTGGTTAAGAGCACTGGCTGCTCTTGCAGAGGACCGGAGTTGGATTCCCAGCATCCGTGTGGAGCATAGCCATCCGTAACTATAGCTCCTGGAGGATCTGACACTCTGGCTTTCCCGGGCATCTACATGTGTTAGCAAACACACGTTACGCAGAAATAAAAATGAATACATCTTTTAAAATCGTGCCTGTGCGTGCATGTGTGCGAGTGTGTGTGTAGTGTTTGTCTCAGTGCAGCTCCTTAGCGGAGGCTCTGCAGCAGGGACCTGAAGGAAGTGAGGCGCCATGTTCATGGTATGGTGTTGAGGAGGGGTGGTTCTGGTCATAGAGCAAAGCATTCCTATACAGTTGTTATGTAGCAGGCACTGTGTTCTGAGGGCTCTGGAGACAGCGGTGGACTAGGCTGTTAAGCATCACCATTGTTTATTGTTTAACTACGCCATCTGTTCTTCTTCCACAGTACATACCATGATTCAAACCCTTTGTTTCTTTAATTGCTTGATGTTTTTGAAGTTGGAAAACCCAACATTGGAAAGTCCCTTTGTTCTCCCCAGCTGCTTATCACTTCATATTCTTTTCTGCTGGTTTGACCTGATGCCCCTAGCATGAAGAATACTGGTTCAGGCTACAAAACCTCACTCTACCTTTATTGAGGCATCATTCTTAAAGATATGTGAAAGTGCTTTAGGGCTTCAGTGCCTGAGGTTTGATTCAGGCTATAGATTCATATAAGATATCCTCATGATAATTAGATATAGATACTACTTCAGCCCCAAGCCCAGGCTATGGCCCTTTTTCTTCAGCGGTAGAAATACACACACATAGTTATAGTTTGGGACTCTGTTCTATCACCTTCTTAACTGCAGTTAAGTAGTCTCTGTGGCAATTTCTTAATAGCCAGAAGAGCATCCTTCTAGTTAAGTTATAAACACTCATGTTTAATAAGTTTCCATGCTCTTGCAGGGTAAGAGCTATAGGAATGAGGAAAGAGAAGAAGGAAGGAATGAGGGGGAAGGAAAGGAAGAAGAGAAGGAGGATGAGAGAGAAAAAGAGAAAGAGCAAGAGTCTGTGCAGATTTGCAAGTTCACCGTCCTCTGGTGGCAGCCGACAGGCAGACTGACAACTTTGACAATGCCAGTGCCACTGCGACCTGAGGGAACCCAACACTGTCATCGTTCTGCCCAGATGAAATTCACACAAGGCTGCCCAGGTCTCGCATTGAGATGGCCCATTTGAGCAGAAAGGGTTGGGTTGCTAAGTTTAGAGGTGCCAAGCAGCAGAGGAAAACCAATTAGATCTGGAAGGAGGCGGCTCACTCCACAGGCTTCTCCAGGCACCCCAAGGAGAATCAAAGATAAATAAACACTGTTTTATGAGCCGAGTGTTGGGTGAGAGGGAGGGCCAGGGCAGGAGTTAAAATTTCAAAGGAGAGGGAAGTTCTCGACTTTCTTCCTGACCAGACACTTGTCTTAGGATTCTACTTACTCTTGGAATGGTTTGCCCATGTAAACATGTGTGAGTTTGCTGTGCAAGGAAGAAGAGAGAGCCCAGTGTTCTCAGTGTAAAGGGAAACATGATCAAATGTAGAGCTCTTTATTATGAAATGAAGCTTTACAACAAGCTCACACCTGTAAGACCCAAACTTGGAAGGCTGAGGCAGGAGGACTGCCAAGAGTTCAAGGCCATTGATACGCAGAAAGCTGACCAAACAGAGATATATAGGAAGCCTCTACCTTAAAAACAACAAAATGTCCTATTTTATAAATCTTAACTGATGTTCACTTGCTTATTGATTCCATAGTACATCACATAGGAAAATGCTGACCATTGCAGAGATGCTTAATTTTGGAAGTCTATAGTTTTGTTTTTTTTTTTTAAGGCAGAATTTGGACCTTTATTATAAGATTTCTCTAGAGCTCAGTAGGTTACCCTCTTGTTTTCTGGGTGTGAATCCTGCTCTCTAATTCTAATGTTGTGCCCCAAAAAATCTTGATGTATACTTTTATTTAATGAATAAAGGTAACCGAGAGGGGCTTAGCAGTATTTAGTCAGCTAAAAATAATTTATTATTGTCACAGATTTATAGAGCCTTGGAGATCTCTCCTCCCCTACTGCCCTTGTCATTTTCCTCTTGTTGAGGGTAAACTAGGAAGTTAATGGCTTGGGGATGGGCTGTCTGCCAGTCCTAGGCGTGTAGGGACTCCACCCACAGTCTGACCTCCATACTGTCTTTCCTGTAACAACATGTGTCATTTGAAATGCTGAGAGTGCAATATTATGTACAGTGAAGGAAGCTATAGCAGTTTGCTTTATTGACTTATAGGGACTAAGTTAATAAAAGAATGAAATGAATTCCCCTACAGTTCAAAACCTCATGAGTCATTGAAATAGCTTCAGCTTTTTACCATCACGTCTTTTATCAGAAACTAGGAAATAAATCTCTACACTGAGTTCTATTCTGTTGTGGTTTTTGATCCTGCTGTGGTGAGTAGGATGATTAAAAAACAAAACAAAACAACACCAAAACCAAGTGGCCCAAAGTCAAGCAGCCAAGGTGAGGAACGAAGGCAGCTGTACGGAGCTGCTCAACTCTTACTCCTCTGAAGACAGGGTGGGTTGCTGCAAGGTGCTCACTGTGCTCCATGTCTGGCTCCATCTCTACACTCATTCCTCCCTCTTTCTCCCAGTGCACAGAGTCAACTCAAAATGCTGGTTCAGAGAAGGGGAAGGGAGAAAGGAGAGGAGGCTGTGTTGCTGATTGCTTCATACAGACCACTTCAGATAGGGCCCGGCTTGTAAAAATTAAATTTAAAGGCCTAGGGAGATGGCTCAGGTAGAAAAGTGCTTGTCACCCAGGTTTCAGCACCTGTGTTCGAACACATCCCCCACCCCACAGTTATAAAAAAATAAACTCACCGCCAAACAAAGAGTACCAGTATGTAACCGTGGTGCTAGGGAGGCAGAGACAGGAGGATCCTTGAGGCCAGGTTGATAAGTTGCAAGCATGGCCTACTTGATAAGTTGCAAGCCAATGAAGAGACCCGGTTTCCAAAAACTTAGGTGGCTGGACTGGAGAGATAGCTCAGTGGGTAAAGGCATTTGTTGCCTGATGATCTGAGTTCTGGCCCTGCAGCCCACGTGACAGAAGGAGAGAACCTGTTCCTTTGAATTGTCTTCTGACTTCCATGTGAGCACAGAGGCAAGAGCACACCCACTCACTAAAAGCAAATAAATGGGCCTTAAGAAAAAGGACATAAAAAATGAAGTGTAACATCATTAAGGAAGGTACTCAATGTCGTATGATAGACCCTAGATGTGCATGGACACACATGTACCTACACACAAGTGTGTGTACAGACAAACTCCACAGATGATAAAAAAAAAAGTTGAAAATGTATTAGGATCATTGTTATATATGAACAGTGTGATTAATCAGTGCTGGGAAAGTGCGGGTTTCACGGGTTTGGTGTGTTTGGTTTTCTATTAGAAGTCCTAGTTGCCCTCCATCAGGGTTAGCGTTGTGACTTGGGAGACCCTCCTCTGTGTTCGTGTTAATGAACGAGGGCTCACCTGGTCATTTTTGAGAAGAGCTGAAGTAACGTCCTTTGGTGCGACATTAATACTGTTTATCTTGGAGACAGTTCCCAGAAACCCAAGGGAATAACATACACAGAGGGCGAGTTATATCTGGAAGGTTTTTATTTGGCATTTTTACTGGTAACAATGTACAGAAGTTTAGACTGTCAAGCCGGGCAGGCTGAAGGGGGTTTTTGATTTTTGTAGGACTCTGAAACGTTTGAAGACTCGGTAGAGGATTATATAACATGGACTGGGGAATGGCGACTCTGGCTTCTGTAGAACCTCTCCAGGTTCTGCTTTGAGCTACACTTGACTGTCTAGAGAGAACTCAAAAAGTAGAGTAGTTCTTTGAACCAAGTCTTTGTTGTACAGCTTGGGAGCACTCCCCGTCTAATGCATATGGCTAGATGTGGTTCCGAAAGCAGGGAAATTGAGAAAACAGTGCTGCTATTCAACTGCCATTAGACTGCACATTATACCGTGGTCTCTGAGCCCCTGGTCAGTACAGTGGAGCCTCAGCAAACTCAGCACTTGGGGTCCTCTCCAGACGCCACTGACCTGATCTCTTCTCACCTGCCAACTGCGTGAAATCTGTCCCAGCCGCTTCTTGTAGGTGGATTACAAAAAAATCCGTCATAGGTTTCATTCACTCTGGATGAATCTGAGACGTTTCCTTACCCTTCTTAATGAGCTCTTCTTTTATTCTGCTAATCCTTGATCGCACAAGCTGGCAGGTTGGGGCTTGTGAGATCTCTGCATTCTTAAGGTACTGAACCGAGAAAATGAAATCTGTGATTTTTTTTTTTTTTTTACTGTGCGTGCACAAGAATTAGCTAAATTCGTCAGCCTTATTCCTGATTTTTTACATGTTATCTTAAGAATACAGGTGTGAGTACATCTTTTAAATATGCCCAGGAGGCATAACTGTTGTTTTGGACGAAACTAAGTCACTTCCTACCTCATGCTACATGCAGTGATACATTAAAACAATGGAGGAAGTTTAGCAGTTTGTCCCTTCTCCCAAGTCCCATTGAGAAAACCCTGGGCTCTATTAATAAACAATAATATCTTTGAATACATACAAGGCACAAAGCGCCAGGGCCTTGAGGTATTAGGGTAGCTCTGAGAATGCCTAGCTCCGCACAGTCTGCTTAGTTACCAGAACTAAGTTAAACAGTTACCAGCTTGTAAACGGTCTAATGTTGCTTCTCGCTTTCAGGTTCTCTGATCCCTCTTTTAGAGTCAAACAGTGATAATAAAATGAGTGAGGTGCATGATTTTATTTTGCTTCACGTTTGTCCATATGAAATTTAAGTTTCTGTGAATATGTCTGAATGACCTGCCTGTGTGTAGCAAACACACTATAGTTAGTGGTTTAAGGCTTAGAGAGATGGCTCAGTGGTGAAGTGTGAGGACTTGGGTTCAATTTCTAGCTCCCACATGATAGTTAACAGCCTGTAACTCCAGTTCCAGGGCCTCTGACGCCCTTTTCCGGCCTTTGCAGGTACAGCACATAGTGCAGACATACAAGTCTGCAGAACACTCAGAGAGAAAGAGTAGACGCCTATCCTCATATTAAGACTGGATGAGGCAACCCAGGAAGAGGAAAAGGGTCCCAAAAGCAGGCAAAAGAGTCAGAGACAGCCCCTCATTCCCACTGTTGGGTGTCCCACAAGAAGCTACATGATCAAAATGTAGATTTAGAGGTCCTAGGTCAGGCCCATACAGGCTCCCTGATTATGGGTTCAGTCTCTGTATGCCCCTATGAGCCCTTTAATTGACTCTGTGGACCATTTTCTAGGCAAAACACTCAATAAATCTTAAAAATAAATCAATAAGCAGTAGTTTTTTGGGGAAGGACTATATGTCTGTAGACCCGGAAGGAAATTTACACAGTTATGCTATTCTTTTGATTGCTGATGTGTGACATCTACTTTGGATTTGCATCATGAAAATCAAACAGAGGTGGGAAAAATGGTTTTCAAACCAGTCAGTTAAAAATTAGTAGAGGCAGATGCAGGGCACTTCAGAGTTTTCCTTCCAGTAGCTGCCCCCATCTTTTTCAGAAGATGAAACATCAGGACTTGGCATAGTGGTCAGTTGAGACATGAGAACGCATTTTCCTCATCTACAGATGGTCATTTGGACTTGAATTTTGGTTTGACCACTGGTTGTGCTGCTTTCTTATTTCTAACACTGAACATTTCTGTGAGGTTTTGAAAATTATAAGATCCTAGGAACTAGATGTGTCCGACCAATTCCATTTGTGTTTTTTCTTTTTTAATTTTCTATTTTTTCTTTTTTTGTGAACTTAAGAAAATTTACTGAAAATGACAACCTATGGATAATTTTGATTCTAATTTTGAAAAAATAGTATTTTCTCAGCACTTCTAACATAATTATGCCATTATAACGAGTTTGAAGTAGACATAACAGAGTTTTTTTTTTACCGTTGAATGCACTTATTTATTTATTTATTATTTATTATTATTATTAATTACACTTTATTCATTTTGTATCCCCCCATAAGCCCCTCCCTCCTCCCCTCCCGATCCCACCCTTCCTCCCTTTCTGCATGCATGCCCCTCCCCAAGTCCACTGATAGGGGAGGTCTTCCTCTCCTTCTTTCTGATCTTAGACTATCAGTTCTCATCAGAAGTGGCTGCATTGTCATCTTCTGTGGCCTGGTAAGGCTGCTCCCCCCTCAGGGGGAGGTGATCAAAGAGCAGGCCAATCAGGTTATGTCAGAGGCAGTCCCTCTTCCCATTACTATGTAACCCACTTGGACACTGAACTGCCATGGGCTACATCTGTGCAGGGGTTCTAGGTTATCTCCATGAATGAGTCTCTGGGAAGTTCCCTGTGTTCAAATTTTCTTGTTCTGTTGCTCTCCTTGTGGAGTTCCTGTCCTCTCCAGCTCTTACTATTTCCTACTTCTTACATAAAATTCCATTCACTCTGCCCAACAGTTGGCCATCAGGCTCAGCATCTGCTTTGATAGTCTGCAGGGCAGAGGCTTTCAGAGGCCCTCTGTGGCAGGTTCCTAGGTTGTTTCCTGTTTTCTTCTTCTTCTGATGTCCATCCTCTTTGCCTTTCAGGATGGGGATTGAGCATTTTAGTTAGGGTCCTCTCTTTTGCTTAGTTTGTTTAGATGTACCGATTTTAGTGGGTTTATCCTATGTTGTATGTTTATATGAGTGAGTATATACCGTGTGTGTCTTTTTGCTTCTGGGACAACTCACTCAAGATGGGACTTTCCAGGTCCCACCATTTACCTGCAAATTTCATGATTTCCTTATTTTTCATTGCTGAGTAATACTTCATTGTATAAATGTACCACAATTTCTGCATCCATTCTTCAGTTGAGGGGCATCTGGGCTGTTTCCAGCTTCTGGCTATTACAAATAAAGCTGCTACAAACATGGTTGAGCAAATGTCCTTTTTGTGTACTTGAGCCTCTTTTGGATATATGCCTAGGAGTGGTATGGCTGGATCTTGAGGAAGCACTATTCCTAGTTGTCTGAGAAAGCGCCAGATTGATTTCCAGAGTGGTTGTACAAGTTTACATTCCCACCAGCAGTGGAGAAGGGTTCCCCTTTCTCCACAACCTCTCCAGCATGTGTTGTCACTTGAGTTTTTATATCTTGGCCATTCTGATGGTTTTGTTTATGTATCCATTCTGTTAATCTGTGTCTTTTTATTGGACAGTTGAGTCCATTGAGAGATTAATGACCAGTGGCTGTTAGATCCTCTGATTTTGATGTTGGCTGTGGTCATAAGGTATGTGCTTGGTTGCTTTTTGTTTTACTGTAGTAAGGTTAATTATTTCCTGTGTTTTCTTGAAAGAAGCTAATTTTTTTGGGTTGTATTTTCTCTTCCAGTGTCTTCTGTAATGCTGTATTTGTGTGTAGGTATTGTTGAAATTTGTTTTTGTCATTGAATATCTTGTTTTCTCCGTCTATGAGGACTGAGAGCTTTGCAGAGTATAGTAGCCTGGGCTGACATCTGTGTTCTCTTAGGGTCTGCATGATATCCGTCCAGGCCCTTCTGGCTTTCATAGTCTCTGTTGAGAAGTCAGGTGTGATTCTAATGGGTTTGCCATTATATGTTACTTGGCCTTTTTCTCTTGCAGCTTTTAGTATTTTTTCTTTGTTCTGTATACTTACTGTTTTGATTATTATGTGGCGGGAGGATTTTCTTTCCTGGTCAAATTTGTTGGGTGTTCTGTAGGCCTCATGTATTCTTATTGGCCTCTCCTTTAACTTGGGGAAATTTTCTTCAATGATTTGTTGAAAATATTTTCTGGGCTTTGGAGAAGGGAGTCTTCTTTTTCCTCTATACCTATTATTCTTAGGTTTTGTCTTTTCATATTGTCTTGGATTTCTTGGACGGTCTATGTCAGGAATTTTTTGGATTTAACATTTTCTTTGACAGATTCATCAATTTCTTCCATTGTATCTTCTACACCTGAGATTCTTTCTTCCATCTCTTGTAGTCTGTTGGTTATGCTTACCTCTGTAGTTCCTGTTTTCTTCCCTAGATTCTTCCTCTCCATTATTTCCTCCATTTGTGTTTTCTTTAATTTTTCCAGTTCTATCTTCAGGTCTTTAGTTGTTTTGTTTACTTCCTTCACCTGTCTGATTGTACTTTCCTGTTTTTCTTTTAGTTCCTTCAACTCTGTTTCTTTTATTTCATTCAGTGCTTTAAGCATTTCCTTTCTAAAGGCCATAAACTGTTTGGCTGCAACTTCCTCTATTTCTTTAGGGATGACAATATTCTGTTTGAGTTTATCTTCCTCTATGTCTTTACGTATCTTATTTGTTTCCTCTGTTATCATCTTCATGAGCATAGTTGTTAGGTCATCTTCTTGGATTTCAGTTATGCTGGAGTGTCCAGGGCTACTTGCCCCTGGGTAACTGAGTTCTGGAGATGCCATATTGCTCTGTCTTTTGTTGCTTGGGCTTTTACGCTGGCCTCTACCCATTATACTATCTTAGGTGTTTGGGGTTATTTTCTGGTGGTTCCTGGGGATCCTGTGGTGGAGAGAATCCCCTTGGCAGAAAGCTGTTTTTTCCTGAAGGAAGTCTTCTCAGCTTTTTGGGTATAGTTCCTGGATGGCTGGCGTTTTTTCAGGAGTTGCTGCTGCTCACCTCAGGGATAGAGACCTGAGTGGTAACTGTGGTCTTTTTTAGTCGAGAGGATTCTCCTCTTACCCAGGGAAGTCCTGAAGACAGCTGCCCTGTTTCTGGGTTTCTTGCTGTAAATTTAATGATCAGCTGCTGTGACCCTGTTGGACATCTGGCTCGCAGCAACTGTTTGTGCCTGTGTCTGGAGCACAGCTGAGTGATGGCGGCTCGGCCCCAACGGTCTGCAAGACTTTTTCCAGGAAAGGATTGGGTGATTTAAGTCAGTACAGATTCCTTCCTTCTTTGTGGATTCTCTGGAGATCAGGACTCCCAGTCTCTTTTTTGCCCTGGGGCGCACCGCTCAGTCTCTGCCAGCTAGCTGGTGTGCAGAAACTGCCTGTGTCTGCCTTTCCGTTGGGAGCCTGGGCGTCTGCCTAATCTGGGTAATTTTCCCGAGACCTTTTAGGGGTGGGGATGTCGGCTGAGTGTTCTGAGATCAGACCAGCCGTTTCCCTCCCTGTGTGTTTGCACCAGACAGTGAAACTCAGTCTCTGGTGCTCTGGGGCCCACAGTTCTATCTGGGGCAGTGAATCAGGCGTGCAGGCAGGGCTCTGTGCAGGCGCCTGGGTCTCTGGCTCTGGCTCCAGGCTGGCTCCTGGGGTGCCCGCGGAACTGGAGTCTTTTCCAGAGGATGTCTGGGTGACCTAAAGTCGGTCCCATCGTTTCCTGCACCATTGGGTTATCTCTCGACTGAAAATTTCAGTCTCTGATAGTGTGGTGCGCACGGTTCAGTCTGGGACTGTGACCAGAGACCCTGGCGTGTGGCTTTGGGCTGGGGCTGGCGGCCAAGCTTCTGGCGGAACTGAGATCTCTTCCGCGGTTTAGCCGGGTGAGTTAAAAGCTGATTGAATCCCCCACGGTGGGGTATCCTCTCACCTGGGAAACACAATCGCCTGTGTTTTATGGCCGCGAGTTCTGATTGCTGGTTACTGTGCCGATCCTGCTGTGCTGCTGGTCAGAATGAGAGTCCTCCCGGCGCCGCCATCTTCGAGATTTTTTGTTTTATTTTGTTTTTTGAAGTTGCTCTGTGTCCACTTGAGCATTTCCCTTACCTGGCCCAATGTTCTGTAGCTTTTCTCAATATTCAACAATATCCAGAAAGCTAAACATAGTCTAAAGATGACCTACAGTATTAGAGTCATAATACAGTTGCTTAACATTCTGGTTTTCCCCAGATTTTCATTGCAAAATTTATTTATATTTACATACTTGTAGAATGTATATGTATACACAATGGTATACTTGTGGAGGTCAAAGGACAACTTTTAGAAATCAGTTTTGTCATTCTACCATTTAGGCTCTAGGAATTGAACTTAGGGTCATCAACCTTGGCAGTAAGTGCCCTTACCCACTGAGGGATCTGACTGACCCTATTTTTTTTTTCAGAGTGTGGTACCCCTGTAGTTCATTTTAGTTATTACTTCATCATAGCATCATATTGTTTGTGACTGATAATTGGCTATACCCAAGGCGTTCATCTAGGAGTTAGAGCTAGGGATATAACCATGAATATGAGAAAGGCTTGTTTCTTAAGAAGCTTTGCCATATCCTTTCTAATCTGTGTAACATCTTAATAACAGATATTATTACAATTTCATGGATAAGAAAGCAGGGGCTAAATGAGAACAGGATTCTGATAACTGACCAGTTTTTAGTTTAACTTTTTATCTGATTCCAGTCTGTGCTCAGCTCTGTCCTATCACTTCAGGGTAGACCAGTCGTCTGTCTCTCTTCATTAAGATGCTTATTAAAGAGTCATCTGGACATGCAAAACTATGTATATCGTTAAACTGGCAGGGATAGAACATAGGCTACGAAGCTCATAAAGAACATTTCCTCTTTAACCGTGGTACAAGATACCCAGAAAGAACAATAGAACTTCTTGTTCATAACAGCAAAAAAATATAATTCTTAGCAATAAATTAACCCCATATTTAGAATATTTGAACATGGAAATTATAAAACATCTTTGAAGAAATTAAAGATGCTAAAATTAATGGAAGGATGTCTCTTGTTCACAGAGGTACCATCTGAAATGATTTGCAGATCCAATACAATCTCTATCAAAATTTTAGCTGCTACTAAAATTTGTTGAGATTCAGAATAACCCAGACAATCTTAATACAGTCTTAAAAAAAAAGAATAATATTGGAGGAGTTACACATTACATTTCAAACCCACTATAAAGTATTCGTCATTCAGATAAAATGGTGCTGACAGGCAAAAAAGATGGACCAGAATGGAAAATTGAGAAGTAAACTTCTTTTGTGGGCACCCGATCTTAAAAAAAATCAACATTTTAAAAATGTTATGTGTATGGGTGTTTTGGCTGCATCTGTAGACATAGAGGAGGTACCATGTATATGCAGTGCGCACAGAGGCCAGATCGATTAGAACCGGAGTTACAGATGGTTGCTGGGGTCAAGGCCAGGTCCTCTAGAAGAGCACACAGCGCTCTTAAACACTGAGCCATCTCTCTAGCCTGCCACTTGCTTTTTGATATGAGTTCTAATAGGAGGAAGGAGTCATATCCTTAACAAATAAGAAAATTACACAACCACATGCCGAAGAAGGATGTTGGGCAACACATACCTTACACAAATGGCTCAGATACCTTAATGTGGGATCCTCAGCTGTTGCAGAAAGTATAAATGTAGACCTTATGACTTTGAACTAGGTGATAGGTTCCCAGATATGACATCAAAAGCAACTAATGTAAAAATATGACTTCCTCAAAGTTATTATTTTGTATTTCACAGTATCTCATCAAGACACTAAAAGTCAATTCATAGAAGAAAAAGATTGCAGAATTACAGCTAATAAAGATTTAATATTCATATAATATAAAGAATTATTATATCAGTGCAAAGAAAATAATCCAATTAAAAACAGGCAAAATATTTGAATAAATATTTTCCAAAGAAGACACACAAATCACCAATCGTACATGTTAAAACCACAATAAAAAATAGTGTATACTAGTTTATGGCTGTAATTTTAAAAGATGGGAATTACGAAGTATTGGCAAGAGTGTATAAAAAACTTGAGCCTTTAAACTTTGCTGGTGAGGGCTTAAAATGGTGCAACCATAGAAAAAGTTTTTACCTTCTTTAAAAAGTTAGAGTTTCTGTATGACCCAGCAACTCCACACCTAATATATGCCCTCAAGAACAGAAAGCATTTCCACACAAAATTTGTACGTATTCATTGTAGCATTATTTGTTGTAGTCACAAAGTAGAAACAATTAAGGTATCTATTAGCTAACAAAGAGTTGGACAAGGTATATCCATCATTGAATATTATTCGTGATGAAAGAAATAAAGATGAAAACTGTACTATGTGGAAAAGATAGTTACACAGAACTACTGTATTATAAACTTGCATGCATATGAAATATTCAGAATCGGTAAATCTATAGGAACAGAAAAGCATTAGTAGTTGCCATATTCTGGAGAAAGCGGAGGAGATGGAATGGCTAATGGACATGTTTGTTTTAAGGCAATGAAAATGTTCTGTAATTGGTTATGCAAATCTCTGCATATAGTAAAACACCAAATTGTGTACTTTACAATGTTATGTGGTACATATCTTAATAAAGCTGCTGCGTGTATCTAAAAATACCTGTTACTTTGGCTTTGGGAGTTTGAATTCCATCTACTCTTTTGTTTATAGATAGATAACTTCAATAAACACTGTAATCTGAACTTATTATTTATTAGGAATTCTAATTCTCTTTATTATTTTGTTTGTTTGTTTGATAGGCCTCACTATTTAGTTCAGACTGGCCTTGGAATTGTGATCGTCCTGCCTTTCCCTTCCAGATTGTGGGATTAGAGGTGTGTGGCATTGTGCCTGGCTCTTAATTGTCATTATGCTTATCTGTATTTTTTGTTTTCGTATTTGTGTTTTTGTTGCCGTGGCTTATACCTGTCGGCCTTAGTGCATGCAATCAAAACCTGGCAGGATTTGATGTCATGTTTCCTTCTTGATCTTTTTAAGCCTTAATGGTGTAATAGCAGCCAAACCACAGCATCCTATTATGATTACATTGTTTGCATATATTATTTTCAAGAGTACACATTTGGTTTAGAAACTACTTTTCCAGTATTTTCTCTTATTCATGGCACTTGATGACCACACGCTTGAAATATTCCCTGGCTAAAGCACAAGTATCCTGGAGGTCAGTGTAGACATGATTCATGGTTTGGTAGAATGCAGTCAGGTTGAATATGACCTTTATAATGTGGCTACAAGCCTGGCTTATGATATGAAGCTTCATACATTGCCTTTCTTTTGTAAACATCATAATCAAGTAGGTTTTCTTCTTCAAGGCCTTTGGCAAAGTGCCGTTGAGAGGTATGAGTATCCTACCCAAAGCATTCTAGAAGTGAAGAGCTTAGTAGACAGAAGAACATCTCAGCTGAAGATAGTCCTCTTCCATTGGCGTGCTCATCACGTGTTCCCAGGGTGCAGCTGGGAATCCTCTGCTGTATGCCTTTCTATTGACAGTGATTGGATAGAGAAACCAGTTATTTGGGGCCTGGTGTGTAGACAGCAAGGAGCCAGTTCTGGATGTGGTGTTTGGCTCGGGCAACCTAGTGAAGAAAATGTGGGGCTGACGGGGAAGAGTTGAGCAGCAGTGCTTGATAACTAAAGACGTTGGCCACACCGCCTTCATTTCTGGTGCTCCTGTTTAAAGTAGGCTGCATTTTTAGATTTTTGTCAGCTGAATGCTGAGTATCTCTGAAGACCGAGCCTGCTAAATTGTTGGCATGCTTTACCACAGCCTCTGTTTCTAGAAACATTTAAATTGCTAATTTTAATCAGCTGTTTTGCTTTTTCTAACTTTCTTTCTTAACAGCTTAGTCTTTCTTCCCAACTCAATTAATAGATGCTCCAATTTAGCTTTAGACTCTTCTTTTAGGTATTGATTGCCGTGGTTTGATGTGGAGATGGCATATTCAAGATTGCTTTTATCTTTTATTATTCAAATCAGTTTTGAATCTAGGTGCTTTTATGCTTCCTATCTTATTAGGTAGAAATTAAATATACGTACCCTCAGTATGAAGCCAGTCATTCCTTGATGGTTTGTGCTAGGTATTTCTCCACTAAATAGGGAAATTTCTCTTGTACAAGACTCCATGGTCAAGATGATATGATGATACAAATTGGAAATCCCAACACTTAGGAAACAGAGGCAGGGCTGCTGCAAATTGGAGACCAACCTGGTCTATATAATGACTTCTAGGTCATCCGTAATTATATAACAAAACTCTTTCTCAGGAACAAAGACTATTCCATATTCATCTTTCAGATGTATATTGTTTGAGTTCAAGTTGTGCTTGAATTGAACATAAGAAGGTCCTCGGGTTGGGCTTAGTGCTAGTGCCTGTGATCCCCAAGGCTAAGGTAGGAAGACGACAACTTTATGAAAGACTCGGGAAAAGCAAACAAAAGAGCAAAGGGAAGAAAAGGGCACTGGTGAGAACTCTTGGTTTTCTTACCTGGGAAGACCAACGTATTATTAGAACTGGAGGACTCTAACCTTAATTCTGCCCAAGCTCCTAACTAGAAATCTGCCATTCTATTGGGCTGTCACATTCAGGAACGACTTAGAAATTATTAAAGGAAGTTCAGCAAGAATAAACTTAGATCTTCTGTAAAGGGTAGAAGAAATGTAAATGTAAGACAGGGATAAACCTTGTCTGCAAGAGGACCAGCAGCTTTCTATGTAAGGCACCCTGTGGCATTCAAAAACTCAAAATTGTACAGTGGCCAAAAGAGAGCTGGGAAGCAGTAGAGGTAGAGGCAACTAGTTCTAGAAAGAACTCGAGGTGTCCACCTTATTCCATGTTCTCTTCTTACTGTTCCTACATTGGTAGAGGGATGAAACAAAACCCGTCAGACAACCTTAAGGTTGCCTCTGCATCTTGGGGGAAGGGAAGCAGATCCAGAGTTTTATTAATGGAAAATTTTGTTTTTCATGACCATAAGTAAAAATAATACTCATTAATATTTATTGAGCATCAGAACTGTGCCAAACCCTTTAAGGACTTTATTTAAACTATTCAATTCTATTCTATAACAATTTCTCAACCAGTTAAAATATTTAAAGAACTTTGACTAGTATTTGGAGCATAATAAGTATCCAAGACATACGAAATATTGCTTTTGGTCTAACTATTTATTACACAGTATCATGTCTCTCCATCAAGATTCCAGTTCCTTTATCAAAGCCTTCCTTGCTATTCTCCTATACATTCTAGGGTCAGACTTGTCTAATTCTGTTATCTGGCTAGTTCCATTTTATAAGTCGTAAATGCTGTGGCTGCCCCACCCCCATCCTAGAGAAGTCCCCTTTTCAAAGTCTAGACCAAATTTATTTAGTGAGAACGTGGATTTTTTAGAAACAAGATTTACAAAGGGCGAGTAAGATAACTGAATGGAAGGATCCGCTCAGGTCCTTTGGTGTGGTGGTGGTGGTGGTGGTGGCTGTGGTGGCTGTGGCAGCATGGTGCTGCGGAGGACAACCTGGGTTGGCAACACCACTTGCCTAACTCACCGTTTTGGCAGGAGAGCCGCATTTCAGGGCAAAGTGCAGCTTTTTTTTTTTTTTTCTTTTTAATTATTAAATTCTTTCATTGTCACCAGGAAGCTAGAGAAAATGAATTCTTCACAGTATGCTCGGGCACGCAACTTGAAACGGCCTGTACAGTAAGTGAAATTCAATGAAAGCCAGCTGTTTGGGAAAGCGCTGTCAGGAACGGATGGGGTTCTGTTAAGGGAGAATTGCCTAGAAATACGTTTTCAGAAACAGGACGCCAGTGGTAGAAAAAGCAAGCGCATTTACACACACCAACTCTCGAGTGATTACACTGGGATATGTCTTTTCAGCCCTTCATCTTAACCTGTTATTTGTTCTTGGCCGGTAGATGTCTGCTTTCAAGGCTTCTTTCCACGTGTCAAATGTGTGGCTGTTTGTTCTTCTTTGAGAAGTAAATATGGTCCGACCCTACTATAGTGTCTCAAGTACTTTGCCTACCAAACTGCTTCCCTAACCCAGTACCTCTCTGTTCTCACCAACTACACCCAGGGAAGGAGCACCTTGGGCAGGTTGCAGAGGTGCCACGCACGTCCCCTGCCATTAAGAAGGAAACAATTATATCCCAGAGCAGACTCAAAGCAAATAGCTGTCGGTGGTGATGAGGGTCACATGAGGAAGCCTTTAATTTGTATTTGTAATTTGCGTCGTTCTTTGTGTGTCCCAGGTACTTGATTTATGTTACCTGTGTCACTTGGCCCCCTGCTCCCCAGGCAGGCCTTGCTGACCATTGCATAGGTATGTGTTAAACTGTCTACTCTGGAAGCCTCACCAAGTCTCGTAACCCTGCTTGTAGAGTGGCTAGCCCCTAATAGGAGCTCTGTCAGGCCCTCCAGCAGTACTTAAGGATTAGACATGGCCCTGCCTTTAAAGGAAATTTTGGAAAAGCCTTTTAGGGTTTTATTTTCAAAGCATAACATATCCACTCAGGAAATTCAGTTAGCACCCAGAGTTAGGAATCCTAGGGTAATGTTTCACTCATGCAGCTTTTATCTCTAGAGCGTCTTTTTTTTTTTTAATGATTTTTTTTTTCTGTTTTCAACCCCGTTTAGCGCTAGTGTCCGTAACTCATTAGAGCCCAGTCTCAGCTGCCTTCCTTTGACATCCTGCTTGCTTTTCCCTCGGCATCTTACTTAGCGTGCCCATTCACAGCTCCTGTTACAGTGTGGATCCTGAGTTATCTGCTCCCAGGTTCCTAGCAAACTGGCAAATGGCACTAAGCACAGAGGGTGAGGGAAGGGACTGTGTTTTCAGACTGAGCAATAGGACCCTCTCCTGGATCCCACAGTTTCCCATTTATAAAGCCACATCTAGAAATGAGAACAAGAGACTGAAGAGTCAATAGTCCTTGCTTTAGACCCAGGCTTTTCTTCACTCAGATCAGGGCTCGTGGAGAAAATGCACCTTTACTGTCTCCCTGCCTCTCTGCTGTGTCTGCACTTATCTGTGTGAGCCGGAGAGCCGAGCCGGCGAGCCAATGGCCCCATGGTGGCTGTTCCTCCACCGCTGCTTTCACCAGATGAGTTTCAACTGCACAGAATGAGTGGGCCGCCTGGGTCAGAGGCCCCCGGATTCTTCTCCATCTTTAGAAAGATGTCTTCCAAAGCACAGGCATTGACTGAAAGTAAACTGGATTTAGCCGTGATCAGGTTGTCATGGACTCCTGCTTCTGAGTTCTGGAACTGCTCCTGGTGGCTCCCTTTTCACCCAGTTTAATTCCACAGTAGACTCTCAAAATACTCTTCCTAGTAAGCAGGGCATCCTAAAGCACTCATTCTGTGTGTAGCGGTTTGAGTAAGAACGGCTCTCATAGGCTCATATGTTTGAATGAGTCCTCAGAGAGTGGTATCTCTTGGGAGGGATTAGGAGGTGCGGCCTTAATGGAGGAAGTATGTCACCGGGAGTGGGCTTGGAGCCAGGCCCAGTGGATTTCTCTCTCCTCTTCCTGTCTACAGATCTGGATGTAGGACTCTTACCTACTTCTCTAGCACCATTTCTGCTTTTATACTGCCATGCTTTCCACCATGGTGAAGATGGACTAAAGCTCTGAAACTGTAAGCCAGCCCCGATTCATGGAGTTCAGTCTACCTTGCTCTATCGTCACCTAGGAGCTATATGTATCACGGACCGTACCTCATTTCTTATCATTCGGAACACTTCTATTGAGCACTTGTTATGTGAAGAAGACATGCTAGGACTACCGTTAGAAACTGGTGAGCTACGGCCCCTGTTCTTGAGAAGCTTATGATCCAGGTGAAGTGTGAGGAAGTGTTTCTCCTGAAGGCCACTGGCAGTACTTCCTTTGCCCTCCACCCATCCCTGTATAAGCAGTCCTTTAATAGGAGATGACAGAAATGCACATAGAGGGAGTGATGACAACCTTGGATGTACTTCGTACTCAGTCTTTCTGTTAATTATTACATTTCTGTTGCAATTTCCAATGGGAAATGCTGAGTGAACGTGTCACCTTGGTGCATGCGGCGTGTCCATAGACTCAGAGCGTCAGTGACCACTCTTCAGTTTGGTTCAGCCCTCCTGTGTTTTTCTGGCTCTGTGTGCTGTTGAATTGGACTGTGCTTATATAAGGAAAGTCTGTAAAGCCACAGGCAAGAAAAGCTGCAATTTCTTCCTTGGGGAAATCTCCAGTGGAGAGTTATAAGCAAATATTAAGGTTCAAAGTAGGCAACATAATGAGTACATTCAAGGAACGGGCAAGCACTTATGTAACATTTCGTGCTTGCAAAATGTTTTACAACTCTATTATTAATTTCCTTAAATCTCCTGGAAGGTAACAATGTTATTACATCTATTTTATTTGCAACACAAGCAAATTAAGTGGCAAAAAGGAAGCAAACTTCAGACATTGATTTTTAAGGTTTGGATCTATATCCTAAACCACACTGCTTCATCAGGGAGATAAAGAAATTAAGTGTTTCTGTTCAGTTCTAGACTTGGGAGTGGTGCCTACTGAGCAGCTGTCTCTGTGTGTTTAAGTAGTGGCTCAATGACTTCCAACCCGTGCTTTAGTGAATTACTAGCTGAACATTTTAACTATGGTCATAAGTTCTCAATAAAATGTGGCATGTGGCATGGCCGACAGGTTGGTGACTAACTGGGGGATCTTTGGTTTGTTCTAGCAGGAATCACCTGAGACCAACAAAGGTGTGTCTTGGAAGAGCTCACACTAGTGCCTATACACTGCCTGTAAGCCACTTTTTCTCTGTTTCTTTCTTTCTTTCTTTCTTTCTTTCTTTCTTTCTTTCTTTCTTTCTTTCTTTCTCTCTCTCTCTCTTTCTTTCTTTCTCTCTCTCTCTCTTTCTTCCTTTCTTTCTTTCCTTCTCCCTTTCTTTTCCTTCCTCCACCCATAGAAAAGCAAATTTATATTAAAAAGTAATAACATTTCTCAAAGCCCCCAAAGGGTAAAATGTACAGATTTTCCATAACATAAGAAATTGAAAATAACTCAGACCCTTACCTTAAAAGGCAGAGAGAGACACATGATAAATTATTGCCTTCAGTTAGCTTTTCTTTCATTTACAAAGTATCCAAAAACTGCTTTCACACCCTGAGGTGTGACTAGAAGGTAATGAAGAGTGATTTTTAAAAATAAATATTTCATAAGGTACCCTGGTTCAAATGAGAACTGTTCTTTAACATAGTCACACTTTAGCTGATCCAATGATGCTGTCATTACAAAAAATATTTTTAGAACTTGTCTTTCGATTGCTTTAAATAAGCCATTTATGAACTGTAAAAGAAAACAGTCTTATGTATTTTTAATCAGCCCCTCCCTTGCAAAGAAATTTATTACTCAGATACATTACCAACTTTCTTTTAAGCCTTTATTCTACATCAATTTTTCTTATTTTGTTTCCAAAATTGAGTATATAATTAAAAAGAAAATATCAATTTGAAAGTAGTGAAGCTATTTCATTTTAACTTTCTATTTTGAAATACTTTGTACTTACATAAAAAGTTAGGTAAATAATACAGCTTCCATATATTCTTCATCCAGCTTCCTCTAATTCTCTACTGAATTTCTTGTTAATTTCTTTAAAATATAAAGTTTCTAGGTTTTGGAAGCTTTTAAATGTTTATCTTTTAGTTATTTTAAAGTGTAAAATTGTTATCAACTAAAGTATACTGAGGTGATAGAAAAGCTAACTTACTCTTTGAATTACACACACACATAAAAACATGCACACACTCAAAAACACCAACGCACATATACAAACACACAGAAACATACACATGCAAACTGTGTTCTGTAAATAAGTACCACTATGACATCAATTAAAATTAAAAAAAGTGAAACTAGAGAGATAGCCCAACGGTTAAAAACATGTACTGTTCTTGCAAAAGGCCCTAGTTTGATCCCCAACACTCACACTGGGTAGCTGTAACTTCAGCTTCAAAGGATTTGGTGCCTCTGGCTACCTAGGGCGCCCCTCATACACATTCCCCTCCAACCCCACCTTAAAATAATAAAAATTAATGATAAAAGATGAAGAAAGTATTCATGTATAAAAGTACATCAATTTGACTCTCTGTACCTTCTCACTCAATTAAATGAGAGATTTGTCAACTTTATTGGTTTAGTGAGAAATAGATTCCTGGATTGTTGTGCTATAGGTCAAGCGCTGGGACTTACACCTGTTGGTGCTCTACTCTGGGATTTTTAAAAAGTCTCCACATTGTATTTTTTAGTGTTTCCCTATTTCATTAATGCTGTTTTTCTCATTTGGGCCTTCCTCCTATTATATGTGTGTGTTATCTTTGGTTCTAACTTCTTGCTTCTCTGCTCTAGTTTATTTTTGTTTTTTAACATAACTGTGCAAGACTGTGTATTTTCTTCTACTGTCCAAGTAAGGATATATAGCAGTGTCATTATCATTTGATTCAAAGCATGTCCTACTTTTCTTATCACTCCTTTTGTGACTTCTCACTGTGGCTCTTGAGCATCTATTGTAGAAGCCTTCTGAGGGTTTTGGAGGCCAGTGTTTAGAGAATATTCTTTGAGGATCACAAGGAAGGGGAGATTCCTATTTGCTTCTGCCAGCTTCTTGTGAACACTGCACTTGAAGAGGTGCCACCAAACCAATACTTTAATGTCAAAGCATTTGAACTGTGGCTGTGGGAGTGTTTTAAATTTCTAACCCTAAACCGTATCAGCTAGGCCTTAGTTAGAATTTTCTTGGAGGAGTTTGTTACTTGAGATCCTTACTATCCATGGCGTAGAATGTTTTCTGACACAGAACAGGCACTCGGGGAGTATTTGCTGAATGAAGAGTGAATGGGTGGAGAAGCTCCTTTTCTCTTCGTCGGCCCTGTAGCCATTACTAGGAAAGGTAAGTCATCAGGGTGTCTTCCTCTTTCTTCCTTTCTCCTTCCTCCTTCCTCCTTAAGCTTTGGAATTGCAGTCTAAACTGAGGGTTTTCCTTTCACCTCTTACTCTTTGGGGGCCCTGATGCTGTCTCCTTTTCCCCACCTCTAAGTGTGCCATGTACCCCTAGAAAGCCAGGCTTTAGTTCACTAAAGATCAGCAGCTATTTGTGGGTGAGAATCCTTCCAAGATTTTTTTTTTCTGAGAATTTTTTTTTCATCTTTTGGCCTAAATTTTATGTCTAGCTGAACCATGTTTCTAAAGGATACATTTTTCATTATAACCGGGAGTTTTAGGTACAGTGTCATCATTTATTTGATTGTTCAAAGGAATCTTCTTTGTGACAATTCATTTAAAAGAGGAATGGTGTAGAAGTAAAGAGTGTGTAGCCCTTATAAGGAAGCAGTGGCTTTAAGTCTGTGACACGATCACTTCAGCCATGGGAATCACAGGGCCTTTTCCCACTTGTGTGTTCTAAGTTAAACACTCCTCATAAACTGATAACACCAGCTGAGACTTACTCACTTACTGTCTCTTGTCCATCAGACATTTTGCCTGTGTCTAGGCAAAAGCTCTAGTCCTTAGAGATAGCTTTGTAACCATGCTTTGTTGGCTCTTCTGTAAAAGTGAAAAATGAGAGTAGGAGCACTTCTCAAACTTTTTCTGGTAGTTCTAGGCAGGAAGGACTCATAGCATGGGCTCTGTGGCATCTGCCTGCTTTCATGCTTTGAAGGGACGTTAATTCAACCCGTTGAGGGGTAGCAGCCATGGTCTGTGCCATATGAACCCACCCCAAAGTCTCAGACAGATAGGTGGCAGGTACTGACTCCACCTGCAGACCTTCAGTTCATAGATTGGTCAGGTGACTCTCACTACTTGAAAGGCCAATCTGGGAGATTACATTTTTCCTCTTCTTGTCAAATTATCTTTTAAAAGCAAGTGTTGGGGTTGGGGGACGGGCATATAAATAGTCCTTGAGGGGCTAGAGAGATGGCTCAGTGGTTAAGAACACTGACTGCTTTTCCAGAGTACCTGGGTTCAGTTCCCAGCACCCATGAGGCAGCTCACAACTGTCTGTAACTTCAAGATCTGTCACCCTCATAAAGACATACATGCAGGCAAAACACCAATGCACATAGAATACAAATGAATAACTATCTTAAAAAGTAGTCCTTGAAAACAAATGATAACACTGTATTTTCCAGTTGCATTTTTATGAGAGAAGAATTACAGCTTAAGGAATAGCACTGTAATGACTTCTGTAAAGTCTCTCTACTGCTTGTTAAATCTTCAAGTACTGCCAAGACCAGAGGAAATAGCAATTCAGGCAACTGTGCCTTTAAAATTACCCTGCTCAAAATTGGTCATGTTTAAAGCAATTGTAGGATATTGACATAGGTTTTTACTTTATCAAAAAGACACACACACACACACACACACACACACACACACACACACGACAGCGTCAATAACAGCACTCCACAAAGTCGCATTTATTCCTTTCATTTACTAATTAACAAAGTTCATTAAGTAAATCAGTTTGTCGACCATTTTTTATATTCAGCATCACGCCAAGCGCCACAAAGAAAGCAGTTAACAAACACATTTGATTTGTGCCTTTACATACCTGTATTTTACCTTGAGAAGCATGGTAAACAAGTAATTACATAGATCATCACTGAATTATGTTAGCAAAAACTATCAAAAACAGATAAGATGGCTGAGAGAAGGATCAGAGAACAAAAGAACTATCCTTAGGAATACATGCTATAGATGTGTCTCAAATAGCATGCATAGAAGAGTTTTTAAATGAGTATTATGCACTCAGGAGGCAGAGGGATTTCTGTGAGTTCAAGGCCAGCCTATTCTACAGACATATTTCAGGACAGCGGAGGTTACAAAGAAACCCTGTCTCAAACAAACAACAAACCCAAACCTCCCCCTGTAGCCACCAAAGAACACTACAGATAAATCTCACTCACACTGTATATAGAAAGCTAAATAAAATCATAGTGAAATGAATTCAGCACCTTGAAGACTAGGTAATATGGCCACATGAGATTCATTTTAGGAATAAAAGGATAATTCAATAATTGAGAAGTCTCAGTATAGCTTACCATGTTAAAACAGCAAAAGATAATTTGTATTTCACCTCTATGTTAGAAGGCATTTTATCTTTTTAATTTATTAATTTTTATTCATTTGTTAATTCTTTTACATTTATTCATTTATTTGAGGGAGAATTCCCAGCTTGAGAGTGAAGGTCAGAGGACATTCTGTGGTTTCTTGGGATTCCATTTAGATCGTCAAGCTTGGCTGCATTCCCTCTTCTCAGTGAGACATCTGGAAAGCCCATTAAATAATATTTTATGAATTATATACCATGTAAGTCTGTTGTTGGTATCAATATTTACGATTGATT
>NW_026596166.1:1621797-1690558 GCF_907164565.1 Psammomys obesus | reverse complement strand
TTTTTTTTTTTTATGTAGTTAACACCAGTGTGATTATGGTTTGTTATTTGTCTTTGATGTTGTAAACTTTCTTCAAAAGACTGGTGATGTCCAGCCACCCATCCACACTGAGGAGGAAGGATGCATGCGCACGCACATGCTAGAAGCCCTGGGTGTGGAGGCAGATTTGTTAATTGATACTTTCACTAGACAGTTTGAGGAAAGATCCGGTTGTTTTTCGGGGACCTTCCAAGTATCTGTGTCAGCGTGTCACGACATCTCTTTGTTAGAGGAAGTCCGAATTTTCAGTGGCTCTAAAACAACTATTGCCAGAGTTTGGAGAGTTAAGGGAAAGAAAAGGACCAGATATGAGAATGTGTCCTCTCCTGGGATGTAAACGTTCACTTTAGGTCTTGTTCATGTCAATTCAGGCTCAGTGCCTCTCTCAGCTCCAACTTCTGCTGTCTTCGAATTCACAATTCCTTTAGATTCATTTTATTTTTCAGAGACCAAATAGCTAAGCATGTGTAGGACAAAACATCTCCACTTGTGAAGCGTCCATTGGATTTGAACCCAATGAGACAATGAAGTCTTTCTGCAAAAGGAATTATCCAACGATAGGAAACTGGCTGGGGGCGGGGGAGAGGACAAGGTAAATAGGAAATTGCAAGTAATAAGGTTTACTTAGAGTGAAGCAAACCAGAGAGACGTGTTGAAGGAAAAATAAAGCTGGAAACAGAACCTGGAACTTCAAAGACAAAACAAGAAGCTTAGAGTCCTACAGCTCCCGGAGGTGTTAAGGTGTCAACGTGCGTGCACTCTTCCACTAAAAGTTGCTTGACAGATTCTAAGTGTCTGGGTCACCAATGAGCCTCAAAGGGTGAGGAAATCTGAGGTGCTGTGACTTTGACATTGTGCAGCATGACCTTTGCAGTTGAAGTCTTGAAAGAACAGAGATGTCGTGCGTATAGAATGCGAGCTTACGGAGTCTGAGGCTAGGTCACGGAGCTTGGTTTGCTCCTCAGCTTGTACGCTCTTCTCAGCGAGCTGGTTTTCTATGACTGTGAGAGCTCACAAGTGTTGGCTTGTGATTTTAGTCACAGGATGTTGTTAGAGCTCAAATGTCATCACCAGCCCTGTGGTATAGAAGCAGAGACCCTTGGATGAGAGGAATCCAAAGAAAGTATCACTTTGTACCTGCAACTTTTTTTTACCTTTAATAGAAATCCCTCCCTGTTGGAATTTTATTTCATCTAATTTGGAACAAACTGCAAGGCAGGGCTTTTGCCTGTTACCCAGCATGCTGCTCAGCTGTGCAGAATTTGGTCACGCTTTCAGTGATGATATGAGTGATGATTTAGAAGCCATTCTTTGCGGTGCCCACCCCTCCCAGGCCCTCCCAGGGTTAAGCAGTTTTCTCCTTTTCAAGACTGGGAGGAACAGTATTTATACTGATCTCAGATACAAATTTCTCCCCTTCAGACTGTTTGCCTGAGCCTTAAAAAAATGTGACATGATTACATAAGCACCCTGGAATTTAGATTAAACAGCATTCAATTTGAAAATCTAATCACATCATCTAAATATCATTAAGTTATAATAGGCTGATTGATAGGGACCAAAGCCATTTTAGCCTGGTGCCGCATGCATGCCTTTCACTCAGCCAGCCCTTTCAAACCAAGATGTTGATAAAGGGGTCTATAAATCTTAATAGTTGAAGACAGTTTAAAAGCGTAGTTCACTGGGTAAGGTCACACCCACTTAAGTGACCTATTTTGTATACTTTTCAAAAATAGGTTAATTAACTTAATAGAAATAATAGGTCTCTGGTATTGATGTGCAGTTACTACATAAACATTGTTTTTTTTTTTTTTTTTCCTTTTTCCTTTCCAAGCGAACATGATGTTCATGAAATTGAGGGCGTAATCACTATGACAAAAACCAGGTTTAGCAAGGCAAGTTGTGTTCGGCAAATACATTTCAGACCTGCCCTTTAAAAATCCACCTTCATTCCAGGTCCTAGGATGTGGGCACACCTCCGCCAGTGTGTACTGTCCCTGGCCCTCGCCTACTGCAGTTTTTAGGAGGCATTACTCTGGCTGTTGTTATTTTCCTAATCGCTCTCACAGCAGTTTCTATAGCTCTTGGCTGCAGGAGCCTCCACAGACATAGGGAGCACAGCGAATGCTGGCCCCTTTTTGTTTTAAACCAAGGGCATTTTCTTGGTTGTTATGACCCATGGTTCATGCACTAGTGCAGTTTCAGGGAAGGATACGGTGGAAAGGGCAAGAGATGCCCAGCCCAGAGTACTATTTGGGACAGGCTGCAGCCTCTTAACATACCCTGCTTTATTTTAATGTTGTTATAGTTTGTTTGGTTATTTTTATTGTTATTATTTGGTACTCAAGTGATTCTCCCAAAATGCTTTGTGCTTCCCTTAGGTAGGACAGTTATAACCTTTGTTTTCTATTACTGGCTACTAAAATTATATGATTTGATTTTTGTGTTCATTTGTTCCTTAAGATATAAAACCTTAATGTTTCGTGTCTTATATAAAGGGATGTTTATTATACCATTTTTAGAACTTTTAAATATATTTTAATTAGAATATTATGCTTAGAAAAGTTAATTCCTAGTCAGAAACAGTGTCAAAACACCCCGTCTTTATAAGAAGACTCTGTCTCAGAAAAGAAAGAAGAAAGGAGGAACGATGGGGTAGAGAAAGAGATAAAGAAAAGAAAAAAAAATCTCTCCTTTCAGTTATCGTGTATCATACACATATTGCTGAGTCTAGGTGGGTTAAGCTTCCCTGTGGCCTGAGGTGGCCTGAGGACCAATCATGATATTCATTTGTGTGAGACCCTTGATATGTGTTTGAGACAGGGACATTTTGAATTAATGGATGTATTTTTTAAAGATGAGTGTATTTTGCGATAGAAACTCTAGGTAGACTCCTTGGCCACCTTACAGCAATATAGCCCCTTGCTTGCTTGCTCCTTTCCTACCAGCCCAACCTTTTCTTTTCAAATAATACAATACTTTCATTTATTCTTTAGCAAATTCATACAATCATACAATGTGTTTGTACTCCATCTGCTAACTCCTCTAAGATACACTCCCAAGCCCCTGTGTAGCCTCCTTTAAAAAATGAATAAATAAATAACCCACCAAGTCCAATTTGGGCTGCCCATATACTCATGGGTGTGGGGTCATCACTGGGGTGTGGTTGGCCTATCAGCAGTCACACAGGAAGCTGAATCTCCACTTCCGGAAGCCATAAACTTCCATGGCTTTTCAGCTTTCTCCTCCCCGTTCACGCTAGAATGTTGATTGGCTTGATTGGTATAGGCCTTGTTCAGGCAAACACAGCTGTTGTGAGTTCATGAGCACAGCAGTCCTGCCACGTCCAGAAGACACTATTTCACTCTAGTCCTCTTACCATCTTTCTGCTCCTCTTCTGTGGCGGTCCCAAGCCTTGGGCAGAGGTTACAATATACATGTCTCATTTGTGGCTTAGCACTGCTCTGGCATTCATTCTCTTCAGGTTAACTATGAGTTTCTGAGTGAACCACTATCCATTGCCTAACGAAGCTTCTCTGATGGGATCTTTAAACTGAGAACAAATTTAGAGAGTAATTTGATATCCTGATCACTTAGCACAATCATACTTGTCAGTTCAACCCTGAGGTCTATCAGCTCCCCAAACATGGGTTCATGGTCAGATTTACAGTACCAGGAATGCATTTCTTCCCCAAGAGCAGGCCTAAAATCCAATCAGAAATTTAT
This sequence comes from Psammomys obesus, assembly GCF_907164565.1. Classification (NCBI taxonomy): domain Eukaryota; kingdom Metazoa; phylum Chordata; class Mammalia; order Rodentia; family Muridae; genus Psammomys; species Psammomys obesus. The sequence continues at coordinate 1,686,793 of NW_026596166.1, read as the reverse complement.
GCCACTCTAGTATGCATCCATGGGCATAATTTGTCATGCCTGTTGTTATCATCGTACCTCACAGGGTTCACAGCTGAGTAGAACTGTTGGGGGCGTTTCTCCCTCAGTATCATGTATAACACCTTTTGCTAGAACCCAATGTTTTCTAAATGAAACAAATCTTGTTTGTATTTGTGTATGTATACATATATGTTTGCAAAAAAAAAAAGTCATGAATTATACTGTTCTGTAGAATCTTAGCTGTGGTGAAAAAGCCTTTAAAATTTCCCTGCCTTCTTTGGTTCCTCACTGGGGAAATGGGAAAGATCTCTTTTTAACAGAGCTCTGTAATGCAGCTCCCACAGATGAGAGAACCCCTTGTCCGTGTGTTGAGTGATAGAGTGGTTCGCTCTTCAGTACCAGCAGTTGGGGTGAAGAAGGAGCAGTTCAGCTAGAACTTCCTCTGTTCTTTCACTCCTGTGTCTGTGTAGTGGTTTTTCCTTTGAAAACATCCCCCCACCTTGAGTTTAGAAGCATCCCTTGTTTGAAAGCAAAGACCTTGTTTCCTGTTCTTTTGTATCCTCTAATTTGCCCAGTGTAGGGTCCAGTTCAGAGCAAACATTCATTAAGAACATTTTAGTTAATTAACTACAAAGTCCCTGGCTTGAGCTGGGGAGAGAATGACAGATTTGATAGAGGAAGTGCTGGCACACAGGGAAATTAACATGAAGACGATATTTTTCCTATTAGTAATTTTTTCTCAATACGGATAGTACTATCTGCTCCTTATAGAAAGTGTGAAAGAATGAAACTTTAAAATCACATATCCACTTCTAAGATTGCCCTAGGATACCTAAATAAGTTGTACAGAAATATTGGTAGCATTATTTACATTGTAAATAATTGTAAAGCAACCTAAATGTTCATAAGCGACGGATGAACGAACAAAATATGGCGTATGCATGCAGTGCCACGCTGTCTAACAGTAGAAAGAAATGAGTTGTTGGTACATAGTACAGTATGGATGAACCTTGAAAACAAAATGCAGAAGTTTATATGATGTCAAGGAAATCTGTAGAGCAAAGGTAAGATTAGTGGCTGCTTAGTACTTGGTGGGGGGGGTCTATGGGCAGTAGCTAGAGCATATATGACCTCCTTCCCTTGTCCTTTCCCTTCCTTCCTCACTTCCCTCCCTCTTCCCCTTCCCCAAGTGCTAGGGCTCCAACCTAGGGTTTCCTGCGTTCCAAGTAAGGGTTCCATTCCTGACTATACTTGCAGCCCTGTAATTCTTTTTGACATGATTAAACTGTTTGAAGTAGATGCTGGTAATGGTTGCACAGCTCTCTGAACAACTGTAAAACTGTTGAAATGTTTTCAATGGATGGATGGTTTAGAATGTGAATGGTATCTCAGTGAAGCTGCTATGGAAATTAATCACCTAAAGCCCCGCCCTGAAAATCATTACTGATAAAGGCATCGGTTGTATTTCTTTCTAGAAATATTTTATAAAAATCTAAACATTTTACTTAGTTTAGTTCATATTTTACATATAGTTTTTAGATTTTATTTTATTTTATTTTTATAGGAATGGATGTTTTTCCTACATGTATGTCTGTGCAACACATGCATGCAGTACCTGTGGAAGCCAGAAAAGGAGTCAAATCCCATTAGACTGGTGCTAACTCTGCTTGCAAGCCACTATGTGGGAGATGGGACATGAACCCAGGTCCTCTGGAAGGGCAGCCAGTGCTCATAATCACTGAGCCATTTCTTTAGCCCCTCACAAATATTTTTTTTAATTTTTTATTAATTACACTTTATTCACTTGGTATCTCCCCTGTAGCTCCCTCTCCCACCCCTCCCAACCCCTCCCTTCATTCCCCTTCTCCATGAATGCCCCTCCCCAAGTCCACTGATAGGGGAGGTCTTCTTTTTCTTCCTTCTGATCCTTGTCTATTAGGTCTCATCAGGAGTGACTGCATTGTCTTCCTCTGTGGCCTAGTAATGCTGTTCCCCCCTCAGGGGGAGGTGATCAAAGAGCAGGCCAATCAGTTCATGTGAGAGGCAGTTCCTGTTCCCATTACAATGGAACCCACTTGGAGACTGAACTGCCATGGGCTACATCTCTGCAGGGTTTCTAGGTTATCTCCATGCATGGTCCTTGGTTGGACAATCAGTCTCAGGGAAGACCCCTGTGCTCAGATTTTTTGGTTCTGTTGCTCTCCTTGTGGGGCTTCTGTCCTCTCCAGATCTTACTATTTCCCACTTCTTTCATAAGATTCCCTGTATTCTGCCCAAAGGTTGGCCATAAGTCTTAGCATCTGCTTTTGCATATAATTTTTAGTCGTTTTCACTTACTATTTTATCATTAACATTTTTATCATCCTAATAGAACCTCCCTTGTAAACAGTCTTATAAATGGAACAGCATAGTTCACTTCACAATTTTAACATAATTTCCAGCACCATTCTTCTTGGACCCTGAGATCAAATATTATTTATCACAACTGTAAACAGCAGTTTGCAGTTTGAAAAGGCTATGAAACTTTTATCTTCTCATTGAACATACAAGTTTGATGTAAAAAGAAGCAAACAAAATATATGAGGAATGATGCTTTCATTGAAGTTTAGACTGGGGTTTCATGGAATAGAAGCTTCATGTCTTGGTTATGAACTTTGGGTAGAACAAAGTAAGTTTTTGTCTGGTGAGACCATGGAACAAAGTTCCTGAACAGGCATGCAGGCTCCTCTTCCACCTCCAAGTGAAGAAGTCTTGGCACCCTGTGTGAACAGGGCTCTGATGGGTCCTCGGCCTGAGTGGCCTGTGTGTGCATAGAAGACACTTTCTTTTTCTTGAAGAGGTTTTGAGTTATTGATTTGTCAATTTCTCGTATTTTTTAAGAGCAAGGACAGAATGGAAAGGAAAAATGGGAATGTCTTCAATAAGACCTTCCTTGATGAAGAAAGGTTCAGGACCATAATTTTAATTTTTAGAGACAAGTTTAAATACTTAAATGCCATGGTATAGGCATGAATTGCCATTCGTATTATGTACTATATTTTACATTAGTAATTTAGGCTGATGGAAATCTTAAAAACTCAACACCTCTGTCTTAGCCACTCAAATGTGTACAGCCACTTGCCAATATTTTTACTATTCTCCTCCCCTCTCTTCTCTCCCCATTTCTTTTCTCTTTCGCTCTCTTCATTTGTTTCCCCCTGCTTGCATGCTAGGCAATCAGTCAACTAACTGAACTATACCCCAGTTCCATTATACAATTTCAGTATGCTTTCGTTGTATTCTGTTAGGTCTTTGGTTGACTAGTACCTTCTTAAACTTCACTCTGTGCCTTCCCTCCCTCTGTAGACAGTGTTCTCACTTAGGAGAGGTTAGGAAATGTATTTTCAGTTGCTGAGGGGAGAATGTGGATCCTATAGTTTATAGTTTTTCTGTCCTTCCATTCTTAATCAACTACAAATGTGTTTGTCCAGTTCTTATTGACTTGAACCTTGATCACTTTGCGAAATACAAATATATTACTTAAAAAAAGGAGAGCTGGGGTTTGTCTCTTTATTAGCCAGGGCCCAATTCACAATTACTGTTTTCTAACCTGGTGGAATAAGAAGCTTAACTAGATGAAAAGACTTTTCTAAGCGACGTAACTGTTTGCAAGCATCTAAGACCAGAAATAAGAAAGCTTGCCAAAGCTTTTCTACAAAATCCAGAAGCTTGTGGGAGCTCATTCATTTGATATGTAAGAAGTTACATAGACAGAAATCATAGCAATCGACTCTCTATACAACCCCATTGAACTGGCCTATACCCCAATTTTGTTTGAAGAAAGACTCTTAAAGAGACGTCTTAAAGGATGAAAATGAGGTGACAGGAACACTGTTCCTTCCCCATCCAATTATTTCCTTTTAGCCACTGATGATGCTTTGTGTTTGGCTGGGTTCAATTCCAGCTAGTCAGGCCTATGTTATGAAAGAGAAATAAGACACTTAATCCTGAGAATGATTAACCTGCATTGGCTGGCCTCCCTAGTAGCGTGCCCTTCCTTTATTGTAGTCTGTTTACTCACTCCTAGCCAGATCTCCAGCCTCTTGTTATTGAGCCCAGGGACACCTGGATCACAAGGAGTTAGACCTTTGTTTTAGTTTGAAGGGGAGCTCCAGGCATTTTTCTGTTTCTTTTATTTTATTATTTATTTATTCATTCATTTCTTTTTGAGGCAGTATCTCATTACATAGCCCAGGCTGGCCTCAGTTCATTATTCTCTAACCCATGCTGCTCTTGAACTATCTTCCCTCATCCTCCTAGGATGAGAGGTATGTACCATCATACCCAGCTTTGCACCTTTCAAAAACATTTTTAAGTTCACTGCTTGCAAAATCCCAGTCAGCAAAAAGATCATTATTTTAAATTTAACATGCAAGGAAGTGAAACATGCAAGGAAGGAAGTTTTCTGTGTCAAAACTCCACAGCAGAATTCAAATGGACGTACAATCTTACATATTTATCTCCCTGTCTAATTCAGGGAGGGATAGTTTTTGTTTTTATTTGTAGGGCCAAATAGAGATGGTTGGAGCCATTTGTACTTAAAACATTTTTTTAATCTCTTGCCATTGAAAGCTCTGCAATGACAGAATAGAATCATATTGGTGTACTCCTTGCAAAAAGATGATTGTCATCTTGGTTTTTTTGTTTTGTTTTGCTTTGTTTTTTAGTTTAGTTTTGTTTTGTTTTTTGCCTATGGGAACCCCTGACCTTGGAACCCAAGATTTATTTCAGCCAACATCAGTCAGTGGGTATGTTACACTTAACTGAGACTTGACCCTTACGCTCAAGATTTAGAAGAGAAAAATCCTAATCAGTTTTTCTGAGATGACAACATCAGGGTACTTACTCGTTGTATTTAACTTTTTAGATCTAGGGACCTTCTGTGGGATAAGAGTCACGTGAAATATGAGTAATTTTGGTAGTACTTGTTCCATGGGCATAAGCAGTGTCCATTCTTCAGTAGAAATAACTTGGAAGGACACAGCTTCCGCACCAAATCTCCACAAGCAGTAGACTGCACAGGTAAATATTTACTCAAGGAAGAGACTAGTGTTGGAAGAGCAAAGTGTTAAAATTCCTAAAATACACAAATCACACATACATAAATCTTTATATTGACATCGGTGGCTACAGACTGGTCAGTGAGGGGGAATTTCGAGTGACTGAAACCTCAGCCACTAGACGTGTTCTACAGGGCATCTTTGTAATTATGTCGTTGACTAGCCCCAGTCTCTGATTATTCCATCATGGCCTTTCTAGCTTTCCATTGACTGTATATATTACTAGTGGCTGCCTATTCATTCCCGCTTTTCCTAGCTTCGTAATGACCTTCATTTCATCATTTGCTTTTATTTTGCATTTTCTACTTTTACTTTGCATGTCTAGAGGGTGATGGAGGTGCTGGAGAATTTTACTTTCTGGTAGAATACAGGGTCCGTTATGAGTGATGGATAAAAGTGGTTGTAAGGACAGTGGGAAAGCAAACAATATCATTTTGACTAAGATAAGGATATGGTCTCGACCGACCTCAGGGTCTCCAGACAAAGGTAAGAGCAGCTGAAGTGTAGTGCCTAAAGCCCTTTGATGAACACTATTTTTAAATGGGATGGCTACAGTATAGGTTAGACTGAACAATGCTGGAGTGAAGCCAGCAGCATGTGGCTAGGACTGTACAGTGGGGCCACGACCAAGGGGCATTTGGTTGGATCCAGATTAGTGACTAAAATGCTCTTCCCCTGATATGCACATGACTAGCTCCCTCACCCACTTCAAGTTTCTGCTCAAATGTTACCTTCTCCAGTGAAGCCTGAAAACCTATTCTGATCCACCTATTTAAACTCAGAATAAGTTGAAAGAACTAACTGAAACCTCATGCTGATTAATCCTCTTTCAGACCCTGAGCTGCATTACACAAGAATATTTAGCATTACAGCTGGTCAACTCGGTGATACAATCCACCGAGAAGTTTTTAGCTTTATTCTCTTTTGAAATAATAGTATTAAGTTTATATAAATATTAATGTTTGTTCATGAGAAAGGAACAGAATGTTCTCTCTCTCTTTCTGGCTATACTTTGAGTCCTGGAGATCAGCATTTCCCAGAAAGATTAAATTTTAAATGAAATAAGGCAATAAGTTGGTTCAGTTGAAATTCTGACCTTTTAACATATGGATATACCACATTCTCCCCTGTAATGTTTTTGTTTTGTTTCTCAATCTCAAATATATCATGCCAAGCTCTGTGTTTCATCCTTGCTGTTAAGAAGAGGGAAGGAATTCAGGGTTCATTTTCTGACCCTGCAGAAAGCGGGTATGTTCATAGTGAAAATGGAGTACACCAAGGAGATCTAGTATTTAAATTTCACCAGCCAGGCAGAGTGGTGTAAGTATTTAATGTGTCAGAAGGATTATTTCCATCTTATTCATTGTTGGCATGGCTTCTAAAGAGGCTGTAGGTATGCCTGTTCCTGGTCATCCCACCTGCTTTTGGGGTGAGTTCACTATGAGACCCAAATATTTCTGGCTGAGAGCAGTTTTCAGACTGGGGAGGATGACTAAGAAATGCCTATTTTATAGTGTGTAGATGAGCTTTTCCTCACATACTCCAGGGCACGCTTCTTTCTCACTGAGTGCTAGACACGCTGCTGAGGGAACCAGTGCCTTAGATTCTTGTATTGTTCCCTCGCCAGATTCAAATTCTATAATGATGCTATCTATACATTTCAGACGACAAACTTAACACATTCTCAGAATCACCAGTGCCTACTGAGTTCAGAATACTGGAAGGAAATAGGTGCCTAATTTGACCTGAGTTCAGCCCTGTCTCATGCTTCTGATTATGTGAATTCTCCAGAATGAGCCTCTCTGGGGCCTTCACTTTCTCATTTGTAAAACCCAGGTGTTCAAGTGAGTGGCCTATAGGGATTTTTTTTTTTTTAATCAGTATCTTAAATATTTGTCTCCTCTTTACATAGTTCATTACCATTACCACAGTAACGGCTTTTTATAATTTCTTAACTGTAATGTTTCAGGGACTTTTAAAATATTCACCTTCTGGAAAAATTGCAATAGAGTTTGTAATATCTACTGCTGAGGTGCTGCGTTTCCTCTGTAGCTCCTCTGCCCTGGTCAGTGGCAGTAAAGCCTGCTTACTCCTTTGTTAGCGCGCTACGAGGGCTGTGAGGCAATGGGCTCACAGCCTGTGAGGATCACAACCTGTGAGGATGGCAACTTTCGGTCCCCCCATGGTGCCTGGACTCCAGGCAGACTCACTAGTCTGTTGTCTGGACTCTGAATGTGGACAGACTTTCCATTCTGTCTAATCCTGAAAATGCCCCCAGGGGGTGAGGCAAAGGCTCATTTTATCAGGCATGAGTTTTAGAAAACACACCCAGTGACACTGATTGACTCTTCTGGGGCCTTGGGAGGTGAGGCATAGAGAGGGTACACAGAGAGTCTACAGTGGCAGGTAGACCTGGAATTCATATCTTGACCCAGCCAGTTCTAAAGCATCGTTCTTAACCAATGCTGTTCTCAAAGAATTACCTTTCAAATCCTTCGTCATTTCTGGAAATCAGATAATGAAATCTTGGCTGTGATGGTAAGCCAAGAGGTTTAGATTTCCTTCCTAGCTGTGCCAGTGACTTCACCTCTGACAGCACCAGTCATCACCATATGATCTCTCCAGGAGGAAGTGAGGATCACAGTGGCTGATTAAGCATTAGAAACGAAGACTTATCAGTGACACTTGGTGTCCTTGTACCAGAGAGGATGGGGATCACGTGGGTTTGTAATGTTAATGTTTTATGATGAAAACTTCTCAAGGGAAGATGCTTTAAGCACAAAAACGTGAATTCTGGACCTTGCATTTCCAGATTCCAGGAATTAAGTGTAACTAATTATGAAACAACCAGTCATAGCGCTATGAAAGGAGTCGGATAATGGAACATGGTCACCCAGGAAACCTCCAGAGAGGGCTTCTGGCTTGTTTCAATTAACAGAAAGACTATTTCAAGGGCCCAGGACACATTAATCAATCTGCTATGGCAAGACTGAGTTCTGTTTTCTTTTTTCCTAAGATATCTGTTCTAAATCACTGTTTGTAATATTGTCATCAAGTTTGCCATCCACAACTGAGGCACGTCACTAAGTGAGCAGAGGAGGTCTCCTAGCCAGAATATAAGTACCAGAACAGCAAGCCAAGAATCATAACACAAAGGATTAACATTTGTTTCTGTAAAAGGTTTTTCTTTTAAACTAGAATGCAGCCAAGTGTTCAATGCCACATTGAATTCCAGGGGCAAAATTCTATTCACAAACATACTCAGGGATGTTTTCCTTTTAAACTTAAGAAGGGGCCATGTTTTCTAGATGCCAGAAAGGAGTTCAGCCTGTCCACAGCTGCCTCTGTATGTACATGTGTCACAAGTGTCTTCAATGGCTGTGCATACCTATGCCCATGTGGCTGTGCATGTGTGGGCATGAAGATATTTTGTTCTTGTTTTATTAGCATGATCCTTGATGCTGGCCCATAGCCAGAGTGCTCTAATTACATACACTTCACTGGTTCCTTGTTAAAACCTCAACAACAACCCATCTTTCAAATTTAAGTAGATTTCCTCAATGGACTTTTTAATAAAAATAATCAAGTAGTCATGTGTTATCTCTTCTCTCACTAGGAAAAACCTCAAATTTTTGTAAAATCCATTTACAAGAAGAACATATAGATTGCTTTAACTTTAGCATTGTCACAAAGCTTCTCCAAGCCATTTAAATGGATTAGGGCACTAGTGAGGTAAAAAAAAAAAAAAAAGAAGAAGAGGAGGAGGAGGAGGAGGAGGAGGAGGAGGAGAAATGGAAACAAAGGGCAATTATCTTTAAAAAGTTAAGTTTCTGGCAATATATATATATATATATATGATTTATACACACATACTATATATATACACACACACACACAAACAACAACAACAAAACAAATAAGTGAAGTCTTGTAGCCAGGTATGGTGGGTTACACCTGCAGTCCAGCACTATGGAGGCAGACATCATGATAATGAAACCATTCTGAGTTACATAGAAGTTCTAGGCCAGCCTGGGCAACACAGTAAAACCCTATTTCAAAAAGCCAATAACAACAATAGTAACAATGACCTTTTAATGCTTAAAATTATTATATGGTTCAGATCTTCTAGCCTTTGACTAGTCGTTATACTGTTCTGTTTATTGATTGTTGAGCCGCTGTTGAGAGGCCCAGATACACAGGTGTGAGAACACTACATACATGGTTACCTTGCGTGTCATCACTTGCATACTTAGGTATCTTAAACTGTTCAGTGCACCTGTCCTTGGCATGGCTTGAAAGGAGGTCACTTGTTCAACCAGGTAGAATCGACACTGTCTTCCCTATGCCCTTTTCCTAACTTTCCCAAGTTTGATGATGACCTCGCTACATTCTGCCCGTTTGAAGTAACTTGTAGTTGTCATCTTCCCTTCTGTCCTCCTGCCTGTCCTGAGGCTGTTTAACAATAGCAGGTGTAAACTGAAACCCAGATTCCTTTTCAGAACTTGCACATAGCATGATAATTAGATACAGCTTTTTACAAAATATCTAGCCCAGGCCCGTTTGTCACAATGCTAGTTTTAAATGATTGCTTCCAGGTAACTTAACTAATTGCAATCACTCATTTAAGCCTAACTCAACGTAAGTCCCACCCAGCCACTATGAAGACTGCTGTGCACTAACTGTATAAGAGCAGGCTGGTATGCCTCAGAAGGTTTAGCATCAGTTAACCCCTTCCAACTTTTGCAGTGCGCCAGGCATGCTTTCCTTTGTTACTGTGTTTGTTTTACCAGCCAGTTTTGTGAACAAAGAAGGCGATTAGCTATTTGTGAAGAGCTACCATTAGGAACAGGCTGAAGTCTTCGGTTGTTCAAGTTAACTATGATTAGTCTGCTGAACCGTATTCTCAAGTTTTTCTGTTTTAAAAGTTTGGTGGTTAGGAGCTTTTAAAATTTCCCTCATTGTATTAAATTAACAGAAGGATTTTTAGGCTGATTTGGAGGGTGGGACTTCCTGGTGTTGGCTGAGAGCTGGCATATTACAGGTTGGCAGAAGGTAAGGTAAACAGAGGTAGGCATTTTCCTGAGACCATCTGCTTACTAGATAAGTTCCATTGCTTCTGTTTTTCATGTGGCTCCTGGATGATTTTTTTTTTTTTTTTTTTTTTTTTGAGGCTGTTAAAGACTTCAACTCATCTTCTCCCACTTTTTCAGGCAAAGCAGAATTCTTTGAGGCCGGAACTAGGGCAAAGCATTCAATGACACTGAAGAAGCTGAGTAAGAAACACTTTGATGGAGAGGCATAGATAAAACTACTGGTCTGGTATGAATCACAGTGAATGGCCAGGATCTGGTTGTACAGGGTTGTGGGAGGGTGTGTGCCTGTTGGCATTTTGACATAGAACAGGCAAAATCAGTACCACCTTGGTGAAAAGTACTCCAACATGCCCCCTTGTTATATTAGTGCTTTAAAGATTCAGGACTGGGTTGGGTATATGTTACACATTTCTTTTCCAATTAATTCACCATTTTTTGGTATGTGATATTCTTCCTATAAATGATAAAAACGTGATAGATTTTTTTTTTAAATCTAGTCTTAAATTTTTGGCTTGTTTTTAGGATGAGGCTATGCTAGTGTTCCCTTTTTTGGAAAGACTCTCCCCAGGTAAGATATATTTTATGCCCCAAATTATAAAGAAATATTTTAAATTCACTTTCTTTCTCTCTCTCTTTTAATCCAAAACATCCAAAGCACTTGTAGTAAAGGTCATTAGTTTGAGGCAACTGTATTTATTTTACCTTTTACTTTGAGGTAAGATGTTAAGATACAGAATATTAATCACCTTAAATTCCAATACTCCAATTCTCAGGGGCGGGAGAGATGACTCAGAAGTTAAGAGCACTGGCTGCTCTTCCAGAGGACCCGGGTTCAATTCCTAGCACCTACACGGCAGCTCACAACTGGCTGTAACTCCTGCTCCAGGAGATCTGACTCCCTCATGCATGCAGGTAAATCACCAATGCATGTAAAATAAACATAAATCAATCCTCCGATTCTCAGTAGCCTCTGAGCCATAGCTGTATTTGAGAGTGTTCAGTTTGATGCAATACATGTGCTGTAGGGAGCACCATTGAATTCATTTTCACTTCAATACATGTGCTGTAGGGAGCACCATTGAATTCATTTTCACTTTAATACATGTGCTGTAGGGAGCACCATTGAATTCATTTTCACTTCAGTCTGGCACGATGTTTTGCCTAAATCTGCTTCTCCTGTAGTTTTTCTCACTAATGACTCAGTTTACCCTTGGTAATTGTAGTTCTGGGAAATGAAGTCATCCTGCCCACTGTTAGCCAGAGGTAAAGGATAAGGGAAGTACTTGAATTTGATCATGAAGGTGTCAACATACCCCTCACCAGGCTCCTATGAGCTTTTATTTTGTTTTGTTTTGACAGGGTCTTCCTATTATGTCCTGGCTGTTCTGGAACTCACTGTGTAGACCAGATTGACCTCACACTCAAAACATCCACGTGCTTCTGCCTCCAGAGCGCTGGGATTAAAGATGTGTGCCATCACATCTGGTGCTCCTGAGACCTTTACATTTCAGTTCACTCTAAGACCATAAGATCACTGTCTTAGGGTTTGCGTTGGCTCTGATAAAACATAACCAGAGGCAACTTGGGAAGGAAAGGGCTTGTTTCAGCTTCTAGTTGTGGTCCATCATTGAGGGAAGTTAGAGCAAGAACTAAAGGAAGATGCCTGGGAGCGGGGCTGAGGCAGAGACCATGGAGAAATGCTGCTTCCTGGCTTGCTCCCATACCTCAGGCAGCCTGTTTTCTTATATCATACAGGACCACCTGCCCTGGGCCTACGTCAGTCATTAATCAAAACGTAAACACACATTATGAAACAAACAAACAAACAAAAAACTCCACAGATTGCTTACAGGCCAGTTTTATGGAGGTATTTTTCTCTGTTGAGTTTTCCACTTCTCAGCTGTTACCGAAAACTAACCAGCACGATACACTCCATCCTTGCAAGAAACTGAGGAGGGCAGGTAGTTAGCATTTGCAGGGTATCACAGGCACCACAGTGCACAAGCAGAAAGTCTGGCTCCAAAGGCTGCGGCCCTTGAACCCTACTTCTCTTAAGAAGCCCTGCAGAACCCAGCCTTGTGAGCAAATGTGTCGCATTAGCCATCACGGAGGCTGGCTGAATTAAACTTCATCACAGGGCACAGGTAGAGAATGGGGGAAGGTGAAGGATTGGCCTGGCCCGGGGCAGCCATCCTGGCCGCCGTGGGAAGTTGCATCTTGCTGATGACCACAGTGAGACTTCTCGGTACAGGTTGTGGCACGAAGTGGGGGAGCGGCAGGAAAAGGAACGCTGGCATCTCCCAGCTGGGCGAGTGAGGAAAGGGAAGCAGACAGCAGAGGCCACGGTGCTGTTTTGCACCGTGAGCATGCCGCCTCGCCTCGGAAAGGAAAAGCCAGGGGCCTCTGCGGGGAGCTAGGAGAATGGTTAGATTTGAGGGCGGGTCTCGGTCTTGACCCTGTGCCACTGCAGGGAAAATGAACGTCTCCTTGAGCCAAGATAATCAACATGAAAGTGTGTTTATACAGACGAACAGTGGGATTTATCCAGGATTTCAGGAGGTAATCCCTGGATTCAACACTCTGTGAATAGCATACCACGTTCCTAAGCTGAGAAATTACTGTGAGCTTTTTATGAGAGTGGATTGTGGGAACCGTCGAGGTGAACCGTACCCGGTTTCACCTTGAGTCCAAGGCCCACTAATGCACTCCAGGTGTGCAGGCTTCCCGGCCTCTCTGTTTTGGAAGCAAAGAAGAACTCAGAACCCCGCAGGGAGGCTTTGAAGAATACCGAGGACCTTTCTGTCTCTCCTAGTGCTTTGTATTCTTTCAGCCCACGTTTGGTAATCGGAGATACTCGTGGTGTTAAAGCCGGAGTTGTTCCTTCTCAGCCTGCCCCTTCAACAGTGAAATCTTAAGCCTGTGGCCTCAATTGTGCCTGTGTGCAGTGGTGACCTCGCTTCAGTGTCCTTCAGCTGTAAGAGGAGAGCAGCTGAAATACTAGAAAGGGGTTTATAGGAAATCATCCAACGACAATTTTCCATGTCTATAGATGCTTTCATTTGAGGGCAAGAGGAGCTGGAGGGGTACCTACAAAAGGAGTGGGTGCACAATTTAAAATGCTCCGGTTATATAGGCTAAGAACTAAAGATCAAAGGGCTGGGTCCTCGGAATTACACAGTGAGTCACTGGAAAAACTGAGTAGACGTTGGGCATCCTGTTCTCCAGTCTTATATGGCTACTAAGTACAACTGACTTTTAAGCAGTACCTGTATTTTTTTTTTCCACTTCGTCCCAGTCCCATCCGAAGAAATATAATTATGTGTGCATTATAGATTGCCAAGCCCTGGAGCACCATGAGGTATTTTGCCATGATAATATGGTAGATGAGGTGATCATTTAATTTCTGTTAACCTTAGCTACCTCTTTCGCAAAGAGAAAAATAGGATGATAACAACTACATAGGTTTATTGTGGAGATTAAGTAGAAACAATGTAAAAGCTTCTGGGATATTTAAGACTTGAAAAAAATATTAATTTTGTTTTTTTTCTCTTTCCAGCATTCTTTCTTTTCATCCCTCTCTTCCCTTTGTCTTTCTTTCCTTTCCTTCCTTTGTCCCCGTTTCCTCACTCCCTTTCTTCATACAGAATTATATGCCATCATTTGTTTTATTTATGGCCCACCAATAAAATACCATTAAAATGTTCTCCAAATGCTAATGGGCATTCGGGTTGCCCTCAATCTTTTCATGAGTTTTTTCTCCTAACATGTACAAGATCCTGTATGTCAGTTGATAATCTTAACCCAATGAAATTCAAGTAGAGTAAGTGTTCACTAACGCGTACTCTATAATGTAATGCATATTACATTACTCTATAATGTAATATAAAGATAATGTAATGTGTGTTGTCATTTTTCTAGCTAAGCTTGGCCAGCCGGCACAACCCTGATCATGAAGACAAGCTGGTCCGAGACTATATAGACTATGGCCTCTCCCTCATATGTCATTTGTCATCCATCATGGAGCCTGCAACACTTGCCTTTGTGATACATACCACTAAATCTCAGTGGCTTAGTACATATAGACAGTTATTTCTTGCTTAGGTGAAGCTGAATCAAACAGTCATGGTTGATGGGAGACTCATCTTTAGGCAGGAATTGTCAGAGCGCACCTCTCATCTTGTGATTCCTCCACTTTAAAAGGTGACCTCTGCAGCCACACTGGAAGTAAAAAGTGTGTGAGAAAAAGATCCTGAAGAAAGAGCAGGTGTGAGGTTTTTAGGGGATCTATCTCACACCCTTTCTGCCCAGAACACGTTGCCTACGAGTTACATGACCATACTGAATTACTGGAGCAACCAAAACCTCTGACAAGTGGCTACTGGCTCAGACTTGCTCTTCTGGACCCATATTCCTTTTCTCTCTTTCACTGATTCTTATTCCAATTTATAATGTTCATTGATCATTTCAAGTTTAGCTTGGTTCCATGGCTGGAAAGATGGATCAGTGGTTGAGATCACTGGCTGGTCTTAGACCTGGCTTTGGTTCCTAGCACCCATATGGTGGCTCACAACTGCCTGTCCTAGGAATCTGATGACCTTTGCAGGCACCAACCGTGTGTGTGGTATAGAGACATCCAGGGAAAAAAACAAAAACAACAAAACACTGATACAGATAAAATAGATTAAACAAATATATTTTTAAATTTAGTTTGGTTAACTCCTTATTGGGGGGTGGGTTCGATTTACTTGCTCTCATCTGATAGCCTATTGATCCAAACCCTTGACCTCTTAGCCATATTTCTAGTCAGAGAAAATTAGAATTCTCTCTGGGTTCAAGAAAATCTTGTGCTCGCTTCGGCAGCACATATACTAAAATTCGAACGATACAGAGAAGAAAATCTTAGAGACATTTGAGTTTTAGTAAGCATTTTCATAGTAAGGTTGCTTCTCCCTAAAGATTATTGTTAGCTTTGCTTATGAATGGAGAGAAAATAGAACATTTGAAAAGCTGTAGCTAAAACTTTCTTCTTTATAATACTTGGACATTTTGAAAGACAGGTAAGTCAGAAGGAAGGGATTTCCAGGTACACTAAAAAATATTCTTGGCATCTAGACCTGATTATCCATGTAAGTGACTCATCTTGAAACAGCTCTAGGAGACTAAAGAGAATAATTGGAGCATTATTGGGAAGCCTGCACAGCCGAGTAGTAAGGTTTCATATGGTGGTAGGAATGTCAATAGTTCTTTGTTTGGTCTCCTTTTTGTTTATAACTATTTGTTTTTCCTGTAAGTTTTCTGATTTGGGATACATTCCTTCTATATTTTCTTGCCTTCCCCCAATTTTTCTTCAAAGGTGAAAACCAGGAAGAACAGGTGGTATCTAGCTTGGGCTACCTCATGGGACCAAGGGTCTGTATAGAATCGTCTGAAACAATCTAGAAGAATGCACATTGAAGGTTGTGTACACTAGTTATAGAGTGCAATGTTGCCAGCAGGTTAGGCTTTACCTTCAATTCAGAGTTTCTGTGAGGCAAAGGGAACAGCCCACCTGAAGAGTGCTTGAAGTTCTTAGGTTTGCAGTTTGGGCTTCGTGTTTCTTCAAGAGACTGCCGTCCTGCAGGCCCCCAGTTGCAGGTCTCTCTCTAGCGAAGGCAGCAACTTAAGATTGCTATAGTGCAAATTCATGAGCATTACGCGATCACGCTTAAAGCTACAGGGGGAATATCATCTTCAAAGGACATGCGTCGTATCCTGGGATGGCAGAAGGCACAGGAGGTGAGCGTCGCCTGCTACACTAAAACCCCTATGTCCTATCGGCCACATGGAAATGCGCGGAACCTGCTTGTTAGTGGTGACTGTCACATGGAACCACTTAGTTCACTTAGTAATCACTTAGGCCGTTTTGATTACAGGCCACCATCAAGAGATTTTATTTAAATTAAGGTGACCTTTCGTATGTTTTCCTGTTTGTAAAAGTAACGCATAATCATAAAATTCCATCCTTTAAGAAATATATTATGGAGAAAGGGGGAAAGTTTCCCATAATTTTCAAGACAATTGCTCTCAGCACGCATGTGTGTATAAAGTCCTTCAAATTCTTTCAATGGATATGTTACCATTGTACCATTCATTTTCTTAATATGGGATGTGCTTGTGTGGTCTATATTGTTTCTCATATTTCCCCTTCTATTGCATCATGAGCATTAATTTATAGCAGGATTTTCTAAGTTTTCCTTTCTCATATTTCTTCAGAGTCCCGTGATCCCATTGGGTGGTATAGACTCTAGAAAATGAAAAAAGAAGAGCTCTGGATGATGATCATTGCCCCTTTCCTCCCTTCCTCCCTTCCTCCTTTTATGTAAGAGTTTGATCAATCGAAAACACTTTTAAAGGCAACAAAATTAGGGTTGTTCCTATTGGCCTTTCCTATTGGCCAATCATTACTTCCAATTGTTGTATTGATAGTGTGACCCATTGAATCAATGACTTCAGAAAAATAGTTCCCGCTCTGACATTCTTTCCAGCAGTAGGCTTGTGGAAACTACTGGGATTTAGGGGTGACGTTACTGTCTTTTAGAAAGAGGGGATGAGTTGTCTGCCTAGAGATAGAGTTCTTCTGTGAAGGGCAGAATCCAGATTCATTAGTTTGCTCTCTAAGGTTTTCTTGGCCCAGTTCTCTAATAACAGCTTCCAGTACTCCATTCCCCGTGTGTCTGCTTCAGCTGTGTAGTTTCTCACCATTCGCCACGTAGGTGCTCCACACTGACTTTCCCTCTCTTGTGATGTCTTTTGGTCCTCCTGTTTGGTTTTGCTGTGTGCCCATGGCTCTTGGGTAAGACTAGAGAGGCAGAACTCATTGTCCTTGTTCTCGTTCTCTACTTCTCTTGTATGGCTCTGATATGTTGTTATGTTTTACCTTACTTGTCTTCATTAACTAATTTAATTTTTGTTTATATGGTGCTGGGGCTGTACCATTGATCTACATCCCTAGCTCTCAACTTGTTTTATTATACTCTAATATATACACAGTAAATTTCACAAAGCTTAAGTGTTCAGTTGTCTAATTCATCAGGTTACAGTTTACACTCAGACCACAGCCTTCAGAAGATAAGAAACATATTTTCCCGTTCTTCTATCCCCAGATAGCTTAGTAAGTTCTCAAATGAATGTGGCTGACAACTGGTAATTTTGCTCATTTCATCCAGTGTAGATTTTTTAATAAAAAGTTTTCCCACTTTTTTTATAAGAGTATCAAACCAAACAAGTATTGCTTTTCATTTCAGTTCTTAAGGGAAACAAACTAAAATACTGACTTCTCCAGTGGCGCTTATGAATCAATGAAAAAAACACAGATACAATCTATTTTTCTATACAGATACAATCTATTTTTCTATTCATTGATAAAGTTTAATATCTAATTCATAAAGTTTTACTAAAAGATGTTAATCTCAAGATGAGATATCAAGACCATTATTATTTATTCCTTACAGAAAATAAACTATTCCCTCTCTTATATCCCTAAATCTAGATTTAAATTTTTAAAATGCACTGACGATTCTATTTCAGGTTTACTAAGAGCGATACATTTTTATGAAAGGTATCTGTGCATTTTTTTTTTTAAACTAGAAAACAGAACATTTTGCTCAGAATAATTTGATTCAACAGAAAGGCTTTGTGGTCTTCCTGGGAAGCTGATCCTGAGATCAGTCACTTTTGTTTACATTATGCTCAAAGGAGGTCAACACAGTTACCAGTTCAAGGCTGGCCTAGTTCGCCTCTTCTGCATACAGAACCCAGACTGAGGAGCTGCATTACCTGGCACCGCCTGAGATTTTCCGTCTCTTCTTTGAGAGGTGTACATGGAAACACCACCGATGGACCTAGACAGCCGACGCCCTCTCAGCTTGTCTTACTGTTTTTATACAGTAGCCTTTCTCGCATTAGTCATTCAATTAATGAGCTCATTCATTCACATACTCTGTCATTCATTTGCATAATCTTTTATTTCCAGAATGCTCTTTGCATTCATACGTCAGGTTAAAATGTTGTCCACCATTTTCACAAAGACAGTTTTATTTCTTGTGAGTAGTTGATTTAATTAAACAAGTATTCATTTAGAATATTCCCTGTGCTCAGTACTGTTGAAGACCATAAACTATAATCTCTCTAGCAGGTAACATGTTATCCCATTGGTTTAAATAATAGCTGATGAGCTTTAAGTTCTTTTTGTGGTTGGTTTTTATAGATTTCATTACTAATTATGAAATGGAAGATTCAAACAAGCTTTTTCCCCCTTGGAACAATGTATCTTACTAGTTCTCAGTATTAATTATCTAAACACTCATCACTAGTTTATGCCATATTGCTTCAGGCATTCTTTTTGCATGTGTGTGTGTGTGTGTGGTATGTATACATGTTTGTATACATGCTCACACCTGTATGCCCAAAGTTGATGTCAGTTGTTTTCCTTAACTGCTGCCTGCTGTACTTATTAAGGCAGGGTCTCTTGCTGAACCCAGAGATCACCAATTTCAGCTCGTCTAGCCAGGGACATCTGAGCTATAGGGTCACAGGTGGGTTCCACACTACCTAGCCTTACATGGGTTCTCAGAACTGGAACTCTGGTCCTCACACTTGAGCAGCAAGTACTTTAGTCATTGAGCCATTCCTCCAGCCCGCTGTAGGCCTTTTAAAAGGCAGTGTTCTTATTTTAAAAGGATGTTGTAGATGCACAGATTTATCTGTGTTAAGTACATGTTGTAGTCCTTTTGTTTTTTAAAAAAAAAAAAATCCAGTGGATGGGTGGCAGGGTTTTGAGTAAAATGCTAGTTGCTCAGATCTTAAATTGAGTACTCATGCATGGAGGCCCACCTACTGGAGTGTCAAAATATTCTGATCTAGGGCCAAGCAGACAGAAATTGGGTGTCTATGCTTGGATCATGGTCTTGAAGAGACCATAGTTCTGCTTTGTGGAAACTTGAGCTTCTGTGTAGTGGTATTTGAAACTATTACAAGATCAAATTGTCCAATGGGCAATCCAATAAAAGGTATTGAGGGCCCTGTGATAAGAAAGTAAGTACTAAGTCATATTTACTTATCATCTGGAATGAGAAACCTGAGGCTCTGCCTTCAGTTTTCATCCCATACGGACATGGGAAAGATAGTAATTAGAATTAGATCCTCTACCTGCCTAACACTTGGGAAACATTGATGACTTTCAGAGACTACTTTCTAAGGAAGGAATGGTGAAACCCTCTTTCATCTTGCTTTCTGTGGTCTCTTTTAAAGGCTTAAATCTTACTCAGAAGTAACCTCTCAAACTCAGAGAAAACTTAGGTTACTTTGGTCTGTGCCTGTAAATGAATGGTTGAAATTTTTTTTGTGTGTGTTCTCCTTTAGAGAGTCTTGCCCTCACTAGAGGGCAGAGAAGGAGTCTCTTTTATTAATCACTGAGTACTGTTTACCACTATAATCTAGAGGGCACCTGCCCATGGCAGGCAGTAAAATTACCTTGGTTGCGTAATCGTGGTTTACTTAGACTGGCCTCAAATGTTTGGGAATTATTCAAGAGCTGTCTGAGACTGACCAATTAACTATTTTTTTTCACTGTTCTCTTCAAATTCACCTTTACACCTTCCAATCACGTTGACAGGAAAGGAGGTTCCAGAAATTGCAACATTACTGACTTCCAGCCATGTGACAGAGGATTTCAGACGCCCAGTTAAATTTTAAGCCAGACATTTCTTTTCAATTCAGGTCACCTACAGGCCAGACAAAGCCAAGGTCATATGTTGAACCAATATAAGAGTTCTGTTGGTTCCAGTAACTCTCCTGTTGTTCATAGCTTGAAATATTATACTGTGGTTAATCCTAAATGTCAGCAGCTGTGCCTTTTTATTTACGAGCCCTTAATCAGGAGGACACAGCAAGAATCATTGCTGTGGAGTGCCTTTTATGAGGCCTTTTTGGACACTCCTTTCTCTGTCAGTATGTAGAGAAGAAGACTTGATGTTGACTTGCAAAAAAAAAAAAATGTTGAATAGTATGGTCCTCTCTGAAAGCCAAAAGATTTTCTGTGCTGTAATTGAATGACCAATCTGTAATCTTTATGTTGCTGCTATTACGAAACAAACAAAAGTCACTAAGCCATTTCTTTCCATATGGTTGCTTTGAATGGGTCTTTACTGGTCCTAACACTGAACCTCTCTCCTTCTTCTCTCTCTCTCTCTCTCTTTCTCTGTGTGTGTTAAAAGAATTAAAAGCAAAAGAATTGTGTTTATTCAAAGAAGGCCATAATCAGGAATTTAGATAGGATCATTTTTTTGAATGAATATCAGAGTAGAAGTTTTAGTCAGATAATTTAGTGGCAGTTTATATATTTATCAACTTTACTCTCAGATGTGTAACACAAAAATCATGTGCAGTTCCTCCTTTTTGCCACTCAGGGTGTTTCTAAACTTTAAATTCATGCTTATCTCTTAGAGCTAACTTTTTTATTTTGGTTTGGTTTTGGTTTGGGGTTTTCGAGACAGGGTTTCTTTGTGTAGCCCTGGCTGTGCTGGAACTAGGTTTGTAGACCAGGCTGGCCTCACACTCACTGTGTTCTACCTGCCTTTGCCTAGGGCTAATGTTTTGGCGGATTCCAGTCTTGCACACGTTCGCTCTTTCCAGGTTCTAAAATGCCGTCACCTCAGCATTTTCTGCTTTCCTCATCTCCTTCATGACGGCATTTTTGTGCTACTTCCGTCAGTATATTTTCTTTCACTTTGTACTTGGATGTCACTGCCGCTGCGTGCACTACTTTATTTATTAAAGTACACTACTTATTTATTAAAGTACACCAGTACACCATACTACCTTATGTTTGAATCTTTTTTTTTTTTTTTTTTTTTTGTCTGAGTTTCCACAGCAACAAGGGGCATCCATACTGAGTACCCCGGCCATATTTTCCAAACAGCCTCCAAATGCTTGGTTTGGCACAAAGTTGCATATTTCTCTTTGTTTTCTCATCAGTGGAAGAGAAACATTCCCATTTGGTTTCTCAGAAGTGTTATGAGGAAGGGCTGAAAAACTGACAGTGAACTCGGAAGTCTCTTAAACGTAGTTAATATTTCTTCTGGAAGGATTAGCACAAGTGTTTGGTGACAGCTGTATGATACAGCAACCTGACTTTTTTTTTTTTTACAGTATCTAAAAGTAAAATGGACAACCAACTGTAGTAAAAGGTGATATGTTTACGCTTCGCCTCCAGTCTATTTAACCAAGCCAGGATGAAGCAAGAATGTTGGGAAATGAGCTGTTCTGACTAACATTTATTTATTTAGGCTGCTTCCAGCTTCTTAGCCTCTGCTTCCTTGCCATGGCATCCACCTTTTTCAATGCTCTTTTTGTGTAGGATGGCATGTTAGCTGTTAGAATAATAGAGATCATGCCTGTTATGCCAGCACTTGTCTGTCCCAGTGTAATCACACTCACTGGACTGCTTATCAGCAGGAGCTCAAGGGAAAATGGAGGAGACACTAAACAAACCAGCTAGCTTAAAGGGCTGTCTAGGCCCAGGAAACAGTGTTTCTGGATTTGTTTAAAGAATTAGCTTATGCACTACACTTTCCCCTTTTGCAGCACAGATAGAAATCTTTCCTGGAGGAACATTTCAACATCCCAGCTGCAAGTATAACTTACAATGGAAAATGCTTTTCAACTTGGAAAGACAGTTGCTATTCTGTAATGAAAGAAAAGGATGGCTAAGGAAAAAAAAAAAATGTGTTCAAGATTGGCATGGCTTAATGGAGAGAGCAAAGTCTAGTGTTACTGTTAGTCCTTGAAATTAGGAGATCTGTTTGCATCTTACTGTTAGTGTCCACTGTGTTGAGGACTGTTAAGCATTATGGACATTACAGTAATAGGAGAAGACACGGTTACTGCCCTTGAGGGAGTGAACATTGAACAGGCAACTGCTATAGATTAGAATCAGCAAAAGAATGATGTAAGTCAGGTGTAAGCAAAGAGTCGTCGACAAACTACAGACCAGAAGGTAAGGAATGGATTGCTGTGGACTCTGCTACTACATAGCTTCAGGTTTCTTAGATAGCCTCCACAAATCATATCTTTTCTCTTAAACAAGATCGTAGGTGCCCTCTACCAAATACAATATTTACAACTCTGAACTTAGAACTTTGAGTCTCTTGCAAAACTGTAAACAGAGCACAAATGAGGTTCAACAGTGCCACAAAAGATGACCGTGAGATACCAGTATTCAGCAGCAAAGGGGTCACAGTGCATGGTTGTGTGCTTGTAATAGAGATGATGTCCTTCTCAGCTTTGTAAAATGTGGCTTTTAGTAAAATTTCAAAGAAAGAACTATGCTAGGTTGATTACTTTCCTTAATTAAAAATAAAAGCATAGAATACTTCATTTTCGCCTAAGTCTGAGTATGCTTTCATCTTAATTTGCTCTACTTATTAGTTTTACTTATTAGCACACAATTACTTTTGGTAGGGCTAATATCCCATGTGCCCTGTGGGTATAAGGTTGAGGACCTGGACAAAGCTGAAAAAATTAAGAGGTAAAATAAGTGCCTACAATTTTGAGTTGTTAGGCTATGTGTATTTTCCGTAGTTAATTTTGAAGAAAACACTAATTTTTGCTAGATTTACCATGTCCTTACCATGTCCTCTTCATCACTTGTTTGTTCCTGTACCCATTCGTTCCTTTTCCAAGTTAATAATTACTAGAAATCTAACCCTGAGTCATCACTGACATCCCCTTCTCATTGACCTTAAAGAAACCATCAAGTTCCTTCAAATGTCTCCCTCCAGGATATGCTGGCTCTATTTTCAGCACCTTCTCACTGGCCTCCCAGTTTCTATGTTTGCTTCCCTCTAATAGTAAGTTTCAAACTTGTTCACTGTGAGCCACGATACAGAGCTGCTTTTCGATGTGCGCTGCTGGTAATCATGCGTTACTGTCTATCTGTAAGACTAAAACAAAACATTTACAAAGTAATATGTACCTTTACTCTATATAGTTTATTGTGATATTGCTTTAAGTTTCATTTTTCTTTCCTTTTTCATGGTTGGCATGGTCTTCCAAGTTCATTTCATGAACTAATGGGTTGGAGTGTAGTGTTTGGTCCTTTTTATCTCAGAAGCCTACCTGGTGATTTTATATCATTTCCTTGTATGAAGTCTTTCATTGACTTTCAACTGCACTCGTATGGTTCAGTGTAGACATTACCACATCATGCAAGGTCATACAAGGTCCTACCGCTGTCTCACCTTCATTCTTTCCTAAGTCACAGTACCTCACCAAGGTCCCTTTCCTTTCATGGAGTAGTCATTCTTCCCCTATTTTCACCTCCTCAACTTCTGTTACCCTTTTCAGATCTTTGGGTAGAGATTACTCTCTTAAAAATAACTAGATTACCATTCATAATTTTTGTTTCGTGTCTCTACTTTGCACTTTATCTACTTTTTATTTATCCACATTTCACTGAGGATTTATGGTTATTTCTTTTGTTTTGAGGTTTTTTGTTTTTAAATTTTGAGACAAGGTTTGTTTTTTTTTTTTTAAATTACCCACATTAGCCTTGAATTTACTTTGTAGTCCCAGCAGGCCCTGAGCTTGTGGTTCTCTGAGTAGCTATTATTACAGGCCTGTGTTTTGTTTCTCTGTATGCCTTCTTTTAGTTTTGTTGAATATCTGTGGCTTCTACCCGAATGCAAGTTTGAGGGAAATAAAGATGTCTTGATGTGATATGTCTGAACACAGATATCTAAAAAGGCAAAATAGATTCAAAATCACATTATAAAGGGCATTAGAATGTTGTGTAGCATAAAAACAATGCTTTCTTGAGTTGAAGATTCTAACTAGGGGAAATTTTTCTTATTTACTAAAAACATGCATCCAAGACTCTGTATTTTTGTTACATGGCTATGAATAAAATCTACTGATTGGGAAAATATTTAAGACACTGATTTGTATTTTTTAATGTTTTTTTTTCTACCATTGTGTTGTTCACAAGCTCTGACTTTCAAGACATTCCATAACAAAACCAAATTTAAGCAGTATTTGCCTACAAATCCAACCCTACAGAAGGTACTACAAGAAAAACTCCAACATGAAGAGGAGATACACACACCACCACCACCACAAGCAGCAGCAACAACAACAACAAAATGATAGGAATCAACAAACACAACTCATTGATATCTCTCAACATCAATGTTCTCAATTCCCCAATAAAAAAACACAGACTAACAGAATGGATGCAAAAACAGGATCCGTCCTTCTGGGGTATCCAAGAAACACACCTTAACATCAAGGATAGACATCACCTGAGGGTAAAAAGATTGAAAAGGATATTCCTAGCAAATAGCACTAAGAAGTAAGCTAGTGTAGCCATTTTAATATCTGACAAAATAGACGTCAAACCAACACCAATCAGAAGAGATAGAGGAGGAAACTGCATAGTTATCAGAGAAAAAAAATCCATCAAGAGGATGTTGCAGTTCTTAACATCTGCCAAACACAAAGGCACCCAGGTGTGTAAAAGAAACATTACCACAGCTTAAATCAAATATTGACCGGAGACTTCAGTACCCCACTCTTAACAATGGACAGGTCATTCAGACAGAAACTAAACTTATAAACAAAATGGACCTTACAGACATTTCACCCAAACATATAAGAATATATCTTCTCAGCACCTCATGGAACTTTCTCCAAAATTGACCACATACTCGGACACAGTCTCAACAGATACAAGAAAACTGAAAGAATGCCCTGCACCCTATCTGATCACAATGGGTTAAAGCTAGATATCAATGACAACAAAAGCTTATAAAATCATGAAAACTGAGCAACTCACCGAAAAGATGGGTCAGGAAAGAAATTAAAAACTTCTGAGTATTGCATGAAAATGAATACAAAAACCAGAGGCCAGATGGCCCAAAGACCTAGGATAGAACCAAACACTCCCAGAAGGAAAAGAAAGGAAGGAATTAAGGAAGAGAGAAAGAAAGGAAGGAAGATAAAATGAATACATAACTTATGGGACATAATAAAGGCAGTTCAAACAGGCAAGTTCATAGCACTAAGAGCCTATATATTTAAAAAAAGAGAGAGAGATTTTATACCAGTAACTTAACAGCACACCTGAAAGCTCTACAACAAACAAAAATACCATAGCCAAAAGGAATAAATGGCAAGAAACAATCAAACTCAAGGGTAAAATCAAAAAAATAAAAACAAACAAAACTCCAACAATACCATGAATTAATAAAACAAGAATTGGTTCTTTGAGAAAAATCAGTAAGATTGGCAAAACTTTATCCATACCAAGTAAAAGGTAGAGAAAGAATATCCAAATTAACACACTTAACACATGAAAGCAACAGACACTGAAGGAATCCAGAGAATCATAAGGACATACTTTAAAAACCTGTACTCCACCAAATTGGAAATTTTAAAAGAAATGAATACTTTTCTTGATTTATAACACTTACCAAAGTCAAATCAAGATCAGATAAGCAATTTAACTAGACCCTATAACCTCTAGTGAAATAAAAGCAATCATTAAAAGTTTCCCAACCCCCCCAAAGAGGTTTCAGTGCAGAATTCTTCTAGACTTTCAAAGAAGAGTTAATGCCAATACTCTGCAAACTATTCTACAAAATAAAAACAGAAAGAACATTGCCCAACTCATTTGACAAGACCACAGTTACCCTGATACACAAACCACAGATAGATCCAACAAAGAATGAGAATTGCAGACCAATTACTCTTCCAATAGATGCAAAAATTCTCAATAAAATAACGAAATCCAAAAACACATCACAAAGATCATTCACCATAATCAAATATGCTTCATCCCAGAAACAGGGGGATGGTTTGATATATAAAAGTCAGTGTAATCCACCATGTAGAGACAAACTGAAAGCAAAATCACATAATCATCTTACTAGATGCAAAAAAAAAAAGGCCTTTCACAAAATCCAACATCCCTTCATGATAAAAGTCTTGAGTAGAGATATACCTCAACATAATAAAAGCAGTTTACACAAGCCCGCAGCACCACTTGCTGACTTGACCCTCATAGTCTGCTTTCTGAAAGAACCTAGGACCACCAGCCCAGGGATGGCACCACCCACAATGAGCTGGGCCCTCCCTAATCAACCACTAATTAAGAAAATGCCCTAAAGGCTTATGGATCTTATGGAGGCATATTCTCAACTGAGGCTCCCCTCAGTCTGTCAACTGTAGCCTGTGTCAAGTTGACATAAAATGAACCAATACACCCTCTCTACTTGATCCTCCCATTCCAGTACCCCCATCCAACCGTAATTATCTATTCTATTTCCCTTTCCTAATGAAACTTATCTGTACTCTATAGTCCCTTACTGTGTACCTACCCTTTATGGTTCTGTGGATGGTAGCTTAATTATCACTGACTTAATGGCTGACATCCACATGTAAGTGAATACATACCACATTCATATTTCTCTTTCTGGATCTAGGTACCTCACGTGGGATAGTTTTTTTCTAGTTCCATCCATTTGCCTGCAAATTTCATGATGTCATTTTTTTAAATAACTGAGTAATGTTCCATTGTGTAAATGCTACCACATTTTCTTTAACTATGCTTCTGTTAAGGGACATTTAGGTTGTTTCCAGCTTCTGGCTATAATGAATAGAGCAGTAATGAACATGGCTCAGCAAGTGTTTCTATTGTACAGTTCTTTTAGTATATGCCCAAGGGTGTTACAGCTGGATCTTAAGTTAGATAGATCAATCCCCATCTTCCACTGCTTTGGTGAGTAAGAACCTGAGACTAGCTAGTCCAGGGACCTCAGGTACCCAAGGTACCTGGAAAACAACAAACAAAAAACCTAGCAAAAAAATTACCCCTCTTGATGTTCTGCTATACTCACAGTTCAGTGCCTTACTCAGCCACCATTAGAGAAGCTTCCTCCCGCAGTAGATGGGGACAAACACAGAGACCCACAGCCATACCTTATGCAGAGTGAGAGGCCTTGGAACATTCAGCCCTTAAGGTCTGTCTCCATCAAATCCCTCCTCTCAGGACTCAGGTAACCCTAAGGAGGAAGAAACAGAATGAGTATACAAACCAGGGTATAGATGACACCAAGAAAAGAAGGCCCCCCAAATCAACCTGATCAAAACATGTTTTCACAGAGACTAAGGCAGTATATACAGACCCTTTACAGGTCTGTACCAGGTCCTTTTTGTGTATATTCCAGTTTAGTATTTTTCATGGTTTTCCTGGGTGTGTGAAAAAGTTAGTCTCTGTTTCCTGTGCCTTCTCTTGGGCTCTTTTCCTTCTATTTGTTTTATCCAATTCCAATGTGTTAGTTTTGTTTTGTCTTAGTTTAGTTTAGTTTAGTTTAGTTTAGTTTAGTTTAGTTTAGTTTAGCTTATTATCTCTTAGAAGCCTGTTTGTTTTCTAATAAGAGACAGAAAGGAGGTGGATCCAGAAGGATGAAGAAGTGGGGAGGAACTGCAAGAGCTAGAAGGAAGGGAAACCATAAACAGGATATAGTTTATTAGAAAAAAATTACATTTTAAATAAAATGGGGAAAAGAAAGAAAGGAAGGAAGGATGAAAAAGAGGGGGAAGGAGAAGGAGGGAGAGGTGGCAGAAAAAGAAAGAAAGAAAGAGAGAGAGAGAGAAAGAAAGAAAGAAAGAAAGAAAGAAAGAAAGAAAGAAAGAGAGAAAAGAAACCAACTTCTATTTACTGCTGGAGTATTCAGCTGTAACATCAGAGCTGTGTTCATTAGACTATTCCATTTGGGGACAATTTTACTTATTAGGAAAAATGTTCTTATGTAAAGCTTATGGAAATAAGTTCGTCTTTCCTCCCCAGAATAACCCATTTTTATTTATAAATAGCTAAAGTGTCCACAAGTTCTTTCTTCCTAGTTAAAGAATCCTAGATTCTGATTTTATTTTTCATATGGCATGGTTTCCTACTCCATTTCTTTTCCTGTAACCCTTTTGACATGCTCCAGTTTTTCTGTATATGCTCTAAAATTTGGCACCCAGAATGGAGGCAGGACTCTAACTATGTCAGACAGAGAGGCTGTATATTTTCCTTACTCTGAACACTATACTTTTGCTAATCTGGCCTTAAATTGCAGTGGGGCTTTCAGCAGCCAAGTGACAGTATTGGCATATATAATGTTTGCAATCAAGTATAACCCCTAGATCGTTTCACATGAACTCTTGTTCAGCCTGTTCATTCTCCCATCCCAAACATAGGCATTTCCATTTATTCTCATTGGGTCTCATCTTATTAACTTCAGAGCAATCTTATAGTCAATTTTTTGTGGGGTCTACAAGCTTGACAGAAAAGAAGAAGGAAAAGACACACCCTCACACTCCAGTGAATACCACAAACAGCTATTTGCTTTAGGTTCAGGAAATGAAAAGCTCTGCTGGTTTTAAGTGTCTCAAATGGCTTCCCTCCTCCAACCCACCCCTCCTTCTTCTTTGGTCTGAGGCCTTATGGAGGATGTCTGCAACTAGACTCTGTTTGGGGAAGGTGCCGCTCCCATCCTCCACATTGCCACTTAATAAAAGCTGTGATGGGGTCTTGCTTAAGCCAGGGAGCATCTCTGGCCTCTCTGGGCAAACCCTTGCTGCCTAACTGTATACCACCAAGTGCAGAGTTGCATTGTCTGGTAGACTTGGCCCATTGTCTCCAGAGGAAAACATTCTCCCCACAAAGCCCCAAATCTTTTGTTCCCACAATCCATCTCTGGAGAATATCTGAAGGCTGCATAAGTAGGAGTGCCCTTTGATGTTTATATTGGCTGGCTTCTTTTCCTTTTTTTAATAATCAGGGTAGTAGGAAATGTGGAGAATTAACCGCATGACAGCAGCAGAGGAATTCATTAGGGAAACTGAGATGCAGTCTGCTCAGATTTCAGCCTCTCAGGCAAGAATCACAAAGGAGTAATCATCCTCTCGTTGTTTTTAATCATTTCTTTTGTGGGACCTTCCTTGTCCGGGAAACCAATCTCAGTGTCCAGCATGGATGAGCCTGAGATCACAACTGTCAAATGGTGGTTTCGATTCAGGGATTACCTGATACTAACCAAGTCCCTCTAACCTGGCGGATGTGGAGGATGGGAGCTGCACCCTCCCATGAAATGTAATTACAGACCAGACTCTAACGAAGTCCCTCTACCCTGTCACATAACAAACAGTGATATGTCAGTGCTTTTTATTTAGAGTGTTACTCGTCAAAAAAATGTGTTTTAAAAATGTAACGTTGTACACAAAATTTTACTCTGGAAAACTCTCAAGTAGACGAAGAAAAGGGATGATGAATGAAATTTTGCAAATGTATTCTCTAACTTAGTATCACCAGAGACCTTTCCTTTCATGGGCCTCCGAGACATATTATGATAACTTGCCATAACTTAAGGTATGCACAGATTCTACTTGAAGGAGCTCAGTGAATTATAGCAGTGGTTTCCTCTGCAACTGTATGAAGGCATCTTCTAGGTAGGTCTATAGATTCTATTGCTGTCACTAAGATTTTGCTCCTGGAGTCCAGTCAATCCTGTGTCTTATTCTGAGTTTTCATACCTTAGTCATAGGGGCTTTGTATTGAAATTATTGAGAAAAATCTTTTCTCCAAACCTATATATGCCTTTAAAGTTCATATCCATATATGATTTACTAATCTTATTGATAAATCATTTGCATCTATTTTTGAAATCATATGCTTTTTAGATAGTTCTATGACTAAATATATTCATCAGAAAACAATGAAAGCATCAGTTCTTCAATATTAGTGATGCCTCTCAAGAGAAAACTCGAAATCAGACTCATGCATATAATTTATCTTAAGCCCATTCGGGTTTAGCTTAGACAGCTGCACTCACCGTGTGTTTTTACCACACATTTAGAGCCTCAGAGACAGAGTAAGAATCACGAGGCGTTTCCCAGGGACTACCTCTCTCACAACTCACCCAAGGAACTCAGAGTTAGTCTATTGCATCACCTTGTCCAGGCCTTGCTCTTGTCTTTCAAACACAGGGAGACACAGGTACGTGCCACCTGCTTGTCAGTGAGGGAAAACATATCAGTCTGCATCAGTGACAGACAAGGAGCGATACGAGTGGAGACTCCGGCGAGGGTATGACTGTGTGTGACTGTGTTATGAGGAACCCTGCTAGAAAGGCCCTGGAGATAGTTTGCCTACTTCTGATTTGATGGACGGTGAGGTGAGACAGGGGATTGACAGGAAGCCGTGCGAGAAAGGCACTGAAAACAACTTGAAAGCAAAGAATCGTGCGGTGTGTGTTGTGTATATAGCAAGTCATGAAAGATGTGATTTAATTTATCTTTCTTTTTTTTCTAAAAAAAAATTAGTCATCTTGGTCCTAAGGAAGCCTGAAGAACAGCCTAGTAACTGTTTCACTTGTGCTGCTTGTTAAAATGAAAAACGGGAAAATAAAGACTGAGTGGACGAAAAGAATTTGATTATAAATATACTATATTTATAATCTCTCTCTCTCTCTTTTTGAATTGTTCTTTTTCTTGAGAGACTAAATCCAATAAAAGGTAGAAACAACAGGGGCTGGGAATAAGCTTCATTCTAGGCTGTTGTCTTTGGCTGTTTGTGTGTATTTGTACGTGTTGTGAGGGTTTTATTTGGTTCCTTTATAATTTTTTTTTATCTAGAAGTATAAAATTCATAAAAAACAATGCACAAAGCATATATTCCTTTACCTGTGTCCACCTATTGCTAACATTTCATCACATTTACCTTATTAATTAGTCCTTTTGTCATATATCTGTATACACACACACACCATATATATGACATTGTTCTGAGCTGCTTGAAGATAACTTACTTGCATTTTGATTCCTTGTATCCCCCAAATGTTTCAGTGTCTATTCCCAGGAAAGAATATGTTCTTTTATAACCGTAGCAGAATTATTTACATCAATAAATTTGATAAAATATTTTTATCTACCATTTGTATTGTAGTTTTACCAACTAACCCAAGAATACACTAGTGTCTGCCATAACACTTTTTACTTCCAACATAGATCCAGTCTGGGATTACATCTTAGGGTTAGTTGGCATAATTTGTCATCATGTCCATTTAGTTTCCTTTAATCTCGAACTTTCCAGTAGCCTCCTTTGACTTTTATAAATTGGGCTCTTTTGAAGAATAGAGGGCTAGCCTTCTCTTGATCCCTAGATTCTTCAAAAGAACATTTGATATTTCCTTATGATCTGGTTCAGGTTATATCTTGCCACCTAGTTGGTGTTTTGTCCTTGTTATTGTTTCTGGAGGTATACAAGGTTCAACTGCCATTCATTGGTTATATAAAACTTGACCACGGAGTCAAGACACGTTAAATTTTGCCTCTATATAGTTACTAGTTTTTTTTCTGACAAGCATAACACAACTGTCCTGCTTCTCATCACTACACATGAATGGATCTAGTATTATGTGCTTGAGGCTCAATAAAATGGCTGTTAAATCATAGTTTCCAACTTAAACTTTCTCTTCATATTTGCCATTCAGTACTGTACCTTTTCCTGATAAGCAAGAGAGCTCTTTCTCCTCTCAGCTATCCATCCACCCATCCATATATCTACACCTACCTATCCATCTATCTACTGATCCATCCACTCATCCACCCATCCATTTATTCATCTATCCACCTACCCATCCATCTATCTACTGATCCATCCATCCATCCATCCATCCATCCATCATCTTTTACCAGTTTAGACTCACAGATATCTATTCTTTTCAGTGGTCAGTAATATATTGAGTTATTTTTAATATTCATATTACCCCTTTTGTAGCTGGTATGTTTTGTGTTATAATACCCTTATCATGTTTTAGTATTGTTTTACTTTTTGCCATGATAAGATATGCTAGACATATCTTGTTCTTGTCTTGCCTCAGCATTCAAGTCATCCATTTTTCTAAAAATCTCCAGTTCTCTTTCAGTAGAAATAGTATTAGCTACCAGGTTCTCTACATGCTTGTGCTCATTAATATTGTGGTGTCTGTACTTCTCAACCCTTTCAAGATACAGAAAGGACTGGAAAACATGTTGTATATACACACATATACACATAACAAGCATATATATGTATTCTAGAAATCATTACTAACACACTGAAACTTACAGTTTCAATATATTTACAATTTTTAGTGCTTTTTTCAGTAAAAATCAGTTTTATACAGTTTTCAAGCTTGAGATAATAAGAGAAATAAAAAGTTGAGAAATAAATTAATAAAAAATAAAATTTGAAACTGACATGAGATGATTAAGGTTAGTAGTGAAGATTAGAAAATCAGCCCCACAGAGTTAGGAGCCTGCCAAATCCAAACGCAGGAATGTAAGAAAAAATTACTGCAAGAGAAAATAGCCGAGGGTGTCCACTGAGTTATGATGCATTTAAAAACTACTGTAGGAGAATAAAGAAATAGAAAGAATAGCCTGAGAAAGAAATGTAGAAACTGAAGTTCAAAAAGTGGCTACAGCTAGTGAGGTGGCTCCGAATAAGGTGTTTGCTATGCAAGCATGAAGGCCTGGGTGCAGGTCCCATAGCCCGTGAAAAGACAGACGTGGTAGCATGCATCTATGATCCCACCATTCCCGTAGTAAGATGGGAACTGGAGGCAGGAGAATGCCCAGAATCTTGCAGGCCAGCTAGTATGTGTAGCTGCCAGCAAGATTGACTTGAACAAGATGAAACTGTGGGGTAGGTCTCATACTTTAATCCTAGTGCTTGAGAGACAGGCTGATTTCTGTGAGTTCAAGGCCAGCCTGGTCTACAATGAGTTCCAGGCTGGCCAGGGCTACATAGTGAGAGCCTGTCTCAAAAACGAAAATCAAATAAGCCAAGGTAGACGGCAAGGACAGACATATGAACTTGTCTGACCTCCTCACGTATGCTATAGCATGCGAAAGTCCATACTTACCCACATGAACACACATACATATATAGAGCTATTAATTAAAGTAAACAGCACCTCATCATTGTGCCTCATGCTTGTAATCCTAACACTTAAGAGGCTGAGGCAAGAGCACTGCCTTGAGTTTGAAGCCAGCCTGAGTTACATAGTGAGTTCTGGGTCAGCCTGGGCAGCAGAGTGAGACTATCTGAAAAAAAAAAAAAAAGAGAGAGAGAGAGACTTGGTACTCTGTAGTGTCATTTGTCAAGACTGGAATAAATGCAAGAAGCCAAAACCACTGCCCAGTGGTGATGGCACATGTCTTTAATCCCAGGACTCAGGAGGCAGAGGCAGGCTGGTCTCTGAGTTTAAGAGGAAGTTCCATGACAGCCAAGGCCACACAGAGAAACCTATCTCAATAAAAACAAAAACAAAACAAAACAAAAAACAAGAAGAAAAAGAGGGAGAAAAAGCGGACAAGGAGGAGAAAGAGGAGGGGAGAATACTCAGAAAAAACTTAAGACCACAGTTGTGTCTTTAGATTTTTATGCTTGATTTACCAAAAGTTTTCTTTTAATCTGACATTAAAACTTATTCGATCCATTTTCAAGAGTACAACTTTAAAATAATAAACCAGCTTACATTAATTACCATTTCTTTAGTCCTTGGAGGGCATTTACATATAGTTTTTCTTAACCTTGTAGATATGATCCACAAATGTTATTTTGTTTCTAATTGCATGCTAAGCAAGTTATGCCCTGTGCAGAAAGCACCCAAATCTGTGAGGCATTGTAAACGAGCTATTTTTAGGGAACTCATGTTTTTCTTTAAAAGCTTGGTTAGCGTTTGGAATTGATACGCAGTATAATATTTAAAAGGAAAACAACACATTTCCTCATCCCCCAAGAGGTTTCCTAAAATAGCGTGTAATCTTACCTATATTGGGAAAGGCCTCAAATTTTATAAATTATGTTGGATGTAACCCAGATTACCTGACCAGGAGAGCCCCCAAGAAAAACAAGGTGTAGTAAAGGTTACAGTGATGGCAATTAAGAAATTTGTGTTGTGCCTGCTGGACCTCACTGAAGGCAATGACCCAGCCTGTGGCTACTGGCATCGTTTCCACTGCTGAGACATGCTGTCTTTTTGGAGAGAAATCCAAACCAAATCTTTGCCCACTTTGGAAGCCAAAATATTCTTCTAATTCCTTTCAGCCGCAGCAAAAGCTGAGCTTTTGCTCGTAGGATCCACATCTGTGAGACCCGCTGTGTTAACCTGTTTTCTGTGCCCTCATTAAACACTAACAGGTTTGATTTTAGTTGCTTCTAAATGTGGAATGTGAGAAGACAGAAAACAACTTTGATGTTATCTGCCTTGAAATCTCTCAGTTTTCAGAGGAAAATACCAGAGGTTCAGAGGAGCGGAATTGTGTCTGTAACCCTGTCGCTGGAAAGGGTACAGCCCAGTCTTAGGCTACCTGACCCTCCACCCAGGCCTGCAGCTGGCTCATATACTAAGCATCTCCATTCAATCGCAAAGGCTCTCTAGGGTCATTCCAGATGTTGGCCATGAGGCCTATGCTTCACACTAATAGAGGTGTACTATGCTCAGCAACAACTTAGCAACCTGTGTACAGCAGCTAACTGCACAGTATGAAAGCCAACTCTTCATTGAGCTGAATGGAATCTGTCGGGGAATTATACTTAGCTCTTCTTGAGGTGGAGAGGAAGTGCTTGAGAGAATGATTTGAAGGCTCCTTAGCAATCTGGAGGAACAAAGAAACATTTTTGTGATTGCTTGGCGGGAGCCCTTTGCCAGAAACTCATGAGATGGTCCAGAATGAGTAGACAGGATGCTGCCAACAAAATTCCCTGTGTTGAGTTACCAAAAACTAAGGGTACAGAGAAGTATCCCCTGTCTAAAACAGTCATTTCATTTTCACATTTCCTACTTTACTAACGAAGCAGTTTCTCTTCATCTTTCTTCCCTTTCAGTTTCCAGTTCTTGGTGTCAGTTTCCTGTAAAAAGCATTTCTACACAGATGTTTGCATTGTCTTGCTTGACTTCTCTAACTTCACATCATATCCAGACTAGAGCATTGCTCACAGTAAGTTTTGTAGGTAGACGTATCTAAGAATGAGTAGACTAGCTCAGAGCATTCTCTGTGACTTCCTCCCCTGCTGCCTTCATCCTCCAGTGCCTGGTCACTGATTTGGTTGAAAGTCAACTCTTTCCATCCGTAGTCCAAGTACTGGAGTCCTTCTGCATGAAGATCTCTCTGTTCACAAGGCCCATTCTCACCCACTGAAACGAATGTTTCAAGAAGGTATAAGAATGAGAAAACCAAAACAAACAAACAAACAAACACCCTTAAATTTGTTCTACTTTCACTGCTGAATTACCATTTGGATGTAGTAAAAAGGTGAAAGGTAGAAAAGAAACATAATTTTAAAGTGTTAATAGGCTGTGTTAGATACATCAAAGACTTTTTAGGCCAGAATTAATTATATTGTAGCGCACAGAGCACACATCAGGGTTATTTGAGAATTTGATTGAAAAATAAACTAATACATAAATGTGTTAAGTAGATTTATGAAAAGCAACATAAGTCCTCTTTAGGCCTCATCCGGATGAAGACATCATGTGATACACAGATACATCAGAAAGGTATGTGGTCAGTGTCTGAAGCACCTGAAGGTCCATGCTGATTTTACCACCTTCCCCCTAGAGCTGTCCACAAAGATGGGAAGGAGTGTTAGCTTCAAAGCTGTAGTACCACCTCTGTTGTAAACTCTTTGTATTCTGATAGCTTGTGTCTACAGTTTGCCTCTGTAGGCAAAGATGTGTAAAAGGAAAAGGACTCTAGCCAGATCAGACTGTCATGTTTATCTAGTCTGTGTGAGAGACACCTACACCGAGCAACAGACTGACTTTTGCTAGACCAGTTTCTTACAAGTTTGTTAGGAAGAAGGGTTGTGTGTAGGATTAGTCAGCTGTGGGGTGGTTATAGAACTTCTGTGCCTGCTGGACATAGACTGGCCCCTCGCTTTATGGCTTATATAGCCAATATGGTGCCCTTTGTTAAAAAGGAGATATTGTAATTAGAGATTGGTTGGAAACTTGGGCTCTAGAAGCTAGCCGATCTGGGGTTGGAAGGGTCAGCTTTTGCAGGCTGAGTCTTATTCCCACTCTGTATAAAGGAGATATAATAGCAGCTTCAAAGTATTGCTGTGAGAATTAGTTAATGTATTTTAAATGCTTAGATCAGAATCGGACACAGAACTGTTGTTATCGTCGCTGTCATCATTGTCATCCACAGTAGAATAAAGGACACGTCGGTACCCTGTGTGTCTCTTGGAGTATCAGCAAGTTAGACTGGACTTTGCTCACTGCTGGGTCTTTCCTTTGGAGCCACGACACAGAGGAGAGACCGAGCTGCTATAATGCGAATATATATTTATGAGAAACTATAGCAATAAGGTGCAGCATGTTAAAGAAGGTTAGCCATCATTCTGACTTTGAAAAGAGTAGGTGAGTAGAAGGCATGTTCTAGAACCGGAATAACACTGATATTTAGAAAAATTTAGGATCATTAAGTGATTGCTCATGAGAAAATTATTTGGGAATATTCCAAGCTTCCTAAAAGCAAAGCGTTCTTATTTCTAGTCAAACACATGGATTCTGATACCTAGGAGCATTGTGGCTGATACTCTTGTTGTGTTGTTTAGGTTGATTAAATAGCTTCTGAGCTCATTGAACAAATGTGTCTTGGTGATCTTGAGCTAAGTGATGGGTTGATGTCCGTCTTAAAAGACATCTGTAGTAAACCTCAAGAATCTGACCAGTTTTCTCATTTAAGTTTTGGATGGATGCTCTAACTTTGTGCTTTCACAGTGTATGGTTGACTAGAGTTCAGAAGAGGGGACTAATGAACCTGAACCTAGTGAGACTAGAGTTTTTTAAGTCTGTGCCGGTTATAGGGCAGATCCGCCACTAACACGTGCCACTGACATTATCGCGCACTTGCTGTGTGCTGGGCAGAATGTTGAGTGTACTATAAGGATTCCTGCCTTCAGTCCCCATGGTTGGGTCCCTTGAAGATACCCTGTAGAAGAAAATAAAGAGACAAATGGGTGTTAGTTATTTACTCAGTCCTGTGGCTGATAGGAGTTAGAACTAGGGCGACTACAAGGGAGCATTGCTCGATAACAAGAAATGGGGGAAGGTCTGGGAATATAAGTAAATAGATACCCAGCATGAAACAATACTGTCCGTGTGTACTCTGAGAAGAGTAAGAGCTAGCATGGGTTGAGCTCAGGTGCCTTATTAGGATGCTGTGCGGAGGGGGGGGGGATGGAATGGGGGCTGCCAGTGTTGAAGAGGGTCAAAGTCTCATTTTCTCCCCACTCTCTCTGTGAAGAAAGACACTCAGACACCAGAGTGACTGTGAACAAGGTGCCAGCAATGGCCCAGGAGAACCATGTTGGGGGCATGGCCCTTGCTTTTCTTCTTCTTCTCGTCCCTGGTTAAATGTTCCTGGAGTTGAGCAGGCAGCCGGGTCGCAGCAGGCCTTGTCTTGCAGAGAATTATGCATTCTGAAGCCAGAAGTCATCTGATGACTCTGCTCTGTGTAAGAGAGAAGGAAGCCAAGTCCTCAGCGCCACAGAAATGTAACCGTAATAACTAGAGAGTCATGAATTTGAGAGAGACCGGGAGGGTGGAATTGGAGAGGAAGGGGATGGGTGGAGGTAATGTAAGTACGGCATTCATTCGTGAAATTTTGAAAGAAATTACATAAAATAAGCGTAAAGAAAGAATCCTTCTTGGGCTCCTTAGAGGAGACTGGAAAGACTGTGGTATTGCTCCAGGAGGAAGCCCTTTATGGAAACCTTAGAGCAGGGGACTGTGCTACCTCTGGCATTTGTCACCAAGCCCAGAGTAATCTCATCCTTGAAATGTTAGGCCTTTGTACATAATGGGGTAAAAAAGACCCCCACCATGTGGGAGGGGGCATCTGAATGATCTCTACCATCTCTCCCCACCCCAACTCTCTTGGGTTCTGTTAAGTCAAGCACTAGTAAACAACAAAAACTCCCAGTTAGGTCTGTAGTTAAAGGACTTGTTTGAGCAATGGGAGATTGGCAGTGTTCTGAGTGCTGTGGCTTGTCATGTTCTCAAGTGGCTTTGCTCCAGCTGTTTGTTCACCAGTGTTTTGAGTTAAAGGGAATGACAGTCTACAAATTTATTCATGTGGCACTCAAAGAACAGAAGAGGCAAACTCCTCTGCTCTGGTACCCACACGCAACAAATATAGTTGTATCCTTCCCGGAGGACTCAATTTGTAAGCCTCTTTATTACATTGTGCTGTAGGGCCAATTCCCCACTCTTGTGGACAGTCCGTGAAACCAGCCTTCCCTTTGGTTCAGCTTTGTTGTTTTTTCTTTAGACCGTGAACTAAATGAATCCTTAGGGGTTCCAATTATGTTATGGAAAAAAGAACTCGGGTTCCAAGAATGTATAGAACAGTTTGTTTTCTTCGGCTGGATATGAAGACCATTAGGAATTGATTGTTATTCAAATTTTTTTTCAAGAAGATTAATATATCCCTGTTACTTCTAATGACAAGCAGGACTAGGCAGCTCATTCCCAAGTTGTCATTGCAGTAACCTTGTGTTCTTACGTGTACGTCACATTTTATAAAGTGCTGATCCATACACATCACTTGCCAGAAATGGTACTGTTTGGAAAGTGAAGCAGCAGAAGCAAGTATAATTGCCCCTCTTTCAGATACAGAAAGCGCTGGTCTCAGAGAATGCTGGGGCTGCAGTTGTAACACTACCGGTGTAATGCGTTCACCACCTTCGATAGGACATCAAATCCTTCAGGTACTGTCATTTGGCCACAAGGGAGCTGTCACTCAAAATGTACCATGGCCCAACATCATAGGGTGGTAACTAGAAAGACCAGAATCAGACCCAGAGCTTTCTGATTCTGAGTTCCACACCAGAAAGGCCATGAACCTTTCCGAGGCCACTGTCTGCCCACA
The DNA here is from genome assembly GCF_907164565.1 of Psammomys obesus. Taxonomy (NCBI): domain Eukaryota; kingdom Metazoa; phylum Chordata; class Mammalia; order Rodentia; family Muridae; genus Psammomys; species Psammomys obesus. Next base: position 1,647,594 of record NW_026596166.1, on the reverse strand, counting down.
GGCGTTGGCAGTTCTGGTGCCTGTGTCTTTACACTGCCTAGCGTGCCTCCACACTACGTAGCTGCTTCACTGGTCTTCATTAACAAGTTTTTTGTTTTTTTTCCTTCAACACAAAGAAGCATCAAGTGAGGGATGAGCCAAAGTTCTCCTCATAACACAGAGAAATAGTTCCTCAGAACCACAGACACTCTCTTCTCTCGTGGGGTCAAGTGCCTGTGTTCTTGTTATATTCTGGTTCTTCACCATCTCCCCTCCTCAGAGTGCATATGGTTCTTGTACGATGAAGATTCACATGTGACTTTGTGTAGGTGCTTTGGTGGAGGCAGTATGCTTCTCAACACACTGGGGAAAATTAGTTCTCAACTGCAGGAGAGAGAGAAGTAAGAGTGTCCGTGAAGTTCAGTGGAAAGAGCTTGGACTAACCTTTGGTGTCAGCCAAGCAACTGACAGTTCCAGCTCAGCCTCTTTCTAGAAGATGGACCTTAAACGCATGACTAACACCCACTGACAACTTATCTCCGTGTAAGCTGACGCTAACATTTGACCCACAGGCTTGCTGGACTGAGCACATTGCAAACGCGTTGGGTATTTGTTGGGAATGGACTGTACTGTGGATGCTTTGCATGTATTTGCCTCAACCCTCAAGACAGCTCTAGACCATAGGTATTGTTAGCAGTCTGAGAGAAATTTGATGGCTTCCCTCAAGTGAAGTAAGTGTACCTTGCAGTCTAAAAGGCATTTTCTAAATGAAATGCCCTTAAGCTCTTAAAGTAGGTAAGGCTGCCATCTCTTTCAATTGTCCCAAATGTTGCTCTGTCTTTGTGTGTGCATATGTGCATGTGTGGGTGTGCTTGTGTGTGTGTGCACACGCGCAGGTGTACATGTGTACATAGACCCATCCCTCTTCCTTACTGCTGCCATTCTTAATCCCTCCCTGCTTAAGGAAAAAGTCCTTCCCTGGATCTTGGTGTTAGTCATGCGTAGATCTCGGGAACTTAGCACAATCCAGCATCAGGACAGCTGGTTAATATGCAGCTTCTGACTCTTTTGAAAGAAAGTAGATTGTGGCCCTCTTTTGAAAACAAGTCCTTCAGTGCCATGTGATGGGGATTTGTGCTAACAGGAAGTGGGTTCTGCTTCCATCTGTCTGGTTGGGCTTGGCTCTTAACCCACTGAGAATCAGGGACCTTTTGTGGAAACGCAGTGCCTGCCTAGTGTGGTATTCACAATGTGGCCTTGGGACTTTAAATCTGATATGTCTCACTTTCAGAGTCTTTGTGGAGGGATGAGAAAAGACTGCAGGGTGGAGCTGGGCGTTCATGGAAAACAGTATTGTTCTAAAGATGAGGAAGTTGCGGCAGACTGTGGGTCTAGGGTCTGAAGTGTCTACTTGATGTTGAAAGGATGACTTTGTATATTTTAGTAAAGACCTTCTCACTTAAAGGTAGTCTTAAAGCAAAAGGGCCTTGTTGGGTTTCTTAGGGATGCACAGTCGTTAACAGCTTGAAGCTATTCCTTATCTGTAACAGGTCTTTAGATTATAGACCTATGGGGATATAACTTTAATGCTATGCAATTAAACCAGCTTCACGATATTCACAAGACATGCCATACAACACTGAAAAGAAATTGGAGCCCATGGAAAGTCCGCTGCTAAAAATGGAGCAGAAAGAGGAGACCTGATGTGAGTTGCTGACCTAGGTGATGGAGCAAAGCACAAATTTAAGACTTGTTCTGTTCTGAACTGTAAAGACTTTTGGTGTTGCCCCCATCCCCACCCATTTGCAAGTGAGCGCCAGAGGTACAGGCCTCTGCGAGGAGAATTGTCTATAGTCTCACAGGCAGTTGGCAGTGTGTTTCATGACAGTTTATGTAACTGTCCATGATATTAGTGATCCTCTGAGGACAGACACTGGAGAGGTATTCGCTTGTTGGGAAGCCTGGTGTTCTTTGAGTGACAACTTGATTTTTTTTATTGTCTGAAGGTGAGAGCAATTGATGCTGTGTTAATGTCTATTTAACCAAGACAAAAATCAAGGTATCACCGGCACTCAGGGAGGCAGAGGCAGGCAGATCTCTATGAGTCAAGGCCAGCCTGGTCTACAAAGCGAGTCCAGGACAGCCAAGGCTATACATAGAAACCCTGCCTTGAAAACAAAGAAGCAAACAAAGAAACAAAACAAACAGAAAAAAAAAAAAAAAAAAAGAATCAGAGTTTCAAGTGTGCAACTATGACACATTGTAGCCCAGGTTAGCCTTGAATTTACAGTAGTCTTCCTGCTTTATGCTTCCAATTGGTAGGTACAGGCATGCGCTAAACACCTAACTTGTCTTTCTTCCAGGATGATAAACAGAGTTGAGAGTCATGAAAATATCCATAATTCTATAAATAGTACAATTCATTTAGAAAGAGATACTAACCTAGTTTGCATGTAACCTCAGAGTGTGAGTCTATGGGATTTTTTTCAGTAGGGCGTGTTAGCTTTGGGATGTATAGATACTTTACCCGAATCTGGCATAATTAGACATGATGGATTATGCAATCAGAAATAGACACTGTAATGGATAGTGACAAGAGGAGCGGTACCAAGGTGTTGACAGGGCAGTGGGAACATCTCTGCGGTGATAGACTGGATAGGTAGAGAGGGAAGCTGGCCGTCAGAGATACTTTCAGACTTATGGGAAACTACAGACTAAGAAAAGTATTAATAAAGAAAGTGAAACTTCTCCCTAGCTGAAAACTTCTAGTGTGTATGTGTGTTTGACCCAGCTCCTACATCCTGGCATGAGAACCTCTCAGTTCTTCTGAGGCAAGAGAGAATTAGCAATGTCTTCTCTTGCGAGGAGGTTTTGTAAAGAAAAACAACAGAAAACTGTAAAAAAAAAAAAAAAATTAAATTGAACAGCAACCTGATTGGACTTTTACCTAGTCCATAGCATGCCATCCTGCTTATCCCACTGGGGCACATGAGTTTTAAAAGAAAAGAAAATTATCCTTGAGAGGGGTACAGTTAGTGGAAAGCTCACAAATATGGCTTTCAAACTGTTCTTTTTAGGTTTCTTTTCAAGCTTTTTAACTTCTACATTATAAGTATGATTGTTTTGTCCAAGTGCATGTATGTGCACAATATGTCTATCTGTTGGATCCCCTGGAAGTGGAGTTGTAGGTGTTTGTGAGCCATCATACGGGTGCTGGGAGTCAAACCAAGGTCCTTCACAGGAGCGACAAGTGCTCTTAGCCACCGAGCCATCTGTATAGCCCTTGAAAATATATTCTTGAAAAGTCCTCCAGTCTCCACATCCTCGTTTTGAAGCCCTTTGTTACATCCTCAGAATGAGGACACCCTTCCTGTGTCAGCCTAAATACACTGAATTACTTTTGAGCCCTCCCCTCTCTGCTCTGTCTTTGGAGAAGATGGAAAGCAGCTGCTTGGTGTTTTCTGCTTAACAGTCCTCATATACTTGAGGAAACTTTCAAAACCATCCCCTTTGACTTGGGGATTTTCAGATAGAATCATTTCCAGTACTTTAGTCTTCTATATAAATCCTATTTTTCAAGTCTAATCAGCCTTACGGCTCTCCTTTAAAACATCTGGATTCCAGGATGTGGTGCTACAATCTACAGGGTCTGAACTATTTTTTTTAATAACAATAAAAAGATTGCTTGTTTTCTAAGTACTCCTCTTTTTAAGTCCCATCACCCTGTTTGAATTATTAGACTGTAATTGTTAACCGAGATCCAATTCACATACTACAACCTACACTTCTTTTTCAGTACATTGACTAGCATGCACGCTATCATCAGCATCTGATTCCAGAACATTTTGTCACCATGAAAAAGAAAGCCAATGCCCATTAGCAATCACTCTCAGTTTCTTCTCTGGTTTCTAGAAGCCACTTGTCTATTTTCAAGTTTTTGGATTTTGGACATTTCTTGTAAATGGAGCCATATTCAATGGACCACCCTTGGTGTTTGGCTTCTTTCCTTTAGAATAATGTTTTTAAGGTTTATCCTTGGTATACCGTGAATTAGAATTTCATTCTCCCCCCCACACACACACACACTTAAATGCTATTTTATCATATGCCCATCCCACATTTTTTTTTAATTCTTTCTTATTTGTTAAATTCAGAGTTCCTTTAGTGTAAAATAATTTACATTATTTCCCCTCCAGGAATACACTTTTAACTCTAAGCTTTTAAATCTTATTTAACCCTTTAATTTTGTTTTTCTGCAATTCGATAAGATCCTTTTGAATCCCCAATCTCAGTGCTCAAGATTCTGCTTTACAAACTAAGGAAACTAACCCCAGAAAACTTGCATAGAATGCTACTTACTTTATTTTTAGTCAATATATCTATTATGTTAGGTATAGAACAACTTCTTTTCAGTTGAAAGTTTTCATTCTCAAAAATTTACACAAACACTCCGTTGTCTTAGAGGAGAGGACTTCTCACAGCATGAAAACTGGCTTCCTATGGTGGTCTAGGGAGGAGGGTGTTGGATGGAGGTGATTGGTGGAAGAGGCCAACTTATTAGAAAGTTTCCCCACTGTCTCTGGTGAGGGGGGAGATGTTTTCTGTACCTGAGGAGGGGACATGTAGAAACAGTTGGAGGACTTTTCTGTGCACGGGTTTACTTCTGGAATGGGAGGCAGATGTGAGCTTACGACTTGTCACTGCTGGAGCAGTTGTTCCCCCAAACCGTAGCATCTGTAAAATGAGATAACAATACCAACTGTCAGTTATGAGTCTATGTAAAGCCTATACATTTTCAAAATATAGGTAAATGCTATAGCGTCACCTGATTTCAAAGAGCCTAACGCCCTAAGAGTAGAGGCAAAACTTCTAGTTAATAATGCTAAACTTAACGACAAAATTTATGGGGCTGAGAGATGGCTCAGCAGTTAAGACCCTGGCTGTTCTTGTATAGGATCCAGGTTTGATTCCCAGCACCCACATGGCAGCTCACGACCATCTGTAACACCAGTTCCAGGGATCCAACACTCTCTTCTGGCTTTTACAGACTGAATACACAAAATAAAAATAAATAAATCTAAAAATCATTAAAAACTTTAAACTTCAGAAAATGTACTGCATATGTATATGAAGTGTACAATAGTATTTTTGTGTCTCACTTTAGGAAATTTTGTAGAGTAATTATGTAAAGTACCATTGGCATCAAGAAAGAAATATTTTTCTTTCTTACACTGGAATATAAATCTCTGCGAGGGGTGGAATTTCATTTCCTTTGCCCCTCTATGCCTCTTATGGTAACCCAAGACATGTTTCTTAAATTGTTTGTCCCATCTTGGCTGTTGAGTGATATCCGCCCATACTCTGACCAATCCCAGATCTCTACATCTAGCCCGACTCCCCTCATGAGTTCCAAGTCAGGTGTTCCAATATCTCCTAGATGCTCAAGTTTGATCTATTTCACATCCCCTATCTTCTTTTAGTAGGAAAGTCTTTATATAGTTCTCTAGGCCACAATTTTGGGGCCTTCTTTAAATCTCTCGTGGGCATATGTCTATAGTCTCTCTCTTTTTTTTCTGGTTTGTGATCCCCTCCTATACAGGGACCCTAATTTATTTCTTATTCTTTCTGCCTATCCCAAGGCCTGATTTGAAATACATATGTTTTCAATAAATGTGTGATAAGGAGGGATTTTTTTTTCCTATGCCTCTTTTTTTTTTTTTTTTTTTTTTTAATTGAAAGGACACTCATCTACTCACAAACTTGTGTGCCTATGAGCACATGCAGTAGTGTTCACACAGCCTTTGGGGTCTTCCCAGTCCTTCAGCCCTTGGTTAATTAGTGAGACTGTTACATAATCTAAGCTGGCAGGCATGTGTCATTGTTGAGGGAGTATAGATTGAAGACTCTGCCATAATGCGTAATTCTTTTCAGCTAGTTAAGCCATACACTCAATTCCACCAAACCCTTCTCAGGCATTTCTCAACCACTTTCTCTTTTGTCATTTTTTTTTTTTAAATGGAAAAAGAAATTAGAAAAAGAAAGAAAAATCCTAATCTAAGACATTGTCTTGGCCTTGCTGAGAATACTCTTTGGATTCCCAGTTGACCATTTTCCATACTGTCATTGCCTCTGGAGAACAGCAAACCCCCGAGCCTCACCATTGTTCCCATGGTTTATGTTTCATGCTCTGCTGCTTCCTGGCTGGGAGCAGGCTTAACTGACAAAGCTGATTTCTATGGCTGTGTTGATATCACCCATGACTCAAAACCACACTGAAAAATGACAAGTTAACCTCAGCCACATTCTTTGTTATTCTTCTTATTGAGAAACACCCCTGCATAGACAAAGGAGTTCGTGTTTGCCAAGCAAGACCAAACAATCCTGCTGTAGAATGAAGAAAAAAAAAAAAATGAGCCCACAGAGAGTAAACCCATTTAAAGTAGAAAAAGCAAATGACTCTGGTTCCTTGAGTTTCTAGACCACTCTTGGATTTTAAACCTTGGGTTAAAAAAAAAATGGGCTTTTAAACCACTCACTTTATGCAGCGTCATCCTGCTCACAACCTTTGCTCACTTAGCTGTCTTCTCATCCAGAGGTTGCACTGAATTAGCCCATCTCTTGCAGGACTTGGGTGAGTCTCAAGAACACAATTAGAAGGTTTATCATACAAACAGCCTCTCTTCAGGGTCTGGTTTCTCTCATTCCCTTGTCACCACCATGTTGGTTGGCTCCAGTGAGGCCACCCTGCCTACTTCTGCTCAGGTTCCTCTGTTTGCCCTGTCTTCCCTTAGCTTCGGCACCAATCAGAATCCCAGCCATTCCTTCATGCCCGGCTTCCATGCTACCTCTTCTGAAAAGCCTTTCGGGTACACGTCAGCCTCTCTGCTCATAGTTTTCCAGCTTTCTGGACACCTAGGATGCACAGCACATTCTCAGTATTTTTAAGTTCATGTTAGCTATTAGGTTCAGAACATTGTTCCTGCTCCTGTTTTTTTTTTTTAAACAGAAGCAACGAGAGGATCTGTACAAGTTATTTTCTTTTTTAAGTGTCAGCAGCATGTATAGAAGGCACAGAAGAAAACTGTGCTGCTTTCAAGAGATACACATGCTGTTGTTCAGTCCACAGAAACATTCCTGTAAATTTTAGGGGGGAAATGTGCCAACCTCAGAAAGCACCGTGTAGGGACAGCAAAGTAAGTAAATATTTCAGATACCACTGAATTATTTGCACCAACAGTGGAGCAGTGAAGGACACACAACCCAAACCTATTTGTGTGTGTGTGTGTGTGTGTGTGTGTGTGTACACGTGTGTATTCACATATGCTTATGTCACAGCCAAGCTGGTTCTTTCCTTCCATTTTGTGGGGACCGGATATTGAATTCAAGTCATTAGGCTTAGCAGCAAGCACTCTTACACTGAGCTATCCTTCTGACCCTTGTGTTTATATTTGCTACGTATTTTAGAGTTCCTGTTCTGCTTCTTTCTTCTTTCTTTTTCTCTCAGACTCTTATGAAAGTTACCGATTACTTGCAGAAGTAGAAGCATGCTGAGAGTTAAGAGGCAGACAGTTTACATTTCTGTTTCTATGCTATAAATCTTTCTGGCTGGATTAAGGAGGCTTCTGCAGTACTGCAAACCCAGGCACAATCATGGGGTGCTAATTTAGAGTACTATTCTGCAGGAATCGTGACAAAAATCATCTTGCCAGTTGACATTCAGAACCATAATTGGAAATCGTGCCCAGTTCTGCCGTTTGTAATTAATGTAGAGGAGTTCAGTCTAGAGGTGGCTGAGAGTTCACCCACAAAGGTGATTAAAGGATTGGGAAAGAACTATGAGGGAATTTAAAGAAACTGGGATTAGTCAGCATGGAAAGAAAGGAGGATAAAGGGCAATTTAATATCAGTCTTTATGTATATAAAGCCACTTAGTAGAACATAGTGACCAGTATTTTCCATCTCACCTGAGGTAAACACAAGAGGCCTATACTATTCGATGGACTGGACACAGACATACGGAAGTATCTACTGACAAGCCAACTTGGAGTGAACTATTGAGAAATGATTGAATTTCCATCTCATGATATCTATATATCTATCCATCCATCCATCCATCCCTACCTCAATTGCTTTAAGATGACTTACTGGGCATGCTGGTACATAATCATCTCAGCACATTTTTGAGGTGGGAAAGGGGAGGGGGGAGATTATGAGTCCAAGGCCAACTTGGCTTAACACAAGTAGAAATACCCTATCTCAAAAGAAAGCATGGATCTTGCCTAGAGGTGATGGCAAATAATTGATGGCTTCACGGAATCCTGTCTGTTGTGTGATGGTGGTGATGGTGATGATGATGATGATGATGAAGATGAAGATGTAGCAATGGAAATTGAACCTGGGACCCTGTCCATGCTCGGTGGTAGGCAGACTCTCTGCCACACTTATACCCCATGAAACTTCTTCATGGTGGCCATGTACACTGATCAAGTGAGGAGACAGTGCATTATCGTTTCCCTCCTATAGCATTGTTCCACAGAGCATATTATTCTACTCTCATTGTAAGTGACAACAATAACTACGAGCCTTTATTATGGGCCTACTCTGTGCCAGCACTAAGCTAAATGCCTTACATACATTATATCTAATTTCACAGTGACCCTCTATAATGATTTTACATCTATTTTATAGATGTGCTAAGGTCACAAACTAGTAAAAAAAAAAAAAACAGAGCCAAAATGTAAATTTAAGCCCATGTGCCTTATCTTAAATGCCCAAAGCCCATATCTTTTGGAGTATAATTTTCTCTTCTGCACTCCAGGGAGACTCAGTATCACATCTCTAACCTGGGGACCTGAGTCCAGAATCATTTACTGGCCCTATTAGAAAGTGTTAACAGAGTGGGAATGTTCACTGTTTCTGGCAGCTATTCCATATACTACATAGTTGATTCTAAAACATTATTATCACTAGGATTGAACTTGTTCTGCTGTAACCACTGTGTGAAAATATGTGTGTCCATATCTGTAGTATCTCCTGCCATAAACACACTTGCTTGATAAACTCATAGTGAATGAGTTGAATGAAGAACTTAATGCACCTACAAACAGTTTTATTGTAAAGCGTTAGCTATGATGAGATGGGTTCTGCACACAGTAGTTTAGGTGTCTGGCCATGGACCTGATGCAGTGTTTATGTTATCACTACTTCATGACTGGATCTTGCACCAAATGTGTCCTTTGCAGAATGAGAAAATTTAATGCAAGTAGTTGCTAAGGTCCTTTCTAATCTCTGCTTCCATAGCTTTCTCCCATGAACATGGGAGTATGGTATGATCTTTCTGGTCATTGATCTGGAAACCTAGGAACTAGCAGATTTAGTAAGGAGATCCAATATTCTCTTCAAAATACTATAGAAATTCCAAATTTACAGAGGGGTTCTCAAAGTCTACGTGCTTGTAAGCCCCTTACAGACCTTAATTATAGACTAGTTGATATCACCCTTTGTTGGTAGACAGACTGGGTGTATTTAGAACCCGCATATTGAGACATGGTGTTGTATTTGTGCTGTTATATAAGTTGGAAATTCACTTGTTAATAAGCTCCCATAAATAACTGAGAGGTAGTTTTATTTTCTCATGTGTAACATTGTATAAATCTGAATCTTTTGTATTGACTTGTGGTTATCTCACTGGTCAAGCTAACATGATTTATTGGCCATAAACTAGAGAGCTAAGTCACTACTGGCCTAATTGTTCTGTTGGCCTGCCTATAGAATTCTTGGCAGATAGAGTTTCTTATAAAACTTTCCTGGTGGTGCCTTGTTCCCTAGAGGAAACATTGCACTTTAGGATTAGTATGTGATAAGAACCAAGATGTGAAAGAAGTTTTGAGAGCTCTGGACAATTCTTAGTGCAGTTGAAACTGTGACATTAATTGATGCCTATAGCATACTCATCTTCATTATAATTGCCACTTTTAAGGTCACATGTGTTGCTGGATGAGGAAGAAATAACCCTAAGGAGCAGAGATTGTCTGTGCTCAGCCGCTTTCAGAATAGTGCTATCTCCAGTGTGTTGGGGGGAACTAGGCTCAGTCTCTAGTTCTAGCTTCAGCTGAATTCCTTTGTCATACACTGAACAGTCTCCTGTTTCATTTGGCCAATCCTCTTGTCTCCAGACAGGTCATACTATGCATATCTTCAGTGTGGGGCTTCCTGTAACTTTTTGGTTAGGCAATTCTTAAATCTGGGCAGAGGGTCAGGGTTGTATCATAGATGTTATCTTAATACCTCATCCAACTCTCAAGCCTGCCATATCTAATGACTAAGGGCTTAGGATTTCAAAAGGTGTTCATGACCAGAATCTGGTGCCACCTTTCTTGCCCCATGCTAAGATTTTAGCTTTGACCAAAGGAAAACAACTCATATTATTTGTAGCATGTCAGTGTATTTTTCATCTCCTAAATTTTTTCAGTTGGATTAACAGGGCTGAGACAGCACAAAGAAGACCTGGCCTGGCGCCAGTTAAAGAGTAACGAAGGGTATCCAACTCTAAAACAATTGTGTAAAGGTTTGCCCATTCACTATGACATGGGTTCTGTGAGTTTAGGCCTTTTGATTGAAAGTAAGGAACTAACCTGGGCTGGCTTAGGAGGGGAAGAACAATTCTGGATGGATCTGGACCAGTTGCTACTACTAGGATGAATCTACTCCAGATCTTTTCTACCTGAGTTACTCAGATTCTCAAGAAAGTGTTTGAGACACCTCTTAGACAGAAACAGGCCTCATACCTTCCATGACAGTCTTACCAGCACTGGCCACAGTAAATAGAGATATCAAAGCCCAGACTGGAATCTTTTCACCTTTGAAAAAGACTGGAATACACCTGTTGCTCACTATGGAGTTTTGCAGTGAGGAGCAAATTTAGCCTTTCAGTGAATGAAATGGGCGATAGTTATACAGAGGCCCTGTCTCCTCAGCCATCGCTCAAAGCCTCATCAGCACAGAGGTTCTCGGCTGATTTCATATCCTTTTGCCTCCGGCATAACTTGACAATACAGATCAACAATTAACAACATATATCTTTGGTTATTATAGTTGCCTGGAATGGAATGAATGTTTTAGATTCTGAGAATGAGTTAAAAACCATCATCTAGAGAAGGCCAAAATCAAGGCCAGCCATTAGAGGCAAACTATCAGAAACCCTACCTAGGTAGTATCTCACTTGGAGTTGTATAGAACAACAGAATTCGAGGGCTTTGATGAAGTGACTGACTTGAAAAGAATCGAACAGGGATCTTTCCGCTTCTATAGGCTGGAGGACTTGCAGTCAGAAGCCAGGCTTGTATGGATAGCAGATTCTAATAATAACAGGTTTAAAGAGGTGACACACTGATTTGGAATGCCTTCTCATCTATGTTTACTTCTGACTAAACAGCCTCCCTCGTGCTTCCTTTCCAAGCAAAGGACCAGCTGTGTGTCACCTTTTTTTTTTTTCACTCTCTCTCTTAACCGCTGCTCCTGATTTTCTTTTTCATAACAACTGTGCTTTTCCTCCCCCGACTTGTGTTTTTCCTCTTGTAAATCATTTATCTTTACCTCACACGGCTCTTTTTCTCTTTCGTTTGCTGCTTATTCTGTAGCTTCTGATCCTTTTCCCAAAGCTCCCTTCCTTTTTCCTTCTCTGAGCCACCAGCATTACCCCAGCAGCACCAAGCTCCTTATTTCTTTGCTGCAAATACCCAGTGTGTTTGCTGACCTGTGTGCCAGAAGGAAAATCCCCAGGCCGCCTCCGTGCCAATGCGGTGAAAATCTGCAGCTGCCATTGCTCAACAAGGTCCTCGTGGCCCATCAATCAACAGATAGGATCTCTTGCAGTGAACATTGGCATGTGTATGTTTATATGACTATGAGAGACATGATAGTGTTGGCTGCATTGGGGAAGAGCTTGGATCTTTCCTGATAAGTCAGAGGATTTCTGACAAGTCAGAAAATTCTGCCTAAATCTTTTGGGATTGTTATTATTGTTACTCTTATAGTGGATGAGATCCTAAGAATTTGTATAAGAAAAATGAGTGACATTGAAGAGAGAAACAGACACAGGGGTCCAATAGATAATGAAGCACAGAATACCCTGCTGGCACGTTGCTGATAGCAGACTCAAGATGCACAGTGTAGATGCAGTGATAGGGCAGAACGCAGCAGCAGCAGCAGCAGCAGCAGCAGCAGCAGCAGCAGCAGCAGCAGCAGCAAAGAAAGATCTGGAAATAAAACCCAAGTGATTCATTAGTTTGAATGAAAGAAAGAAGCTAGTCTAGATAACGTGACTGGTCAAGAACATGGAGGCAGAGATGCAAAGAATGAAGGCGAACACTTCAGAAAGCTGAGAGCTCCCCTGCATCAGTGCAGTGTTACAAGTGAAAGAGCAAAAACGGGGAAACACACTTATCCTACTCAGAAACTCTGTCAGCAGCACTTTAGGGATCTAAAAGTTAAATGATACCAGAGCAGTGTCTTTAAAAAACAAAACAGAAAAACAGAAATCCAGGCCCCCAATAAAACAATGGGGAAAGTCTGAATAGTTGTAGCAGGGAACATCAGAAAATGATACAAATCTTCAACTGGAAAAGTGATTTTAAGTTGCGTCTGCAGTGAAACAGCGGCCCGCTCCGCCACCCCCAACAAAAAAAAAAAAGGGAAGAAAAGCGAGATGGTGCTGTTTCCTGAGTTTGGAAACCAAGCTGGCCTGACAGAAGAGCAGCCCCCTGCCCGAACTGTTTGCCAAGCACTGTGCTGGGGGGCTTTGAGTATACTTCTAATTTCAGCCTCGCTATTAAAAAACGAAGCCAAGGGCTGAGAATGCTGTCCACTGGGAGGAAAAAGCAGAGGGGGTTTTCTGAGCCAGTTCCAAAATCATAAGACTCAGGGGGAATTACTTTGATTTTGTCAAGTCAGAGTGAACAGCCAAAGGCAGCAGACATAGGATATTGTCAGAGGTAAATCACCCAGCTAGGTCTGTTCTGTCTTATTGCAGGGTCAGAGGAGCATAGCAAGCCGGCCAAATGTTTTCAACCATGGAAATCCCCTAACTTTCCAACTGCTACAGTCCCACAGCTCCGAGGCTTTACTCACAGGGTGGCTCTGTTCCAGCTTTCAAATCTCTCCAAGTTGATTAATCATTTTCTTGTTCTGACTCATTCATGCTTCTAGAAAAAGAGCTAAAGGTACTAGATGGGCTGGGTGGATCAAGGAGGTCAGATAAATTGGCTTGCTGTTAGTCTAGAGAAAAACTGAGGTCAAAGCCTTTTAAGCATACTGTCCTCAAATGCTATGTATGATCTGGGGTGAAAGGCCATTGGCTTGTTTTATGTGGTTAAAGCATGAAACGTTAGGAAACTTGGGTTGTGAGGATTCATTTCTTAATGTTGGCATAAGCTATTGTAGGCTAGTAACTTAGACATCAGGGTTCCATTATCACAGCTCCCCTCTGTATCTATGCAGAGAGACTGTGGATCCATGTTTAACCCTCTAATACATATGCAGTGTTTATTATCTATCAGGCATCGTGATCTGTTTTGCCAGCAGACAGGTTTACAGCACTCAATGGTCAATTTTGATCGTCTTAGCCAAGGTCATACATAAAAATTATAGTATTTGGTCTGGCTAATATTCCTTACCATGAAGTTTCTATTTTAAAAATAACTTCTTTTAGTTTATGATTACATTGAGTCATTCTGGAAAGTCTGCTTCGTTGCTTTTGTAACATATTAATCTCTGGACTCATTCACTGGATTCCCGGACATTTATTGAGCACCTGAGCTTACTAGTCATCAGAAACAGAACTGTAAATGCTAAGATACCACCTCAAGCCTGAGGTCATAGAGGTGAGTGAGCAAAACACACGGAGAAACACAGAACACGAAGCAAAGGAGGGAACATTTGAATTGGGAACTCAAGAATCAATGGACATTTTTAGAGTGGTATGGTTGGAAGGAAGATCATCATCATTATAGGGAACAGTAGTATGTTTAATTTTTTTTTAAAAAGATGTTTTTGTAGAGTCGTGGTGGGGAGCCTGAGTGGGTTAAACTGAAGTGAGATTGTTGTGTTGGGCCTTGTGTAGAACACTGTGAATTCTAGAAGGGCTTGTGGGAGTTTTAAAGAAAGAGAGCTACTTCATTTGATTATGTTTCAGGAAGAGAATTGTGAAGATAGTGTGGAGTGAGGCTAGAGGGTGACAGAGGGGCCAAGTGGGAATCTTCTGTGTGTCCTGTGAGCGGTGGCAGCAGGAGGGAGGAGAATAGGATCTGGGGCTCATGTGGGAAGGAAGGTGGGGAGAGAGCAGTAGGGAATGGAGAACAGAAGACGATGTTTGGGTCACTCCTTGGGAAAGGACTTGGGTGCCCAGGCGGAGCTCGATGCCTTCAACAAGAAATCCTGAAGGAAGCAGCGAGAGGGAGTGTTGAGATCATTTTGTAACATGTTACGTTTAAATGATGGCACAGATTCAAGACATCGAGTTCCCCTTGATAACCATTATATGATCAAGAGAGTAAAATACCTCAAACCTGAAGCCAGGACAGCTTTTGATCAGTCAAGCAGAGAATAAGGCCACCAAGGATAGCAGAGCATAGTTTGTTAAGGGGTCTTCATGATGTGGGAGAATCCTGGGAAGTGCAAATGGGGACACTTTATACCTTACATCTGTTGCTCGCTTCGCTTCCTCTCCTTTCCCTACACGTGACTAATGAACTTTTAAAGAGGTTTAAAGGTCTGTGAAGGGCTAGGGGCATGCTGACCCCTTCTAGACTGTTGTCTTTAAGTCTGCTTTCGGGAACAGTTGGGGAGCCGTTCTCTCAAGCATGTAAACACATGCTTCCCCATTGATCTGCACTCCCGGCTGCAGACATTTGTACCCCTTAACTAATTGCAGCAATCTGTTCCACGCAGCTCCGAGAAAGCACACAAATTGATTCCCCAGCAGTGTCCATACCCAAGGACACCTGTATGACCCTCCATCAAATCAGCTGCCCCCTCACCTCGTGTTCACCTGCTATTTCGATTACGGGCGCCGTAATAGATCAGCCTCGAAAGTCCCTGTCCTGGGAAATTTCTTCAGGAGAGAATTATTGGAAGTAATATTTTGGCCGCAGAGCCAACTTGTGGATTTAAATATCTTCCAGCCGGCAGAACACCTGGATTTTAAGTGTCTAGTCCCTTCTGACTCTGAAGAATGAGCTGTACCTTAAATTGAAGCTCATAAGCACATTGAGAAACCGTGAGTCTGCTTCCTCCTGCTGTTTGCTGAAGCAATGAAAAGTAAATGAATTCAGAAGGCCCCGAGCCAGCGGGAAGCATCATAAGTTGGGGCCTTACAGGGATATGTATGCTGTGGTTTTAGTGCTGTGAGCACCAGATGGCTCCTTCCTCGAGTCGATGGAATACTTGCCTTCTGAGATAAAGATCGGCCTCTTATATTTCATGCTGACCCTGGTTTCTGGTACCTTCCATCTAAGAGCTTGATGATGAATATCTGTTAGCTGGTTAGAATCTCTAAGTTGCGGGGGTTGCCTTACAAGGGCTTTTGAACTTCTTGAATTCAAGCAGTCTACTTTATAGCTGCCTAGGGGAGATGCATGAGGGATTGAGGCTCACCTGCCGGCAGCCATGAGGTCCAGTGGCCTACATATACATTTTACTTGTATTTATCGATATTTCTTCTTTTTAAAAAAGATGAATTCAGCATCAGCCTTTAAATATTAAGAAATTTCATGTTAAATGGCTTCATTTCAAGACTGTAAGGTCTGACAACTTTGTATCTCATTCTTGCAGGGTAACAGCTCGTAGACCTGAATAGTCACTGTCTCCTTTGGGATGAGCTTGACACTCACAATTTGCCAAAGCCCCTGTCGCTCACTCCCTGTCTTTCTTACATTTAGCCTATCCCGCTCACATGATGTTATATGCCTTGTGGAATGTTAGAGTATTTTTAACCCCCAAGAAACCTTCATTCCATTAGCAGTGACTTCATCCCCTCTCTCCATGCCATCCTCCAGCTTCAAACTTCCAATCTAGTGCCTCTAGTAATTTGAATTTTTTCTTTCTACTTCTAGCTATTAAAAAGTATTGCTATTGTGAGCACCAGTATGCAGGTTTTTGCACGAATACCTATTTTCAGTCTCTTGGGAATATAGCGGGGGTTGGAGTTATTGGATCTTATGTTAACTCTGTATTTTGACATGTTGAACAATTTGCCAAATGTTTTTCAAAGTGACCACACAATTTCACATCCACACCAGCATATAAGAGGGTGCCAGTTCCTCCACATCCTTCTCAACAACTCGTATTGTTAACTTCATAGCAGGTCTAGTTCCTATTGTTAAGTGATATTTCACTGTAGGTTCAATCAAAGCATTTCTCTTTTTTATCTTTTTACACAGAACAGAATTTCTTAAGTGTCAGGTGGAAATGTTACTAACAGATTGTGGTGATGGTTGTTCATCCGTGGGACTCTCGGCCTGATCTCAAGCCTTTACGCTAGATAACACAAGGCCACGTGATATAATATGTCCTAGGCTGTAGCCTGTGGAGCATCTGCAGTGAATTCCATCAGCTTGATGGATGCTTGTTAAAAATTCATATTCCTGGTCATGCAAGGGCTCAGACTGTCCGGGGGCGGAATGTGATCTGTAAGAAGTTACACAGCTAACATATATGCAACATATGTGAGCCCAAGTAATATGACTAACATACCCTCATCATAAGCCTAAGAACTTCCATCTTTATATTTACATGTTGAATTACACCAAAATGGCTAAAATTTCTTAGTTAAAAACAAAGTCTTTTGTACATAAAGTGTATCTAAGAGAACGGGGTGGGGCCCACAGGAGTGGGGCATGACAAAACCTTTAAAATGGACATACTGCTTTAGCCGTCCTTTCTCAGCTGACCGGTTTCTGCATAAGTGGTGTGGGAGAATTGGACATGATGGTGCCGATGGTTCTTTTCAGCTGTAATTAACTTGTCTCATTTGTAACCACTCTTGGAAGACACTGCTTCTGGGGAGCTTTGTCCCTTCAACAACAAAACAATAAGCATTTACTAAGCAGTCATGACAAGCAAAGCCTCATGCTGACGGGTCCGGCCATGTGGATGACTAAGCTGCATCCCTGACCTTGTGGAATCCAGTCTTCATATAACATACAGCTCTCATCTGGAGGAAATGCCTGTAACCTCTCTGTCACTTCCCTTGGGAACACCTGGCAGGTGTGAACTCTTTCTATGACTTGTCCCATCCAGTCTCCTCTTCCTTGATCTGGGATTTTCTTTCCCAGGATGCCACAGACAACAGCAAGGCCACTTGGTGATGCTGAGTCTGTAAAGTTGCTCTCCTGTACCTGGAAGACCACCATCCTGGCCACATCCAAAAATGCATCAGGAAGCAGAAAGACTTTTTTTCCTAAGTAAGATGTTGGTGTTTTCCAGTAGTCCTGTCTGTCCTTGTCAGCAAATGTTGTTTTTAGGGCCCCCTTATTATCTCGGGGCTCCCATCTTACGATGATCAAGGAGAACCTGGGTCTTCAGTTTTCTTCATCAGAGAACAAACCTCAGTGTGTACATTTAGGACCACAGCGCGAGGCTGTTGCATCTGCAGTAAGTCGGTGACTTAGAATTCACTTTTCACCCCAGGATCTGGAAATCTTTAATAGCTTAAATTCCACATCTGACCTCTGAGGAAGGCTGACAGTGAACAAGAACTTCTGCTCATTGTCTCTTCAGTAAGTAGGAAGGTAGCATTCATGCACAGCCTGAGCCTTTTCTCCTTAGGCCAATGTGAGTCAAAGCCCCTGTATGTGACCACAGTATTGCAGCACACATATAATTAATGCCTCCTACTTGCCTATCATGTCATTATGAGTGCCTCGCTCATCAGCTGCTGGGAGGTGAAGTGACAATAAAGGACGATTATTTCCCCAACTCAAGAAGGACAGACCAAAGTGTCCACTAACACAGGACCTTGTTCTTTTGGGTGAGTTACCAGTCCAAGATAAAGTTGGGTTAGGTTTGTAGGTCCTTTGATGGAGTGCTTGCCAAGTATGTGGGAAGCCCCAGGTTCGATCCCAGCACTGCATAAACCGAGTGAGGTAGTTCATGTCTGTGCTCTCAGCACTCAGGAAGGACACAGAGGATCAGAAGTTCAAAGTCATCCTTTGATACATAATAAGTTCAAGGCCAGCCTGGGCTACATGAGACTAACTATCTTCTCAGAAAAGCAGGCTCTCTTGTCGCCCATCTCAACTAACAAGTAATTTTAGACTCAAAAGCTTTAGCCCATGGATCTTCGCCTCAGTGGCTTTCCTTCTTAAGAATTAGAGGGTTGTTTGATTTTTTTTCCCCCCCAGGTTAAACTGTCAGAAAAAGAAAAGCCATTCTATCCTTTGTTTGGGTGTATTGGGAAGAAGCCAAGAAGGGGATGAAAAGGAACCAGTCCTTGTTTGCTCTCAGGCATTGTGCATTAGATTGAATTAAGAGGAAACTACGTCACACGGATGCATCTTCAGGGAGGCCTGGGGAAGCTTGCTTGTTCCATCAGCGTGACCTCAGCCCGTGCTGTCTAACACAGCTAGCTGCCAAGGCCTGGCCGGAGACTCTTTCTGCCTTTCCTTTTCAGTGTTGTCCTGGAACCTCGAGAAATCCAAAACGTACGTGTTCTTCCCACTCGGAAGCTGCTGCCCAGCCTGTTTCTCCTCTTTCCCTCTGGTTTTTCTCTCTTTGCTGTGAGAAAAAAAAAATGCATGATCTGTTCATAGTGTCAGTTGTGGCATCATGGTAAGATGTTTGGTTTTAGGCGGGCAAAGTGGCACACGCCTGTAATCCCAGCACTCGGGAAGGCAGAGTCAGGCAGATCTCTGTGAGTTTGAGGCCAGCCTTATCTACAAAGTGAGTCCAGGACAGCCAAGGCTACACAGAGAAACCTTGTCTCAAAAAAAAAAAAAAAAAAAAAAAAAAGTTTAGTTTTATCCTTTTGGTTCAATCTAATGAATGCAGACACTATTTATAATTAAATTCTTTGAGTTCTCAGATTTTATTTTATTTTTAAAGTATTTATTTATGTATTTGTGCCTGATGTGTGTATAAAGGTCACTGGATAACTTTGTGAAGTAAAGTCTTTCCCTTTGTTTTTATCTGTGTTATGGTGATCAAACTTGGGTTTCCAGGCTTACACAGCAAGTGCCTTTACTGCCTGAGCCATCCTACTTGCCCTCAGCTTTTTACTGTTTTTTTTTTTTAATATATACATTTGTGTGTATACATTTGTGTGTATACATGTGTGATGATCAGAGGACAATTTGTAGGTGCCAGTTCTCTCTTTTTACCTGGGTTGAACTCAGATCTTCAGGTGGAAAGCAGCTTTACTCCCTGAGCCATCTCACTGGCTTGGTTTTATTTTTAATGTGGAGTTTCTGCCTCAGTTCCCCTACCCCTATAATAGGCAGGCCAGCCAGTATATTTTTCCACTTCCATTCCCAAAACCATCACATGCCTTCTGTTCAATCTTCCCTCTCCTCATACGCTCATACCCTACCCTGTCTTTGGGGAGTAATGTAACTTTGGGCACACACTGCCTTGGTTTCCCCATCTGAGGGCACTTGTGGCTTGTTATGAGGTTTAATGTTGGGCAGTATCCTCCCTGTCTCAAGTTCCCCCTGCATGGGTCCACCAGAACACAGCTGTCAGTTCAGCCTGTCTCCTCATCATCCCTGCAGCTTCTCTGGTTTCCACCATGTGTGCCTTGGCATCTGAGGCCCTTCCAGGCAAGTCCACACTGCTCCTTCTAGACCTGTCTCTCACCATTTCCCAATATCATCCCCTGTCCTCCAGCCAGCCCAGACTAGCCAACATTCCTACCGAGGCATTTATGCTCTTCTCTTGGCTCAGACACTCCTACTTCCACACAGTTACCTCTCTTCTTTGCTTACCAAAATCCCAGCACCCATGGTGCCCACCTTAGCCATCCTAACCAAGAACCCCTTGGGTGTGATTAGTCACCCATAAATACCTAGATAGTCCGTATTGGGATGCTATTTGTCATAGACTGCCTGGCAAGAGAGGATGTTCGTACACTTTGTTTCCCTTCTAGGTTGTAAACCTCTTGAAGGCAGGAAGTCCACTTTCTCTTATATGTGTGCTCAATAAATAGTTTTGAAGAGATGAAAGAAGCATCTTTGCTTCCTTGGTTTGAGTCCAACAGCTTCCTCTAAGGTCCAAACCTAGGAAGGCCAATGCAATCATCAGGATTTAGCACTACATCCGCTTCCCCAACCTGTTTACTCTTTCACTTTCTCTCTTGGCGATGGGGATCTCACTGCCTTGCCCTAGCTGGTCTCACACTCCCGGATTTAACCCTCTTGCCTTAACTTCCTGGTACGGTGTTATAGATGCCAATCCACCTAGGTATATCAACACACAGTTGTGAATACGTGCTAGGAGTTAGAGACTGTGGTAATTGCTGGGGTTAAAAATAATTATGGTCCAATTTAATGATTCCTAGGTGCTAAGCACCATGCTTAGTAAGTATTTTTCGTATCGTCATGTGTAATTCTCATGGCAAACATGTGAGGTTATTATTTTATCATCAAGGCATTATCATGTAAGCTGTAGGTCAAAGAAGTTAGTAAGTTGCTTAAAGCCACCCGAATAGACAATAAAAGAACCTCTTAGTTATAGGATATGATCTATCCTTAAAGGGCCTGACTTTGGACAAGTTGGCCTTCCTAGCTAAGGTTAACTTTGATGCTAACTGCTGCTCATACCTGACAGAAACTCCTTTCCCATAGGGTTCTGGCCTTGCATTTTGAAAGTGTTCTATATTTTCAGACAGGCTCTCACTATAGAGCATTTGCTGGATTGGAACTTACTCTATAGCCCTGGTTAGCTTCAAACAGACAGTCCTCCTGCCTCCACCTCTCAGGAGCATTACCATGCCTATAGGATGGATTCTTCATAGTTACTAACAATCTTAAAGCTAGGACTATTTATGCCAAATGTTTGAAGGCAAATCAGTACTGATTGCCTTTTAGTCAAAGACTCAGTGCTTTGAGTCACAGGATAATGACGTTTCTTTCTTTTTGATGTAGCCCATTTTCTTGGTATTATAAATTTTAATACGCTTATTTTTGGTATGATAAGCTTTTGTTTAAAAAAAAAATGCCCAGAGTGTCCATGCCTGTTTTCTGCCTAGAGTTGTGTCTTCAAGGTGATAAACATTTTTAGCTTTTGAAAGTTCTGAGAAACTAGTTTCTCTTTTCTATTTCTTTCCATAAAGCATTGTCCATACTTTTTCCCAAAATAAGTTTCCTTGTTTAGGCAGACTTTTCTGCGTAAACTGCCTCTTTGCATTGTTTGTTTTGTTTTCTACATTTATCTTTTTCCTTAGGTCATCTAGCTTGTAAAACCCACAGCCCGACATTACTGTTAAATTGTCATGGCTTAGTGTCACTTTGTATTTTGTGGAGTCTAAAGCTCACTGATTTTTTTTGATCTGGCCGTTTTCTTCCTGGGGGAGTTGAGTTTCCCTTTGTTCACTTATTTATAGCTTTGCTGTGGGTATGGTTCGGAGCCTGGGTTTTTATTGCTTCAATTGCTCTATGGTAATTGACACACTATACACAGTCCAGGTTCCTGTTCCCTTTACATGTGGACACACACTATTCCATGACTCAGACAGACTATAATGAATTGCCGTTATCCTGGGGTATCTGAAATTCTGGGTCACTGCCTTGGTCTGTTCTGCCTAAACGCAGAGGCAACCACAATGACTATTGTAAACAGGCAGTGTTTTATTTCTGCTGGCATTTCATCACCATGGGTGCCTCTCAATCTAATTATATGTTGATTTGTAATCAACAGAAGCTTCCTCTCATTTGATTTCATGCTGACTCTATATCCCACAGGTCCCTACACACACACACACACACACCATTTGGAAACCTCCAGGGTTATTGTCTCAAGTTCAGTTTCATTAAACAGGTCTCCTTTCATGATGGCCCTGCTTTTTATCTATTACTTTTCCGTTCACTTACCCTGTCAACCTAGAGGTATCTGTTGTCTGTTTAAAAACAAACAACTAAAGCGCGGTGTTGTGTTGGTGGGCTCCATGTGTCCATCTGAAGTATTAGGGAAAGCATGGTCATCACCATGGGTTAGTCTGATGGCCCACATCTCTCTGCTCTACAGTAAGATATCTGATCCTAGGAAACAAAGAATGGCCTCAGCCAGAATCCTCACTGAAGTCTGATTTGGATACAATGAGAATTCATCAAATATGTAGAAACTGTATTTCCTAGGGAATCTAGGCTTTTTTCCTGTATTTGGGAGTGGTGAAGAATACGCCCAAGAACTTGGAACAGATACAGAATTGTCAGACAAACAGAAGATCTGTAGGGCAAGACTTCCTTTCTCCCTGCTGAGCTTTTTCTTGCATTATCTCTGAGAAGATGAAGCGAATATGCAAACAGACGCTGCCTCAGGATTGTCTTTTAGTGATAGGCTGCTGCGTTCAGTGATTTCTCCAGCCCGTTGTGTCTGCCGGACAGTTGGAAGCTTTTGGAAGCCGTTGTATTGTTAGAGAATAATTAGGGTGAATGAAGCAGGGGCTAGGGGTTAACAACAATTCTTTGTTGTAAGCAATTGGTAGTCTTGGCATCAATATTAGTAACAAGGCCAATCTACTGGAAGGATTCTAAACAAAAGATGGAAAGGTTGCGGTTGGTTTGTCTAATCCATCCAGTAAACCCACCCATGCGTGGCCATTGTACCCTGTGAGGTCTCTGGAAATGCCTTTGGTCACACTGCATTCCAAGCCACTGGGCGGTGATCGCTGCACAGTCTCATACACGGCTTTCCTAGAATGCTTCCCATATGGGACGGGGAGGCACAGGTGTTGCCTTGGCAATTAATCAGCATACTTCACAAAGAAAGTAATCTCCGAACACTGGGGTAGATGGACGGGAATCTTACAAAAGGCTTATCATCTTTTCCGTGGCTGGAGGAGTTAGAATATGGTCCCTTCTACCCACTCCAGGCCAGTTGCGCCCAGTCTCCAATCCATCATCTAGTCCATTGAACTAAGGTAGCTGTAAACTTAGTACATCAAGGACAGTCATTCTTGGAGTGAGGGCTGTAGCTTAGGGATGGAGCAGTTGCTCTGCATGTGTTTCGTCCACAGTACTGAACACGGAACAAAACAAGACAGATAGTAGTTCTTAGCACGGAATGTCTGCTTTTCCTCACCCACGCAGAACCTGGAGCTGATGGCAAATGCTGAGCCCGGCCAACCTGCAGCTCTGGCTGATCAGATTCTTAATCCATACACAGCAAAAGTGCCTTGCATGGAGGCCATGGAGTCCTGCATGGAGCCTGTCAATCCTATTTCTAACAAGTGCGTGGTATTTATGTATCCTATTCCCAAATCAGCTTTCTACCGAAGGTCCCCAAGTACAGAGGTTCAAATTGTGCAACGATGCTTACACAAACCCTGCTTTCGGTTGTTATTGTAAAGGACAGAGTTTCTAAGGAGTGCAGAAGCAGCGGTAGAGACATCTCCAAGAACACTTACAATCTACAATACCTATCCCTAGAAGGCTAACTCCTGCCTCAAGTATTGAAAAGGGTTCTAATCTCAGTCTGACTTGGGCCAAGGACAAGTGTTCAAGACCAATATTGAACTCTGAGGCCAAGGTGATTTTCACCTACATACTGTTCCCAGAACATTCCTGACTGTCCTGTCTGCGTGAAGAGCGCTGGGTGTCTGGGATGGGGGAGGGGCCGTGTGAGAAGGGAAGCAGACTGGACAGCAGTGTGCTTATTTTCAGTTTCTCAGCTGCTCTGGAAAACAGCCAAAATGAATGAGATACAACAAGCCTTCAGAGTGATTGCAAGCCACAGAGAGGCAAGGCCCCTCATCTGAAAGAGCTCTGTGGGGTTTAAAGTTTCATGCATATTTGGTCTGGGGCAAAGATAAACCCCTGAACCTTCTCCAGGAAAATGTTTGCTCCCAGGAGCACCCTATGGGCCCTGCCTCCCTGAACAGATTATATTTTTTGAGGCAGATAAAACAACGTGGCACCTCATTTGGCTAGTGGTGAAAGAGTGATACAAACCTTGATGAGACCTATCTTCACGGCCTCTCGCAGACTGTTGGAAAGACTGGAGGAAACTCTGTTTGTCATAGAGGGCAGACAGCCTGGCAGAGGAAGGAAAGCAAAGGGTTAAATTCTCTGGGACCAGTGTGCTTGTACACAACATGACACCCAGGGAAACCAGGCAAAGCTAAACAGTGTTTTATAAGCCGAAACCCTGGCATCCTCCCAAAGGATGGAAAAGCTGGACATTCAAGATGGGTCACCCTCCACGCAGAAAGAGCTCAACCTGAGGCGGCTTTGAGTTCTAACAAAGTCCATGGCTGGGCTTTTTTTTTTTTTTTTTTTTTTTTTTTTTTTTTTTAGGTGTGACTGCTGTCCTGGCCTGGCAGTCATGTCCCAGGCTTGACCACTCTCCCGATGTAACTTTGGTCTGTAGCTCACGTCAGCAGGCTTCTTTGATCGTCTTCCCAAGTAGTGGAGATATTTGCAGAGAGAGATGAAATCTGGATAAATAAACTTCTTTTCTTGACATTGTTAAAAAGCATTAATAAAAAGATCAGAGGGTATTTTCAGAGCGAAGTGGAGATAAAGGCACCCACTGCCGGCGTGGAAGGCTAAATGGGTAGCTTGGTGAGCAGTTTCTGGCTGCAGCCACGTGTGAGCAGCTCTGAGACAGTCTGATATGGGTACTAACACGTACATACTACAGTAGCTGCCTCTTTCTTCCTAAGGCTGTTTTTTCTATCACACAGCTTTTAGAGTTTTCCTGAAGAATTACATTTATGCCTGGTTTGTGCCGAGCTTAAGTTTTCAAAGAAATTCCAGTGGACTACGCTGGACTGTTTCTTGGAAGGGGAAGAGTGGTTAGCAAAAGCAGTCCGTCTTTTTATCTCTGAACTGGCAGGAGGTGGCTGTTCCGTGCGCGTCTGCCTTTCCTGTGCATTTGCAACTGCAGCTAAGGGCAGCGAAATGGCTTTTCCTGAAATTACACGGAAAGTCCAGAAACAACAAGGAAAAGCCCTGTTGCCCTGTGCCTGCTTTGTCAGCACAGTGTGAGCTGTGTCCATAAGAAAGGAGTTAGCCTAGATTCCTGTTGCTTTAAGAAATTTTGTGGGCCAGGCAATGGTGGTGCACACCTTTAATCCCAGCACTAGAAAGACAGAGGCAGACTGGATCTCTATGAGTTCTAGGCCAATCTGGTTGCAAGTGAGTTCTAGGACAGCCAGGGTTGCACAGAGAAACCCTGTCTCGGGAACAAACAAACAACAAAACACACACACACACACACACACACACACAAAACAACAACAAAACCCATGAATATACAAGACACAGAAACAGCATCCCAAGGTGGGCTTAGCGTCCTCGGTGAAGCATGATTTTAAGGAGACATATTTGAAACACTTACTTTTAAACTACAGTGATAATTCTGGCACACAGAATTTTTGCACATAGCGCCCCCTCATACATTTCCAACTTCCACAGGCAGTTTTGGAGAAGTAGGAGACAGATGCATCTGAGTACAGCTGACCTCCAGAAAGCAGAAGTGAAGCTGGAAGCTGTGTGTGACCTAACCACACTGCTAGGATGCTGCTGGATGGGGCTCACACCCAGGCTGGCATTCCCATCGCCCCATGAGGCGTTAGTTGCTAAAACGATGTTCTTAAAGAGCAGTTCC
>NW_026596166.1:1618780-1621787 GCF_907164565.1 Psammomys obesus | reverse complement strand
TGTGTGTGTGTGTGTGTGTGTGTGTGTGTGTGTGTGTGTAGCACCTTGGCTGTTCTGTACTCACTTTGTAGACCAGGCTGGCCTTGAACTCACAGCAACTTGAGTCTGCCTTTGCCTCCCTAAGTGCTGGGATTAACGACATTCTCAGATCTCTTTATCATCTGAAATTTACTATCTGTTTTCCCAGACCTGCTCACATTTTTGTTAAGGTCAAGGTCAAGAAGACCAAAGGGATCAGTCACCAAAACCAAGCGCTGTCAGTTGTCCCCTCAGAGAGTTACAGGGCCAAAGAGAATGGTAGGATCCTGGAGGCTTTCCAGTTGGAAGGAATCTCTGTGAAGTTATCCTTATTGGCCATCATCACAGGGAGTCCTATATCAAGGGTGAGAGGCCAGTAGGTCAGTCTGGTGACAAGAAGGGACAAGTAGCTGATTTGTTTAGTTTGTGTTGTAGTGTGACATGAAGGACTTTCAAAATGCATCCATAGAATTGAATGGGATTAGTAGGTGGAGTGTCACAATGTCCAGCCAGGTAATATATCCTAAGAACAGACCAGCCAAGCTCTTTTGTTTATTCCTTCTGGAGCTATATGCTCAAAGAGGATGGAGGACTTCCCCAATTAGATCTGCTCTTTAGGGGAAAAAAAAAAAAAAAAAAAAAGGAGTACTTGCATTTCTCCACCAGAACCTTTCTTCTAGTGGTTCTTGAACTTTATCTAGAGGGTTTATTAGTACACACATTCCTGGCTTCTACTCTACAGTTTCAGCTGATCTGGGTAGAACAAAGGATTTATATGTTTACCAAGTTCTGAGCGTTTGAGGATAGGATAGTGTTGATCCAAAGGTCACAATTTGAGGATCACTGCTTCTTCAGTGAGTCTCTATGGGAGGTATCAAGGGTACCAAGACACAAGTGTCTTCATCTGAATTCTCAGTAGATCACCGGTGGTGTATCCTGAGGCTGGGATAGAGTAGATACTAGAAGGTCTCGGGACTCTTAAAAGCAAGAACAAAAGTCTGCTGCAGTTCACTTTTAAAAGGCAAGCCCATGAGTAAGGGCTGCTGGTATTTATAGACATGTATGATGTGCCTGGCTTTGTTCCACCATTATCATATAGAATCCTTATAACAACTCTGTGAAAAGATAGTATTCATTTTCACATCTTACAGATAAAGGGTCTAGGGCTTATATGTCATCTTATGACAGTAAGAACCTCTCAGTATACTTTTGCCTTTCTAAGGTCATGAGTGGTCAGGTCTAGTTTTGATTTTCCATCTCATTGGCCCAGGAGAGATTCATTTGGTACATTAGGCATCTAAAAATACTGTATGAGCCTGGCTTGGTAGCTCATGCTTGTTATTTTAGCACTTGGGAGCTGGGACAGAGGAAGATCAGGAGGAGTTCAAGGTCATTGTGAACTACATAGTAAGTTTGAGGTCAGCCTGGGCTATAGGAGTCCAAACAAAGCAATTTAGCTCACCATCCATTTATCAGAGCACCTTATGGTTATAAATAATATCAGGGTACCTATAATTCATTGTTAGAAGGTAAGAGAAAAAGAGCGAATGATTTAAAGTTCTAAATGACACTGTGGAAATAGCATGTTCTTTTTGCTAATTGTTGCAACAGTAAAGTCAAATGACTAAGTACATACTAGACCCTGTACCAAGCACTAAGAAAGCTCAGCAAGTCTGTAATGGTTTTTTTGTTTGTTTGTTTCTTTGTTTTGTTTTGTTTTTTCCACTAATATGATCAAGCCTAGAATCTTTACAATGTTGTTTCCATTCTTTTATATTAAGGTTTTTTTTTCTCCTTTTCTATTGTTTGAGAATTTCACATACATTTATAATTAAAGTGTTTTGATCAAATCCACCCCCATTCCCTTTCCTCCAATTCCTTCCTTATCCTGTCTAATTTTCCTTCCCAACTTCATGTGTTTTCCTCTCCCTCCTCCTCCTCCTTCTTCTTCTTCAGTACCCTGTGTCTACCTAGCCCTGCCTCTATTACATGGGTATAGGATAGATGTTCTATCAAACTCTGCATCCCTGAAGAAGACTGATTCTTCCTCCCCCAGAAGCCATCAGTTACCAATAGTGCTTCAGCTAGGAGTGGGGTTTCATGAGTCCCTCCACCATCCATGCTGGGAACTTTGACTGGCTTGAACTCAAGCAAGTCTTATGCACGAAGTCACAGCCACTGTGAGTTCAAGTATTCAATAGTGCTGTCATGTCCAGAAACTATTGTTTCACTTGTCTGTCATTGGCCAAGCTGAGCTCCATGCTTCAGCGGACTCGTGGCCACTTTCTTGCAGCTCACCCCCACCTTGGAAGCTCTCCATTGACAGGAAGAAGTGTGTCTTAAGAGTGACAAAGCATTGCATTTCAAACAAGATGACTTGGATCCAAGAACTACCTCTGCCACACACTGCTGTTCTACGCAAGTTACTTAACATCTCTGGCCCTCATTTCCCGTGGCTACACTAAGCGACACCTGTTGGCCTTCTCAGAGTGTTTGTAGAGTTGCATTCCATCTTTACAAAGCAAAGTGCTATATTCTTCTCTGGCCACTCAGGACCTCATGCAGGCTTCCCTCTTCATCCTGTAATGATGAACAACCCAAGGCTAGACCAGTTTCTCTCTGGGCATCCGGCACCTTCCTTGTTAGTTATTATGCTGGTTAGTTATTATCTGAAGCAGCAATGTTTTCATTTTGGATCTGCAACCCATCAATATTTAGCATATTATCTGTAAAGCATAGTACAAATAACTGTGCAATTAAATTATATATAAAACACATTAGACAACAGGACATTCTCAAATGATATAGGTTCTAGTATTTGCTTCCCACATCTTAGTAAGTGGGATATATGTATGTCTGGCCTTGGATCAAGTTCAAAAGTCTCCCATGTTTTCTTTGAAGAATTCTTTGCTTTTTCAAGAAGAATGAGACTATAGCCCCAAATCTATCTATCTATCTATCTATCTATCTATCTATCTATCTATCTATC
>NW_026596166.1:1535176-1618770 GCF_907164565.1 Psammomys obesus | reverse complement strand
ATCTATCTATCTATCTATCTATCTATCTATCTATCTATCTATCTATCTATCTACCTATTTTTCTATCTTTCTACCACCTACCTATTTATGTTTGAGGTGTGCATGCCACAACATGTGTGTGGCGATCAGAGGATAATTTGTAGGAGTTGGTTCTCTCCTTCCACCATGTGGATTGCAGATCATCGGGCTCTGTTAGCAAATACCTTTGCCCACTGAGTCATCTCGCTCACCTTAATGCCTGAAGTTGATCATTGGCTCCACCCATTCAATTGTTTGTTCATTAATCCAGCCGTCCATTCAGAGTAGAGCACCCATAATATAAAATGCTTGTTGGTTGCTCAGAGGATAACAAGACCAGTTTCAGCCTTGGCCCTACCCTCTAGAAGAACGTAAAGACCAAGTCCAATGGTCAGCTTGTCTAATTGGAGCCTTAGAATTTCTGCATACCAAAATGAAGTTAAACCCAACGTCTGAGTTGGCCAGGTGCTGTGCTATAGTTGGTTAGACAGGGAAAGATTAACAAATACAGAAAGGCCTAATAATGAGGTTCATGCACATGGGACAGTTTAGGTCTCACTGTTGTATAGCACCTAGCGAGTTGCCAAAAATGAGGGGGAAAGTCAAGTCTGGCTGGTAAACATGCTCGCTGCCAAGCCTGACCACCTGAGTCTGAGTCCCAGGACCCACATGATAAAAGCAGAGAACCAAGTTGTTCTATGACCTCCACATGTGTTTTCCTGGCATGTGCTCACCAATACGTAAATAAGGAAATGCCATTAAGAGAGAAGATAGGCCTTTGTGGTGATGGCATAGGCCACCGTCAAGGCTATCAGAACAAAACTAAACCAGAACTCTTGGCTAGTATTTTGCATCAGCGTCTATGCAGCACCCTGGGTATCATGTGCTAGACTGACTTTGTCACTGGTCATGCCTGCTGGTAAAGAGGCAGGCTGTGATTCAGCATCATGCTTGACTGGGAATTCACCAGAAGGTAGCTCAGTGTAGCTCACACTGAGGTGGGCAGCTCTTTTTTTTTTTTGGCTAGCTTTTTAATGAGCACCACATCAGATCAACTATTGCTTGGTTCCTGGGCTCACTCTAGACACAATTAAACACATCCTGGTGACATGGTTTTTTCAGGGAGCCTGGCTTTCCCATACCGATCACCTAGTTTTCCTGCCCGGTCGGGGCTGGAGTTTGGAGTACCTGTTAAAGCAGTCTTGAGAAAGATTTAACCCTTGAAAGTAAAGCTGTTTACCAACAAGTGTATTAAAATATACTTTTACCAAAATGTGTATTTCAGCCAGGGCCTCACTACCAATGGCAGCTCAAGAGAATTATCAAAATCATCATTTAATTTATTTCTCCTTCTACTCAATGAAGTAGGGAACTTTAATTCACAGGTCATTTCTGGTGTTGTAACCAACTTGTGCTCTCACATTAGGTTGGTCATCTCCATTTTCTAGTTGCTTATTTGTTGCCTGAGCTAAAGCCTCTGGTAAAATCCTCTAAAGAAACCTTACTTTGTTGGCTGCTTCGGATTTTTTGAGAAGCCATTTCCTTTATGGTGATGTACTTATCGGTTGAGCACAGTGTCGAAGCTAAACCATCAAGAGACATCCTCTAAAATCAGTCATAGCCTTTGACCCACTGACATTAAGAACCGTTACAGAAATAGGGCGAGTATAGTCTTGACTCTTTGGCCTACTGGTAAGCATTCTTGCAGTGATGAGTGTACCTGCAGTTTATGACAAGCGTGGACCAGGGACATCTTTGTAACATGGAGTTGGTAGCACCTTGCTTTGGGAAGGTGTGCTCCCATGGCTGGAGTGCACTGGGAGTTCTGGGAGAGAAAGGTAGGGGATGTGTATGGACCCTGAGGGATGGGTGAAGGTGTGCCAGGCTGTGAGTTCTGCCTCCAGGGAAGGAATCTAGAAGGGTGGGGAGACTCATGAGAAAAGAGGTGATTCTATTGCCCAGTCACCCTCGCTTAAACTAAGTGTGGCTAGGAAAGGAAACCAGGCTCCTCTTGGATTGGATGAAAATATTGAATTTTTTCTTTCTAACTGGAATTTGACAGGGTCAGTTCATGTCTGGGTTTTCAGCACTTAAAACAGGCCTCTTTTGTCTTGAGAGGCGGCTGGACTGGTTTTTCCTCCAGGCAGGTGCACAGAGGGCGGTTATTGTAGCCTGAAACACAAACACCAAACCCCTCCGCCCTGATCCACACACTCTCCAGCATGGCTCAAGGAAGTAAAATGAACAATGACTCTTGCAACAGGCAAGTACTGTAAATGCCACTCCTGAATGAAATATTTCTTAAAACTTTGTATCCGTAACTCGATCAGCTCTTAAAACTTAATTATATGTCAGGGAAAGGAAGCCATTGGCTCCTCCAGCTGTCCAGGTTGAACAAGCGCTCACAATGGACCATATCCGATTCGCAGCCGTACTTAGGTAATCAGATTAATATCTCTTGAATTGAATTTACCCTTTTGATACGGACTCTTTCAGCTGCCTTGTTTCACATCTCGAATTTTGACAAAGCTTTTGAGTAAGTTCCCTGAAATCTATATGCGGGAAGCCTGTGCACTTTTTGGGACGTGTACCAATTAAATCTGTTTCTGGCACACTTTTAATGGCATACTTTTCCCCCAGAATCAACAACTGCTCCAAAAGCTGAGGTCATTTGTTTAATTTAAAAGCAAAGGTTATGGAACAACCATTGCAGGCTTCACTGGCCAAGTCCCCGTGGCTTTGAAAGGAGGGATGAGGAAAGGGGAGGCTAATAATCTAGGGTACTTATACACAAAATAAGTTCAGTACTGTGTCTCTGTTAAATGAGTATCAAACAGGGCTTGTCTGCGCCCACCTTGCCAACCTCCTTTCCCTTTCTTTTCAAACCCCATTTCTTTCAGAGCTTTCTTTCTCCAGAGGGAGTTTCACCCAGTTACTGTTGATCTCCTAGGACAAACATCTGGACTGGATTTTTGTCAGCTGGAGTCGAGAGACTGTAAATGATGCAGTGACTTTTTTCATCCTTATTAAATTTATTTATAGCCAGTCTGAAGCCAGGAAGCATGCCTGAGCCCTTGATTGGATGTTCTTGAGGAACGCAGGACTCATGGCATTTCCCCCCCTGTTGTTTTCTAAATAATATCAAAGATAGCGTTACATAATTCCCAGCTCAGGCTTGTTTGTTTGTTACTGAGAAGGACACTTCATTAGGACATTTTGTGCGTCAGAATTCTCCCACTGTGTTAGCTGATCCAGTGTGCCTTTTTTTCTGTCAGGGAGAGAAGGAAATGTGCCTGGCACGGCATTTGAAAAGCTGCAGTGATGGAGAGTCCCTGTCTGGTTTGAGACATGAACCAGTGTCATGGGGAGTTTATTTGCCAAAGGAAATTACATTGGGTCTCTTCTACCTTTTCCACTTAACAAACCTTCAAATCTTAAGGCTGCCAAATCTTAAAAAAAAAAAAAAAAAAATTACTTTCTCATTATCGAAGA
Source organism: Psammomys obesus (assembly GCF_907164565.1). NCBI lineage: Eukaryota > Metazoa > Chordata > Mammalia > Rodentia > Muridae > Psammomys > Psammomys obesus. The sequence goes on along the minus strand of NW_026596166.1, from coordinate 1,615,260 downwards.
TAATACAAGAGATGTTTCCAAATACTTTGCTCTACCCTCAGACCATATTACATCACAATGCCTTAAGAGTTATATAATTATTTAAGAAACAAACCTTCCGACTTAGTCAAATGAATATTCCTTGTGGGCCAGTCCTATGATTTGAGTTGATCCTTTGATTTTCTTTCACTGGCATTTATAACTATATGGTTTGTTTGTTTTCGTTTTGTTTTGTTTTGTTAAGGCTTGGGAATGAGACTTGCTAGCCACAGACAATTTCTCCTCTGGAGTAGAAACTGTTCAGCTTCCTGCCACCCAAGTCAGCCATCCTTAGCCTGAACAATGGAGCTTAATACTCTCCATCTTGCTCAGGGTTAGTCTCTGTTATGAAAGCGAATTGAAACCAAATGCACTTCTATTGGAAAAGCCACCACGGACACCCATCCACAGGCAAGCCTCAGAGGGAAGAGTCTTAGGAAGCAAGGGGGCTGCAGGGTCTCAGCTCCTGGGTTCTCAGTCTCCAGTCTACCAACAGATTGTTGCTGGAGCACCACTCTTCATGATGCTCCTGCGACCCCAACTGATTGGGTGTTCTTCGGTATGTCAGCAGACTCTTCCAAGCATTATCGTGCTTGTGGACTAGGGAAGCCATCCTTAAAACAAACCTCTCCTGAACTCAGGGTGGCCCTGTGACCTGTGGTCCCATGGAAAACTTCATCAAGTGGGGGTGTCCACTCTCTGCTGTTGAGCCAACTCAATGATGTGGCGACACTGACCCTGGCAGTGAAATGAGCCGCAGGCAGGTCGTTAGTCATTCTTATCACAGTTTGGAACACTGGGTCATAAAATGGGAGAGGCAAAGGTAAAGAATGTTTGTTATCAGTAGGAAGAAAGGACAGACACAGAGATGAAGTACAGAGAAAGGTGAAGGGCACAAAGTTGGGACCAGATGGACTCTATGCAACACGGTGTCTTTCAATGTCATTGAGGACAAGTAGTTCCTGCTAGATTTAGCCTCAGTGTTTTCAGAAAAGAAAATTACAGGTTGGATGAAGGGCAAAGAGTTCTCTGTCTATACTTAGAATCATCCACATAATTTTAATAATAATAAATACTTATATAAAGTCTCCCTAAAGAAGTTTCTTTTTCTTTCTTTCATTCTTTTTTCTTTTTTTTTTCTTTCTTCATTTCATATTGGAATTGATCCATGGCCTTGGGACACTAGATGTTCACTTTGCCTAGTCTGATACGCCTCACCTCAAGCACCCACTCCCATAGCCCCGAGCTGTATCTCTCATACCTCTTCCCTATTTATCTTACTGTGTTTCATTTTATGGGTTTGAGTATTTTGCCTGTGGGAATGTCTGATGCCCACAGAAGCCAGAAGAGGACTCTGGGTCACCTGAACTGGAGTTAAAGATTGTTGTTCACCTCCATGTGGGTACTGGAAACTGAACCTGGGTCCTTTGCAAGAACAAGTGTTCTTAACACTGAGCCACCTCTCCAACTCCACACCCACACCTCTTCGAGGGGGCAGAATCTCACTGCGTTCCCAACCAGTTCTGATGTAGCCCAGACAGGACCCGAACTTGTAGTGCCCAGCCTCAGCTCTCTTAATATCTGGGATTATAGTCTTAGATTACTATACCCAGGAAAGCAGCATTTGAACACTTTTTTCAAGTAAGTGTGTATATATGTGTGTGTGTGTGTGTGTGTGTGTGTGTGTGTGTGTGTGTGTATGGAGTTCAAAGGATTGGTTTTGTGGAGCTGGTTCTGGCTACTCATCTTTCTGTGGGTCGCGGAGATTGGACTCAGCTCACTGGACTTGCGAAGCCAGCACTGTCCCCCCTGAGCTGTCTCATCAGCCTCGAAGCAGCGCTTCCAGATGCATTGTGGTTGCTGTAAAAGAGCCCAGGTAATGGAGTTAAGACGTCTGTCAGGGTTGTGGGTCTGAACTAACTCAGTGGTGTTAGACACTGATAAGATTAGTTCCTCTACCAAAAGAGGTGAATGATGGTATGTCACCTGAGGAGAAGCATCCCCCATCTCTGTCTTGCCTGAGAAGGCTCCAGTGCAGTTACAGTGCTCTCTCCATGGATATTGTCATTGAAGAGAGGGCAGAAGTCAAAGGGAAAAGAAGTAGATTTTGGCACCAAACATTCAACGTGTGGCCCACCAAAACTTGACACTGTTTTTTCCATTCCTGTTGAGCATATCACACATCCCGTTTGTGGAGGTAACTATTCTCCATCCAAAACTACCCAAGTCCATATGGAACAGCAGCACAGTAGAGGGTAAATATGGTTTTTGTTCTGCATTTTATCTGATGAACAGTATTCTACCCAAGCGTTACTTATAAACACCATAGTAAGCTTACTCAGAATGTCGGCCCTGCCACGTTCCAGTTAGTAAGGAAAGCATGGTGTAGTTCCCAGGAGCCTCCCATCTGCCTGTGTCCCTGTGTGTTCAAAGCAAAGTAGAGAACGGAGCTACTGTTCTTCCTGCTGCCTCTCCACTGAAAACACATTGCAAACCAAAGTCTAGAGGGAAAAGACTGTTGCTGTCTCTTTGTCCCCACCTGGCCATCAAAGCAGGACAGAAAGGACAGACTGGTCTTCATGGGCCGTGCAGATTCACCCCATCCTACCTACCCTCGCTCCACCACTGTGAACCTGTCATTGCCTGAGCGCCAGGTATTTCCAGTGAGCAAGACAGTCAGACTTTCAAGAAGAAGAAAGGGGAGAGAGGAGAGGAGAAGGAAGAGAGGTAGAAAGAAAAGACAGCATAACTCTGGCTATTGGGCACGGAGCCCTAATCTCAGTTACATGAGATTGCCTCATCGGCAGTGCCTCCCTTTCTGCAGTGTGTATAGCTCTGGCATAATTTTCCAGCTCTGCTTGATTTACTCATGATGTCATAGCTTCTCTATTTTCAGAATGAGTGAAAGATAAAATGTTGCTAAGAGCAGCTTGGATGGTATTGAAAGTATAAGGAAAGAAATGGAGCAGGCATTGTTAGCAAACAGCCAGGCTATAAACACTAAGCATGGAAAAGGATGGTTAAGGCCAGTGGACTGTCTACATGAAACACCTTTGTCTTAAAAACCACAGAAAGAGCTCATGGTTGGGACTTCTTGAAAACTCAGCATCTGGGGTGGCAGAGATCAGAGGCTGTGGATTTCTGGCCTTATGCATCAGTCACCAAGTGCTTGCTGAACCTTTCAGAGTTTATGGGGAAAGGGTGGGATGTGAGTTTGAGGTCTTCGCTCAGTGTATGTGTGTGTGTATGTGTGTTCCATGTGCATGTGCCCCATGCTCACTCACCTTTGTGCCTTTGTAGGTGCATGTGCCATGATCCCTTTGTGGACTTTGGAGGTTAACTATGGAGGTTGTTCTTCCTTTACATCTCAAGGACCAAACTCAGGTTTACAGGCTTGTACATTGCCTTTACCCCAACCTATCTCGCCAACCCCTTTGTTGGTTTCCTATTCAAAACACTGTTTCTGTTCCAAGCAGCTGATCCCAATTGTCCTTGCTTCTACCTGTTGATTCTGGTGTTTTGCATGGGAACCATACTGCATGGCCATAGAGCCCTCCCATCTGCCTCCTTTGTGAATCTCTTTCTCTTTCAGTGCCTCCTCCAACTTGGGCCCCGAAGAGGGATACAGCAGCTGAGTGTTGTTCTCTTGGGCCTTGGCCCAGACACACATCTCTCTGGAAGGATGACTGAATCCCATTCTTAAGGCTGAAGCCCCTCTTGATTAGCAGCCCCTTTTGTGTGGTGTTCTTAACGGAGTCTCTGTCTCTCATGGGTAGTTTACAGGGATGTGTTTGAGAGTTCCTTCCAGCTGGGAAGTTGCCCGGCTCCCACCAGCTGAGTTGGGGGATGGCTTCCCTTTAGTTCCGCTGCCTGTGGACTACAAGGAGCCCACTTCCAGCCTGGCTACAGTGGACCTTTTCTGCTGTGCAAATTTGGCTCTATATTCCGGTTTTCATTCTCCAGCCATCTGGGCATTTTGAGCACCCCTCTTATCTTAGTACCTTGGCACTCAGGACCACATGTCATCCTACCATAGAGATGGAAACAAAGGAATCCTTCACCTCTGGCTTACAGTTCCCCTGGAGCCATCATAGGTTGAGTGACAGTAGGGGAGATTGTGAGAGCTGCATAGATCAGCAGTGATGTAAATGCTTTTGCTGATAGAAAGCATACCCAGTGGGTGACAATAGCTGTGATTGTTCAGTACCAGGATTCCTAGTGCCTAGCTTCCTTCTTTTTCTCTTGGCTAATTTGAAATCTAGGAGAAAGAAAAATAAAGACCCTGGTGGCCTCTGTTTGCCATAGTCCTGTCAGACCTGGAAGACTAAGCTTAGGACTGGCCGTGTCGTACAATTGAATCTAGCTCTCTATTAAAATGTCTGTGAACTAGTTAACTGGCAAGGAAGATACTAGTATCAAGAATGGGATTTCCCCAGGGTGAGGTTCCTCCATTGCTCTCAATTTTCCCAATTGTGGGAAACTTAATTTTATGATTTGGGGTCTACATTCTCTCTTTCTCCCCTCTTACTTAAAAAAAAAAAAAAGTCAGTGGTAGTGTGCTTGCCTAGCATGCACAAAGCCCTGGGTCTGAGCCCCAGCACCGTTCCATGTGCATGACGAATTTTTAAAACTCCTCTTTTTTTCTTCTTCTTCTTCAACTACTGATTTGAAAAGGGTTGGACCAGAGTCACTCTGCAGAGAAACATCTGGAAAAATTAGTTCAAGCATACTTGTGACAAGTTGACTTTAATTGTCTTAACTAGAGAAAAATAAGCATTTGACACAAAGACAGTTCTGTCCCACCTCCACTCCAGCCTCTGGCTCTCATGCATTCATTCTGATCCTTCACCCTGCACAAATATCTCTTGGAGGAGAGGTTAACAAAACAGTCTTAGGGCCATTTCTCAGGATGCTTCAGCAGTAGGGGAGGTTGGAAATGCCCTTGCAAGGTAGCCTTAAAGTACTGTGTCTTTCAGAGAATCTGATTTCACATTAGTGGCTGATCATTTTGTTCCTAGCATTTATGTATTGTAGAAACCCAACTTCCACATACTTGATGTTTCGGAGCAGTGGGATATTACCTTGGTTTGGGGCAGAAGGCAATGCCACCTCATTCCTTACAAAATTGGTGGGCCTTATTTGTTTTGATACTGGTTGAAAGCACAGAGACAAAGGGAAGGCCAAGAGTTCATTCATGATCATCCTTTTGAGTTCAAGTTTCAATCCTCTAGTCTCTGTGACAGTCAGTGATGGTCACTTTCCTATAAAGCACGTGACCAGTTTAGCCAGAATCACAGGCTCTAAAATCTGGCTTCTATTCTCTACCTAACACTGTCCCCACTAGTTTTCATGATCAGCGTTCTGTGGAAAAAAGAAAACTAGTTAATAACACTCGATGTGGGTTCACCAACAAGCCTTTGACCTTCATCTTGTTTTACTTGCATATCTTAGTCCCCAAATGAGGATCAGCTCTCCACATGCAAACTGACCTCCTCCCGTTGGTTCCATTTCTCTCTAAGAATCAGCCATTGTTCATTCCTAGACTTTTGTCTGAACGAGCAAACCTGTTCAGAATGTAGAATTCTTGCTCCCAAAGCATAGAGACGATGTGGTGACATCCATGTCTCTGTAAATGAAGAAGGAATGCTCGTTTTCTGGCACAAGCTGGCTCTGCCACATGGTTTGAGCTAAAAGGCCATTCTATTTCCTGTTAGGAAAGGTTTGGAGCAGCTTGGCAGCAGATCTGTGGCTGAGTAATTAATCTAAGAACTATAGCTTTCTTCCACATAGGAGATTAAATGCCTACTTTGGGTCAGATCAAAGCTAGCCTTCTTGTACTATCTGATCTTTGCAAAAGGCCCTATGTTGGGCCAGCATGACAGTCCTTGCTTGTGTTGCTCCCTCTGTTATATTAGAGGCCTTTTTGTGTGAGTGTAAGTAATTTGGATAACTAGCATTTTAGTTTTACTCATACTTATATTAAAACAAGTCACTGTCTTCTTCCAGAGTTGATATAAAAGCAATATTCCAGGGTATTTCTGAATGAGAACAGTCCTACTGCTCTTTGGGTAGTGTATCTTAAACATGAATGGCATCTTCCTTAGAGCATTAGAAAATAGAGCTTATTTTCTAATTTTCTCATTGAGATTGTTTAGGTATCAGCTCTGTATTCTCCCTCTGTAAAATGGAAAAAGCAGAACATCATGCTAAACTGAGATGGATGACAACGAAGAATGCAGGCCTTGTCTGAGCTGTGCTGCCACAGACCCTTTTCATTTTGTAAGCTCTACATTTTGCCTACCCAAGGGAATCTGAGCAGTGTACAATTTGGGACAGGGTGCAGGAGGTCCGCACCCAGGTTGAACTGGACAAACAAATGGAACTGGTTCCAGTTTACTGAGTTGGCACAGATTATGTGCTGGTCAAGGGAATGTTTTCAAATCACGGGGAGCCACTGGTGAAAATCTCCTGGTGCTTTGATGGTGGCCTTCAGAGATGCTTTAATAATTTGAAACCATTCCATGGCAGGCCCAGGGAAAGGTCTTCCTTCAGCCAACATGCAACATGAGGCAGAAGAAATAGAGCCTTTCTAGCTGATTTGGCTGTGGGTGGGCCTTTTCCACATGTTTCTAATTAGGGATGCAAGAAAAAGTAGGTATTCTGTGGCAACTCTCTTTTCCCTCTTTGCTATGAGACAGAACAACAGTGCCTTTGTGGTGACCTTTGTTGCGCTGTTTACATTTGGTGACCTGCCTGCATGCTCCCACTAGAGTGGATTCACCTCCTGGCTAACAAGGAGCAACCATGCTATCTCTTGCTGTGATAGGCCTTGGAGTCAAAAATTAAAATTAAAAGAACTCTCTGTTGTTCAGACACTTAATTTTTTTATAGATTTATTGAGGTCTCATGTATAGACCATAAAATTCATCCATGGAAAGTATACAATTCGGTGATTTTTAGTAAATTTATGGAGCCTCAGTCCAGTTTTAGAACTTTAGTTGGACTGATTTCGGAAATACCAACAATCGTAATTAGAATGCAAGTTGAGCTGAAGTGCCGAATAAAGGCTATCTAGGGAGGGGCCACCCAGGAAGTCGCTTGGGACATCTAGTCTCAAGCCCAGAGTACACAAAGTCCTGAGATTGGTATTTACATATAGGAAGGCTTTGCCACAATTTTGCTTTCCAAATGACAGGACCTCATTAAAAATACCGAGCAATCGTTTGCTGTAGAACTCCCCCACATGTCAACATCAGTTCCCGCTACCTGGTTATAAACTGTACAGGCAATGAGAACGTAAGCTCTCGGCGATCTTACAGGTCATTTTACACGTCTCCTCAAACGTTAAACCACTTATTCAGGTACCTCTCCTCACTGTGGACACTCAATGAAGCAGGTCCCTTCGAAAGCTAATAGCCTGGTGGCTTATGTGATAGTTTCAATATGACATCGTGAGTTCTGTGGCAGGCTGTATGGAATTGAAAGGTCATCTGTCAAGACTTCTTAGAGGAGACGTTACCTTGCAGAAGTCCGGGGTTCGGTTCCCAGCATCGTGTAAACAGCTTGCAGTCGTCTGTAACTCCAGTTCTGGCCTCTTCTGAAACTACGTGCATATAGTATACTTACATACATGCAGGCAAAATACTTATACATATTAAAAACATACATTTATTTAATTAATCATATAATAAAAGCCATTTCTTTGAGCAGGACATGATTCGTGCCAGGCTGGCAAGCTGGACCAGTTCCATTTGTCCAGTTCAGCCTGGCTGTGGACCTCTGTGCCCCAGCCCTGAAGTTCAATTTAGCATTATTCTTTCAACATGAAAAGGACAACAATGTCGACTGCTTGACTTCTAGAGTATAATCCCATACTTGAGTAGCTTTAGGAAAAAGATCTAATATGATAAAAAGAAAAAAAAAAAAAAAAAAAAAAAACAACGACTGTAGAAAGTATTTGCTTAGAAGTGCTAGGACCCTGCAGTGTGAATATTTCTAAATTTAGGATGGCAAAGAACCTAACATTGTTGGGAGATATTTGGAAAATAGAGACTAACCTTGGCTCCCAGTCAGAAATGGGATGTTACCAAGGGAGAGGGAGTTTTGTATTTGTTCACTGGCCCACCTTCTGTGTGGTCTTGTTTATGACATGGCTAACCTCTCTCTGGTGTTATTGTGAATGGCCATATCTTAGAGGCAATGGCCAATACCATTAAACAGTGCCCTTTAAGTCTCAAAGGTTAATTTCATAGTATTTAGTGGCGTTGAACCTGACAAAGAAAGTATTGTTTCATTTGAGGAATGTAATTTTTATTTTTATTTTTTTCATAAAAAATAAGGAAGAGAGATTTTTGGAAGAACATATCTTAGCCTATTGGCCTCTCTAAGCTAAAAAAAAAAAATAAGGGCTGGTACTCTTAAAATGTCACGTCTTAAATGTCAGCCTACTAATAATTATTTAGATGCCATAAGAGGGGAAGTCCCTTCCCATTGTTATTTTTTATCTAGACTGAGGTAAAATTTTTAAAAAAATTTTAATTGAAAAAATTCCGATGTGGGTAAGTGAATTTTTTTGAAACCAAAGACAAGAAAAGTCTATGAATTTAGAACTGCATTACTGAGAAATAACAGACCTGGAAATTGTGTGTGGGGGGGTTGTTTTGTTTTGTACCTTATTTTCCAGTATAGTACTAATTATGGATGGGGAGGATAGCTTAGGTTTGTCACTCTGCATGTTAAAAAGGGCAAGTTTTTGGACACTGTTAAGATTTGTCAAATAAAATCCAGGATGCTCAGTGACATTATAATTTTAGAGAAACCACACATAATTAGTGTAAACACATCCTGGTTATTACACTAGGATGTACCTATACTAAAAAATAAAATCGTTACCTGAATTACGTTCATTTACTGATTTTATTTTAGCCAGAGTCTCATGTAACCCAAGCTAGCTTCAAATTTGTTATGTAGCCAGGTCTTAAACTAATAATCCTCCTGTCTCTGCCTCCCAAGTGCTGGGATTACAGGCATGGGTTACCAAGCCTAGATAACTTACATTATCCGAAATGTAAATTTAATTGAGCCTTGTATATTTATTTTTGATAACCTGATGCTTTACGGTAAGGTACTTCTACAATTAAAAAAGAAATACTGCCCAAGAAGCCTAGGAAAACTTTTGACTGTTGAAAGTCACTGTCAAGCTTAAGCTAAAGCAAAATATGGCAGTGACATGCAACCTCTCATCCCTTCCACTTCATGTGGTTGGTTCTCAGGGGCCATTTCTACTGAAAGTGGCCTTCTTACTCATAGACACCTTGGGTGGCTGAACTGAATTTGTTCAAACCTGGGGCTCCCTTTCAAAGCCGAGGTTCTTGATCTCCTTAGAATAGTCCCGGACCCTCCTAAATTCTTGCTTCTGTAAACTCGGCCCAGTCTTGTGGGGTCCCACTAGACTTGTCTCAGAGAGTAGTAATAGCTGTCATTGACTGAGTGCTTACTACATTAATGCTTTCCCTCCGTTGTCTACATGAGTTTATCTGTTAAATCGATGTTATTTCAATTTCAGAAACAAGGAAGTGAAGGACAAGAGAGGTTTAGTAACTTGAGCCATCGAAAAAGCAGAGGTGGTGTAAGCATTTCAGGCGGTCAAATGCTGAATTCCTGCCGCTAACCACTGTGCTGCTCCAGGTCCTATGCTCAGAGCCCTGCTTTCCCACTAGCTCCCCAATCTCCTATTGCTATTAGAATTGTCCCTTTCTATCCTTATCCCTCATTGGGTAGAATTGATATAGAACTTCTTATCCGGAATTGGCCCTATGCAATCTTTGTCTGTGTGTGTCGAACAGTCATACAGCGAACGGACGAGAAACCTGAGCATTATAGCATGTTAACTTGAATGTGAAACGGAATGTTTTCTGTTGTGTATGAAAATGCTTAAACCATGAGAAACAGAAAGCCCAGGATCTTGTTTAATGTGTTTTCATTTTGCCATGGTTGTGGTTTGAATAGGAATGACCTTCATATGCTCAAGTATTTGAATGCTTGATCATCAGGAAGTAGCCTCTGTGGCAGGGATTAAGAGGAGTGGCCTTGTTGGAGGAAGTATGTCACTAAGGGTGGGCTTTGAGGTTTCAGGTGCTCCAGGCTGGCCCAGTGTCACACCCTGCTGCCTGGAGATCCAGTCGTACAGCTCTGGCACCTTGTCTGCGTGCACGCCACCATGTTTCCCACCGATGTTGACCGAGGACTAAACCTCTAAAACTGTAAGGCTGACTGTTACATGCTTCTCTTTGCAAGAGGTGCCATGGTCATGGTGTCTATTCACAGCAAGAGAACATTGACTGAGGCACCATCCTTAAAGAGACTGACGACTCTCCACAGAGCAGCACACTGTAAGTAGCTGCCAGCTCCAAGATGCGCTGACACAGAAATCACGTGACCGGTCAAAAATGGCTACTGCTGTAATTGCCCAGCCACTCTGCCCTCTCATCGTTCCCCTTGGTTAAGGGTTACCAAAAAATACATACCGCCAAAAACCATTTTCTTTTTAAATTAACAAATCCTCCTCTTGTTTACTCATTACGTAAAATGACGAGTGGGCATTTTGATCTTATTGTGTAAAAAGTTTTACTTGCTGCAGCTGGAGAAGTTCATGAAGTTAGCCATTCCATCATCTGCTATGGCCACAGAGTCCTTAAGTGTCAAAAATCTCCCTGGGTGGGGTCTACCGTGTATCACCATGGTATTTCTTAAACTTGTGGGCTGTGGACTCAAGGGTGTGGAGGATTTTCTTTCTTTGGGTCACGGGAGAACACTCTGAAAGCTTTCCCAGCCCTTCCCGGACTCACAGGCCTTCTCTCCTCTGGCTTTCTAAGCAGTATTGCTGCAAGCCCTGTGTCCCATGTCCACCTCAACCCCTGCACAAGCTCTGGCTTCTTTGTGGTGTTTCATGTGCTCCACCCCCAACTCAGTGTTTTAAAAAAATCAAGGCCATCCAATTCTAAAGAAAAAAAAAGGGAAGTGGAGCTGGTGAGGCATAATGTTACAGTCGACTTAGCTCTCAAGGCTGAAATGAAGCGCTCTCTCTCTCTCTTCTCAAACACTAGTAGAGCCTTGGTTTCCCCTCGCCGCTGGCCCTGCTCCACCAACACCCCTGTCCTTTACTAGCCAGCTTCCAACGAGGGTCTAATTTGGTCACTTTATGTACTCTGTTCCCTCCATTTGAATGCTGGAATTCAAGTGCCATGGGGGGGGGGAGGGGAACAGTTTAGTAAGTGGTGGTCTTAGTCGATTTCAGAGGTGCACAGGGAAAACACTGTCAATTAGTCCTTGCTCTCGGCTTTCTGTTGCCTCTTAAGCGGCTCAGCAAACATCAGGGTTTCATCCATAGTCAGCAGGAGAAGCAGCAGCAAAATAGACCTTTAAAGAGACCATTCCGGCTCCAATGAGTTAACATTTGCCAATCCCCAGGAAAAATACTTTGTACACAGTAAACACTATATTAAAAAAAATACATAAGTCTCAAAAAAAACAGCATAAAATAAGCAAAAAAATAATAGTAATTATCTTCTTTTAACCCATGCCTAAAAAACAAAACAAACAAACAAAAAAACATTTAATTTCTGCCTGATAGCTTATAGGTCTAACCTAGATGCCACTGGTAACTTGCAAGGGTTAGAATCATACATTTTGGACTTTCACTCAAGGATTTGAAAAGTCTGTCCAACCTCAATGCACTCCTCAGTGAATTTTGGCATCATTTCTATCCCAACTCCCCATTCAACTTTCCTCCCTTCCCCTTCAAATAAGTTTATTGCTCTTGCTGCCTTTCCCTCATGTGTCCTGAGTACTCTCAGGCTTCAGTTTAAGCACAAAGTGTTCTTCCCTTTAGGTTTTAAGTGCTATTGGGGTGAGGCCTACCTACATTTCTGATCTTCATGTCATTTTGCAAGTTCTGTACATGAAGTGATAACACAAGTGGTGGTTTCTAGCCATAGGTTTTGATTGTCTGATCTGAGCTTGGGCAGACTGGGAGAAATTTGTTCTAGATCTGAGAGGCAGGTTGCCTCCAGGTTTCCCAGATGCGCTCAATAGAAAGGCAGGCTCTCCCGTTTTGCGCTGTGACCGTTACAGCCCTCAGCACAGGCTCAGCAGAAAGAGCCGCTTTGAAGTTAGTGGGATGAGGGAATGCACTGGGAAATTGTGTGTGGGGTGATGGGAGCACTGTCCACAGGCAGAAACATGCACTGTTAACCTCGCGCGTTTACCGTGGAAGGTTGGTTAAAACGTACTTTGTATGCTGCCTCTGAAAAGGCATCTGCTCTGCTGGCTGAGGAGAAAGTAAGGGAACACACAGCCAGAGGAACCCTTGTACCGCTGTGCAAAGGGGCACAGCCGAGCCAAATGGGGAGAGCACCCGGTGCCTTGTTAGCTCTCTATAGCTGTCCAAGAGTGTACTCTGTTCTAGCCTATGCAGGACTTTCTGAATAAATAAATACGGAAGCAAATTCTGCCACTGCTGCACCACAGCACACACATCCTCACTGTCATAAATGTATGTGTGCAAGGGATAAAGCTTTCATGCAGCTGCGTACCCTCACGCGATGGAGATAAAGTTGGAAAACACAGTTGGGTGAATTAAAAAGTACTGGGTTCTAATCCCAGCAGTTGGGAGGCAGAGGTGGGGACAGGGAGGGTAGAGGCAGGGGGCATGTCTCTGAGTCTGAGGCCAGCCTGGTCTATAGTGGGAGGTGCAGAACAGCCAGAGCTATACAGAGAAACCCTGTCTTGATAGATAGATAGATAGATAGATAGATAGATAGATAGATAGATAGATAGATAGATAGATGAATACATAAATAAAAGAGTGCTCATGCCCTGGACTTGGGTACTTTTGTTGTTGTTAGCTGCATGGCTTTCATAACCTTCTCCAGTAGACTGGCCCTTAAGGAGTTCAGAAGGAAGGGACTGGGTCCCTTACTTTTAGCAGCTCCAGGCCAAAACTGCTTTCCTCTCCAGGCAGAGCACAGGAATGAGATAAACAGACCTTCTTGACTCAGAGGTAGATTCCTCAGGAATTCCTGAAGAGCCCGTGAGTTTGTGAAAGGGAGCAGACTGGAGGGATGTGGCATAGAAATGACACTGGTGTTAGTGTTGGGGGGCAGCCTGGGGCACTTGAGCACTGCTGTTGATGCCACTGACGACAAGTCTCGTAGAGACCCAGAGGTGTGAGCAGTCTTTTGCCCCTTCATCCTTCAGCAGATCTTTGCTAGTGTTTACTACAGACCAGATGCCGGCCACCGAGTCCAAGATCTAGGTCCACTGGACATGAAGCACAAAACAAACAAACAACAACAAAAAGGTGTCAGGGAAACCTAGCCTGCGTCAGAGAAAGTGAAGCACAGATGCCGGACATCCTCTCAGAGCGAAGCAGGAATAGAAACATCTGAATATTCAAGCTTCACCTTTAGCCATGAGCTCCACATGCTGAGAGAACATTAGGGAAGAGCCCAAAGGCCCTGTTTACCAGAGGAGACCATTGTTGAGTCCTTAGAAGCTACACAGGCAACCTGAAGCATCAAGGAAGACGCTATGAAGGAGTTGGCGCTGGTACATCCGGTCACTAGTGGCTTCTAGAGTTCACTAAGTTCTAGAGAGTGAAAATAATAGTCACTCTTGCTAGGATTTGACAAGTGCCCAACATCTCAGTAAATGATTGATGTACTTAGAGTACGGTTTGGGTAGTTCTCAAATAACATCCCGTTTTCTACTGTCACACCCACTGAGGTGATGTTAGGATGGATCATCCAAGCCCAGGAAGAGTTAGCAAATCCTGTGCTCTCAACACGTACACATCTGGACTGTCACTTGATGAGCCTTCCTTGTCAGCCTCCAAATTCTGTTTATCCCTGTTATCATGGACACCGCGGAGTCTTACAGTCAATTTCATAGTAGCTTGTCTTTGTCAAAAAGCCTATGTTTCTTACCCTACCCTTCTTTTTGTCTCTAATAGCTGCCACAGAGTCCAGCATACAGGTCTAGTTTGTGCATTGGTCCATTGGGGATGAATTAGCCACCTACACACCTAACCTGACACTGGGTTCAGATGGTACTGCTCTGGTTGTCAAGAGCATTTTCTGATGCTGTGAAAGACTCTACCTTATGCCTACATACCATGTAATAAAGTACTTCAGAGGGAGACTTTCATTTCATAGTGTGGATTAGTGGTGACTGCATCTCTCTTTTACTAACTGCTTCACTTTTTCATTTCTCCCCATTAATTTTCTTATCTCTGTATGTCTACTCAAATTTTCATTTCTTACAGATTATAAATGTCTCAGCTGCCTTTGACCTGTCTATTCATACATTATGCTCTACTGCAGCTGGTCTTCACCCTTGCAAGTGGTCTTTTTCATGTGAGTGATGCTCTTTGCTCCCATGCCTCTTCTAGGGAAAACTGTTTATGATGTCTATGGCTCTCTCAGGACAGCCAGCACAGTACCTGATCTGCCGCTCAGTGTTAAACAAGTGTATCCAAGAAAGGTCTATGCAAGTAGAGGCTAGGTAGTGGCAGTCAAAGACCAGTTACGAGATCAAGCCTTTGAAAGGGGCTGCAAAGCTCATACTGAAGGCTACTTAAGCTCCAGGCATCTTCTTTACATTAAAGGTGATCCCAGTTGAGCATTCCTTATGCAAAATCTGTAACTTTTGAATGTCAGCATAATGCCACCTAATTGTGACCCTGACTTCATAATCAAAATATAGGCACTATATTTATGTGAAATATCTTCAGGCTCTGTTTATAGAGTGTACATGAAGCACAAATGAGTCAGTATTTCCCGTTCGTATGAAGCCCTGACTGGAATGAATCCTTTCAGACACCCTTTAGAGTATTCTGTGTTCTGCCTTTTTTACACATCAATACTGTCTGTTCAAGATGACACAGAACATCTCAGTTGTTTTTTGTTGTTTTTTTTTTTAACCTGCAGTCCTTGAACTATATTTATATTTTGGTGTGGAGAAGGTACATAGCTTTCATCAGAGTGTCGAAGGGGAAGTCCACATTCCAAAAATAGGTCAAAACCTACCACAGAGACATCACCAGCGCTCTGCTAAAGAAAAGTGAGGCTGGGCATGCTGGTGCACCTCTATTATTCTAACACTCAAAAGACAAAGGCAGGAAGATTGAGGTCAGCCAGAGATGTATAAGCAAGTCTGAGGCCAGCCTGGGCGATATAGGGAAACTTTGCCTCAAGTTAAACACATAAATAAAAATAAGAATAAAAAAACCAAGGTGGGAGAAAAGCCGTGTACACAGTTGACATCCACAGCTGCAGTCCACAACTACAGCCTCCCATAGCACTCCATCTCCTGGACCTCAGACGTCCACCCCGTCACTCATGTCATCAGGCATTTTCACAGAGCTCACAGAGTGCTGTCCGCTGTGCCCGTTCTGAGGGCTAGGTGGGCAGGGCATCGTTCTTCCTGTGCAAGTACTCAGCGAGGGATTACTCTTGCCCACCTTCATCAAGGAGTAGCTGGGTAATTTCCGTAGCGTTATTAACTGATCTTACCAAGTGCTCAGTACTGTCCTGGACAGCATTAGCAAGTGCTGCCTGTTGCACCCCTAGTGAAAAGGACGGGTGGCAAGTTTTGACGACAGGCGGGGATTTGAGGGAAGGAAAGGGGGAAACCGGCTTGGACCATCGTGATGAAAGGCAAGCAGTCGAGGTTCCAGGAGTTTGTGTCCATGAGGGGTCATGGGTAGAAGAAGGCTTTCTTGATTGAAGACTTCCTTGTGCCTGGGCTTGGCCTGCCTTCAGTTCTAATAAAAAGTACAATAAAAGTCAGGACTAGACACAAAGAGAGGTACAGGTTGCCACTAGAACATTTTCTATAGCATAGTGACTCTTCAATGTAATGCTTTTATTATTATCATGTCAGCTAGAATGTTATCAGGAAAGAGATTGCATAAGATGGTTCAGAAGATGTGTATATTCAAGGGAGTATGTTCAAGGAGTGGGTAGGCATGAAGAAACTTCGGGACTGGACCGAGTTTTAGGGTGCTTACACGTGATCTGCATCCGCATCCCTGACTGAGGGTGACCTCCTTCCTGTCTCCTGCTAATGTTTTCCAGGGTCCATGCCCAGGAGAGTCCTACTAAGGTTATCCCAGTTCCAAATAGAGGGGGTGGGGTTGAGAAGGAACCAGAGCAGATCAGAACATCACGCAGGTGATGCCTGGCAACTCTGCTTTTATTTACTTATTTAGGGTTTTTGTTTGTTTTTGTTTGTTTGTTTGTTTGTTTGTTTTTGTAACAGTTCTGGCTGTCCTGGACTCACTTTATAGACCAGGCTATCCTCAAACTTTATCTCTCTCCCTGACTGCTGGGATTAAAGACGTGCACCACCATGCCCATCTTTTATTCTTGATTTTAGAAGTAAATGTATGTGCTTCCATTTTACCTGTTTGGGACAGCTACAATTTTAATAGCTTCTGCCCTAGTTATTACACTATCAAGTTGATGATCTCAGATATTTTGCTGTCTGATCACTTTGGTTTTGATTGTTTTTTCAGAGAAAATTATGTATAAATTTGCCTCTTGCAAAGGGAGTCACTCCATCTTCTTCTGTGTTTCTCTCCTCTGCTTGTCTTCTGTGTTTAGGCTGAGCGTATATTAATCTTTGGAAACATCCAGCATGGCACATCCGAAGCCCTTCTCAGCCAATGTCCTGTGGGAAGTGGACAAAAGTCCCTGGTTCTCTTTTGTTTTCAATACCAAAGGCCAGATTCCCCAGTAGGGTTATTTTTATTATTTACAAATATTTTTATAATTAACCAAAGACTCTACATTAGTGGTTCTCAACTTTCCTAATGATGCAACTTTTTAATAAGTTCTTCATGTTGTGGTGACCCCCCAGCATAAAATTATTTCATTGCTGCTTCATAACTGTAATTATGCCACTGTTATGAATCATAATGTCAATATATATGTATTTTCCGATGATGTTCGGAGGTTGCTACTCATGGGTTGAGAACTATTGCTCTACATGGAACCAAAGGTAAACAGACTGCAGTTATTTCTGTTTGTAAGTACTACAAGTGAATATGAATCTTCAAAGTATTATTAAAACAGAGTAGAATAATCATTAATTAAACATCAGCAAAAGTATATTTGCACCATAAAAGGTACAATAAAGTAAAATTTAATCATCTAGTACACATGATTATAGCACATTTGACATGTTATTTTTATTAGCTTTATGGTAGGATTTTTATTCTAGTTATTTCCTTGCCCTCATTTCTTTTATTATGAGTATTTGGCAAGAAAACACTTAAATCACTTCCACAAGTTAGCGTTTTCTGTTTAGACATGTCATGTACCTGCTAACTCTGCACTTCTTTTCCCGTGGAGTCTGTCCCTTCTTCCCTCCCCGTGGACACCACGTACATTAGTCTAGTCTTGTTCTGTGGCCAGCTGCCTGTTTTACTGTACTACTCCAAGTCACTGCAGAAGTTTGTTCAGAACATTCCTGATTCGGGCAACACAGAAATGTTCCTCACAAGCTTTAACCAGGCTCCCCTTCTTAATGCTATGAAATTCAAATAATTCTTAGGTTTCCCTCCATGATTCAGAGAGGACTTTATCTTCTCAAACCATCCTCTGCTCTCCAACCTCCCTCTCAACCCAACATTTTCACCTGTGCACTTGTGCATGGTGCTACCGTCGGCCGTAAGTGTTAGAGGTCCTGTGTTAATACTGAGTCGGTGCTTGGACTCTGCAAACCTTTCCTGATCATCCTATACCATGGACTCTTAGAAAGTCATGAGACACTAAGGATATGGAGGAGTGCTACGTTATCTTCTGCTCGACTCCCCAACCTTTAGAAACAGTAACTCAGCGTTCCTTTGGGGAGTTTTCCCACTCGACTCTCCATCCTTGTTCACATGTAGCTTACGCCATCCTCCAATGCTGTAAACTGTCTCTGATCATATCAGCTAATCAGGGTGTCAGGGATTGGCTTTGGAATGAATATATGGCCCAAGCTAAGAGCATGAAACTTTACTACAAGAATTTAGTCAGAATCACCAGGAAGAAGGACCCTGTACCAGTATACCAACCTGCCGGAACACGGCATGTAGCCACAGTTTGGAGGAGTCTGCCTGAGAATAGTAACATACTGCCAAGCAGAGGTCTGTTCTCATTCAGATGCTTGGTGGGAAGGCCTGTCCTTAGCCCTGCTGTTGCTTTGTCTACAAAAATCCACTTGAGTATATATGCACTAGCACTTATAACCCAGATTCATATCTGAGAAATCAACACTTTCTGCATCCACAGCCCCACCAACCCCATAAGCCTCTGTAGTAGTACTTGCTTCTTGTTTTGACAATTCTGAGGAAAAAAAAAAAGAAAGAGGAGAATTATTTATCTTGACTCACAGTTTCAGAGGTTTTAGTCTACAGTCTTTGGCTCTGTTGATTCCGTGTCCATGGTGAGATGGAACACCATGACAGTGGGAGTGTGAGACAGAGACACACTAGGACAAGATACAGCCTATAAGGACGCACTCCTGCAGCCTGCTTCCTCAGCTTGGGCTTTAGGCCCTAAAATTCTTGAAACCTCCCAGAATAGTGCCATCAGCTAGGAACCAAGCTTTTAATACATGAGCTTTGTTTTGGAGGGGGAGGGAGGGAGTGGTGAGGGGTGAACCGTTACAGTCAGTTTGAGCTGGGAATTCCAGAAAACTACAGAGAGTACTCTTTCTTTCCTTCGGTTTCAGAAAGCACAATGATGCATGCACGGAATGCAGGAATTCCAGGAGGAAGCTTGGGACTAGTAACACAATATATCGCCAGCTGTGTGGAACATCTGTAATTAAATGCAGTCTCCCACGGTATGGGGGGCGTTCAGGAGGACCCACCCCAACCCCCACAAATACCAAACTCATGGATGCTTAGACCTTGTACATAAAATGATGCAGTGTGTATATAAGGCACTTCCTCTTGCACATTTTAACTCATTTCTAAATTGCTTATACATACCTAATAGGATGCAAATGATATGCAAATGATTGCTCTACCGTAGTGATTAAGGAATGATTCGGTCTGGATGCATTTAGTACAGTTGTGTTTCCCCCAAGTATTTTCAGTCCACAGTTGGTTGAATCCGTAGACGCAGAACCTCCAGATACAGAGGATCTCCTGGAACTAAAAACCCTCGGGAGTCCAGATTTTACTTTCTATACACCATTCTAAAGAAGGTGACTAATTTTCAGTTTTAAATAAACTAAAGTTAAAGATATTTTTATACAGGAAATTCTAAGTAAAGGGTCAATTACCCCCTTTTTAAAACAGTACTTTAAGATTGAACTTCATGTTAGGCTATGTTCATAGAAGAGTGGCCTGGAAAGGAGGGCCTGCATTTTCAGTGTTAGTAAGGCGTTACCCAAATTATCATTCACTCTCACCCCCAGCTTGGGCTTCTGGGTTTTCAGAGGATGTAGAAAGCAATTGAAATGATGAAAAGATCAGATCTCTGAAGAACAGTGAAAGTGGGCTGTTTATTAGAAATAAATCAAATGATATGTGCGTACAGAAAGAGTTCTTTTAAGAAAAAGATGGCCAGATGTTTTCCGAATCCACTGAGCACACTAAGAGAAAATGGCCTAAGGCAGTTCCCTTAGACAAAAGAAGTTCATTTTCAAGCAGGTCGGATTCTTAAACTAGTGAGAGCTTATACTTAAGGTTCCTCTTCCCTGAGATTCTGTGGTCACAGAAGAGGGTGAGGGTCTAGCTACTTCTGTCAGAGCCAAGATGAAGGAACACTGGCTGGTCTACTCGGGATGTGCTTTTGCCGGGCGTGGCTCCCAGCACTCAGCACTCACCCGGGAAGAGGCAAGATACTGTGTGTGGACAAAGAGCATATCAGAAAAAAACAAAATACTAGATGTACAAAAGGGAAATACTAGTGAGTTTGATTTAAAAAAAAAAAAAAAAAAGGCAAAGCTTTCTGTTTTGTACTCTTTCAGTTTAGCTGCTGGGCAACATTCAGTGGGGAAAGCCCTGGTCTAGCTGAGCCTTGGTGCCAGCATTCTGGAATTGCTTAAGTGAATGGGCTCCATGTTGAGTTGAGGGCATCTAAAGTCAGCTCTGGCAGGGAGTGGCCACATTTCTTTCTGTGACTTCATTAGTCCATCCTAGACTCCAGACACTCAGGAAAAGAGTTTGCTTAGGAATTCATTCTCTTTTTTTCTACAGAATAAAAGTGTTGCCATTATTTTTGCTTGGCTGGATCTAAACTTATTTAAAAGCTAAAGTTTGAAAAAAAAAAAAAAAAAAAAAAAAAAGGAAACTTGCCTAAGGCTGTACGTTGCTCCAAATTGTTCTAGGCTGGTCAACCATTAAGTTCTATCCTGTGGCACCCAGCATGCTTTGTATAGTTACAAGCTGCCCTCCCTGCAGTGCTTCATGCGTCCACATATCCACTATTTATCTCCACAACGAGGTTCTTCAAATGATGGAAATGAACCATCATTTCCCCTTCATGGAGCCCACATGATCACTTGAAAATAATGTATCAGGGAGGCCTGCCAGCCTGTGAAAGACTGCACTGACCTCATCTTCTGTCATCCTGAGTGGGTTCAGGTGATGGTGTGAAGTTGTCCAGGTTTGCAGTTTTCAAGTCCCAGGGAATAACTGGGAAGAAAAATACCAATTTTGCAAACTTGTTTTTGAAGATTTGGATGAAAAAAGGATTTCACAGTGCGCTATTCATTCCTATTTCCCAACTGAACTGTGAAAAAAAAAATTAACTTAGAAACAAAAGCAAACAAGCAAAACACTCCTACACACACACACACACACACACACACAAACTGACCAAAATGTTTCATGTGATACACTTACCTTTAAAACATGGTGGGAACCAGAAGCTGGTTTCCAAATTTATTTCCATACTTGCCTTCTGAATCCTGTCTTGCTTCAAGGTATCAAATTCTCTCCCATAATTTCCTTTCAACAGAACCTACCATTTTACCCACCTATCCCCCCAAGCATAAATAGCTAAAACAGCTGCTTCTTTCATTCTGGTATATACATACAAACACAAATGAGATATACCTCATCCGCGTATAATATACATTTCTGCATATATAAACACACACTTTAGTCATTTATTTTTTAGTCGTTAATCAAAATAGAATTCATATTAAGAGTGCAGGCTTGACATTAGATCATTAGTTCAAGAAAACCCAAGGAGACTGAACTGCTTTTGAGAGTATTGTTTTCTTTTGAAGTCTCTGTGGGGTGTACAACTCTTCTCCACTGAGAATCGTGGGGACAGTGCTATGGAGCAGCCTCTGTGTTTATATATTAAAAGATCTAGGATCTCCCGGTGAAGGAGCTTAGGCCATCGATTGAAGACAAGATGTGGTATCTTTGCGTTTCTAAGTAGAGGCTCTCCCCAGTTAGCCCTGCTGCAGAGAAGCCAGCTACACCCTTTACCCCTCAGAACAATATTGAGAGTCAGCAGAAAAAAAAGCTTTCTTACTCTACTTTAGCTTCTTCTTTTCATCCTAACGTTTCGTAAGCTGAGGAAAAAGATTTTCAAGTCATCTCATCTCTTTCGAAACTCTTCCTTGAAAGATCAAGAGCACACCCTGACTGTATCTCCTTCCTCCTGGGACCCATGGATGATTGTGAACGGCTGGTCCATGGCTCTCCTTCCTACTCACGAGGAACTAGAAGCAAGCATCAAGTTAACAGACTGACCAGGATGGGGGTTAGGCAAACGAAGGGTGGCCAAGGAGCCTGCCCACCGGATGAGCTGGCAGTTGGCAGGCTCTCTCAGAGGTAGCTGCCTTTCCCCTTCCTGCTTTTACCGGAAGGCTCTGCCAAGAAGCCAGCCACTGACCTGGTGTCCCTTGGTCACAATCAGGACCTAGGGACTTTTTTGCCCATAAGAGGTTAGACACAGTCAAGGGGCTGATGGTGTATATGATTCAGTGGTTAAAGCCCTTGCCACACAAGCATGACAACCTCACAAAATCCCCAACATCTGTGTAAGCTCAAATATTCTAGTACACACTTCTGTCTCCAGAAGTTTATGAACTAGCTATACTGCCGTATTTAGCAGAAAAAAAAAATCAATAAGAAACCTTGCTCCAAACAGAGTAGAAGGCTAGGCTCTACGTTTGAGCTTGTCCTCTGACCTCCAGATGTGAACGCATATGCCTGAATTCACGCACAAAGATTGATGATGATGACAATGACAAAAATGGCGATGATGGAGGAGGCGGTCATTAGGTCTATCCTTATTATAATCTATAAAAGTTATCCGCAAATTCAACCACAAAACCTTGTATAAAAGTAGATCAAGGTAACCCACGCCTTGAGAGATGGCTTGTTGCTTAAGAGCACACCCTGCCCTTCCAAAGGACCTGGGCTCAGTTCTCAGCACCCACGCCGGGCAGCTCACAAACTCCTGTAACTCCAGCACTGAAGAGAATCTCCAGGGGACACTTCTGGCTTTAAGGGGTATCCGCACTGATGTGCACATAACCCACCCACGAACACAACCACTAATTCACATTACTTAAAATAATGCTTTATTTTTAATTTCCCCCAAAATAAGAAAATTAAAACTAATGCAGACATGACATGCCACGTTCCCCCATCGGTTTGGTAAAATAAAACAAATGTTGCTGAATTCAAGGAAGTAAGAGAGCAGAGTGGGCCGGATACCCAGAACCACCCAGCGGGTCCTACAAGGAAAGGCTTCCCGGCTGCAGCCCGGCCTCAAGGACGCTCTGTGCTTTACATGTCACGGTTCGTGCAGTGGAAAATGGCTGTAGGGATGGATGCCAATTTCTTGAAAGGGGTTGTTACTGGGAAAACAACAGGATTTTGTTTTTGTCTTGTGAACGGGGTCCTCATGTTAAGTCTCCTTCGTAGCTGAATCTGTTATACCGATACCACATCTGGAGACTTGATGCGTCATTTTAAAATATCTATGTTATAAAAAAAGTAGTTGAAGAAAATATAGGAGTAGTGTTTATGATACTTTTCTCTGTACCATTCAGCATTCAGCTTTTTCAGGGCCATAAAGATTTTGCCATGTACAGGTAGCTAGTACATGGCATTCCACCATCCTTCATGAGTTTCTGGTTTGCATCCTTCTGGCATGAGACCAGTTAGCTTTGGGACACATATGGGTATTCCCAGCACCAACTAGTTCCCTGCCCAGAGCTGATTGCAAGCTCTGCAAAAGCCTATGGACCTGGGAATTATAGAAGACATCCATAATCTTTTCCCTAGCCCTCCATGACATTTGACTTAGTTTAAGATATCTCTCTACCAATTTTATTGCCGTGGGAAGTCGAGGCTCCACAGGCTTTATCAGACTCAGCTGGCTACTGAAAGTGGCGTGAGCATCCTGACTACAGATTTTCTATGGCAAAGACTTTACTCTATGGGAGGTAAGGAAGGGACTAGAAAGGTTTCACTGCAGCAAGAAGGCACCCTCTGTGGGACTGAGATTAATAAGCCCTTATTCACTGAAATTAAGAAAATAAAAGAGAAGTGAAAACCCCTCTGTGGTTTCAAGAAGCAGGTTGGCTCAGAGGTTAAAGAGCTAAAGTGTCAATCAGAAGCCATGCTTTTGCCAGTGCGGCCTGGTTCTTCCATCTCGGGCTGGTTTACTGGGCTGAATTACTTCACCTCTCTGTGTCACTGGTGCTTTCACAGTGAAAGTGAAAATAATAATAGTGCCTATTTTGTTAACAACATGACCTGTGAGAATAGCAATGGCACCTCATGTATCCGGCAAATGTTAGCTATTATCATTATTACCTCATCTGTAGAACCGCTGGAGAAACCAAGGACTTAATAATATCCTTTCCATCTATTGCCTTACACCATGCGCTCACCTGTCAAGACTGTCAGAAATGTGGTTGTGTTGGACTTGGGTGAGTCTCCGTTTTATAGTCAGAAAAGTAAAATCGTGTATTTGCCCAAGAACAATGTTATAAATACACACCAGTGACTACAGTTTATTATTATTATTATTATTATTATTATTATTATTATTATTATTATTATTATTATCGTTTATACCACCCTTATTCAGCTTCTGGAACATACAGGGCTGGCTTTGTATGACAGGTAAGTTGCCAATGAAGTAGAGGAGGCAGTCGTTGGGGGTCTGATTGTCTGAAATCCAGACCGCTGTCACAGTGTGCTCTGCAAGCAATAAAGGTTCTGAGGGAAGCTGGTACCCAGCCTGTGCAGACATTTTGATATAAATGCCTTAAGCCTTAACATAAGATGACGCAGAGCTCGGCTTCTAGCCGATTTTATTCTGTTCTGTGGGTGAGGCCTCTCAGTCCCCAGCCACATTCACTTCTCATGTAGCAACTCTGAAAACAAACGCTAGTGCATGTTCATTCTGACAAGCCTTTCAGACTACAGCTGTGCGCTGGGAAGAATTCATTCTCTGGGCTTGCAAGGAAGCTCACTATATCGTTGCTTGTTCCTGGGTCCTAAACAATTTAATTTTTGAGACTCATGTCCAAGAAAAAGAGAAGTGACTCCCCACAAGTTTTCTTCTGACCTCCAAACCTATGTCCCAGGTACCCACGTGAATGCGCGCGCGCGCGCGCACACACACACACACACACACACACACACACACACATTAGATAAATGTAATAGTTTTTTAAAAAATGTTCTTTATTTAGCTGTTTTTAAAATGAGTTGTTTTGATTTTTTTTAAACAAACATTCCAGTATTTTTTTTCACCTCCTTCAAAAAGGATCCATGTTCTAGCCCTGGAATAAATTCCTTTGTCAAAGTAATAAGAGGGTGATTTCACTGAAGTTTACTTACTAATTTATTCCATAATTTGGGTGTTAATCTTGCTGTCAGATGAATGCAATCAGCTTTTGGACTGGATTTCTTCCTGGAACTAGGGGCTTCTAGCACATTCTCCTGTAATTGCCTCTTGCACACACCCAATGTCTCATTTTCATGTGGGCTCGGCCAAACCCATCACAACCTATAATTAGCAACTAAATAATATTTTTTAAAGATTTGATGCCATGAACAAAAGTTATTTGAGTTTAAAATGTCAGTTTATTTCATTTTGCTTTTTACTCTATGACAGGAGCTCACTAATGTGGCATAGACTGATCTTGGAACTCAGCAATCCTCCTGCCTCAACTTCCTGAGTGCTGTGATTGCAGATGAGCCCCAGCATATCCAGAATGGTAGCTTATTGATATGTAAGTCAGACAGTTAACTCTTTAGATGCTTAGGTCTTCCCTAAGGTAGATGGCTGCAGTTGCCTGATGTGGTCAGTGTGACATTGTTGTTTGTGATGACTAGAGTTAATCGTCAGCTCGACAGGATCTAGAACCCTAGGCCTCTGGGGCTAGGTCTGTGGGGGATTGGCTTAATTTGGTTAGTTGATGTGGGAAGGCCTGTTTTAACTGTGGATAGTGCTGTTCCCTCGGCAGGAATCCTGAACTGAATGAATTGGAGAAAGCAAGCTGAGCATAGCATTCATCATTCTCTTCATCTTGGCCAGCTCCTGCTGCTGTGAGAGAGTGCACCCTTGAACTGTGAGCCAAAAAATAAATAAATAAATAAACCCTTTCTCCCTTAAGCTGCATCTGTTGAGGTCTTCATCACATCAATAGGAGAAGAAGCGCAGATGTTATTTACCTTGGTCAGATAGGCCCTTGTAGGTGCCCCGCAGAAAGTCATCTGCTGCTTACCAGTTGCCATTTTGTGTATCATAACTCTTAGGCTGAACTTTTTCACCTTGCCATGGCTATATCCCAGACCATCTGTATCTGAAGGTAGCACAAGGAGAGTTTTGGTGTCTTTACAGACTTCTTTAGGTCATTCTGAGGCTCAGCTTGAATTAAGAGCCACCTTTGTTGTCTAGATTAAAAGTCATTTGTTAGCTGAAATCTATTCAATCTATCTTAACTCTTGAGAGTTACCACAGAGAATGAGGAGACTCACAACCCAGTGGATTAGATCCATGTGGTTTCATAAGAGACCAGAACTAGGATGGGCTTCCTCGGACGGGCCAGGGTGGCTAGCTAGTTTCTGTTCCTTACCCAAGTCTCTTCAACTCAAACCCTCATGGTGTCAAATAGCCACTTGATTCTGTATCTACATTCTTTTTTCTTTTTCTCAGCTGGCCAAAGCACATAGCCAGGTGCAGTCCATCCCAAGGATTTAAGTTCACCTGTTCATCCTTCAGTTTCCTAGCCTGGGCCAACTATATTTATCTAAATTTCTCAGGGTATCTTATTGACCTAGCCTGGGTAATATGTCTACCCTTTATCCAGTCAGATAGTGGGATGTGAACTGGCTTCCTCACTCCTAAAACCATCCCCTGAGTGTGTGGATACAAATTAAAGATTGTCTAAATATCTCACAATGTATTATACTGCTGTTTTGTTTTATGTTGTTTTATTGTTTTGTTTTATTTTTGAGACAAGATCTCATATAGCCCAGGCTAACCTCAAACTCACTATGTGGAACAGGTTGGCCTTGAACTCATGATCTTCCTTCTGCTATCTCCTGAGTGCTGGAATTACAAGCATGAACTACCATACCCATTCAAAATGTGTCCTTATACTTTCCATAGTCTCCATCCTTCCCCAGAACTATATTAAATAACTGTTTCTATTTCTGCCTTAGTGATGATGACATGACTTTGTGTGACAATCCTATTATATTAGAGGGATTTTCTTCCAGATGTTGCTACAAGGATCTTGAAATTGTCTTTCTCTTTCCCTGCCCCTTCTTTCTTTTATATATAATGACAACATCTATATGTGAAAGTCACAGTTTTGGGGCATCTGCCCTCCTAGACAGTAAAGTTGAAGAGTGTAAGTAGAATGGAAATGTCTGAATGCATGGGCATAGCCAATGTCTACACTGCATGTGCCTTAAGGGGACCGAGCTCACTTACCATGGAGATGCCAAGACAGAACTTTATAAAGCTCTTCTGCAGAGAAGGCTGCTGCTTTTTCTTTGTCCACACAAAGATTCCAAAGGGAAATAATAGGCTGGCAAGATGATGCAGCAAATAAGCAAGCAAGGACCCTTGCCACCAAGCCTGATAACCAGAGTTTGATCCCTCTACATACATAGTGGATGGAAATAGCCAACTGTGAGTTGTCATCTACACCACACACACATCAATAGCAAACCTAACTAAGACAGCTAGTATTCAGTAACCTTACTTATAGTATATTCTTAGCATTTTTTTTAACCAGAAATGACTGGATTTATTCTGATAGAATGAGAAAGTAGATAACCTTTTCTCATTCTCTCCTTTTCCATCTAGCCATATATGGAATGGGACAAAGGAATTCAGAACTTGGCTCTCTAAGAGCTCTGATTTGGTAGAGAAAGCAGTCATAAATGTATTAGGCCAAGAAGGACACATTTTGACATAGACTTGGAGGGTACAAGGGACTTGGAGTCCTCATGTGCTCCATCTCATCTTTTAGTACCAGAGAGGGGAAGCAGGACTCATTATGAGTCAATCAGAATAGCTTAAAATTATGATTTTGCTAATAACTTGGCCCTTCAAGGAAGGTGGGAAGCAAGGCTTTTCATGTAGGGGAAGTGATGTGCCATTGAAGAAGCCGTTGAGATGATATGGGAAGGCAATGCTAAGGTAAAACAATGGTCAGAAATGTATTCGGATTGAAGATGAGCGTATTGATTCAAGGACAAAACAAAACAAAAACCAAAGGGGGCTGGATTTCAGTAAATTGTAATGCACCATGGATAAAATAAATCATAGAGCAGTCAACAAGATGTAGAAGTTAAAGCTACAAGTGACAGTTGGTAAAATGGTGAAATCGTTCACCAATAAACAGCACAGGTGTCATCCATAGAGGAACCGGCAATTCTTAGAACGTGTCTTCAAGTGTAATGCAGGAAGTCTTTGTGTATTTTGTGTACACCTAAAAACCTAGTTACTCAGGTTGAAAGAACGGTAGAGCCAATCCTTAAGTAACGTTCGTAAGTCATTCATAATTAATGTTAAAATCAGGTCCCAGGTGCAGTGGCATTTCCTGCCTAGTATAGGTTGGAAAAAGAGGGGTCTGCAGCCAGGGTTGAAGCAACCTGTGGCCCGTTTCTGCTGCACTTCATTCCCTGCTGCCTGATGTCTTGGTCCCTGTTGCTTTGGTTCTCATCTGCCGCTTTTGCATGTGGCAGCAAAATCAGCCTCTCTGACTGCTACGCTCAGAGCCTCAGAAAGCACGGGGGCCCTTTCTTCTCTGACAATAAGTCGACACCGCGTGTTGGCTCTCAGAATCACTCCTCTGCCTCTGAGGCGTGAAGACAGGGCCTCCCAAGGGTGAGGGCAACTCTCCTGAGGAAGGGGTCTACTGTCAGAAGTGCGGAAGGGACATGAGTCAAGCGGAAAGAACACCTGTCCGTCCATACGTTACACAATAGCACACAGGTCCCTTTACATCCTGTGGCGAGTGAGAAACCGTCCCTGATGGAAAAGCATTGACTTGATGTACTGTAGGCAGTGGTGATCTGGCGAAGAGCCGCTTGGTCAGCCCTTGTCCTCCACCTGGGGCTTACCAGTGCAGCTAGACTAACTGGCTGGCAAGACCCAGAGACCCTTCTATCTCTGCTTCTATAGTGCTAGGGTCGCAGATACACGCGGCAGAGCCTGGCCTTTTACATGGGCTCTGGGCATTGAACTCTGGTCCTCATGCTTGCATAGCAAACGCTTGCGCTTGACTGACAGTCATCTCTCCAGTTCGCACTTTTTGAGACTTACAATGCGTTATTGTATTCACTCTGAGAAATCTGGCATTACCCACACTATGCAGTATACCCCAAGGAAAAGTTATTCCTCGTGTTTAGTTGAAGATCTGGACCTCTATCTCCACATTCCCTCCCTCAGCACGGATAACCACTATTCTGCTTTCAGCTTCTAACCTCCACACATAAATGTCAACATGCCAAGTCTGTTTTTCTATGCTTTGGCCTATTTAACATGACATTTGCTAGCTCTGTACATTTTGGTACAAAGACAAAATTCCTTTGTTTCTTTTTTGTTTTTTTTTTTTAATTCAAACCCAATTTAACTGAACTCTGCATCTTATTCCACAACTTGCTCGTTTCAAATCCCATTAAATTTTTTTCTCCAAAGAGCTAGAAGACAATAGGAGAAAATTTTGGAGCACTATCCAGTTGGTAAACAACAGTCCAGTATTTTGAGATACACAAGATATTAGATATCTAACTCAAACCTCAAACCTCAAGAAAAGGGTTTTGCAAAAATTGTACGTTTGTCTTTGAGTATATTTGGAGAATAGAGCAGAATCTAAAAACAGTGACATTCTGTATATTATTAATTTATACCTCATCTCTTTCCAAAACAGATTTTAGTGGCTTCAGCTTTGACACGGTAATCTCATGCATGACATTTGAAAGCCACAAGGACAGGGAAAGACTCTCCCCTGGTACCCTGAAGCACAGCTTCCTTTGATATAATCAGGAAGGCACAGTCTCCTTTAAAGTTCTGTGTTATTTTAAAACAAAACAAAACAAAACAAAAAATGTATTCTTTTATTCCTTTGCCTGGCGAGTCTCTCCAGTAGTTATCCAGTCAACCCAACCAGAAATGAGCTTAACTCCCCGGTGGCCCTGCCTGCCTACTCCTCCCCTAAGCTTCCCTCCTGTTCTGCTGTTTGTCCAGGTTTACACCTTCAGCTTCTCCCACCTGACTAGTTTGACCGTTCAGCTCTGTATTAGCTTGTGCCCTGCCCTGTAATCTCCCTTGCTCCAGGACCAAGTGTTCATTCTGACCTAATGGTGTGCTCGTTTCACTCCCATGCTCCTCTTGGTATCTTTTCCTTGTCTCTAGGATTTGGTTGAGACTCTTGAGCATGCTCGCAGGACCCCGAGGATCTGCCAGCAGCTGAGCGTCTCTCTGAATGGTCTCTCCTTTGCCTTATTTCTCCGTCACCTCCGTCCGAACACTGAGCCATTTTGTGTTACTGATCTACTGGCTTGTAACCTTTTCCTACCTTGCCTAGTCCCCAAAGCAGACTCCATGTTCAAAACTCAGTGACACCTCCTGGGCAGAGCTGTTTTGAAAACCCACTCTCTAAAGATCAGGCCTTCTCTTCCCATGTTTTCCTCTGTTCAGGGGCCTGTAAACTTTCTGTCATAGTATTTTATCTTCACTGGAGTGAATGAACATAGGAACTAAGGCCACACTGTGCTGTTTCTGTGTCCTTTGCTTAGAGCATTTCACCTGACACATTTGCAATACTCTGTAAAGGTTGACAAAGCCCAAGTTCATATGCACAGACAAATGATTTCGGACCTTTTGTCAATAGCATTCTTTCTACTCCCATAATTGTGGAGAAACGGATCGGCTCTTCCCACACAGTGGTTGGAGGTCCTGTGTGTTGCAAAGATCTGGCTCACGAACAGTGGCAGGCTCTCAGCTATTGATAGTAGCATCAGTTCCTTGTAAGGTGCAGAAAGGCTTCTTCTTCCATCTTTGGTCTTTACTATAATACACAGAAAGACTGCATGGGACTCCAAGACTGAGGCCATCTGTGAATTGAGAGGGGGCTTCAAAACTTTAGGAAACCTCATCCTTGGTCAGCTCAACTTTGTACCTTCCCAGGGCACTGGTAAGATAAATTAATCACTCGATGTTCAGGCCAGGCTCTGAAAATTGATAGGGCAAGACGGACATGAAGAATGCTGTTAAAATCAGCGAGTACCAAGTGGCCATTGCAGAGTCACACCCTGAGAGGCTAGTCAAGAGAAAGTGAAGACATTCCTGAAACACAGCCATAGCTCTTGCTGTCACTGCAACTCAGATGCCTCCTGTGACAAGTTCTGATGGCAAAGTTATTTAAAAACATAAAATAAAGTGTAAAGCACAGGAGATTTTTTTTTAAAGCCTGCCACAGTAGCAAGTAATGGTTGAAAAAAATACGTCAGAGTTAAGTACAGCAATGGCCTAAATCAAGAGATTGCAGCTGGTGCCTATCGGGACCAGTATCACAAGATTTTCAAGCCCAGGAAATTGTTTAATAAAAATCAACGTTTCTCACTTGTGGTTCTTTGTGATCTTGGGTGTAAATAGGTTGTGCCTGACTTAATGGCCTGCGGGAAAACCTACAAAGGCTCTGTATGTGTGGCTTCTGTATAAACACGAGGGCATTTAACTCACTGTGCTCCCCTAGGCTTAATGCATAAGGACACAGAAAAGCAAAACTAGAAACCGAAGACTGCCTTTATCTCACAGTAGAGATCAGAGGGACCAGAAAACCTTTCTGTAAAGATCCCAATAAAGATTTTAGGGATTGCACATCAGATGGCCTTTGAAGCAATTCCTCTCTTCTGCCTCTCTTCTGCACAAAAGCACCCACGGGCTTTTGAACAGTTAAGCATGGGTGCGTTCCTGTGAAACGTGAAGGCCGAGAGCTTGAATCTCACGCAGTCCCCACATGTCACAAATATGTTTCTTTTGTCTTTGTTCAAATAAAAAAAAAAGAAAAATCGTTAAAAAAAATTCTTAGCTGGGTGAGCCATATAAAAACAGGAGGCAAGCCTCCACACATAGAACACTGGATAGTTGTCATTATTGTCCCTATAAAGCCTTGATCTTAGTCTGTTTAAAGCTGGCCATCACCACCACATACACACACCACCCCCTGGGGAAAACAAAACAAAACAAAAAAAAAACCTGTTTTATCCTGTGTGGAAGCTAAGGGAATTCCTCTTTTTCCCGTTCTGAAGAAGCTGGTGGGTACCCTGCATGAACGTGGCAAAGCCAAGTTGTTCACCTTGGGTTTTCCAAACCCTCAGAGACTAGTCTACATTTCAGACAGCCTGGGTGATGAGTGAGCCCCTTGTGTTTCCCACAAGGAACCCTATCCCTTAAGCATCTGGGTCCCAGTCACATTTATGCATGGAAAGGCTAAGTGAAGTCTATTAATATCCTCGCTAGAAAGAAAACTATAAAATTACACAGATATGCAAGCGTGTGTGTATTCTGCAATTCAAAGTGTAGTCAGCAGAAAAGGCTTGCACACTGTTGCATGGAGGAAACCGGTGTCTTTGAAATAAAATACCCTGCCATTGGCAGATCCAGGCTTGAAACCCGGCTGCAGCTTTTAGCTTCCACCACGTGTTTACATTGGAAATCTCTCTGTGCACATATAGAGTTTGTTCTCTTATGAAATCATGTCTCTAGGGAAGGATAATTTAAAGCCATTTCCGTTTGTTATGTCTGAGCTGAGCTAGACTATTAGGGCTTGTTAACGCTGGATAAACTTGAGCCCTATAACTGCCTTCATCTGCAGATTATAGAATCTGTCCAACAAATTGCATTCTGATGTTCTCAGAATGATGGCTCAGCAAGCAGGGGTCTTTTAATTTATATTCTATCACCACAACTGTCTTAGGAGCCGTGATCCTGACTTTTCATGCTCACTTGGTGTAGCAGAGATGATCTGTCAGAGGGCCGAATCCAGCGGTGATCGAGATACTGAACTCCATATGCATGCTTCTATAGCAGAGCAGGCAATAGCTGGCAGCAGAAAATTGCTGGCGAAGCATCTGTCTTCAGCGTGTCTCCCTTCCCCCAGGTCACAGCATAAATCAATGCTAGGTCCACCGAAATAGCGTGTGTGGTCTGCGCTTAGAAATTTCATTTGAAAATTATATTGTGGCAACCATGAGACAGAGGGATAAACTACAATAAGTTTCTCTCAGCTAGTGTTTAAGTAAACACAGCTAAGTGAAGATAGACTTAGTGAAGGGGAGGTGGTGGCTGACCCAGGACGTTCAACTCCCTCCATTCATCAAACCCACCGAGCTCGCTTGCTGTGATGCTTACGCAGAAGGCTAGAGCTTACTGCCACTCACAGACCAAGATGATCCAGAATGAAAACTACCATCAGTCTGACTTTGTTTGTGAAAGAACCTACCAGAATTTCTGGCACAGCTTTAGCGAAGTCGTGGGTGGGGTGACATAGGTGACATGTGCCAATGGAGTGTGTCAGCCCCCAGCTCGAGAGAAGGAATCTTTTCCTTATGGTTCCACTAAATTCAATTTTAAAATAACCGAGGAAGGTGCTGTTCCGGGCCCTCATGTTGGTGGTCTAGCTGGCAGTGGGATACAGAGATGGACAAGACATGGACCTTGCTGAAAGGCAACTGTGTGTTTAAGGCACTCCGGTCTAGACCCAAAGAACGTCCGAAATGGAGGACAGGCATGAAGGAGTGGCATTTGGAGTGGGAATAGAGTTTTAACTTATAAGGGAAAGAATCTGCTACACTAAGGGAACAAAAGCGCAAACACTAGAAAACTACAGAATATGTGTGTGGGGAATAACTCCTGTTCCTCCTTCGTCCTTTGCTTGTATGAGTTAATGAATGCCTGAGGTGAACCAGACAAGCGTGGCCTCTACCCACACAAAGCTTATAGCCTGGAGGAGGAATAAACATGAGTCAAAGGACCCTCGCCTCTACCTCAAAGGAGATGGATACACTGAGGGGACCAAGAGCTCTGGGAGAAAGTCAAACACACTTCACGGGCCTTCCCTAAGGAAGGGGAGTAGGCAATGGTGAGAACATTCCACGTACACGGTGTGTAAGAGGCTAAAAGAAAGTGAGGTCATGCGGTGTGGACACAGGGACTGGAGTCAGGAGGCGGTCCATGGTGGAGTGTTGTCTTCACTCAAAAGCAAATGGAAACTATTGACCTGTTTCCAGCACCAAAATGGATTAGGAGATGAGATCTGCTTGTTGGAAAGAGAAGGGATTAGATAGGTAAGGGAGAGCCTTGGGAAGCAGATGTAGTTGTCCAGGTAGGTGATGCTGTTTGCACTGAGGTGTTGTGGGGAATCATGGCTTGGAGTGTACCTCAGTAATAGAGCCTTTGTCTGGCATATTCAGGGCCCTTTGTTCCAAAATGTGCAGGGGTCGGGGAGGGACTACGGAGAAGTGCAGGGAGTGAATTCATAGTCTGATCATTGCCTTGTCCTTGGGGTTGTTGTCTGAAGTAACTTTCTGATGGTGTAGAGAGGTCTGGGCATGTGAGAATCATGTTTCCCTTTGGGGACTATTGAGCCATGAGAATAGATAAGTAAATATTAACTGAACAGCTGATAGAATTAGTTAATAGATGAGCCCAGGGTCTCTGGGGCATGTACCTAAATCATGTATACATACTACACTAACCTCCTGTGACGATAATACAGAGTGTGTGTGTGTGTGTGTGTGTGTGTGTGTGTGTGTGTGTGTGTGTAAGCGTGGAAGAGAGAGAGAGAAAGAGAGATAGAGAGAGATCCTCTCTTATCACCATTTCCACAAAACAAACTAACTAAATAAAACTAATGCAGGGCTGATGACTTCCTGACCATGAGAGTTCATATAAAAATATTAGGAAAAGGAGCTATATCATAATCTTAAAAAGAAAAAAAGGGGCCATGGTCCTTACTGCTTATGGTTTTAAATACTGATGATGTCCTAGTATAAGAAATTTTTATATCACTGAAGTTTGAGGCCAGGCTGGGCTACATTGCAAGCCCCTGCTTTAAATAAAATAGAGAAAGAAGAGAACAGTTCCATATGAGTGCTTCTGGCACTTAAGAATTCTGGTAAAATGAACTCTTTGACTGAGGGACCATGATGGGCGCAGTGAAGAGCATATTGTCTTTGTGGAGTGTAGACAGCCGTCCAATGGACCCTGCTCAGGGATGGTAGAGTTGGCTTTTTTTTTTTATTTTATAGATTTATTATTCTCTCACCTATTACATCCTGACTGCAGTTCCCCCCTCCTCCTCACCCCTAAGCCCTGCCCCCTCCACTCCTCCTCCTCTTCTCTTCAGAAAAGGGCGAGCCTCCCAGGGATAGCAACCAAACATGGCATAGCAAGTTGCAGTAAGACTAGGCACCTCTCCTCACACTAAGGCCGGGCAAGGCAACCCAGTATGAGGCACAGGGTCCTGAAAGCAAGCAAGAGTCAGAGACAGCCCTACTCCCACTCTCAGGAGTCCCACAAGAAGATCAAGCTACACAACTGTAACATAGATGCAGAGTGGAGGGACTGTAGCCATCCCAGCCCTGGCGAACATGGCTCTGGCAGGCCTTGCTCTTCTCCCCTTCCCTCTGCCTTGCTAAAAACCATTTGATTATATTCCTAAAGCTAACCAGCAAGCTCTGTTCTCTTATTTGACCATTTCCTCCTCCTGAGGCTTACTACCAAGGTCCAGTTATCAAAGTATTGAAGTCCGGCAATCAAGAGCCCCCTTTGGCTCACCTAGTTATTATGCCCAATTAAAATTAAACACCTCATCCTAACACAGGGTTCCCCCCTTTTACCTTTATAACCCACCATTTGTCTGTGGGCCCTGTCTGTTTCCTCTCTATCCAGAGGCAGTCCTTCCCATCTCTCTTGTCCCCTTTCCCTTCTCCCTCATCCTCTGTCTCCTGTGTTTGTCTCTTATGCCCTTCCCTTTGTCCCTCTGGGGCAAATAAATCTCCTTTGTGCTGAGAATTTGGTCTTTGGGTCCTGAGCCCATACCAATGTCTTACACAGAGGGCCATGGAGACTCTCTGGTTGTCAGTTCAGTGTCTGCGTGTCCCAAAGAGCCCCTGTTATTTGGTTCTGTGGGTTCGCTTGTGGTGTCCTTGACCCTTCTGACTCCTACAATCCTTCCCCTTCTTCAGCAGGGTTCCCCAAGCTCAGCCTAATGTTTGGATGTTTGGGTGTAGGTCTCTGAATCTGTTTCCATCAGTTGTTGGATGAAATCTATCTGATGACAACTGGGCAAATGATTTTATTTATATATATATATATATCCCTGAATTAGTTACATTTCTCATTGCTATTACAAAGTATCTGACCAAAAGCAACTTAAGGTAGGAAGAAATTATTTGGGCTTTTCATTAGGGGTACAGTCCATCATAAAACGGAAGTCATGGCAGCGGGAGTGACTCATGGCTCTGTCAGCAGAAGCATCAGGCTGCTCGCTCATATCTCAGTGGACCAGAAAGCAAAGCGGAAGAGACCAGGGTTGGAAGTGGGGCCTCACTGTAACCTTAGGACAACCCACTCCCAGTGACCCACTTCCTCCAGCAAAGACTGACCTGTTAAAAGTCCCGTAATTTCTAAAACCAGCCTCACTGTCAGGGACCCAGTGCTCAAAGACAAAAATAAGTCTTTAAGGGGCGTTTCACATCCAAACCATAACTTTCCGTAGACTCACGGCCATCTCATAATGCAAAATGGCTTCAGTCCAGCATAAAAGATCTTGACATCATGCAGTAGCAACACTTTTTTGAGTGTTCAGAATCTCTCCTGAGACCTGAGGCCATGTCTTAAATTAACTCCTGTTTATTTCCAACATCCTACGATACAGAGTTAATGAACTTTCCCATTTCAAAGGGCAGAATTTGGGCTTAGAAGGGAAGAGCTGACCAAAGCAAGACTGGAACTCAGCGGGGGTGAGGAGGTGGGGGGTGGGGGGGGGACACTAAATCCCACAGCCCCACAGCCAGCATCTCCTACTCATGGTGGATTCATCTGGCCTCCAACAGGCCTGGGCAGCCCCACCCTTACAATGCTAATGCCTGAAGCACTCTTGGCCTCTCTTAGGCTGCCTCCACTGGTATCTGTAGCTGTCCTTGGAGGACATACCACAGTTCTGGCGTCTTCAGTGTTCCGGGTCTTCACTGCAACTTGGGCTTCCCCCACACAGCTTCATGCACAGCCCTCTCAGGGGATGGTGCAGGGAACCCAACCCTGCTACATGTGCCTGGCTTCCGTGGCTTTCTGGAACCTCGGTCTAAGCCTGCACGACCCTGTCACCCTTTCATTTTGTATTTCCTCAAAACCAGAACGTTGTGGGTGGTGCCAAGTTCTGCTTCCAGCTTGAGATAGAGTCGGCCCCCATCTGCCCACAGGTGCAACAACTTCCAAGTACCCAGGAGGGTGAAGCTGGGAAAGCATTACCTTGGTCAGCCCTTGTTAGAGCACTGAGTGTTCCACTTCGTTCAGACACTTTTCTCTCTTTTTGGCACTGTGTGTGTGTGTGTGTGCGTGCGTGCATGTGTGTGGTTTTTCAAGACAGGGTTTCTCTACAGAGTGAGCCTGGACTCGCTCTGTAGATCAGGCTGGCCCAAATCAGAGATCCACGAACCTCTGCCTCCCGGAATGCTGGCAATACAGGCTTGTGCCACTGTCACTGGCTGGCGTTCTCAATTTAAATGAAGGTTTTCCAATTACATTTGCACTGTTACACACTGGACCTTTCAGTGAGGGAAGCCTGGTGGGGCTGTGGCCCTCAAGGTATCATTCCACTAGTTCCAGTGCACGGGGTAGAATCTTCGTTCCTCCTTCCTCCTCCTCCATGTCTTTTTTTTTTTTTTTTTTTAATGTGTGTGACCAGAGTGTGCTGTGTGGGCGTACCTGCACACACATGCACAGAGCAGAGGACAGCCCTGGGAGTTGTCCCTTAGGGACAGTCCACCATGTTCTGTATTGTTTTGCTTTATTTTGAAACGAGGTCTCTCTGGAGCCCATCAAGTAGACCGGCCCAGCAGGCCAGTTAGCTCCAGGGATCCACCTGTCTCTGCCTCCTCAGTGTTCGGATTGACAAGGGTGCGCCGTCAGGTCTGGCTTCGATTGTTTTAATGTGGATTCTGAGGATGGAAATCGGGTCTTTTGCTTGCAAGCCACTCTAGTGCTGGGCCACCAGGCCCCTTCGGGTTTCTTCTTGATTGCACCATTCTCTTAAACATTAGCTGCTTTTTCAGCACCTGCCCTACCTGTAGTTTTAATTGAGTTCACAAGCTTTTCCTTATTAAGCCGTACATTGTTCACAACTTTTGTTTCTGCTTTTTGCTTCGAATTCTCTCTGTAAACTTGACTTAAAGACAGGAACAGTAGCTGTGCCATAGCCAAAGTGCAGCACCATTTTTCCCACCAGCTCTGGAGAGATGGCTCAGGGGTTAAGAGCACTGTCAGCTCTTCCAGAGGTCCTGAGTTCAATTCCCGGCAACCACATGGTAACTCACAACCATCTATACTGAGATCTGATGTCCTCTTCTGGCGTGAGAGGTGTACATGCAGATAGAGCAAGCACTCGTGGGTAAAATAAATAAATAAATGAATAAATTTCTCCCACCACCAAGTTAGCCCTTTACTAAAAAAAAAAAAAAAAAAAAAAAAACTTTGTATTGATTCTTTGTGAATTTCACATCATGCACCCCAGTCCCACTCATCTCCCCATCTCCTCATATTTGCCCATAGCCCTTGCAGCCTCCGCCCAAAATAAAACACAAACAAACAAACAAACAAAAAGCATCTCGTCACAAAAGCTGTGGTGTGTTGGTGTCCCACAGTGTACCACTCCATGCACACATCTTTAGTTGCAAATGTTCATTACAATGAGTCATTGGTCTGATTCAAGGCCTCTGGCTTCTAAGACATCATCAATACTAGGTCCTCATCAGGACTCCTCCCAGTTATCCTGTAGTTGTCCTGTGTCATGGAGACCCTGCAGCTTTGAAACAGCGAGACTGGCCCTTTCACACATGTCCCAACCATTTGCAGATGATGCGGATTCTGGGATGGGCCAGTCTAGAGCCCTGGATCTCAGCCTGGATGATAGCTGAGCTGGTCAGCCTGCTGACTCTCTCATGCATACTACCGGGGCAAGCTCTCTGGCAGCTCCGGCTAGGACACCCTGGGCTGCCGTTGGCAGGAGGCAGGGTCATCTCGCATGCCCTCTGGCTGGCTCACCAGTACACACGCCTCGAGAGCCAGCTTTACTATGCTTCCCAGTCAAGATTCAGGGCCCACTCTCCCAAATGCTGCAGACTGTGAGGGCCTGGGACAGCTCTCTCATTTTCACAACTTGGAGCCGGCTCCCCTGTGCTTTTGCCATCAGGACCAGCTCCAATGTGTTACCCAGGTAAGATGCAGGGCCCTCTCTGCTACAGCCAGTGAGAGAACAGGGCTAGCTTCCCTGCTCTCATGATCCCAGGGTTAGCACTCCTTTATACTTCAGGTAGTGAGAGAGGTAGGGAGAGGGCATCACTCCTATACCCATACCACCTCACAGCAGACAAGTGGCAGAGCCAACTCCCCCATGCGGTAGCCCTCAGGGCTCACCTGTACCCCTACCACCAGGGTCAACTCTGCTGTGCTGTCCAGGCGAGGTACAGGCCCTGCTCTCCCGAGTGCTGCAGCTGGTGAGGGGCAGGGCTAGCTCTCCTGAGCACATGACCCTGTGGGTAGCTTTTCTGATTGCTCAGAGGTGGGAGAGGGGGGGGGGTCATCACTCTGTGCCTGTGTCACCCGACAGCAGACAAATGGCAGAGTCAGCTCTCCCACACTCACTCCAGTTACACCATTCTAGCACTTGACTAGCCCAGAGTTCCAAACTCTTCCACATTCTTCCCCCATACCACTTCCAAAAGCCTAAGGACCACTTGGTTGGTTTCCTTGAAATGGTAGCAGTGACCCCCCCTCCCACTTCTCTGTTCTAATAATCTATATTAGCTTTTTTTCTCCTTGTCACCTTGACCAAATACCTGACAAAAGGCAGCCAAGTGATGAAGAGTTTATTCTGACCCATGGTTTGAGGGACCATTGTAGCATGGCGGAGAAGGCATTAGTTACAGGAGTAACTTGTGATGTGGTGGCAGGAGTGGGAGGCGTCATGTGTTCATCTCAGCAGACTGTAAGTCAGAGAGAAGGAGAGGGAGTGAAGAAGGGAGGGAGGGAGGGGTGCAAGAGAGGGAGAAGGGGGAAGGACTGAAGCTAGAACCAAGACTAGGGTAACCCATAAGGCCCACTCCCAGTGACCCTCTTCTAGCAAAACCCCAGCCCTTAAAGTTCCTCAAACCGTGCTGAGGACATGTCACCCCCAAGCCATGGCAATATCATCTTCAGTATGGCTGAAGTATCATCATTTTTCAGGGCGTAACTCTTTTTCTTCTCTTAACTCTTTGTATTCTATTTAACAAATATGAATGCATATTTATCAAGTGCCCCGTTAGCTTCAGTATCTTCAAAGTAATATGGACATTTAAAAATTCATCTTAATATTGTCCGAGACTCAGATATATTGCCCAAAAGGCTTAGCTCTTCATTTTGTTACCAGTTCTGGTGTGAATCTGAGAACACAAGAAAGTGAAGCGGCACTTGGGCTGTAGGTCTATTCGATTCTCTAATGTAATCTAGTCCTCTGTCTCCTGGGCATTTTATCTACCCTCTCCTGTTCCCAACATTAACAAACTCTCTGATTCCAACTGGCCATGGTTGTCATCCTGGTTCTCTCAGAATCAGACAGGTTTGCTGTTGAGATAGGAGTTTGAGTCGCTATTATTTTTTTAATCCCAGTAAAAATAGATTAATTTTTTTATTGTTTTCTAATTAGGAAAAAAAATCACTGGGAAGGGAAAGAATATGATCAAGATATATTTGATGTTAAAACTGTTTTAAATGATAAGAAATAGAATAAAAAGAAATATTAACGGTTTTTAAATGCTGGGAGAAAACCCCTAAATGTATAATGGAAAATTCAATTAAGGTGATTCTCCTGAGGAAACACATGTACATGATGTTCAGAAAACAAAGTCGCAATGAACTGGCTGTTTGTGACTTTTTTTTTTTTTTTTTTTTTTTACTGTGCTACTGTGCAAGTCTGTTGTGAACAGCTCATGTCTATAAGTAACATCATCAATTCTGTTGGCAAAGGATAATTAAAAAGCTAAAAAGCTGTGCCATAATCTATGTACATTTCCCAATTGTTGGTCATTTCATTTTACCAATTTTTACTATCATAAAAAAATTTATAATGACCGTTTTGTTGTTGTTGTTGTTGTTGTTTTTCTTTTGCTTTTCGAGACAGGGTTTCTCTGAGTGTAGCTCTGGCTGTTCTGGAATCACTGTAGACCAGGCTGGCCTTGAACTCACAGAGATCTACCTTCCTCTGCCTCTCGAGTGCTGGAATTAAAGGCCTGCATAACAACTGCCCAGCCACGATTATTCTTTCATATCCGCATTTCTGTACTTGTCTAACCGTGTCCATAGGATGTATCCCTAAGTAGTCTCAGTGGATCCTCTACATGTTTCCATGTTCACATGTCAACCTGCCTGCTGGCAGCACAGCATTTGCATGACAGTCAGGAGCCTGTGAATTCTTGGTCACACACACCCTTTCTGTACTGGTACTTGTTTCTCAGCCTCTGTGACTCTTCTAAAGTGAAAGCGACGTCTTACCGGCTTCGTGTTTGCTTTGCTTTGATTGATTGCTGGAGGTAATGTGTGTCCTTTTAGAAAAATATTTATTGTCCATTTGTATTTCTCTGGTGGTGACTTGCTTGTTTGGACCTGTCTGAACACCCTCTGAGGGCTATGGTCTGCT
Source organism: Psammomys obesus (assembly GCF_907164565.1). Classification (NCBI taxonomy): domain Eukaryota; kingdom Metazoa; phylum Chordata; class Mammalia; order Rodentia; family Muridae; genus Psammomys; species Psammomys obesus. Next base: position 1,573,776 of record NW_026596166.1, on the reverse strand, counting down.
TGGTCTGTGGCATGCAGGATCTGGCCTATAAATTACTCTTTAGTTAGATTATGAGATATGCCAACCTGTGATAAAGAAAATACTGCAAATCATCAGAAAGTAATTTGAAGATACTGTTTCATGACTAAGTATTCCGTGGAGCTAACAAATGAAGAAATTCGTAATCCCTGTTAAAGGTGTGTCAATCCTAGACGGGATGGGGCTCAGCTGGAAGTCTCCCGTGTTGTAGTTCAAGCAAGTACCAGCAGAAATGCTAAAAAAAAAAAAAAACCTCCCAGATCCACCCTGCCAGGGGAGGCTGGGCTCCTGCAGCCCACCCCACCTGCCTGAAGCTGCCTCTCCAGATGAAATGTTTACTGCCGTCTTCTTCCACCCCCCCAGAACCACAGAGGGAAGAAAGGAAAGCAGACCCCATCCAGAGGAACCAGCAGAGCTGTTGGAGGTGGGGAATTGGCTACTGAGGAAGGCAGTCGAGAGGAAAGTACAGAGGACATAAAGCGCACCTCGCTTTAATCCCTTCCGTCTGTCCAGAGCTCCCAGAGAGCTGTAAAGTCTCCCTTTTCTGGGTGATCGGATTCCTTTAGCTCGGGGCAGGCAGGGTTTTGTTGTTGAAGGAGAGGGCTCAGAGAGATGGGGCGAGGAGAAAGGCCGTCACTGGGGAATGAAATCTCTGGAGTTCAAGGTACTGAACTGTAAATACAAACAGCTGTGGAGGGAGGGGCCGGGCAGGCCCACAGGCCCAGGCAGGCACCTCCGGTCATCCTAGAGATGTGAGGCTTCACCTCTGCGTCCCCTTGGCGGGCTCAAGGGATTATTTTTGAATGCTGCTGGCAAAAATGAGTGTGTTGGGTGGTGTGTTTTCACCCTGAAAAAAGTGGTTGTTCTGTGCCAGTGTTTAGAAGCTGGGCTGTCCATTCCTTTTGTTTGAAATAAAGACTAAAGACCAGTCCTTTCAGACAGTGGAAAAAGGAAAAAGGAGGGGGAAAAAAAAATCTCCTCCAGTCTGCCTTTGGTGTGAGTCCTTTTTTGCGTGTTTGCTTTTGACTTTTTGCAGTGTTTGCAGGGCGGGGGGACCTGGGCCTACTCCATCTGGGCTGAGGTCCTGGGTCCCCAACAGCAAACACTTAAAACAATCCAAACAGTTTATTTGGCAGTTTCAAGAAGAATCTCCTGAAGTGTGTCTAGTCTCTGCTGCCTTTGAACTGCTGGCAAACGCAGACATAGCTTGTGTCCTTCTCCCCCCTCCCCCCACACTCCCCTGGTCAACAGCCCTTCCAGGCCTCCTCTTGCTGCTCAGGTCTCCTGGCTGGCCCATGCTGCTTCCCCCTTCACTCCTGCAAAGCTTTTCCCACCTCCCTGGGGAAGCTATCCTCACCATCAAATTAGGCTGTTTTAAGTGCATGGTATCTTCAGAGAAGACACATGATTTCTGTTTCTCCCTTTCATTGGCTGAAATCCCGGAAAGTAGAGCCAACCATGGCTGTCCAGCCTGTGGGGGCAGCAGCAGTCATGATGATGCCGTTGTTATTCCGTGTGTTGGGCACTATGCTCTGTTTTTGTAAGCACAGTCTGCAGCCTTCCCACCAACACCATGGTCATAGATGGCACCTCCATTTATAGATGAAACTGAAGCTTAAATGTCCAGAATTGAGCTCACATAACTAATAAATGGCTAGATCAAAGTTGACACCCAGAGCTTGCTTATCTTCATTCATTCATTCATTCATTCATTCTCTCTCTTTCTCTTCTCTCTCTCTCTTTCTCTCTCTCTCTCACACACACACACACACAGAGCCATACTCATCCTCATTTAATTGGAATAGGGGTAAGGTGGAGAAGAGAGATTGTGTGTGTTGTATCTTCTTACCTTGATCTGGTTCTTGTTCCTTCACTAATAATCAAATGTCATCCATCTGATTATTTGTCATCCACTCTATGCCTTAAAGAGAGCTCCTAAGAAGATGACTGCAAATGGTGCCTCATAGAATACATTAAAAAGAAAAGAAAAAGAAAAAAACAACAACACAGAAATGTCAGCTTTTATTTTTATTAATCCTTTTATCATTTTATTAATCCCCCAGTCATTTCCACAGCAGCCCGTTTCTGATGAGGAAGTGGAGGCACACAGAGTAGATGCAGGAGATTGGGTTCATGTTCCTGGCATACATGTTTTACGGTCACACCGTGAAAAGCGTGATGGAAGTGTAACGTATATAGTTCCCTTTCCATCATGGCCTCCAGTAGGAGTTTTCAGGGAATGTGTGTGCGTGAGGGCAGATGCCTGTGGGGTCTTGCGCTGTCCCAGGCACTGCTGAGAGTATGCAACTCAAAATGGGCAACCCCCCTTTTGCACCAAACCCACCTTCTCTCCAACTAAGTATTTCCCAGTTGCCAACTTGGTATAAAAACCTACATTACCATAGTCGAGGCTGTTGCTGAAAGAAAGGTTTTTAGTACCAAACAGTTTTTCCCACTCAGCAAACTTAGCACTTTTGTTACTCTCGACACTTCAGAACACATTTCCATGTTTCCTAGAGGCCAAAACAAACTCTACAAATGAACCAATGTTTCCAACTCTCAATACTTAGGAAACTGGGTATTGTACATAGAGCAAATGTTTGATGAAGTAACACAAATAATTCAATAGTTAGGAAAAATGTGTAAACCTGTACAATATGCATGCATATAAGAATTTCACATATAAACTGATAAACTGCACATGTGTTACTATATGTACAATTATTTTTTTTATTTGTTTGCACGTTCTGAGTTAGGGCAAGAACAGAAAGAGAAGTATCTTCAGCCATCAGGCTGCTGTACCTCCCTCAACTGTGCATAGTCTGGCTTCCCCTAGTTTTGTCCTTCAGTCTGTGGCTGATACCACCTTGTGGTTCAAGCTGTAGGACTAGAGCTACTGTCTACCCTCCCCCTGACAAAGTAAAATGTGATACTCAACTACAGTTTCTCCCATGAGAGAGCCCTGAGGATACATACATGAGCCACTGAGTCTTTGTGCCCTGGTGTGAACTGGGAATCTCAGACACTGTGAAGCCCCGCTTCACAGACACACATGGAGAAGACACAGATTGAATAATAGTTAGAACCCATAACTGAGACTTGTACCTGGGAAGGCACACATCTGCCCAGCTTGCATGCTTGCTTTTCCATATGCATTTCAAGGGAAAGCAAGGCCACAGCAGGCTGCCTTCTCTCACTGGCACCCTGTGTGGCAAAGCCAAGGTCTGCTGAATATTTATCTTATCTTTGCTTTGCCATCATCCCTCCTCTTCCATCTTCATCGGCTCTCTCTCCCTACCCCCATCTTCCTAATCCCTGGATTGCCCTTGTTTATATACCCCTAAAGCATCCCAGTCAACCCCCTCATCCTTTCCCATTGCTCACAACTGCTCTCCCTGGCCTCAGAGGAGCCTTCTCCTGACTCCGGACGCACATGAAACAGAGTGAGACACAGGCAGCCACCAGGCATTTTGTGGGGAGGACCAACTAGAGGCCAGAGTGTCCAGGGGGAGCAGCAGGACATCCAGAGAGACGCTTTGCTGCTGAAGAGGAGAGCCTAATCCCGTTACAGGCGGGGTGGAGACTCCTGGGGCCCCGCAAGCCTCCTTCCCGCTGTGCCTGGAGGGCTATCATTGGAGAACAGCAGGGCTGTGGAGGGCCCTGCTAGCCAGCAGCCCCTCCCCCACCCTCCAGCCCCCTAGATTCCCTTTTCTTTTGCAGTGACACACACTGCAGTGCCTCTGAGGTCATTTGTTTCCCACAGCCTCACAGGGCGCTCTGGCAACAAGGGGGACAATGATCTCTCACAGGAATGATGGGAGGCCTTGTTTTGCCTTAAATAAGCCCCTTCAAGGGAGCAGTAAGGTCTGTTGTGTGTGTGGTTTGTTTTTTCAGAAAATCCTCTAGCCCATAGTTCCAGTGTGAAGTACTCAGGCAACTTCAATTGAGGACATAAAGAATCCAATGTGTGTGAGAGAGGGTTTAATTTTATTTTTATTGCCGCTTTGAGACCAGAACTGTGTTTTCCCTTCTCTCAGTTACCCTTTTTGCGCTCATGCTCCCCGGACCCTAGCATTCTTTGGATAGTTTTAGGCAGGAATTGGCAGGTGCTAGGGACAAGGCATCCATCGATGCCCACATCTCCCGTCGGCCTCCAGTTGCCCTCTTCTTTGGTGAGCGAGCTCAGCAGGAATTTAGAAATGTGTTCCTTCACATTTTTCACATCATCCCGAGTCTAAAGAAAGTGAGTGAAAGGGCATATTAGGGGAGGGATCTGAGATCCAAAGCAAAGGGAATGTAGAAACTGAAGAGAGAGGAAGGCAGGCCCTGTATGCCACCTCAGAACTCACAGAGCACATCTGGGGATTCCCTAGGAAAGACGCTTGTGTAGGAAACAGAGGGATCAGGCTCAGGGCCTGATTCAGCTGTGTGCTAAGGAAAGATGTGAGAGTGTCTGCCCACACCCTGATAGCCCCACTCAGAAACAAAGAGCTGTCCATTTGTCTTACAGTGTTCTGTCCAGTGTTTCAGGCCTCCTAATGGAGCATAGTTTGACTGTGGAGTGTGCATGAATGAGCATTACTACCTGAAAAGGATCAGGAAGTACCATGCCATCTTGATAGTTCAGCTGAAAAAACTGAGGTTAGACAGATTCAGGTCGTTCCCAAGACCATGCAATGAGATAAACTAATGTCAAAACTTTAGATTACAACCAAGATGCCTTACTCTCTGGACCATTAGCTAACTAGTGTGGTCTAGAAATTCTTCATCCTTGTTTTGTTTTGTTTAGTTTTGTTTTGTTTTTTAAGCAATTAAGACAGTCTATGATCTGAGGTATTGCTGGTACACATCACTGGTGCTTCTTGCTTAACTGCATGGATAAGTTATGTCTTACAGCCATTTCTTTTTCCTTTGATTTCTATAAATCCTATTCCTGTGCATAAATGTTGTCACGTCTTCCATACCAAACTCAAAAGCTGTTGGCTTTCTTACCGGGACACTAAGAAATAGTATATTTAACTTGCTTTTTACTTTCCTGATCTTTTTCAGGATTTTTATAAAATAACACAGGAAAGCGTTCTCCAGATGTGTCTATTGATTAAGCTCTTATATACATATAACAGGTCAAAGGCTGATATCACTCTGTGATAAATTGAAAAAAAATAACAAGTTGTCCTTGAGTTTAATAACGTCTCCAAGATTAATTCTTAACTTGTGCATCATTTTAATTCCTCACAGTTTCTGAAGTGGGAGTCATGGAAGTTGTGACAAACCGATTGACATACTGTTTTCTTTCTCTCTGCACCATTGGTTCAATTTTTAATTTATTGTTTATTTTTATTTTATGTGCATTGATGTTTTGCCTACATGCATGTTTATGTGAGGGTGTCAGGTCCCCTGAAACTGAAGTTACAGATAGTTGTGAGCTGCCGTATAGGGAACTGAACCCAGATCCTCCGGAAGAGCAGCCAGTGCTCCAAACCACTGAGCCATCTCTCCAGCCACTGCACTATCAGTTTAATGCTTGTTCTAAACTGAAGTAACATTCACCTGCTTCAAGTAGTAAACACCCTGTAGTTGATATAGCTTCTGTCTCTTTCTGACAGTGATAGGACATTAGCTAGACTCTCCTCTTTCTGGCCATGATGGAAGCAAAACGATGGACTGAATCAGGCTTTATCTTAATTCTAAAAGAAGCAGTGCTTAGACAAATAAGTATAAATCAACGAAACAATGAGATCTGTGACAAATGGTAGATGGTGAAAGAAAACCCCTAGCCTCTAGTCCGCTTTGGAAATGTCTGAATTTAAGGAAGTCCAGGCTGTGTATAATTTGCCTTGTGACCCTGGACTCAAGCAGCCTTCCTTTGGGGATCATCTCACCACACCCCCACACCCTCGGGGCTTTTTGCCTGTTGACACAGCCCACCACAGCTTCCAGATACACAAGAGTTTCATCAAGTCCAAAATGGTAACCCAAAATGTTGGGCTGCAAGGAGATGGCAGTCGTGGCATTGAGAGCTGGTAAATAAATGACAGGCCTGTTGTCCCACACCCCAGTTTAATGCTCTCAAGAGGTTCTTATGTTGCTCGAATTAGTGGGCATGTAAATGAAACCCCTGTTGGCCTTGGCAGATATTGGCCTCTTCCTTGACCTTGTTTGACTGAAACAAAAAGTCATTGGTGGAACAAAAATTCAGAGCTCTGAACTTGGTTGAAAGAAAAGGGCAATTCTCTGAATTGGGTAATTGGATCACTCTCCCAAGTGCCCTACGGCTTATATCAAACATATAAGAAGGGGATTAATAACTTCAGTGTGTAAGTGAGCTCCAGGCCGCTTCTAACTCTAGCATTTCACTCTCAGGAGCTTTGGGACACTAACAGATTTTCTTCAGAGCATTTGAAGTGCTCTTTATAAACTCCAGGAAGGGTCTAGTCTGCAGACTACTGTGGAAACCTTGTCATTGTGGACTGTCCTACTTGACAGGCACGCAACCTGGAAGCCTCTGCAAAATGGCCACTTAATCGAGTTCAGAAACTGAATTATCAGGATTTTAAAAACAATAACGGTAACTGTCACTGCGAATTGTGCTTGGCAGCCACTTAGTCGTGACTTTATAATCCAGACTAAATTGTGTCTGTAAAAAGAAAAGCTCATCATAGTCCTATTTCTTACAGAGAAGTTTGGGGATCTCAAGACGTACCACAGACCCATAACCTGGTATGTAAGTTGTAAGGGGTCACTTGAAAAACAGGGAACTTTTTACTGACGTACTTCACTGAGCTCACGCTCTCGCCCAGTATGGGATGCCTGCTCTATAGCAGGCTTTGGGATATAAATAGTATAGAATAAAGCAAATGTCATTAAAAGGTATCTGAAAAGGAGGTTCATGAAGATTTGGAGGACACACGGGAAGGGAACCTTTACTCTTGGGAATGTGCAAGTACAAAGAGAACCAAAGGAGATGGCAAGTGAGTTTATGAGGCAGGAAAGCACCGAGGAACATTCCAAGTAGAAGGCACAGCACTTAAAGCATTTTTTTAAGGCAGCGTTGGAGATTAATCTGGCTCAGATAGAAAAGTGCAAGCTGAAATCACCATTTTTTCTCATAGAGGCTCTTGTACTGCGTCCTATGACATAGGATTACCAGGGGTAGAGACACTTTTTGAATTAAAGGGGAGGAGGGGACACTTATGAAACCTTTACAGGTATTGGCATCTTCTGGCAATCACACAGAGGAGCTCGTAAGGAACATTCTAGAATTGATTCTTATCTTAATGGCTATAAATCAGTTCAAAGTCCAAAAAGAGCAGAATCTTACTATTTATTCATTTATTGCTGATTTAGTTTGGAGGTAGAGTCTTTTTACTACTGATGAAATCTCACTAACGCTGGATAAATGTATTAGTCAGCGTTCTCTAGAGTAACAGAACTGATAGAATGAATCTCTATAGATACAGAAAGGGGATGACTTACAGGCTGTGGTACAGCCCATCCAATAATGACTGTCTACCAGTGGAAAGTCCAAGAATTCAGTAGTTGTTCAGTCCAGGAAGTTGGATGTCTCAGCTGGTCTTCAGTCTATGCCGGAATCCTGAAGAGGCAGGCTCCGATGCCAGCAAAGGAATGGACTTGCCAGTGAAAGCAAGCAGGCAAGGAGAAACAAGCTTTCTTCCTCCATGTCCTTTGTACAGGCTGCCACCAGAAGGTGTGGCCCAGATTAGGGTGGATTTCCCCACCTCCAAAGATCTGGATTAAATGTGGGTCTTCCTGCTTCAAAGTATTTAATTGAGGAAAGTCCTTCACAGGTGTGCCCAGCCACTTGGGGTTTAGTTAATTCCAGATGTGGTCAAGTTGCCAACCAAGAATAGCTGTCACTGTAGAGTTGCTTCTGAGGATTAGAATACCAGAAAACTAATCAGGAAAGGAATTAACTGTAGCTGTGAGCCGAGCATTAATTTTCTTTTTTCCCTTTAATTTTTATAGAAAACCCATGAAGCAAGTGTATATTGTTAAGGAAAGAATGAACAGCCTCTGAGAAGTTAAATCACTTGCCACAGTAAAGGCAGACCATTTTGTTTTTGTTTTTGTTTTTATTTTTCTTCAGCAGTGACTTCTAGCTAGAGATGACAAAAAGATTCCTCTGCGCCAGATAATGTGTTTGGATCAACGTGTTGAAATTTCTATGCAAATTCAAATTTGCTTTGGTGGCTTATTCTGTGAATATTTTCTAGGGTTTGCTTACTTTGATGTTCTTCCTCCTCCTCCTCCTCTTCTTCCTCCACCTCTTTTTCTTCTTCTTTAGAGCTATTGTATTTTTCTTCTCTGTGTGGAGTGAGATGGAAACTACAAACACAAGCACACCCCCGCATGCATGCTAGTCTTGGCTGTAATATTCCTTGGTTAGGCAGTTTAATCCGTACCCAGCTCTTTTCCCCACAGCTAGTGCTTTGCTTGTCCTGAAGAGCCCGATGACTCATCTCCCTGGGGAAATGAGACATGGTTCCATATTGATATCACCCATTGGGCTTATTGCTTGAATCCCCAGATTGTTCAAGTGTTTGCTGACATTTTTATCCAAAAATAAAGTCATTAAGTTACCAATGTAGTGTCAGTGGATCTGGCTACATATAAAGTTTAGAAGCCTCCATCAGGATGTTCTTAGCACTACATCAGCTAGGGTGCAATGCCCTTTAGCACACAAATTCTTACACAGATTGGGTCCACAGAACTGAATTATGGAAACCCAAGCTCTCCCTTAGAAGCCCAGAGCACTCAGGAAGCAGTTTTGATGATCCTTGGAGCAATTCTGTGCTACCTCAGGTTCTTGATTGCACCACTGTTGTGTTCTTGGCTGAGATGTGAAATGGTGTTTCTGCCTTTCCTTAGAGGTTATTTTTTTAGCTACTTGCCTTTGAATTTGGGTATAGGTTAGTTGGTGAAATTCCTATTGTTCTTTAAATGGATGCGGTGTCCTTCACTTCCCCTCCCAAGATATGGTATGCCTTTTCTGGCAAGTAGGATCCATCCCGATCCTCTTGCATTGTAGGTGATAGATGGAGTAGTCATAATGACTAGCTTGGTGTAAGCTGCAGAATTGGGGACTGTGGCCTGGTCTTCTCTCTGGATCATACAAAAGTTACTTCTGAATAACAACAACAACAACAAAAATGCTATATACAATAAAATAATCTTTATTCTTTTTGCTGCAAAAACAAACTTTCAGAGGATGAGTCTCTCACAGGATATGGAAATGGCCTTGGAGAAGGTCCAGGGCTAGGGGCACAGCTGCTATTTCCTGCAAAGGACATCTACGTTCAGAAGGGGAAAAGACAAAGTTAAATATATAGCAGTAAAATAATGCCTCAACATATTAACAAGAGTGAAAGGATTTGCCTATAACACAGTCTGTCTGTAAAGAGAAATAGCCATTGGCAGGAATTACAGTTTATGTTCAGAAGAAATAGTTAAAACTTTGTATCAAAGAGTAACTGATATGTCAACAACAGTAGCAACAATGCCAGCATCTACTTATGGCGCCTAACAATAATTAAACCTCTTTGGATATTTAGTTTTATATTTACAACAGCGTAGTGTGGCTATTAAGTTGTTTTTTTTAAAAGGCTAAGGCCTGTAGAACCTAAGCTGGGGTATGTAAAGCAAGGGAAAGACTTGGAATTTTATTCTACACATGATACAGATTTTAAAATGGAGATAGGCATGACTTAATATACACTTTTAGAAACTTAGATAGACTTGACTGGGGCCTGAAACAGATGGAAGCTAGAATATAAACCAGGAAATATAGCACCAATCCTAGAAGAGGATTGTTTGGGTGGCTTTGGAGAAGGTTTTGAGTGTCTGAGACTGGTCCAAACTGTGCATCTGTGCATTTGTTTGCTGGTGTTAATTAGGATTCTTTTAAGATATTTTAAGATCCCTGCTTCATATTTGGGGAGTTTTCTACACTGGGCTTGTGGGTAATTAAAAAGAAATAATGACATTTAGGGTGATAATGTTTTTCTTCTGCAATCTCTGAAAGAATGGCAATCCAAAAACCAGACTTTGCTGCTCCTCCTTGAAAGCGGCGACCTTGCTTTTCGACGACCCTCTTCACTGCTTCTCAGCAGAAATCCCACTGTGATGCTGTTCGTACAGTTATGATATTCACCTTGTGCCTCTGTGAATCTGACAAGTAAGAAAGTGTTCCGCTGCCCCGATTGGTTGTTAACAAGCCAGGCAGTTGCTGCTGCTTCCTGGTTATCAAGGTAGCTTGTTTCCTCTTACTTAATTCTCAAGACTATAATTTTGTTGACATTTCACAGATGAGGACACAGAGGCCCAGAGAAGTTTAAATAGTCTGTTCAAAGCCTCATATTGAGTACTTAGGAAAGTCAAGCTTCTGTGTTCCCAAACCTGCAGCTCTTCCTACAACACTGGTTATTCTAGGGAAAGTAGTAATGGTGGCTTGATTATTTGCATTTGTGAAGCACCTTTATTTGAAGAGCTGGAACTAAGAGCATTGGGTTTTTTTGTTGTTGTTGTTGTTAGTTAGTTTGTTTTTATGTTGTTTTTTTTTTTTCCTTTTGTGACTCTTGGAGAGAGGAAGAAAAGAATTAACATTTATTGGCGAACTTACATGTGTCAGATGTAATTTTAGTCACATTCCAAACAGGTTGTATCTGTTGCCTTCGCTCTGCAGATGAGGAAGTGAAGTTGTCCAGTGTCATATAGTTCACAAAGGATAAATCTCAACCTTGGGGCTGCCCCTCAGCGAACTCTAGGCTCCATTAGATCAGGGAAGAACTATGTTTTTCCCTTGGCTTTGTTTGTTGTGTTTTTGTTTTGTTTTTGTTGTTTTTTTTTTTTTTATACCAGTGGGCTAAGTCTGTTTGCAAAATATTATATCTCTTATGCCTGCAGCAGAGTCTGACCCGGGTATATATGAGATGCTCAGGAGGAAATATTGAATGAATCGGGAGTGAATGTGCTCTGAGGTGCAATTAGAATGCATGGAGCCTTAGATTGTACTTCCTGGTGTTTTACAATAGATGTTGAAGGGTGAGAAGGGTCTGAGCATCCGTCCATGAAAAAAAAAAGTGTGCTCCTGATTTGCAAAACTCATAGCTGTGCAATTTGAGTAATAGAATTGCTTTCCTGTTGCCGGAGAAACTTAGAGAAGTTACCTTGGCAAAGGCTTTGCAAGTCAGTGAACAGTTTGTGACAGAACTAGAATTTTGAGATTCTCACCTTTACAGCCTTAAACTACTTAACAGCCCTGTGGTCCTGGTAGGGCTATAGTTTTCCATAAATCTGGCACTTAATCATTTAAAGAGATGGCAATTTATCTTAAATATGTGCCTCATTATGGATGCGACACACTCAGCACAGATGGTCTCAGCAGTTTTTCCTGGCTTCCCTTACCCTAACATATCTAGTACGCTAATGTCAATATTAGCTTTACTGTTTTAGGTAACTTTGGTGTGCTTCTCATTAGCTGCAACCATAAAGAGTTGAGTTTTACCTGCGCTGAGGGATCGCTAAATTCCTACTGGCATCTGTGCGCACAGCCCCATGTCAAAAGTGAGGTCATGTTTCTCCTGGATTGCGCCTGTATCTGATGAGCCCAGGCTGGCATGAATCCGAGACAATGAAATAATCACACCCATTAGCTCACCAGGGCCTTATTAAGAAGTGGCCTGGCTTTCCATCCATTTCTCCTGCTTGGAAAAACTGACATAGTCATGGTGTGTAAAGGTTAGTGGAGATGAAGCTGCTTCAGCAACCAAGAGTTAGCACTCCCTTAAACCTGGGGCAGAGCTGTGGCTGATGGCAGGAAATAGCACTTCAAGGGGCAAGATACACGGGTCTTTTTCCTTCTTTTCTTTCCTTTTTTTTTTTTTTTCTTTGACAAAGTTTTACTATGGAGCACTAACTAGCCTGAAACTTCCGTGCTGCTTCTGTCTTGGACCCCAGAGGACTGAGGGGAAAATCAGGAAGCATCACCCTGCCTGGCTCAAGGGTGTGCTTTGATCTGCGCATGTGTGATGACAACACTGAATGCCTCCCTTGCTGCACCCTTCAGTGTCACATGGGAATAGTGTTTTCCAAACATTCCTCTATAGACCTCCACATTTGGAAGGTTTGGTAAACAAACTGATAACTAATGGTTTTGTTTCCTCATTGACAGCTCATGCCATTGTGCCAAATTTTCTGCCTCCGACTCTCTCCACAGTGCTTTCTTAGGGACACCTTCCCAGACCTTGTGCCTGGCCCTAGATGTGACCACCATTTACACATTCAGAATACCATCCACTTCACAACAGAGGTCTTTCACGGTCACTGTGTAATCATCTGCCATTATGAACACAGGTCTGTCTCATTCATGACTGTTTTTCTAGTCCTTGTGTCTTTGCTTGGCATATGTAGTTGGTACTTGGTAAACATTTGTTGAGTGAATTAAGGAATTAGGTAGCTGACACACAAGAGAACTAAAAGAATTGCAGGACGACTATTGGCTTAGAGAGTCTTGCTCTATATAAATCTGGTAGGGTTTCTGAAGTGTTGACACGAGCATAAATGAAAAGTCACCAAGTTGAAAATAAAAGGCCGAGTGGGGACGGGAGTGAGATGATGCTTCCAGGACATTGGTGAGGCACCAACTCTTAATATAGAGGGGTCTTGGCTATTCCTGAACTAAAGAGACATAAACCTGATTATTTCATGTATATCCATGTACAGAGCTAATGGAGAAACCAAAGGATTTTTACAAATTGTAAGGGTATTGTTATTTTATGGCTCATAGGGTTGTTCACCTAACTGTCTTGGCAATACCTGTTTTCCCTGGTCATATCTTTGGAGCCAAAGCATATCAGCCATCCTGCCTCTGTTTCTGTGTCTTCTGTCTCTTGAACCTACCTTCCTCCCTAAACCACGTAGAGCACAACAGTGCTTGGTTGAGTACCCATTCTGTGCTTTGTGTTAAAAGTTATAATTCAAATACCTGGAGTCTTTCACTGAGACTCATGGAGTCTTTACCAAATGGATCGCATCATGTAAGAGAAGGGTCTGTTGTCAGGGCAGTTTTTCAGTCTTTCCTGATGATTTGATGCTCTCTGTTGGGGACATAGCCTTCAGAAGTACAGGCGACTTCTTGAAGAAAGCCCTTGGACAGAGACTTAAGTAGAATGGTGTGCTGCTTGGCTCCCCAGCATTCAGAAGTATGCCAAACCGAGCTCTTAGGGAGATTCAGCCGAACAGCCCCAGTCAGTCCTTTAATCAGATGGTAATCAAAAGTTGCTTGGTAGATCAGTCAGGCTGAAAACATTCTTGGCAGTTTAAACAGCCATGGATAAGAACATGCTTTCTTGCAATTAGTTCATTATCCGAGGGCCGGAAGTGCTCAAAATCATTGATTGACTAATTATAAGTAACTCAAGGGCCATAATGTTTCAGTCCCTCTGTGGGAATATTTATAAGCGCTCAAGTTCAGCTCAGATAAAAGAGAGAGACCCCACCCACGGAAACTGCAGGGAAAAGTCTGGAACGTAGATGGCGTAGGATGTTGCCAGTCTGAAAGAGAAAGGTTCAATATATCACCAAGTTTTACAAACAAACCTTGGAAGACAGGTTCCCTGTGTCCTTCCCAGCTTTCAGATGGGACGTAACACTAGAGGCTTTCCCCTTTACTCATGGTAGTAAGTCTACCCTATTTTTCTTAGGAAGGGAAGCAGTTGTTTTAATACCCTGGCTAGATTCCCAACATGAACAGGGTGGCCCGTTTAAAACAGGCCTGTGGATGCTTCTGCGTGAGGGAAGGGGTTAGCTGAAAAGCAGTGTGTATGTGGGTGTTTAATGAATATGAGCTGATTAAATTGGCCACCCTGAATTATAACCTCATACCTCTGGGGCTCCTCTCTGGCTTTGAGCTCAGGACCACGTTCTTAAAACTTTCTGCCCAAACTTGTTAGGCAGAAAGGCTTCCTTTTAAAGCTGCCTGTGCTTTTGCGGCCAACTTTTCTTTGTTTCAGAGATGAGCAAAAGAATGTGGCCATAGGAGTGAGGCCCTTCCCTTCGAATGCAGGCCCAGCTGCAGTGATGATAGCCACACCCACAGCACTTCCCCTCAAACCTGCTGCCTCCATCTGTTTCCCTGTCTCTGGACTAGTACAAAGCCAGTGTCTGTCTGGGACAGATAGTGAGCTATGCAGCAGACAGAGGAGGCCTTGTCTAAAGAGGGAAAAACTACTGTTCTAGAAACCGGGAGACCTGGCTTTCTGGCTGGATTGTGCTCAGAGCCATCTGTGTGGTTAGGGGAGTCATTTGTTCCTTCACCCATAAAAGGCAAGGGTGAGACAAAAATCAATATTTCTTCAGTTGTGGACTCTGGGTTCTTGGGGTCTGCAAAGTCTATGAGATTTAAATTTTTTTTTTTAATGTTCATGCCATCAAAGATTTTTTTTTTAATTATAAAGACAATATAATTATAATTGAAAGACACTTCCCAAAAATAAATATTAAGTTTCTTAAATTGGTGATTCCAAAACGTATGTAACATTTCCTGGGAGGTTGCTGGGTGTATTGGAGAAATCTCAAATAGTTACTCATTTTTTAAAAGGGCTCCATGTATCAGAATTTGAGATAGAAGCAAGTTTTAAGTTTTTTATTCCCACCACAATATGCTTAACTCTTTTACCACATGGCCTTCTGTTGTTTTTATAATCAAGATGTTTTTCTCTTTCACAAAAACAGCATATTAAATTGTAAAGAGCGTATTTCTCACAAAAGCTACTTTTTCTTTAAGATCTGGGGAGAGAACGTGGTGGGTAAAGTACTTGCCAGGCAAGCATAAGGACCTGAGTTCAAACCTCGAGAGCCCGTATGAAACTTGTACCATAGCACGTGTCTGTGATCCGGATGCTGCCACATGGAGATGGAAGACAAGAGAATCTCTGTGAACTCATGGGCCACTGAACTTGGTGATTGAGGCAGAGAAGAAGAGATACCCTGCCTCAAAAGAGGAGGAAGGCAAGGAAAGACAGACATGCCTTCTGGCCTTCACTTGCGCCATGACACACACACCCAAGCGCACACACACACAAATTCAAAGGGCTAGAGAGATGGTTCAGTAGTTAAGAACGCTGGTTTTCCAGAGGACCCAGGTTCAGTTCTTAGCACCCACATGGTAGCTTACAACCAATTGTAATTCCATTTCTGAGGATCCAATGCCTACTTCCAGCCTCCTCAGGTACTGCACGCACATAACGTATAGACATACATACAGAAAAAGGAACCCCATGTTCACTTGAAAAGAATTGGAGCGTTTACATTATTGTTGGTCAACCTTGTTAGCCAGGACTGCCTTTCTTTTACTTCCCAGTCCTTAAAAGGGTTCGTTGAACCTGAGGTTGAATTTATTTGTGCATTTTAAATCATAGTTTGCAAGATGCCTTTGTGTGTATCATCCATCTATCTCTTTTATTTCATATGTGCACATGTGTGGACATGGTACTTGTGTGGCGGTCAGAGGACAGCTTACAGGAGTTAGTTATCATAGTCCATCATGTAGGTCTTAGGGATCAAACCCAGAGTCTTTGCTACTGAGGCATCTCACTGACTCGCCCTTTTGATTCTCAGTAGGACACTGTCTGGTAAATGAATCAGGCAGCACGATGCCCATTATATAAGGGAGGATGCTCCAACCATAAAACGTGCCTCCTCATGTTTTCTGACTCGTTTTTACCTACCAAAGCTCCTTACTCTAGGAACAGCAAGAGAGTAGACTGGGAACCTGGGAACCTGTTAGTCACTCTCCTGTGCTTTTCCGGGCTACTTGTTTCAGGAAATATGAAATGAAGGTTCCCATTCAAGGATAGACTGGCATTGCCAGGTGTCAATCACCTACCACCAGTACTGACTAAGCCTCAACCCAGTTCCTAAAGCTCAGTATTTACTGTATGGTGAGTAAATACAGGAATGAGTGAATTTTTCCTTTTTTAAATTCAGTCCTTTCGCTAGGTACGGGGATACATGCCTGCAACACCACTGCTCAGGAGGCAAGGTCAGTGACACTCTGGCTCAAAACCCAAACCAGCAAAAATCCTTTCTGATTAAAGTCTGTAAATTGGAGGTCATTTTTACCACATGGATTTTTCCAAGTACTAAGTAAACAGGGTTTGCTCAGGGTCTTCCAAGTGCTTTGAGGGGGAAGGAGGGAACTGATGAGAAATGGTAAACTGACAGGCCAACATAGGAAATCCCCTTCCTGGATTTCTCTACCCTTCTGTCCAGGGCTGATTTCCTAGGCTTCTAAGGGGACATGGTAAATGGCATCTTTTTCCCAGGGGTTGAACAAAATTATCACTCCCATGGAGAGAGGAGAGGTATGACCAGGGTGTGAAGAGTAAGTAAAAGGCGGCCAGGTGTGCCCCGTGGGAAGATGGGTAGGAGAGCAGACGAGTTGGTGGGAAGACAGTGGCTATGGCCAGAACTTGTCTGCATGGAAAGGAGAGAGGCTTTGTCTGCTCCTCACATAGTGTGGTTTGGCTACTTTCCCATCACTTCCCAGGAGAACTCTTAGTGACCAGAGACATCATATTTTAATCAAGACGGTTCTTGCTAGACTGGTAAGCTAGGCTCCCTTGGGTATGGTGAAGTTATAGCTGAGTGAAGAGAGAGGCCGCAGCTCACAAATGGATCCACTCCCTCTCTTCCGCTGTTGGCGGCGGCTGTGGTGTCTACAAACATGCAGTGTGTCCTCACATACTCATGAAGGCCTCTTACGGCCATGTGGCTTCATTGTCTATGGAAGTGGCTCCATTTCGCTTTTCTGTACTCAATTGTTCCTGGAACCACGTCCTTAAACCCCAGGCTTTCATTTTGCTGCCATTTTCCTACGTTGCCTTTTTGTGGAAGCCTCGGGATTCTAGAGAGGCTCTTATGCTTAAATCATGCCTCTGACTAGTTGCTGGGAACTCCATAAAGTGGCCTGGTTTTGCTTGGCCAACAAGGAGATGACTTTTCCTTTCCAATTATTCCTTTCTGACAGGAGTTGTTGGTCATCTTGAAAAGCTAAGAATGTTGGAGGGGATTGAAGTGAAATTGCAGAGCATATTCACTCAGCTAAACTGCATGTGATTAACTGGCCACACACACAGGCTTAAGATGACATCTCACTCCTGGATTGTGGTTAATGCCTCCGCAAAGCCCAGATAGTTAAGGCTAACGTACACCTATGCTTTCTGCCAGGTAGCTTTCATCAGATTCCCAGGATGTCAATATGTGTGTATAATTAAGATGATTTAATTGTATTAATATTCCCACAGAGATGAGGATGCAATAAGGTAGAGATTACTAGGTCTAGCAAGAGTCAGCAGTTAGGACCTGTCTTAGGGTTATTGTTGCTATGATAAAACACCATGACCAAAAGTAACTCGGGAGGAAAGGGTTTATTTGTTTGACATTTCCACATCACTGTTCATTACTGAAGGAAGGCAAGACAGGAATTCAAACAGGGCAAGATCCTGGAGGCAGGAGCTGCTGCAGAGTCCATGGGGGAGTGCTGCTTACTGGCTTTCTCCTCATGGCTTGCTCAGGCTGCTTTCTTCTAGAACTCAGGACCAGCAGCTTGGGATGTCACCACCAGCAGTGGTCTGAACCTCTTCCTCCACCCCTTACCCCCATCAATCACTAATTAAGAAAGTTCCCTACAAGCTTGTCTGAAGTCTGATCTTATGGAGGCATTTTAAAAATTCAGATTCCCTTCATTCAGGTGACTGTAGCTGTGTCAAGCTGATATAAAACCATTCAGCACAGAGACCAAAACAATACATCGAAAAGACCAGTCACTGGGCTGCATCTATGTAGTAACTCACCCAAGGAGTCTGCCTGCCATCACCACTCTATTGTCCTTTCCAGAAAAACCTATCCAAACTCTTGCCTTGCAAATTCGAGTGTTCTTACTGTTTCATTCTATTTGATTTCATTAATGTCTTTTGTAGTTTCTGGGGTCCCACTCAAGACCAGAGCTCAAATACCTGAGCTCTATACCCAGCCCTTGACTCTTTTACCGTTAGGCTCAATATTTGGACTGCGGAAGGAAAGCTGTGTTTTAATTCCACCTCCATCAAGTCTGTGGTTGGTGTGCATTCACATAAATTTCAAAGAGTGATGGCTTCATTCTTATAAAAACAAATGAGGTTGGCTTTCCAGTCATTTGAAATTAGATCTGATCGATGGGGTGATTACAGGTTAATCGACACCTGCTAATAGACTTTTAAACTAAAAGAACAAAATGTAGACCCATCAGTCCCAGCCAAGAAATCATTTTCGTGTTTAGTCCAAATCCTTCACTCTTGCCAAGTTCTCTATGTCTTCTGCTTTCCTTGTTGGGTCAATCATCAAAATTAGGCTGGTCATGATCTCCTATTTTGGATGAGAGAAGCAAGTCCCAATGACAGTGACTTTTTGTAGGTACACAGCTAGTTAGGTAGTTAGAAACAAGTTCACCAGAATTCCAGTCTTTCTGCTTAACCAATAGTCTTCTAAAAAGTAAATAGGTTTTAAACTATATCTTAAAAGGATTGAGTACTGTGAACCTGGCCCAGAATAGTATCGATCATGGTAAACTCCTGGTAAAAGGCTGTAGATTTCCTCAGCAACTAACATGACCTCTAACCCCAAGTGCTAAGTGTGCCATGATAAGTGGACTACAATAGAATAGAACACATCAGTTGAGTATCTACTCATAATCCTGTCAGGCTATTCTCTATTGAGGGAAGAAACAACTCACGTTCCATTTCTGTCTTTTATGGGACCTTGACCATTGCATCTATCACCTCATCCTGTATTTAACTTGGAGTATCTTTGAAACAATCAGATACAATAGGCAGTGGATGAAAATACATGCAATATTAAGTATCTGGAGGCTTGAGAGGGATAAATGTATACAGAAAAGGCTGGGCTGGAGAGACGATTCAAGAGTTAAGAGTACTTGCTGTTCTTACAGAGGGTCCAGGTTCAATTCCCAGCACCCACATGATGGCTCACAACCACCTGAAACTTCAGTTCCAGGGGCTTTGACAGCCTCTTCTGGCAGGTACACATGCGGTGTACACTCAAATACCCATACATATAAAATAAACATTTTAAAAGAAAGAAACGACCTAGGAAGAACGCAAATAGGAGCTGGTACAAAGATCATTGGGAAATCCGTCTAGTTTTTTGGTTCTGGCCAGTGGGTTGTCTGGCCTGGGATTTCTCAACAGGACCACTCTTAACATCTGCAGCCAGCTGCTCCTTGATTGTGGAAGGCTGTCCTGTCCATTGCTCTGTGCTAGCTGCACTCCTGCCTCTCCCCGCTGAGGCGATGGCAGTGGCGCCCTCCCTACCATTTGTGAAAACCAAAATATATCTCTAAATATTACCAAATCACCACAAGTCAGGGTCAGGGGAGACTGTTCTCCATGGAGATTCATTCATCTTACTTAGATATATTGTCTTTGAAAGTCACATCAGAAGGCATTTTGTAAGAGGATAGAATGGCCTTTCTAATTATAACCTCAAAAGTTAGAACTTAAGACATTTCTTCTCTGGTACAAATACACTTTTGTTGTTGCTCTCCTCCTCATCCTCCTTCTTTATTTATTCACCCAAAAAAAAAAAACAGCTATTTATTGCAAATGACATGTCAGGCACTCTGCTAAGTCTGTATAAAAAGTGGAAATTCCCCACAAGGTCGTAGAATTTAATACTATTCAAACGCTACTCGGTAGAGCTGATTTGCTCACCCAGGCTAATGAAGTTGCAGTTTTGAAGTTGTGTTTCCTTCTGTGACTTTAACTTGGATCAGCCACATCATTTATTAGACTCAAGACTGCTTTGAATCCTATTGATGGGACGTTGGAAGATTCCTGGGGTGTGAAGGTAGCATCATTAAAGCTGAAAGATGCAGAGTCCAATTTAAAAAAAAAAAAAAACTTCCACTAAATGGCTTTCATTAATTGTTTTGGTTGTTTTGGTTGCTGTTTGTTTGCTTGTCTGTTTTCTTGCCCAGCTGGACCTCAGGACTAGACTCCATGATTTCACCTCCCCTTATGCTGTATTGTATTCCTTGAGTTTACTCAGACCCTTCTTCCTAAATGAGAAATTATACCTGGAAAAACAAACAAACAAACAAACAAACAAGCACTTAATTCACCCTCTTTAGAAGAAGCTCATGCATCTTGTAATCTGTTGCTAATTCCCTTTCGGTGTTTGGTAATGTGTGAGGCCATTTTAGTTGTGAAACCTGGCAAGAGGGGTAAGGAAGGTGCTACTGACAGAGTCTCAAGGATAATGCTAAGCATCCTACAATGCCACCAGGAGCCAGTCAACTAGGTGGTTGGTTCAAAGAAATTTCCAGCTTACTAGCTGGCACGCTCAACTTTAAATGGAAGAGTGTTGGGGAAGTACATTCTCCCCCAGTCTGTAGTCCGAATTGCCATTGTCAATCCCAAAGCTTCACTCTAAGAAGCTAGAAGTAAACAGGTAACTCCCGGGGTGGTGGGGGTGGTGGTGGATGGGTAAGGAGTTTTGAGGGAATGGGTGGGGATGTGAGTAGTCTTTCAGTGTGCAACTTGTGCATCCGTGCCCCTATTTAGATACACATTTTATTGGATCAGTGAGTACGGAAAGTTTCTTCTGCTAAGTCGGCTTTTTACTTCTCAAAGACAAAAATCCATTTTATGAATAAACAATTTATTTATTTTTTGAGACTACGATATATCATTTCCCCTTCTCTTTCCTCCCTCCAAATCCTCCCATAGATTTTTTTTTTCTTATTTTCTTTCAAATGCATGGCCTCCTTTTTCATTAATTGGTGGTGCTGGTGGTTGTGTGTGTCTCTGTGTGTGTGTGTTTCTGTGTGTGTATTGCTAAAAATATAAATACAACCTGTTCAGTCTATATAATGTTACTTTTATATGTATGTTTCAGGGCTGACCACTTGGTATAGGATAACTAATGTGCTGCTCCCTGGGGAAGACTATTTCTCCTGCTCTCAGCATTCCTTAGTTGCCTGCAGTTCTATGTGTAGGGCTGAGGCCTCTTGAGCCTTCCCTCATCCACATTAGCATGGCTGTTGGGATCATCCTTGTTCAGCTCATGTGTAGGCACCATGTTGGTGAGACTTTGTGGAGGTAGCTTTTGACATTCCTAGGAAACACAGTCTCAGAGCAACTCCCTGTATTTCTGGTTCTTACAGTCTTTCTACCCTGTCATCCACAATGTCCCCTGAGCCTCAGGTACAGGAGTTGGGTTGTAGAGGTTATCAGTTGGAACTGGACTCCACAGCTCTGCATTTTGATTGGTTGTGGTTTCTCTAATGCTCTCCGTCTGTGCAAAGAGAAATTTGTGTGATGAGGAGTGGGGACCGCACTTCCAGGGCTAGACCCTAGAAAAAGTTGTCTTAATTTTCTTAAAGTTTCTGATTGCCTCATTGAACAAGGTGGAATAGGAGAGGAAATAAATTTTAAACCTCCCCTTCTTCTGAAGATATTCTTCTGTTGTTTACATAACAGGGATTGTACTATTGCAGAAAATATTATTTCAAAAATGAACTAATACTCAAAAGGCAAGGATATTCCAAACTGGCTGTCTTAGCTGGTGTGGGCATCAGGCAAGTTTCACAACTGGCAGCCACTTTTAAACCCACCTGGAAATGACGACCTTTGGAAAACATGTTTCCAAAAAACAAAACCAACAGAAAACAGAAACAGACCTTAAAAGATACACAGGATGACAAGCAGAATGACTCGGCAGGTAAAAGAATTTTCCGCCAAGCCTGACAGCCTGGGTTCAAGTCCCAGAACTCACAAGATCGAAGGAGAAAAATCAACTTCAATAGCTTGCCCTCTAACTTCCACAAGTGCATGTCAGCATGCATCATGGGTGGGGGCGTGGGAGGGATGACACACACTCTGAGTGTGCGTGTGGGGGAGGGGTGAACAGCCAGATAGAGTTCTGGGCAACTTGTAAAGCAGGCATTTGCCTCCCACAAGAATATCCATGTGTATGGTCTCAGCATTGAACACTTGCCATGTTCTCTGGCCCAAACTCCTCACCCACCAGCCAGTAAAGGAAACTGTTGCACAGTCTATAGATCTGACTCAAGGACATTTGTTTTAGGATCCGACTAAAAGTTGCCACCAAGTTAATATCGTGTTCTAGCACTCTGTACATACTGTCTACTGGTAAAGAGGAATTATATATTAAATATAAAATAACAAGAATTCAATAAAAATCAGTTTCTCTTCTAGAACCAGAGATGTATCCCCAAAGCCATCAGTAAGAATTCTGCTCCGCTATACACCAATCACGAGTTTAGAAAATGGCGGGTTTAGAAAGTGGGCCTGTAGCTCTTTCTCATGCAGGGTGATTACTCGGTGGCCATGACCTTCTGGAGTGGACAGAAAGGGCCTGGCAGAGTTAGCTAGCACAAGGACAGAGGAGACACTATGGGAGTGCATTGCAAACAGAGATGGGCAAGTTCAGTTACTCAGTTACCATCTGTCTCTGTTTTGCTAACTCATTAGCTGGGACACCTTGTGACTGTGCTAATCCCCGCTTCCCCTGGCTATGAGCCTGATCCATGTCTCCAGGAAACAGAGGGACTGATCAGCCCGACTCCACCCTTCGCTGGGTGGCAACTTCTCCATATGGGCAGCATGCCAGGCCTGCCACCCTCACCAGCTTCATCATAGGGATGTGAAGTGTGCCGCCCCCGTCCATCCCCCCCCTTTCCCAGCCTCTGCAATCGAAATGGAAGTGTCTAGGTGTAACTGTTCCTCCAGACAAGGTGATAAATCCTGGCCTTTCACGTCTTAGCACTCCTGTCCTTTGCTGGTTGATAGTTTTAAGGTGACAATCCTAGAAGCTTGGTGTCACTGTGTACCACCAGCCCACAGAGTGTCGCATGCTTTCTGTAGCTCTCAAAAGAGCCCATACCACAGCCAAGAGCCGATAGGCAGGGCTGAATTTGTTTTGCAGAGCTACCTCCAGAAGATAAGGCTGCAATCCAACATTAAGAGCCTCCAATGATTCTGAAAATAATTCTTCAAATGTTGTAGGCTAGAGAGAGGAGGGTCCAACAGTTAAGAGCACTTACTGCCATTACAGAAGACCCGGGCCTTAGGCCCAGCACCCACATGGTAGCTCACAGCCACCTGTAACTCCCAGGCACTCATGTAGTGCTCATTCATATACATACAACAAATAAAACTAAAATAAAAAAAAAGTTTAAGAAATGTTGTCTCCCCTCATGAACTTCCTGGAATACACAATCATTCCTTTTTTTTTTTTTTTTTCTTTTTAAAAATGTTTTAATCCTCTTTTTTTCAATTTCATTTATTTATTTGTTTATTTTTACAATTTATTCATTTTATATCCCAATTGTAGCCCCTCCCTCATTTCCTCCCGGCCCCACCCTCCCTCCTTCTCCTCCCCCCCCCATCCTCCTTCCTTAGTTCACTGAAAGAGGGAGTTCTCCTCCCCTACCATCTGACCCTAGCCTATCAAGTCTCATCAGGACTGCCTGGACCCTCTTCCTCTGTGGACTGGCAAGGCCATATCCACCAGGGGTAAGTAATGAAAGAGCAGGCAACCAAGTTCATGCCAGAGACAACCCTTGCTCCCCTTACTTGGGAACCCACTTGGAGACTGAGTCTGTTGGCTATGTCTGGGCAGGGTGTCTAGGTCCTCTCCATGCATGGTCCTTGGTTGGTGCCTCAGTCTCTGCAGGGTCCCCTGGACCCAGATTTTTTGGCTTTGTTGGTCTCTTTGTGGAGCTCCTGTCCCCTCCATGTCCTTCTGTCCCCGCCTTCTTCCATAAGACTCCCTGTGCTCTGCCCAAAGTTTGGCTGTGAGTCTCTGCATCTGCTTTGATCCCCTGCTGGGTGGAGTCTTTCAGTAGATATCTATGGTAGGCTCCTGCACAAATCATTTTCATTGACTTATTTTGACCTTTTTTTTTTTTTTTTCTTTAACATGAAGGGGTGTTTTCTGAGCAAGGCCAGACATGTATATAGTCTTTTCCAGCTTTAACAGTAAAAGTGTGACAGTGTTTGGTAGCCCACACCTGCGGTCCCGGCACGCATGCTGAAGCAAGAGGAGTGCTGATGGAGGTGGGGGAAGAAACTGGGACTGAAGATGTAACGTGGTTAGTAGAGTGCTTGATTAATATTCAAGATGCTCTGGGCTCTATACACAGTACCCCATAAACAGGGCATGGCCAATTCTCAGAAGGTGGAGGCAGGAAGATAGAGTTGAAGGTTGTCCTCAGCTGCACTGAATTTGAAGCCAGCCTGGCCTAGAGGCCATATCTCTAAGTAAATCTTGAAAACACACTGTGCTATGGGTAATGGGATTTGCTGATATTGACGGGTGCCAGGTACCCTAGGTACTGAGCATAGATGGCCCTCATCTCATGCATGGTTTCCAGGGGGTAAGACAGCATTGCTGTCTCTGAGTGACAGGTCAGGGAACCGAAGCACAGAGAGGGTATCTGTCTCGTCCAATGATAGACAGCTGGTAAGTGTCAGGAGCATATTTTAAATCCAAAGCTTGTCTCCAAAGTCTGTGGCCTTCGCGTTTCGCTGTGGTCACTCAAGAAGGCCCCTCAGCTACTTTGTTGCCTTTTTTCCTGTGTCCTTCCCAAAGACTTGGAATTCTTAGATCTCTTCAACAGCATCCTTTGGAATTTATCATTTCCCTCCTTCTTCCTTACAAATGGCACACTGAGAAAAAAGCAAGGACTTAGAAAAGGCACACATAAGCTACCAAAAAAACTCAGCGGTCCTGCTTTTGTGCCAGTGTGTGCATGTATGTGTCTGTTCCTGTGTGTGTGTGTGTGTGTGTGTGTGAAACTCCTTACCTGCTCATAATTCGGATGTTAGAGGCTGTTTTCTTTGACTCACTTGATCCTTCCAACAAGGAACTGCCTAGTCTATGTTCATTGTTTCCCTCTTAAATGGTGAGTGATCTGTGCAAGGAGAAAGGTATCCATAAGGCCTTGACTTATGCGCGTGGGGCAGTAGCACTCCATTCCTGGTTCCCCTTTTTGGCTGAAGGACTCCCACTGATTATCCAACTCCTCTCTAGATAGCTGGCGTTATAGTTAACTCTGCAGATTCCCTCCCACACTTGGCACAGGGGACCCACGCAGACACTTTATAGATCACACTGGCAAGTTTGCTCTTTCTCATTCTTTCTGTCTCAGCCCTCACAATGCCTAGCACCTTTCACGTCTCCTCCAAAACCACCGAATTACACATGCTCATTAGCTCCAGCACTCCTGGGCCAGGGAGGCTTCCTGTCTACCAGTGGGAAGGAGACAGTTTCTGGTTCTGTTTTGGTCTGGGCTTTCCAAGTTGCTGACCCCATGCCACCTGCAAAGACAGCCTAGAAATCAGGGTAGCCTTTACAACCTAAAATGCTCAATACTTGCTTTATGACTAACGGAAGTGTATTTGAAAGGAGACTGTATCATCTGTGTGGGTCTGGATCTCTCAGAGGGAAAGGAACACTGGTCCTGAAATGGCCACACTTATTTATCATCACATTGCTAAGGATTTGGGTCCAGGTGTCAGGGATGGCCGCTGCTTTTCCCACAGGAGACATAAACCACTGACCTGTTTCCTCTCAAAGTCCCGTTTCGTGTTTAACTGGAGACACAGAAATGAATGCACGCTGGCGGGAAGACAAGGGCTGAGGTGAAGCAGGGGTATGCTGGCTGGCAGAAAGGCTGTTGTTTTAATTTCTTTTACATTGTAGCAGTCTCAGATGGATAGGGTCCAGGTATCTTGTAGGCCTGCACCTTATTAAACTCCCGTTTGATTCAGAATTTATAGCAAATGCACCTGGAATTCTTCAAATAGGAACTAGACTTGGGTTCATTTGTTCACAAAAGAGACCTACAGCATCTGCCCTAGAAAGCCAAGAATAAAATGGTGGCACGTTTTTCTTAATAACTCCCTTAGTTTATAAATTCCGCCGTGCTGATTTAACATCTGCTATTTGACAGGCATGCCGCCACCGAAACAGGATGTACCCGTAAGGCATGCCTTCTCTATCTCTGCCTGCTCTTATTACATGTGACAGAAACCATGCTCAAAGTACGGAAGCAGAAAGTGAAATTACCACAAGATTATCTAGAACAGTGGAGGGTTTGGACACAGCTGACTGCAAGAGAAGCCCATCTTTCTGTATACCCTCGGTCACATAGAGGGCACCCCCCACCACCACCGAATGGAAGCCTCCTAGGCCTACAGTGTCAAAACACATTCTAAGTATAATGCCCACTGGACTTCAGCGACTTCATATGGGCAAAATAGTGTGAATGATATGAACGTCCATATTGATTACCCGTTGATCTGATAGTGCTATGGCCATATGGTGCTAGCCGAAACAAAATGTTAGCATTTATTTCACTTGTTTTCACGTAGGTGATAAAAAAATTTAACTAACACGTGTGCCGTGAACTATAGTTCTGTTGGTTTAATGTTGATTTAAACATTCACCCATGTCAAAAGTCTTTCTTGAGGCCCTGTTCTCTTAATAAGATCTTGCATTAGGAACTGGGGATACAAGGTTTCTGCTGTCTCAGAATTTCTTCTAGAAGAGTCAGCCCCTTGTTTTCATAAATTCAGGCGTAGTTCTAGACATGTTCCTTTCTATATGATGTATCTGGTCCAGTGTCAACCTTCCTGGAGAGCCTGAGAGGAGTGAAAACATAGACTTTCAGAGTCACCATCAATCTAGTGTAATCAGGAAGATTCAAAGGCTGCTAATCTTTGCATAAGTCATGACCCTTTACTGATGGCAGTTCGTGTTTTTCTTTCTGGTGGTTAATGGAAGCAGATTGCTGAGCCCCTCTCTCAGACACGGAGCTGTGAAGGTAGAATTGTCTCCTCCTCGTCACGAGCACCTCTCAAAGAAAACAACTGCACAGCTGAAAGTATAGTTTGAATTCTCTCTCCCCTGTCCACAAAGAGCCATTCCCCAGACTTCCCAAAAGTATAGTATGGTGAAGCCTCTGGTGCTTTCTTTGTTCTAAGTAATGCTTTAAAAGTGTGATATGCAACCAGCAATGGGTATGCATCACACAGGTACAGCACCACTAACTTTCTCCATGAACACACATGTGCAAATACCCGGAGTAGGAAGCAGATCATTAGTGATCTCCAGGATGCTGCCTTTCCTGGCATCACCCTGCCCCACCTTCCCGTCTCATCCCCAGGGTAACCACCCCCTGGAAGACTTCTGCAACCACAAACTAGTTTATCCACGTTTGAACTCTGTAAAAACAATGTCACGTAGCAGGTTCGCACTCTCTGGAATAGGTTCTTTTGCTCCACATTGTTCATGAAGTTTATCCTTGCTGTTTTTGTATACCAATATAAAACATGATTACGCAAAATGTAGGTAAGTGTACAATAAAAAAATAAGTAAAACAAGAAAAATGTAGATAGTGGAAAAGGAAAATGAAGATTGTAATCCCGCTGCAGTGGCATATGTCTAATCTGAACACAAGGGAGGCTACGGTGTTCAAGGAGTTCGAGGCCAGCCTGGAAGCGAAGACTGAAGAAATGTGTGTGTATAAACACTTGTAGAGAGGGCTTTTTTTTTCCTTTAAATTTAGACCACATCGTATAGACTATTTGTGATTTGCTGTTGTGCTCATTACACCAACATGCTCTAAATATTAGTCATCTGAAAGAGGGTGCACATGAACTTGAACCAAAAGACAATATAGAAGGGGGGGTTCTAAGTTAAGAACACAGATTGGTATTTACATTAACCATTTTGGCAAGTCTAGATTTTGTCTGTCCTACTAAGTCTTCCAGAAGGTTCCAAATTGACCTTTGAGTCGCTAGGGAAATCAGATACTCAGGACCCCTTCTTCCTCGGTGACTTTTCGAAGTTTCTGTGTAACTCACGCAGGTATCTGCTAATGTGTTAGAGATTAGGAGCTGCTTACTGCTGAGAGGGCCTTTTTGGAATCTCCGTTCAAGTTCTGGCTTACTCTAGACAAGTCTGTAAAATGCCCCTCATTTCTCAGATGAATAGCTTCTTCTCCACATCTGTTTGGGATCATAATAATCCTTGCGTAACATTTTGGAGTCCTTGAATGAGAAGTTCCTTGGGGTTGCTGACTGTTCTTAAACTTTCCCCAACCAGCACTGTGGAAATGTTGTTATGGATAGGGTTGTGGAGCTGGGTGACCAGTTAAACTGAGAATGTTAGATGGTGGAAAAAAAAATACTCTGGGTATTTATGTCAAAAGCTATCTTCTTAACTTCCTAGATGCTTACACTATAAATTTAACCTGCAGGTGCGTGTGTGGGGGTGTGGTGTGTGTCTGTTCTTGCTAAGCCTTCCCATTTGGGGTCTTCATCCTATGTTTTGGATTAGACCTCTCAGTGTGTCCTTAGTTCCTGAGGTTAGCTGGATCAGTAGGTCCTGATCAGTTCTGCCTTACAGGGAGGGCTGGGAGAAACATTTGATTGAATTGTCTAGTAAAACTTCAGTTTGTGATCCCTGAGTCCCCAGACACTGTTAGGCATGCCTGGGGACTAGGATTTGGTGAAGCCTGAAAGGTAGAGAATAGAGCGTAGCCAGAAAGTGCTGGAGCCCACTGTGCAGAGAAACAGCCGTTACAGGGAATATCAGAAGATGGATGTTAGAGGCAGTCTAGTCCTGTCTCTTCATTTTTCAGAAGCCTGAGGAGGCCATGGAGGGAGGTTGGAAACTTATTTTGATGTTTCATCAACTGCTCAGATGTCTGCAGTGTTCAGGAGATAGAGGGAAAGATGATGGCCTTTTTTGTACCAGTGCTGTTCCTGGTTGGATCTGAAGCCTAGCTGTTAATGTGGGCTAGCCCAAAGTACCAATTCATTCTTTTCCAATTAGAGATTGTGAGGGGAATCTGCATCTTATCTAATCAGCATTAGAAACTTGGGCTTACGCTAGAATGTCCAGAAATTTAGTTCAGGAGAGATTTACCAGGTATATTCCCCCCCAAAAAGGCAGTCCTGGGGGTTAAATATATGAGATTAAACCATCATTGTCATTAACATCCTGCACCCCCTTTTTTTGTGGCATTCTTTTTCAAACTTGTTCCTGATGACCTCCTTACCCTGTTTTTCAGGTTTTATTACATTTCAGTTGTCTCTGATATCAGCTGTTGAATCTGTAGTATGCAGAAATGCAGAGACTTGCCCTACCAAAATTCTTCTGGGGTCAACTCCCATTATAGTCTGAATCTAGGAAATGAGACTATTTCCAGTTCACTGGGGACTCTCTTGGCTTTGAGCAGAAATGGGGTCTGAATCACTACCTAAGAGAGTTTTGTAGATTGTCACAGTTGGCAGCCTCCAGATTCGAGCTAATCCTGGAAATTCCTTAACTTCCCAGAAAGAAGGTTCCACAAGGTCAGGCCGAGGTCCTCAGAGAGCAGATGGAACAGAGCTGGCAATCGGAGGCCCTTACAGCTGGATGTGAAGATGAATACATTCTGCCCCCCCCCCACTCCTGCCGCCTCTGACTTTCAGGAGATATTTATTCTTCATTCATTTTACTCTGCATAAAGAAAAGAGTTCTGCAGGAAAAGTGAGCAAACTTGACGCAGTTCCCACGGTGAATGCAAAGATCAGGCCAACAAAAACAACCTAATTATTACAAAAATGTGTCTCTCCTGGCGGCTGCATAGTCAGTCCTTTATCTCTGGTCCCTGTAATCGCTCCATCACCCCAAACCATTATTCTTTATCATTATCCAAGGTCATTATTCTTGTGGCAGGAGCTGCTTCTACAAACAAATACTGATTTTACTGTCTTACCTTTCCAGCTCTTTGTCGGATGAGCAGCAATGCATCATTTAGGAAAAGTGAGTGTTGAAGATCAGAGGGATGAGATAGGGCAGGTTTTCTAAAGGATCAGGCTGACGGAGCTCATGCACCAAATTATAAACTATGAAACCTGTATAATCCAATTTTAATTAACTTGAAGATCAGTGCTTTTTTTTTTTATTAAAATGAAATTCTCTGTAAATGGAAAACTGCCACGCCAGGGTACACTGGACCATTGTTCACATAAGCTTTGGGGGGAGGGGCAGGGGTGCCAGCAAATCTTCTAAATCAAGTCCTGTTGTTCATGGGCCCTCCGATGCTTTGGGGGACTTACTATAAGTTCTACAGAATATAAGGTGTGCCCCTAGTTCAAACTGAGGCTCAGCTCATGATCCAGTTGGCCAGTTCTAGAATCCTTTATGGCCCTTCAGTATCTTCCTGCTCCCACCTTGTCTCTATCTCTTTTGGCCTCAATGCACCACGGCCACCTCTCTGCCTCACCATGTCATACTGGCTGCTCCGATGCTGGCTGTCATAGGTGGATAGAGGATGAGGAGGAGTGCCGTCTAAGGAGACAACAATCTTGTTATGCGAAAGGAATGAGGCCTAGATGGTTCCAGGGACTAGTGAACACTAGAAGCAGTCTTTAGGAACTCTTTCCTCACCCATCAATCACGTCAGAGCAGGAGGGAGCCTCCAGTCCAAGCATCTCCCTTTATAAGGAAGGTGCTGTCTGACCTAGGCATTGCCCTCTGAATGCAGCCTCCATCGTGACTCCTGCCCCTTCCCCTTCAGCCCAATGCCGAGCCTCCCTCCAGACATGTTGATTACAAAACAGTGCTTGGAGAAAACCCCACCCTGTCAGCAGAGGAGTTTTACAAGCTGACTCGGGACATGTGCACTTTTGGAGTCAGGAGAGTGGCGGAGTTGTACTTCCAGTCCAGCCTCTGCTTTGCTAGCCTCACTTCTCCCTCCTTTGTCTAAGTCCCTCATTGCTGAGGAGAAGATAATGAACCTTTCCACCTATCAGGCTCGCTGGAGTGCCGTAAAGAATAATGAGGTGATATTTGTAAAGTGCTCTGGGCCGCTGGGAAAGCAGAGGGGTCGGGCTAAGCAGAAAGCATTCTGTGCTGGAAGCACTTATCAATTGAGCTGCCTAACAATGACGGGGGCTCGAGGATACTCCGAAATGAATTCCAGGGACCAGCCCTGCTTTGAATTTAGGAGGGGGATTAGTGGGGACCTAATAGGTATCCCACTTCTCCAGTTTCTTTAGTGTACCATCAGACTAGAAAAGGTAATTGCATTCTTCTATGTCCGATTCAGCCTGTAGTCTCAATTGGGATGGCAAAGCGGGCTTGTTTTCTCTTCTCATACTGAGGCTGTTATGTCACGGTTGTTAAAGCCCTGGGCATCTTCTGTCCCCCGGGGGATTTTACTTAGGGTCTATACAAAGTAGTTTCTATGCAGAGGCTGGGCTCACAGTTTATAAGGCTGATTAGTGGGACTTCTAAGTATAAATTGCCTGGGGAGCAATTTTGATGAAGTAGACAAATAAAAGGCAAGGTCTTTATCATGGTGGATCTTTTTCACTATGGAGCTTCTTGGGAAATTTCTCAGCAACTCAGATCAATGATAGTACAAACATGGGACTTCATGGCCACTGTGGCATCCTCATCCAGCTCAAAATGGGGGCCCGGCTCCAGGTCAAGGTGAAGTTACCAAGTCACTAAAGATGGTCAGAGCCTTCTTTAATCCGTCCTTCCCCACAGAGGGTCAAATGAGAAATGTTTACAGGGCCTGACATGTATGGGAATGTTTCCAAATGTTCTGATGAGGGATAAGTTGCCACAAACCCATACTTCCCCCTGGCAGGTTGTTGCCATTTTCAGGGCCAGTGGAAGAGAGAAAATGCAGACCTGGGAAAATGTTTTGAACTCACGGAGCTCTCTGGGCTGACTAAATATTGAGTGGGAACCATGTAGCTCCTTGCTAACTGGCAGGAGCAGGACCGAATTTATCATTCCCCTGTAAAGGGTACAAAGAGAGGTCGTGGGGGCATTTGGAACGATGATTTTCCTGATCACGGTTACAGTAAGGAAATTACACTGATTACATCTCAGTCCCCTGAAGTTTGCAAGCCTCTCTGTAATCACTGCTTCTGCAAAACAGTCCGCCCTCTTCGCTGCTTCTCCAGTCCTCTGTCTGCAGAGGTGGCTGGACTTTCTCCTTCTAGAAGGATGAGTTCACTGGCCATCCAGGACTTCCTGCACTAGCTCTGCAAATGGCTTGTGAGTCTCCAGGGGCGTACCCCATTATGGTGTAGCTACCTACACCAAGCCCATTGGCATCCTGTCCCCATGCCAGACAGACACTCAGGGACATGCCTTCTTCTCTGGCCTGTGGTGCTGGGGCCAGGCAAGCTCGCTTTGATGCTCTCACTTCGGCAGGGGCTGGCCGGCCTCTGAAACTGACCCAGGTTTCTCCCTAACCCATGTTGGCATTTTCCTCGGCCAGTCACTCTTAATGTGCTCTCTCTGAGCCCCAGGTTTCTTATTGGTTGTTTGAATGGCTCACTCTTCTTACAAAAATGCCTGGCTTCTTTCTTCATTTCCCCGCTCCTAAGGTATATTCATTGGATCCCAGACATGCCTCCCCCTTTTGGCCTAGAGTCCTGTCCTTTCTTTCACCTCTGCCAGCGCTAAGTCAAGAGCAAGGCTGACCTTCCCTGGCCATGCCTGAAGAGAAGCTGTGGGACACGGCATTTCCTGCTGCTGCTGGCAGCTGATGCCCACCCCCTTTCTTTTTCTCCGGGAGCCTCAGAGCCCGCTGCCCCAATGAGCCACTGGGAACAGAGGTCTGGCGGCTACTCCGGCCTCAGCTCTCCAACACAGAACATCCAGGCGTCAATGGGAAACAGCAAGATCTGTCAGCGTCGGCCTTTCTTTGGAGCTTTGAGGGCCACATTCTCCACGGCCATCTGTTCCCTTTCACCTCTCTGGACAATGTCGCTTTTTAAAGGCAGCGATTCTTCCTCTTGATCCAGTCCTCTCCCGCCTCCTTTTCTTTACTCCTGCTTTCTCTTCTCTACCATCCCTCTTCGTCTCCACCCTATGAAAGTAGTGTCTCCTAAGGTAACACCCCTACTCCATCCCCCCACCCCCAAAACAGTTTTCGGCCACTGTGGATTTTTGAGTTTTTATTTAAAAAGCCTTTTTGAAGTGAGAGATTCTACTTTTAAAGTTTATGATTGTGGAAGGGGCATTCTTTTGGAAAGGATGGGAAAGAGAGGATAGAAAACTTCTCAGTCATGAAGAAAAATACAGAATAATGAATTTAGACCTCTTTTGGCAGGCACTTGCCTCTTGAAAGAATCTCCCCTTGGTGATCAGTTTAAGGGAAGTTTTATGCCTTTAAACTGCCATGTGTCTTATTAGTATTTTGTCCATGTTATTGTACTATTGTTTGCATGTTTCTGTTTACTTTGTTTGTTTGTTTGTAGAGATCAAAGGACACCTTACAGGAGTTAGTTCTCTTCTTCCACTATGGGGGGCCCATATTGGAAGGGGGGCCCATCAAATTCAGGTCATCAGGACCCTTTACCCTGAACCATCTCACTGGCCCTGTTGGGCTGTTTTTAATTTACAGCTAGAGCTTCTATGGAGCCTGTCATCTTGAACAGAGCCATAGACAGCTGCTGAAGTTCCTAGATGCAGCCATGCCTGGGAGGCCCCCAGTGGAGCAGGAGCCCTGGTCACAGCGTAGGTGTGAAGGTTCACTTGCCGAAGGGGTGTTTGCCCTAGTTCTGACTAGACCCTGTGTACCATATGACTCTCCTAAGGCATAATGATGATCCTTTACGTGACAATTCCTTAACACATGAGACTTTTGTTTGTGCCATAGCTGTTTCATAAACAGGATGAGTCTGTGATAATATCATGGAAAGTTTACAGACATCTTTGCTTAAGAGGCTGTAACAGGCCCTTAAGCAGATCATGTGACGGCTCATGCCTTTAATCCCAGCACTCGGGAGGCAGAGGCAGGTAGATCTCTGTTGACTTCAAAGCTAGCCTGGTCTACAAAGCAAGTTTCAGGACAGCCAAGGCTACACAGAGAAACCCTGTTTTTAAAACAAAACAAAGAGGCTGTAATGATCCTTTGTTAGGATAGTTTGAAAAGTATATCACACTGAGATTAGAATGATCCTGGTCCAGGGTCCCAGTCTTACCACCTGGCAGAATTGAGCATAAGGCCTGGCACATGGGCCCTGCAGCCAGACAGCAGAAGTGTGAATCCTGGCTCTACTTCTTGCTGGCTATATAAATAAATAAAGTTGCAACCCTTCTAAAATGGGAGCAAGGGTAAGATCTATTTCATATTGTTGTCAGCATGACTAAGGGCGCATGTGCCACAGTTTCTGGTTCACACAGATACTTGTAAGGAAGTATTAGCTATGACTGTTGTCCATCTTCTTATCCCACAAGAACAGTATGTTTTGTTTTGTTTTGTTTTTTTAAAAAAAAAAAACTAACTAGCTTTTAACATGTTTTTGAGGGGATTAAGATGGGGGTAGGTTAGTGGTGGGTGAGCATGCCATGGAAGTTGGTTTTCTTTTTCCATCATGTGGGTTCTGAGGGTTGGATTCAGGTTGCCAGTCTTGGTGGCAAGTGTCCTTGCTCAAGGGCACTAACTGGCCCTTTGGGTAACCCCTAACTGGCCTTTTCCAGGTCTCTCTGCAGCTTTTCATTGTAAACACTAATGAAAATAAATCACGAAATTACCAATGGAGATTGAAATGATGACTTACATAGCACCTCCTTAGAGATGTCATAAAATACAGGCATGACCAAAGACAGAAAGGGATGCATAATCACTTATTTCTGGCAAAGAAGGTGAGCCAGATGTGTAGAATATATGTAAAATAATCCCAGCCATGATTTTAGCAGCTGGGGCTATTTTACATATTTCCAGTTGAAGAAAACCTGGAGATTTATTTTTCTTTGGTATCGGTTTCTTGACTGAATTTCCCAACAATAGAGAGAGTATTATTAAAATGTGCTTTTTCTAGAAAGGCAGAGAGGACTCCAAACCAGAAATTACGTATTACAATTTATTGAGGGAAAAGGGGATATCTGGGAAATGGGGTGGACAGAGGGCCATCAGAAACTTTTCCCTCTCAGAAGGAAGTAATGAAAGGAGAAATAATGAGTTAGACTGTGGGGCTCACATCCTGGTTCTGCCACTTGCCAAGTGGCCTTGGGCAAATCCCTTTTCTTGGCAGCTCAGCTTCCTCCCTTAGAAAATTGGTATGATGGCGGTACTTCCCTCACAGAGACAACATAAGTTGAGGTGTTTAGCCCAGCGCCCGGAACGCACTCATTATTTAACAGTGTTACCTCATAAGTCTTTGCTGTTATGTCAGCTGATGTCTGAGATGTGGGATGCATTACATAGGTTGGTGGTCTCGATTGCTCTCCTGACACTGGTCATTTTTGGAAAACCCTTAGTTCTATCCCATTTCTGGATAAACAGTGGCTGCGAGGAAGAAGGAAATTACTTTGCTTAAGAATTCATATTTTGCAGATGTGTCCTGACGACAATACTGCCCACTGAAACCAGTCCCCCCCCCCCCCAGTTAAAACGACTCTGCTGGCATCGGCACGCCTCCCTTGTCCGCTTCCGCTCTGCCGTGAGGCAGCTCTCTAAAACTGTTTGACAAAAAACCCTGGAGACAGGCAGGGATGCCTCTAGGGAAGCACAGAGTGTTGAAGCAAGGTTATCTCCTTTGCCTATAACTACCTTCACCACATGTGCGCGCACGCGCACGCACGCACACACACACACACAAATGTGCATTCAAACCCGCATGTT
The DNA here is from genome assembly GCF_907164565.1 of Psammomys obesus. Lineage (NCBI taxonomy): Eukaryota > Metazoa > Chordata > Mammalia > Rodentia > Muridae > Psammomys > Psammomys obesus. The sequence goes on along the minus strand of NW_026596166.1, from coordinate 1,538,006 downwards.
GTGGGACCCTACAGCTTACCACCTAGAGTTCACTGTGAAAGCTCGTTACGTAGAAGACTTCTCCTCTCTTCTGAGGCCCAAATTTGTTATGAGCCTTGTGTTGATGTGAGAGGAACATCCCTCACCTATGTGTGGTCCCTCGTGTGTGCACAAGCCTCCGAAAGAAAAGTCTGGCAGTTTCTCCTAACCTTGACTCAAGGAAACCCTGTTTCAGATATCCAAAAAAAAAGGCAGCCCACACTGAGGGAACTGAGGTTAGGACAGCACGAGAGTGAAAACGCTCTGGCCAGGACACTGGGGAGGCCCTCACGGAACTCCAACTCTTCACGGGTCCATTTTGGTGGTGCACCCCTTCTCAGTACCTTCAGGGGCAGCAGCCGTGTGCAACGCCCACATTCCATTCTCTCCATGCCAGAGTGTATCTTGATTCCTATCAGTCCCTCTGCTTCCCAAAGGGGCAGTTGTGAAGGGTGGGAGGAAAGCACAACAATAAATCCTCACATTCATGCTAGGTGATAATTAAAAGCATTCTCCGCAGCAGTTTGCAATCAGATGCAAGAAGGGAGGCAGCTGGGCCAGCGGAAAGGCCTGGACTTGGGCCTCAGCTCTGTCTGCAGCAAGGTGGGTTTCAGGGGCTAGGCCTCTCTCTTTCTCTTTGTCTCTCTATGTCTCTGCATCTCTCTCTCTCTCTCTCTCTCTCTCTCTCTCTCTGTGTGTCTCTGTCTTTCAACACAGGAGTAATGATTGTACCTGTGTCTAAAGATCAAAGGAGAGAAACTTCAGTTGACTTTATCAGCTATGCTTAAAACCCCAGAGTTAGAGACACCTGAGGATGCCTGCCTCCTGGCCCTTTCAGTTATCCTGACTCCCTGAGTAACATCTTCCTTCCTGAGTGATAGCAGGAGCAGGACCTCTTGAAAGCCGAACCGCTTTGGTGCCTTAAAGAACTTCAGGCCAAGGAGCATAACTGAGAAAGGTCCTTAAGGAGGGTCTCTAAATGAGGGAGCTGGCCCATTCTAGCCCTGTCCTGTTTTACACCACAAGCTGTCAGCTGTCTCTTCTCTACCCTTTCTGAATGTTTTGGGTGGCGCCTCTGACAGCAGCTCCAGACGGATGAGTTATGGCCACTCTGAAAAGCACTTACATTTCTCCTCTTTCTACCCCTTGGGAGCTCAGATGAGGATAAAGTCAGCAGACAACATTTTTAAACACTGGGCCAAAGGGCATTCTGCAAAGCTGTGTCTCCAAGATGAAGAGGATACAGAGCCACATCACAAGGCACCTTGGATTTACCAATGCAAAGGCACCTGGGCCATTTCTAACAGACATGCAAACTTCTGTTATGAGATCTCCGTGTGTGTGTATGTATGTGTGTGTGTGTGTGTGTGTGTGTGTGTGTGTGTGTGTGTGTGTGTCTTGGATTTGGATTTGAATCCTGGAGACCAGGATTCAACATCCTGCAGTTTTGAGCAACCTAGTCCATCTCTCTCAACTAATTTACATTTTCACACACAAAAGTTCCAAGAAAACTACAGTGAACTTGTGTGCCCATCTCCTAGGCTGCTGGCCTCCTGTCTCACCTGTTTTATCTTTCTTGCTTACTATTTATTTGTTATCCATCTATTTTTAAATATCAATAAGTTGCTATTGTCTTTGTGGCATTGTTTGATGGTAAGTTGTAGAGGTCATGATCTTCCATCCCCTGAGATTTTCATTTGTCTCCCAAGGCCAACAGTTTCTCTTATATAGCCATAATACATTTATTCTTTCACCCAGGGAATTAGCATTGATACAATACTATAATCTAACATACAGGCAATATTTAAGCTTTGCCAGGTGTCCCAGTAATGCCCCTGTGGCAGGTTTTTCCAGAATTCAGTCCAGGATTAGACATTGTGTTTAGTTGAAATGTCACTGTATATTAAGATCTTTTAGTCACTGATTTCACAGAAATATTTTTCTTCATAAATCAACTTTCTGATAAATCACATTTTTTTTTTCCTCCTGTCCTTGATGCTTGCAGAGCCAAAGAGCTGGTGGTGCAGGCATGAAGAAGGAGCTGCTGGTGTAGGTCAGGGTCCACATCAGCTAAATGTGAAAGGACTGGCTCCCAGACCTGGGGTTTCCATTTCCTTGTGAGCCGAGTTCCCAAAGTCCAAGTGTAGCTTCCAGAGTCCCCTCGCTTTTCAGTCAGGCGGGTTATCACGTGGCTCTCTCTCTGTCCAAAATAAGCCCTGGAAAATGCCCAGCTTTTATATATTTTTCCCTGTGGCTTACTTAAGTCTCCCAGGAAGAGTAACTGATAATGGATATACCATTTTTCACCTTTCCCAGCTCTCTTCCAAGGCAGTTTTCTGAATGCACATGTCTGAGGGTAATTTTCTCTCACCCCAGCAGTCAGGGTTCCAACTGACCTGATGTCAGACTAAACAGCTGTGTTCCTTCTCCATTAGCCAATGTTTCCTGAAACAAACATCAGATGGTCAAAAACTGAGATGATGACCATGCACAATACGGATTCACTGAGAATGCAACTCTGGCATCCTCCTGCCATCTCACATACCACGGTGCTAGCAGGAAAACAAAGCTCAGACCAACGCAGCTGTTAAGTGCAGTTTGGAAAATTCGCAGCAAGAGGATCGAAATACATTTGGGGACAAGGGACATTTCATGTAAACATCCTGGCTTATTTTAAATGAACATGAAATATTTTAAAAATGTGCTTCAGGTTTCTTTAAATAGTTCCGCTTTTGTTTTCTTTTGGTAGTGTTAGCTTAAGGATGGTGTGTGTGTGTGTGTGTGTGTGTGTGTGTGTGTGTGTGTGTGTGTG
>NW_026596166.1:1520485-1535166 GCF_907164565.1 Psammomys obesus | reverse complement strand
TGTGTGTGTGTGTGTGTGTGTGTGTGTGTGTGTGTGTGTGTGTGTGTTTGCTCTAAATAAGTGAATCATTATTAGTTAAGAGCTCTTCTCGGGGCTGGAAAGATGGTTCAGCAGAGAAGAACTCTGGATGTGTTGGCATGAGAGTTCAGATCTCCAGCACCCACGTAAAACCCGGGGCATGGCCGAACCTGCCTGTGACCCGGCGCTACAGCAGCTCACTGGGGCTCACAGTCTAGCTCCAGGTTCAGAGTAAAATCCAGTCTCAATGGAATGGCATGGTACCTGATGTCGCCCTCTGGCTTCTCCACATTGCATGGCTACGCAAACCCTCACACACAAGTCCTTTGCACTGAGCTGAGAGGCACGGTTACAGGTCATCCTTCAGGAGTATCCTCCTAAACAGAAAGCAATGGGAAGAAAGCAGTTCTCCTGGAGGAGAGAGGCTCAGGGGCTCCCATAATCACCTGGATAGTGCTAACAGCTGAAGCCAGGAGGGAGACTGCTTCTTTCTTCTCAGACACTGGGACATTCTAGCTATTTTTTTCTCTAGCTACATCTAAGAATTTTGATGCCTGTCCCCACAGGCACAGCAGAGAAGCCCTACATAGTCGGAATGGTTTGGTTGCCAAAGGGGATAGTTTTTGAACTGACCTTTCCTCAGGGTGAGCCTCCTCACCCTGATTCCAGACAGTCTCTACATGGTGACCCTATAAGATGACACCTGTGCTCACTCAGAACAGTCCCAGTTTATCTCTGCCGTCCTGTTATGACTCAAATGACCCCCCCCCATCTCAATTTCAAAAGGACCCTGATTGGGTAATAACTTACATGACCATTCCAAGACTCTGGGAAATTGTAAGTATTTTCTCCCCACACAAAAGTCAGTGGAGCTGTGTGAGTGATTTGTGATGATGCATACCAGACTTTATCCTGGTGATTAACTTAACCCCCCCCCCTTCTGCTCCACCTGCTGCTAGGGGAGATTAATCCCCCTCTAAATCTTGCATTCCAAAGGTGCTGATTACCCCACCTTTTATGGCTTCTGCTTCACTTTTCTTGGGTGTTACTGAGACTTGAGGCAGGCTGAGTATGTGACTCTCAAGCAAACAGGCAAAAACGCTGGATAGCAATTCATCCCTCTCTCCTCCAGCTAAGAGACCCTGGAGATGACAGTTTCCTCATTACCTACGAAAAGCGGTCTGGTCTTCTAGCAGGTCACTGGGCTGCCAGCAGATGGTCTTGGGTGAGGCAGTTGCCTCTGATCCTTTCTTTGTTAATCTGAAAGATTAAGTATTTTGAGAATCTCAAAACTCAGGAGATTATAAATAGCCCGAGATATTTCTTTCTCGTCTAAAATGGCAGCACAGACACTATGGTTGCTTAACAGATAGCGTGTGGTTCCTGGGCCAGGCTGTGCAGCTGATGGTTTTTTCCAGTACTCTATTTATAGAGCTAGGTCAGAAATGTCACTTCCGTTGGAACTTGACCTACAGACGATTGTCAATCTTAGAGACCCAAGGAAGTAGAGTGTACACTAAATACAGCTGGCTCACAGGTTCAGTTAGTGAACCACAAGCCCCCAAAGGAATTAATTTCGCTGGAGAATAAATGTCTGAGCCTTCCTAATCTCTTTATTTGAGACTTTTGCCTTGTGGCCTCATGGAACTTGTAGGTCACCTTGAATCTTTGTTCTAAAAACTACTGCCCCAGCTAGTGTCCCATTCATCTTCTTCAACTATGGCTGTCGAAGTTATCTTTCTGCAGAATGGCAACTGACACCAACAAGAGGCAGCATAGACTACTTGGAAAACCGAGGGGAAACAATCTGCATATTTCCCCCACTTCGCCTTTCTACGGGGGTAACCAAGATTCTTCAGTCGCACCCCTAGATCAAATGGAAGACCCAATGGAAAAGTGTTGCCCAAAGCTCAGTGGCTCCCTGGCCTGGTCTGAAACAGGAGTAATGGAATCGAATGGATGGTGATCCCCAGCAGACTCCGGAGTTTAAACTTTGTTGATTTGAAGTTGTGTTTGCTAGAAGTTGGTCCTCATAGGTTGTTGTAGGTAGAACAGAGTAAGGAAAACCCCTGGTCTGGGGAGAAAACTGTTATCAGAAAAGGGACTGTTTTCATGTGTAGATGAAGTAAATGGCTGCTGAGCAGGACCTGGTAATTCAAAGACAGTATGAAAGTACTGTGTGCTCAAACTTCCTAGAAAAGACCCTGGATAAGAAACCAGTTTGTTGTTGTCAAAATACCGTAGACTCCGTATTTTTGTTTGTTTGGTTTTAAGTTACGCCAGGAACGTTTGAAGCCACTTTGAAAAAAAAAAAAACAACAAAAAAAAAAAACTCCTTCTGACCATGGGTGAGGGTCCTGAGGCCTGGCAAGGTGACCGGACTGCTGGGTCCTGAAGCTTACTCCTTTGTTACAGACCACCTTCCTCCACATCTTCTCATTGAAAACCTGCAGCTAAACCAGAAATAGAACCACAGGGCCAGCCCATCAAGCATGACATAGACGTTCCCATGGTAACCCACCACCCTTCCCTGCACTTAGTTCAGTCCTGAAAACGTTCATAAGTATTGTCTTTAATTTCTTTCTTCTTGTCTCAGTAAGTTACCTTTTGTCCAATAGGACAAGAAGGACCAAGTATCCAAAATATTCAGTGAACTTTTCTTTTCTTTCTGTTCCTACTCTGGAAGTCACTGCTTTGTTAGTTTGGTTTGGGGGGGGGGGGTTGTTTATTTGTTGTGGGGTGTGTGTTTTTTTCCACTTATTTTTAAACATGCGAAAGTCTACTCTTTTAAAGCTGAGCCTTCTGGCACAGGGCAAGCGTGTTTGTATCATTCACTAGCAATTCAGTCTGACCTCTCAGAAATGTGTAGCAGAGAAGTCGTAAATTCAAATGTTTTCAGGAAAAAAAAAATTAAACAAAAACTTTTTTTAAAAAATCATTACAGTACCCACTGCCTCCCAGGCCCCTTCAAAATACTGACACAGAGTGGTACCAGCTGCCCATCACTTTCTGGAAGCCAGGCTCCCTAACAGCTTGCCTATCCTCCTCCAGCCTGAAATCACGAGGGCTACACCCTGTGTTACAGAGCAGGGAGACCGTATGAGAAATGCGTCTTCATATTCCGTTCGCTCCCACCAGAGGTTGGGGACTGGCTCCAAAAGATAGCAGTTCTGGGAGAAGTTTCAGAACCCACACCCTGTTCCTCACCCCTTCATTCCTGAGCTCTGCTATCTTGAATAATGATTAGAAGGAAAAACAGAGAGAGCACCGATTAAACTTCTCTTCCTCAACTTTCATCTTCTGTGTTTGATCATCATTGTTCCTGCCATTTAACTGTATCAAGTATCTCCATCTAGGGTCACCAAGAACCTTTGGTTGCCTGGGGGCAAGAATTATTATTCAAATTTTACAGATGGATAAGCAATCATAGAAGGAGAACAGCAGGCTTTGACTCACCTAACCAAGTCTCTGAGAGCCTTGATTTGGTGGGAATGAATTAGGCTGTTCTAGGGACCTTATTTAAATGCTTCTGCAGGCTCAACCGTGTGATGCTGAAAAGTCCCCAATAATGAAAATATTTTCAAATCCCAGTTCATTTATTTAACTTTTTTTTTATTTGTATTAGAATCCACCAAATTCCAGACAATGAAGTCATACAGCCTTGGCAGGGTCTAAATATCACAGTTGTTCAAAAATGGAAGGAAGGGAGCATGCCCCAGTTTTCAGAACTTCCGCTTAAAATGAGCATAGAGAAGACCCGCTTACCAGTTTCCTGACCAATTAGGTCACTGGGCAGGAAATCACCTTTTGCAAAGAACCAGTAAGCATACTATTTCCTATTTTGGATTTCCCATAAACAGCATTAATGATCACTTATGCCAGCCCTCTCATGGAAATGCTAGAAACTGGAAAGACAGAAGAGACCACCAAGTTCTCCGACAGAAAATGAGGCCATGAAAGTAGCCAGCAGCTTCCCATCAATATGTCTCAAGTGATTCCACCACCAGGGTCACCTCCAGTTCTCCCATGAAGTGAACTGTTTTTCTTCTCCTGACCATAGTTTTAAGCCTCTAACCAGGGAGGGTCAACTGTAGGCCACCTGACTTGTGTGAATCCAGCTGCTAGGCCAGTTGAGCAAGGTTAAGTAACTTGCCAAGCCAGGGCATGTGCTGTCTTTAAGGAGACCTATTGCCCTGGGTTATCACTGAACATCAGAACAAAGGAAGCTGAATGTGGAGCCTGAGTGACATGCAGAGTTTCAGATGGGTGATAAGATGGCTTGTCAGGGCTGTTCCTGAAATAGGCCTTTGGGCAATCCAGGCCCCTTCTCAGCCCCTGTCCACAGAATAACAGGATACTTGATCTTCAAGATATGATGAGCCCAGAGAAGTGTAATCGAAGTAGAGGTTAACAGCCTAGTTTTGAACCCTTGCTCTGCCATTAACCAATCATGTGACTTTGAGGAAATGATTTAGCTCTCGTAGCTTAAGTCTGTCAATAGAACTAATAATGTTGCCTACCTCATAGGCTATTGTAGGCATCCAAAAAAGGTGCACTGAAATATGAAATTCAAGCACCGTGAGCCCCTCCATTTGAGGGCTTGCTTAGTGCCTAACTTATAGTGCCTCTGACAGCACCGTCTTCATCATCATTAACTTTCAAGGCTTTGCTGGAGTTACTCTTAACACTGGCCTGATGCTTATAAGTGCTTCCGGAACATGACTCCTCAAGGTCATTTGTTCAGAGTTTTCCCTGGAAGCTTTTCTTTGTCACTCGCCCTTGTGGACCTTGATTAGGACCCAAGTTTACCTGACCAAAGAACAGCCAGATCTCTACAACCAACCCATCCCATTCTTGTTGGCCTACTGCTATAAAATTTTTGTTTGCTTTATTTGCTTTTAATCATTTGCTTATTATTTACTTTTAAAAATAGTTGCTCCTGCCCTGAATGTGGCTCTGATCTCTAAAAACATCCTTTGCCTTCCTTTAGAACTGATACGCTCCTCCAGTTTTTATCACCACCAAAAAAAAAAAAAAAAAAAAAAAAAAGCTTCAAGTTCTTAACCAATTAGTAACTCCTAATTATTCACATGTAGCCTTTTCTTGGCAAACTGTAAAGCTCAGCCTCACTTAATTCTCTCACTTAGGAGACATATAAACAGTTAGCGTCTACAGTTTGCTTGAAAAAATGCAAACCTATTAATTTTAGCTTAAGGTAGAATTAAGAATGTAAATATGCTGTTAAAACAAGTCTATAACATGGTTCAGCACTGAGTGGAAATAACTTATTAGTCATTTAATCAGCATAAGCATCCTTGTGTTGAGTGATTCAGGCCTGCTGGCACAAACCAGACATGCCTCTGGCTCTTTTATAATGTGTGTTATGCAAAAATCACTCAAATAATATACCACAATAGAAAATGAAGGTAAATGAGAGAAATTTCAAAAGTATTATGGAACTTTAAGTGAGAAAGACAATATTTCTATAATGATAAGAGAAACTGGCATTGGAGAGGCACCTCTGGACACAGGGTAGATTTTAGGCATGAGGCCATACCATTCAGGCAGATAGAAGAATTTGATGGGCAGCCAGGCAGTGGTGACACATGCCTTCAGTCCCAGCACTTGGAGATAGAGGCAGGAGGTTCTCTATAAATTCAAAGCCAGCCTAGTCTACAGAGCTAGTTTCAGAATAGCTAGGTCTACACAAAGAAACTGCCTTGAAAAAAACAAAACAAAAACAAACCTTAATTATTTAACTATTAAGCCAAATTTTATATGTGGTGCTGTGGAATTGAATCCAGGCTGTGTATATGCTAAGCAAGCATTCACCGCTAAGCTATAGCCTCAGCCCAAGTCAGCCCAAAATCAGGAAAATTGACTCAAAACGTTTATTGTTGGTTTCTCTTTTTAAAAAGCAAAAGAGGGGATAGAAAGACAATGGCAGTTAAGAACATTTACTGCTCTTATAGAGGGCCTGGGTTCAGTTCCCAGTACCTACTTGGTGACTCAAAACTGTTCATAACTCCAGTTACAGGGGACCTGACACCCTCTTCTGGCCTCAGTGGGCACCATGCACACATATGGTGCACATACATACATGCAGACAAAACACTCATACACCTAAAAAGAATAGCTAAAATATTGAATCATTAACAGAGGGATGGGTAAAGAAAACATGGTATATATAGACACATGGATTTTTTTCAGCCATGAAGAAAAAAATAGTTGTATCATTTTCAGTAAAATGGATGCAATTTGAGATATTCTCAGTAAAGTGGATGCAATTTGAGATATTCATATTAAGTCCCCAAAAGGCAAATATTGCACTTTTTCCCTCTTACTCATGGTAGATTTTATAGAGATCCATAAATCATATGGCATAAATATAGGAAGGAAACAGTAAAACAAAGATGAGTAAATAAAGAGAAGAGAGAAAGACAAAGGTAAAGAGGTATGCGAGAATGTACTCGAAGTACATTATATACTTGTAGGAAAATATCCTTATATAACCCAGTACCATGAACAAAGAGCTTACACCACTGAAGGAGGCGTGGACAGTGGAAGGGAGATTGAGAGGTTGTGCATCTGAAGAAAACTGGACTTGAGTTCATCTCTGAAGTAATAAAGACTGGACCTCTTACTAATGAACATTAATTTCATAGCCACTCAACAGCTCTTCAGCATTTGGTATTAGATAGTGGGAAAACAAAACTGGTTATGCCTAATTCCCTGGGGTCTGCCCAAACTGAGAAGAGGGAGATGAAAGGCAGAAAGGGCGAAGAAGTGCTCTCCATGGTAAAGTCAACAGAGAAGGCCAGGGGACTCTCTGGCCAGGAGGGGGGGGGGGAAGCTTTATCAACTGCTGACAAGAGGTCAAGGATGATGAGAACAGAAAAGCGAAAAGGTCACAATAAGCCATTCAGTGAGGGAGCTCAGAGAGGTGAAGTCAGAGGGAGAGGCAGGGCCAGGAGATAAAGACCACAGAATATATTGTTTAGGCATTAACATTTTATCCTCAGACTTGGGAGGGCTACTGAGGATTAAATCAGGGGGTTGAGGTAATCGGATTCCCACAGGCCGTGTTATTTATTTTCACCTTCATCTGTTCGTGTTTTGGATTGTATATACAGTGAACCAGGGTTACTCTAAATTTTACTCTTTTCTATGCTGTGCTAAATTCTTTAAATCTCCTTGCTGAAGCCCATGTTATTGATTTCCATTTAATTCATTCATTGGGTAACTTTGGGTTTCCAGAACTGTTATATTGTGAGGGGAGTAGAGCTTTGTCATAGTCCTGCTCTGTACACTACAGGATGTTCAGCAACAACACTGGTCTCTACCTCCTGGGTGTCAGCAGTCCTCCCAGAAGACATTAGCCAACATCTCACTGCTGTGGCATTTATATCCAAGAACTTAAGGCCAGGTGGAGCTGGTACTCCTTAAAGTTTGTTTGTCCTGGAAAAGATGACCAGTTACTACTTGACCATGGCGGGGTGGGGTGGGGGGGCACAATGAGATGGTGCCACGAGGCGGCTACAAATGATGCCTCATTCTCTTTCAGGTAATTTAGTGAACATCTATGTTTTCAGTCTCCTCACTGAAAAGAGATGGCATCTCGATGATGGGAAGACAAAGTGCTCAATGGGGCTCCCTCAAGCCAGTATCCTCATCATGGCCTGGAGTCAAAGAGGGCACAAGAAAGGAAACCTCAGGATGTGTCAGACATGATTACAGGGAGCTAGATTCCTTGATGCAGTGCTTGGCAGCTCACCTCTAAACAGAAAGAAGCAGGTTGAAAGCAGGGATGGTTTTCTTCCTGGTTGTGTCAAAAGGGATCGGGGAAGCTTTGCAGATATGATAGCTGCCCCCATGCAATTTGGAGCAGTTAAGCTAGGAATTCAGATGAAGGCCAGTTCAGATCCTCCTTACAGGCAAGTCTTAGAAGGTAAAGGAATGCTCCTCTTGAAACAGAGCAAGCTAAAGCAGACTGAATGCGAAAGGCTGAGCTCTTCCAGATTCTGCTTTGGATATGGATGTACATAGCGGGAGGGAGGGCAAAGGAATGTTATGTGTATATGCCATGGAAATGGGGAAGAGAATTAAGACGGTTACCAGTCTAAACGAAGATCTCCTAGTTCAGCTAAGCACGGACCGCTCCTGACGCTGTGCCCTTCTGCCAGGGAGGGGAGAGGTGTGGATCTTTATCTGCAGTAGCTTAGTTACACATCATGCATCTTCCTGTTCATGTTTTGTTTGCCCATTGGTGGTCACTTTTGCTAAGGCCTGAAGGACCCCGTGCTGGTTTTATTTAAATCTCCAGTCCCTTAATGCCAGCCTCCTCTAATTCATTCACTTTTGCGGTGATGGACTGAGTCTTGAGTACTCTCTGAGTATGAAATGATGCCCGAGCTTAGGTCAAATGCCATATAAGGAAGGTCTCTGAAAACTGGCTTTTCCTCTGTCTTCTTTCAGGTACTTCTGGATCCAGCTGTGTGGTAGCTGCGCTAGGAAACTCATGGGGTCACTGTGTGAACACTCGGCTGATTCTCCAGTACCTCGATTCAGAGAGAAGGCAGGTGAGTGAGTGTGCCCACAGAATTCTTCATGCATGAAGGTCAGAGAGAAAGATGAACTAGAAGTCAGAGCATCTGAAGGTGTTTGCCACCGTATCTGTCCTGGGCCAGTACTGACTGGCAAGGAGATCATAAAGAAACATTTCTTGTCCTAACAGCAACCAAAATGAACAAGGGGAGGGTAGGTGGAGTGGGGAGGAGCTAGGTACATACAAGAAAGCTGTGTAAGAGTGGGTCCTGCAGAGTTCACATTTCCTTAACATTCGTGAATGACTGGGGACCATACTTGGAGAGATTTTAAATCCTTCATCTCTAAATGATTATTTCATTACATATTTGTGAGCACAGCAAACAGCTGTCTTGCTTTTTCTTAGCCCTCGCGCGCGCACGTGCGTGTGTGTGTGTGTGTGTGTGTGTGTGTGTGTGTGTGTGTGTGTGTTGAGAGCTTAAGATAGTCAGCTTCTGCCAAGTGCATAAGCCCAGATTCTGGGTACTTTTATGTTGCCACATATGCTAGTGGTTTAACATACTAAATGATATCAGAGGGTCCTCTGAAAGGATGATAACGTTCACAGAGCCCCCTGTTTAGATTTCTGGTCTCAAGGGTGGATCCCTCCATTTGGAAAGGAATACTTGTCTCCCTCTCCTTAATCTTCTCTCCCAACTCCAGAGAAAGTAACCCTATAGCATGATCTCTTTAAAAATCAGGAGGTTTAAATCTCCTGATACCTTACCTCAATTACTCTATTGAATTAGCATCTCTCACGAAAGCCAGCAAAGGGAAAGGACGAAGCGTATACCCTGATGTTTTCAACGGGGCACAATTCAGATGCCAGGTTGGCTGACTAAATACACAGTGAACCCAGGTTAATAAAGAAGGGGGTGGTACTAGTAGGAACTAGGAAAGATAGAGCAGGATGGAGTTGCTTTTGCTAGAAGATAAATTGACTCATTATAACAAAGAGGCAGGAATCATCTAATACAGACATGAGCATTCGCCTCTTCCAGACAACTTTACGGATGTCCTTGGTTACAGACCAGAGGATTCTTCTTGGTTTTCTTGGGCCTGTGTAAATAACATTCCAGCCTGGTCACTGGGTCAGCCTTGTTCTGAAAAGATAGAGCAGGTTAGTTCCATCCAAGGAAACATTCTTGTGTTTTCAGGCCCCACCACATCTCTTACTGCAGAGACACCCTTTCACTGATGGTTCCAGTCTCCTGGGTTCTGAGTCCAATACTTTTCTCGGTGGAATACATTCAAAAGATTTCTGGAGAACCTAATGGCCGTTGGTGTGTCCCTTAGGTGGTGAATGTTGATAAATAAGCTTGTTTTTTGTTTGTTTGTTTGTTTTTGTTTTTAGCTCTCAGAGATAACACTGAAAATAGCAATGTTCTTTGTGAATCGGTGTGTGTGAGACTCTCTGAAACCACCCGTGTGGGCAGAGTGAGGCAAGAAGGAACCCAGTTCAACATGACTTAGTTAGCTGGTGCTGGTTCAAACTACTGGAGTCTGACCCCAAGCAGTTTATTTTAGACATATTTAAGTTCAGTACAACTCTGGAAATAAGTTTCCTGGTAACAGTTGTCTCAGTCTCGTGTGCACAATAAAGCTTGAGGCATGACCATATCAAAACTCTTTTGCAAGGTATATGTGACGTCTTCCATAAATATGGATTCTTTTGCTTAAGGACCTAGGATCGGGTGTGTTCTTGGTCATAGAGATAGTGTAGAGGTCACCAGGCTATAAAGTACATGTGATGTCTCCCGTAAGGATGGATTCTATTGATTAAGAAACAAAGCTGAAGATAAAGGTTTAAGGCAGAAGGGTCTGGGGATAAAACATTATGGGGGATTTGGGTGAGGCCTGGCCCTTCAGATAGCAAAGGTCACCAGGTTATTAACTATATATATATATATATATATATCCACCTTCTGGTGTACAGAACAGGTATAAATCCCTTTCATTGAAGAGACAAGCCTGTGTGTTTAACATTCCTGGTTTCCTTGGTGTTTATCTGTGAGTACAGGGACCTTTGTGTTCCCAACATCAGTACTGACTCTTTCCCGTCAAGAACCCTAAGCCCTACTTCTTGAAAACCTACATAGTATCTCTGCCTTTGATTTGAGATGGCTTTTTTCCTGTAACATAGCAATTCTGTGATCTCTCACATACAGTATCATGGAATCCAGGCTTCCAGATTCTATTCTTCTAATGCTAGATGGAATTTATATATAAATAAAGTAAAAAACTCATATTCTGGTCTCTTTATGATAACACGTTCATCCATGTCCATTTTCAGAGCCAACAGGAAGTGTCTGATAGAACGAATGCTATATTTTTTTTAATCTTTGGTGACTTGAGGATTTGTGTGGCTCTCAGCTGATAGGGTCAAATACAGGCCACTGATCACAAGAAGCAACAGAACAAAGTGTGGACGGATCAGACAGTCTATAAACTCATATCCCATTAGATGGGTCATTGGTATGATCTACAAAGGAAAACGTGTTGCCCTGGTTACTAACCAATCAGCAGCAGACTTGAATGCCTTCAAGTTTTGTTTTCACACAACAATGAACAATTAATAAAAACATGATCAGACTACCAACCCAGATGAGAGAACATGCATTTAATATCCCTTTCGAAGGAAGCTGTTAAATTTGTGGCCTCGGATAATGGTCAATATAGAAAACATGTCTCAATCTGATGACCTTATCTTGCCTTAGCAGATAGTGGACCTGGTGACTCATCCAGTCTTTCCTGTGGTCTTAGTTCATGACAAAGTAGTGAAGCCATATCAAGATAAGGCTTTTTGGCGATATGGATAACAAAACAATCCTTTAAAGTTAATCTAGAAATACTTTCTCATGGTAATTCTCAGCAGGAGAGGGTGTGAGGCCGTGTTGGCTAACCATACCTCTGAGACACTAACTTGAAGGTAGAGCAGGTATGGTTTTTGTTTTGTTTTCAGTCTGCAAACAGAGACCACTCTACCAAGGCATCAAGCTTATGGAATGAGGATTATGTTTTATCCTGCACCAGGGCTCTTGAATATAAGGCTTAGTCTGAGATCACAGGGCCAGAAAGAGGTCAGGTCAAGCTGAGGAGCCCAAGAGTTAAATTCTATTGAGCACAGGATGGAGTCCCTCTTGGCTGATTATCTTCTTTACACCCTGGAAACTTTGTAAAATTATATAACTAAGAAAGAAATCTCCTTATCAGGGTACAAGCCAAGTTCAATCTCTTGTTTATTCTGCTTCAGTGTTTGCAAAAAACATTCTTAAGAAGCTGGGGTATGTTTTCTTTTGAACTAATTCAGGCTTCTCTTCCACTCAGTTTTTATTCGGTCCTTCCCTGTGCTGCTTCAATTCTGCTCTACCCATTTTGCAATATTTTTCTCTTAACTGAAGACACGTCTTTAGAGGACAATTAAAGTGGCCTCTGCTAGGTTTACTCTTGTCCTTATCATTTTAAATAATCCAAAAATATGTGTGAGCTCACCGTGTGAATGGCGTAGAGATGCCAAAGAAGAGAAGGTAGAGTTCTTTCTGATCTTGAGTGCCTTCTGGTCAAAGATGGAAGATTTTATCTCTGCACCTGGATGCACTCATGAATAATCAAGGGGGAGTCCAGAGTAAGGGCTATTGAAGCACCACCACAAGGCAGCATCTGGCTAATTCTTGCATGGATGGCTAGCTGGGAATCTAAAGGAAGGTGAAATCATCAGGGGCATCCCAAGAAGACACCAGGAGAGGATGGGACCTGAGAGTTCCAACCAGTAGTTCTCAAGCCCAACTACCCTGCAGCTTCAACACGAGAGCTTTTATAAGATAGCAATGCTAGAGCTCTACATTGATTAACTAAGGCAAAATTTCTTCCTGGGAAGGGGCAACAGGAGAGCACACATAAGCGTCAGCATCCATCTCGTGGGTAAAACTCCCCCAGGTGATTCTAATGTACTACCAAGGTTGAGAGCCTGTTCTTTAAATAACGGATAACGGAGGGTAGGCAGAAAGGGGAGACGTTAGGGTGATGCCCAGCACGCATGAACAGTAGGAAAGTAATCAAAGCTGGTGGCATGGGCTGGGTTCTGCTCAGTAACTCAACAGAGAGTTCCTCCCAGCATTTGTTTGACTAGTCTTTATTGAATCAGCCCATGTCTGCTCATTACTGTACAAGATGCTAGAATCAAAGAATGAAAAAAGGTAGCCAATTATCCTCTCAGTACTCAGTTTACTTGGAAAGACAACCATGAGGGTGGTGTATTCGACAAGAGCATAATTAGTAAATGTAGAGACAATAGAAAGCCCTACCACTGAAAAATTGTTCTGGAATGATTAAAGAGGCAGTGATATACGTAGTGAATTGGGCAAGGCTAGCATTTGGGAAGTTTTTGAAGTGCCAGGTTCCCTGTGACTCAGAAAGTTAGAGCGTAGGTGGTTATGTTTGAAAATGATGCAAAACCTGATGAAACATCCAGAGTATTTTTCATCAAATCCTCATGAAGTCTGTTCCTACAAACCACATATGGCATTATATAAATTTTGAAGTGCCCTAGAAAGAGTAATGAAATAAATTAATCCTGGCTAAGCCTCACACCCTCTTGATGAAATAAATATTATGACTCTCTTATTTCAACAGATTCAAAGTAGGTGACCTTTTCATATAGGCAGTTTATTTGAAGAGATTTCATAATAGAATAGTATTTTCATCTCCTACTCAGGAGGCGCCCTAAAGTTATTGAACACTTGAGGGATGAGACAATCTTGTTGACAGGACCAATACTATCTGCTCCAGGTACTAATCCTGACTTGGATCCCTGACTTTTCTCAATGCTGTAGATTGTTTCAGGTCTTGGATTTGAGTTTCCTCTCCGATGATGGAATTCTCTCAGAATCCATTTTGTATTTTTCAAAGACTTGGACATTGTCACTGTGAAGACACAGGCATTCATCAACCCCACTTCCCTCTGAATCACAATTGTGCCAGGCACTTGAGTCTCTTGGTGTATTATGAGCCAATAAAGATGTAGCTTCACAGCTAAGGACATTTTCCAACACACATGCAAGACTTTTGTTTGGAAAGAAGGTGAAAAAGAATGAGGCAGACAAATCCTTCTTACCATGCTAAGGCAACAGGAGGCAAACTTCAGGCCAACGTGGGCTAACAGTGAACCATGGTCATGAAACAAATGACAATAAAGAAACATTCTTTTATTAATATGTGAACCCAGTCTTGAATCACACTGAGTGTTGCAGCTTAGCAGTTCCTTAAAGCATTAGTAGTCAGCTAAAAAGCCTCACTTCGGACCATGACAAGTGCAAGCAAGCATCCATTATAGCAGTGTAATAGGAATACTGAGCACAATGACACCTCAGAACCAACCTGCTGAGAGCTATGGAAGCCAGTCTGCTAGAATCTTCATAGGATTTCCTTTAAATAACCAACCTAGAGCCCTGAACTTGGCCCATGTCACACAAGAGAGGGTCCCTACAGCCATCTTCAGGGGCATGAGTACTGGAGGTTACACAGAAATTCTTAAGGTCGATTTGGCCAGAATGTGAGACTTACACCACATTCCCTCAGACAGTAAATGCTGTGACGTGGTGTGAGCCACGGGTTTGTGTCTCTTTGCTTCCAGGTTTCTCTGAAGAGTTCTGCTTCAGAATGGTCACACCTAGTTGCCCTAACTCCAACATAACCCCTTCTGATAGACAGCTTCTAGGGGATCATACTATCCTCCTTGCTTTTCACCCCAGCACATCTGCTCACCTGCTGTTTTTAGGCAAGGAGAGAAACTGACAGAAAGAGGGGGAGATAAAGGAGGGAGGGGGCACCCCCACAGCTCACATGCAAAAGAGAATTTGGCCATGCTACTAGGTGGGAGGAAATTCCTTTAAGCATAAGTATCTGTAGAAATAGCCAAAGGAACATGGAATTCCAGCCAAGTACGTTGCCTTGAGTATGAATGTTCCCTCCCGCTTCAGACTGCTCAAGTGTGAAATCTGAACTCTTACCCATACTCTTCAAGCAGAAGAGTTCTAATCAGGCAGCGAACCGATTTTAATGTTTTTCTTTCTTTCTTTTTT
>NW_026596166.1:1482799-1520475 GCF_907164565.1 Psammomys obesus | reverse complement strand
TGTGTGTGTGTGTGTGTGTGTGTGTTCTTACTAATCTCTTTTCACAGAAATATGGTATTCCATGGTATGAACATACAGACATTTAATCAAAAGCATGATGGCATTAAAATAAAATTGTGTTCTTTAAACTTCTACCAGAAAAACTTGAAGTTTTTGGTTTTTAGGGTTTTTTGTTGTTGGTGGTTTTTTCTTTCTTTCCTTCCTTCCTCCCCCCCCCCCCACAAGACAAGGTTTCTCTGTGTAGCCTTGGATCTCCTGGACTCACTTTGTAGACCAGGCTGACCTTGAACTCACAGTGATCCACCTGCCTATGCCTCTCAGAGTGCTGGGATTAAAGGTGTGTACCACTGTACTGAAGTATTTTAATTTTAATTACTAAACATACCATCATTGTCATCAGCTGGGCTTACAGCTCAGTTGGTAGAGTGCTCGCCTAATGTACATGAAGCACTGGGTACAAGCCCCAGCATGGCATAAGCTGGGCTTGACGATACACACCTATAATCTCAGGAGTTCAAATCCATCCTCATCTATACGGTAAATTTGAAGCCAGTCTGTCCTACAGAAGAGCCTGTCTCAAACAAGAAAGGAGCATCATAGTTGACAGCAAAATGTGTGTTACAAGGAAAGGAGTCCCCAAACCTGGCAGCCTTGTTTAACCTATGCTAATTTCCTCAGTAAAACGAGGATAATACTACTTTCCTGATGAGGTTGATATGAGGTTTACATGCCTCAAGACTGGACACACAGGAAGAGAGCTAAATGAATTAACGTTAGCTGTCATCACTGTTATTATCCAAACTCTGCCAAGAGTTCTTGTTTTTGGAGTAAGCTGCCAGGTGGCAGTCTGGTGGGCTCCCAGTGTGGGAAACTCCACACGTATCCAGTCAGGTCCTGTTGAGCTCTTAAGAGTTCTTTCTGAGGCTGTCATGCAGAGCCCCCTTTCTTGAATTATTTCAGGCTGGGGGCCTAGATCTGTTGGTGAAAGGTACTTGGAGTTTTCCATAATACTTCATGAATGAGTCTCCCTGGGCGTGTTTATAATATGAAATTTGGACCCAATCTCATTCAAAATATTGAAAACAGAAAAGTCTAAACAGGTTTCTGGTTATGCTGACTACATTGGAAATTAAGTTCTAGCTCTTCTTACAGACAAAAAATGGGTGTTCTGTGTGTGTGTGTGTGTGTGTGTGTGTGTGTGTGTGTTCCTCTGAACTCTGTTGTTTCCTTCTTGTGCTTTTCTTCACTGGAGCGGGGCTTTAGGGAAATAATAAGGATGAATCTGAGGAAGCAACGTGTTGACTCCTTTATATGGGCCTTCCAGCCATCACGGCACGGCCAGGGATGTGGCTCATTACCCGAGCCAGTCCCAACTTGACCAGCTGTTTTTGGATGTGTCAAGCCCAGATTCCAGCCTCTTTACACAGAAACATGTTCCCTTCCTTGAATCAGTTCCTGTGAGGCTGAAGAAAGTCCCGTGTGGCCCAAGCATGATGTAAGAGGGATATGTGCTTCAGAACTCAAAACACACCCTCCGAGTTCCTGGCATCTTTTTACCATAATAATCACACAACCGCAGCCTTCCTCTGTGACCCTTGACGGCCAGAGCTGCCTCGCCTTGGCTGTGTTTTCTAGCAAGCCCGGACCAGAGGTCCAGTTCTGCCTCCTGTGGGTCTGTGGAGGATCCAGGAGGGCAGACCTGCCTAACTGGGTGTCCGGAGCACTTGTGTGTGCTCGCAACTAACTGGTGCTCTTGTTTTCCCGGTGTCTTGTTTATTTGGTCAGCTTTATCTGCCTGCTGTAAGGGAGAGAATAGAGTGGTCCTTGGCCACTTGAAACTGTCTGCTATAAGAAATATTGCAACAAAGTGCAATCCCCAAATTCAAATGAGGATGCAATAGTTCATACTCACTTGTAAGTTGAAATTGGTTGTGCTTTCAACCTATTTGTGTCTTAGACTCTAAAGTGTGACCCCTGCAGACAGGCACAAATCAGTTGAAAATACAAAGATTAAAAAATATATACTGAGCCAGGTGATAGTGGCTCGTGCCTTAAATCCAGCACTTGGGAGGCAGAAGCAGGTGGATTTCTGAGTTTGAGGCCAGCCTGGTCTACAAGAGTGAGTTCCAGGACAGCCCAGGGCTGCACAGAAAAACCCTGTCTCAAAAAACCTATATACATACATACATACATACATACATACATACATACATACATACATACATTTATATATTATAAATATATAAATTACAAAATTATATATATAATTTTTAAAGAGAGAAAGAAAACCATATGAATATCATAGAAAATCAACTTTAAGACAAAAAAATGCTACTAGAAACAAAAATGGACATGTTATTGTTGTTAATGTTTGAGACAAGGTCTCACTGTACAGTGCAGGCTCACCTGAAATTCATGAACCTTCTGTTTGTTAATGAACCATCACACCTGGTCTAAACGGGAAGGAGACACAGGGTCCCACCCCTAACCAAGAAACTATTTGTAATTGATACCTGGAGGAAAAAGAGAAAATCAGTTTTCCCCAGTGGAGTCTCACTAGATAAGTCAACCAACTCCAGAACAGGCCCCATGTCCAAAAGGTAGTTGGCCAACACAAAACTCCGTGGTTTTGGTTTTGGTTTTGGTTTTGGTTTTGGTTTTGGTTTTGGTTTTGGTTTTGGTTTTGGTTTTGGTTTTTTTTTTAAGAGCAAGAACATAAAGTTGAATGGGTAGGGAGGTGGGGGAGGATCTGGGAGGAAGTGAGGGAGAAGAAAATGTGATGAAAATATTATATAATTTTTTTAATTAAAAAAGTTCCTCCATCAGAAATACTTAACTATTATAAACATATATACATCAAAAAACTGAACCTCAAAATAATAGGTGAAACAAGAACAAATTTGAAGGGAAAAGTCTATAGGTAATTCAACAGTAATATTAGGAGACTTTACATATCCCATTTTCAATTATGGATTGTTCAGTTGAGCAGAGTTTCAGCAAAGAAACAGAAGACTTGAAGAATGCTGTGAACTTAGCAAAATACTCAACAGTCGCCCATAGATTAATTCTTTCTGCGACAGCAGCAGGTGCGCTTCCTATGAGCGGAGCGTCCTCAGGCATGAGCTGTAGATGGGGATAGAAAAGGGACCTTTAAAAGAGCTGAGAGCTTA
Organism: Psammomys obesus; assembly: GCF_907164565.1. NCBI lineage: Eukaryota > Metazoa > Chordata > Mammalia > Rodentia > Muridae > Psammomys > Psammomys obesus. The sequence goes on along the minus strand of NW_026596166.1, from coordinate 1,517,305 downwards.
CGAATGTCTTCAGGTACAGTGGAATGAAATTAGTAACCTATAGCAGGTAGAAATTTAGAAAGTTCTGAAGTGGCACATGCTTCAAAATCAACAACAAACCAAAGGATCAATCGCAGCAGAAATTAGAAGACGGAGAAAATAGAAGCAGAATATATAATGTATCAAATCTTACATGATAGAGTTGATATGCTACTCAAAGGGAAATCTATAGCTATATGGAGTATGCATAGGTCAACAGTGACTATTGCGTGTCAAGTATATCTAAATAAGGCATGTTAATATTGCAGGATTAATGATCCAAGCTTTACTGATTAAGTTTATATAATACCACATTTATGTAGTCATCACATTCCCTCTGATTAATCACTAATATTTTCAAGTCACATGTAATGTACACTTAAAAAAACCAACGTGGTTGAGAAGATGCATGAACCAATCTTTTTAAAATTTTTAAAAATTATTTTATGTGTATTGGTGTTCTGCCTCCATGTATGTTTTGTGAGGGTGTCAGATCCCCTGGAACTGGAATTACAGACAGTTGTGAAGTGCCATATGGGTGCTGGGAACTGAACCAGGGTCCTTTGCAAGAACAGCCAGTGCTCTTAACCACTGAGCCATCTCTCTGGTCCCATATGAACAAATCTTAATCTTATAGTTATATGCATGTAAAAGAATTTAGGCAAAAATGAGTTAAGGTTTGCAGTTTACTTTGAAATGTAATGTCGAGTTGATAGGTGACTAGGATGTGACCAAAATAATGGTAACAAAGGTTACTTGTAAAGCAAGATGATTGGTTTATAGGTATTCATTATAAAAGTTCTCAAGTTTGCTGTGTACTTGAAATTTTAATAATGAAATATTGAGGGAAAAGCAGTGAGTTAAAAATCTCACTCTGACCCTATACTATAATTTACTAAATGAGCATTCCACTGACTGAAGAGCACTCTCCCTTAAGGAACACATTCTCTTTTAGATAATACCCTCAGACTGTAGCATGTGGCACTGCTGAAAGCTTCTGTGTTCCATGGAGACTGACTTTCCTAGTGATGAAGCAGATTCTAATCAGGGTAAGATCCAGATATAAACAGCAGCTGCCCCCGCCGCCTTTCCTGTAGGTCCTTCAACACAATGGCAGGGAATTCCTATGAGGATCTCTAGGTACGCTTCAAACCCCCCCTCATCTTACAGCCTTCTTTCAGTCAGAGACCTTCCTGTCTGAAGCATTTCCGGCCCTGTGTCCCTTAGCTTGGAGGACTCAGCTCAGCCCGGGGAAGGGACTAGACTTGATGTCATTAAAACCCTCTTGGCTTACTTGATGCAAGGCTAAGCACCTCTCTTCCTGGGCTTCCAAATGTTTGAGGAAACCTTTTTCTAGGTATTCAACAAGGAGGAAAAACCCTGGCATGCAGGATTATTGTCACAGTCACTTGGCAGAGGTAGAGGAAAGATTTGTTTAATTTAGCAATGGGTTTTATTAGCCCAGACTCCAGATGAAATGAGATAATAGGGTCCACGTTGAAAGATATTTCAGAGTCCAGGGGTTCTCCTGAGCTCCTTAGTGGAACCATGCATACCAATGAAAGGATCAGACTAGTCCAACCAGCACATCACAGCTGCAGTCATCAACACCCACATAATCTTGCTGATCAACGGAAAGACCGAGAGAGAATTAAAAAGCTAGCAGGACAGGAAAACGTGGGTGGGTACAAGGTGTTACTTCTAAGCTGGCTCTCAGCTGCTTCTTGCCACTGTTTCCTCAGCTGAACACGGTACATTGTCATCATACAGCAGGGGGTGGAAAGCCAGCCTAACCAACCACCTGCCCCTGCTGGAAGAAAATGCTTTGTGTACGCTTTAACTCTGCCAAGGCCTTCACCCTTGACCATTGTGAGCTCTAGGGTGTGAGCAGGAAAAGGAAGAAGAGAAAAGAGGAAGTGCTCATCACCAGGCTTAAAAGAAGGCTTCCTGGCGTGGGAGTTGGGGAAGAGAAAGTGGAAGAACTAGCGCCAGCCTGCTTCCATGCATGGCTGCCTGTTCAGACTTGCTTTCCCGAGGCACAAAGACAAAACTCACTGTTTCCTGACACTGGGCTATAGTGCAGGAACTGAGGGAGGCTGCCAGGATCAAATCTCTCCAGAATAGCTTATACCCAACACTCCAAAATCCTTCTCCCCACTGTCTACCCTGGCCAACCATGGAGGAGGGCCAGGCTAGGCCTCTTCAAATGATGGCACCCCTGCATCACAACAGAAGGGCACAGGCACTATTCCTGGAAGGTGTCTTCATCCTGTAGAAGGCCTCCTGTGCCCAGCACTTTCCGTTCTATGGCTCCTTTTCCACTTTTAAGCCTCGTAGCAGTAGGATCATGCCAGGAAAAACACATGATGCTATAGCAAGCTGGAACCAATGGCTTGACTTTGGGTCCTGCCCAAGCTGAGTCTCTTGGCAGAGACTGGTGTGGTAGCCTGCTCTTTTCTATGGCCTTTTTCTATGGCATTTCCTAACTAGGGGAGAAACTACAGATAAGTTTTTACAACAGATACAAGTCAATGGAGCTCTGGTAGGTCACCACTTTATACACTTATTCATTCCATCTTTTGCTCCAGAGAGGAAATTATTTTATATCTAGGTCACTCTAGAAGATGTGGGAGCCAAGAGCAGCTGATTGTGGTGGTGGCTGCCACCAAATACTTTACATTTCTTGTCTGTAATGACGCTATAGAACAGCAATGAGGTCTGGAGAGATAGTTCAGCAGTTAAGAGCACTAGCTGTTCTTCCAGAAGAACTAAGTTTAGTTCCCATTAGCCACATGGACGCTTACAACTCCAGTTCCAGGGAATCTAACACCCTCTTCTGTGCTCTGTGGGCATGAAGCACATCACAGTACACAGACATACATGTAGGCAAAACACCTATACACATGAAATAAAATAACATTTTACTTGTAAAATTTACTTGTTTAAGAGCAGAGATGAAAGCGATTTCATTCTGGGTTAGAGAGAAATGACCCTAGGCTGGGAAGATGAATACTAGTTTTGGGAAGAGGCAGCATTTACACCAAGGATGAAAGGTGTGGGCATTCAAAGATGAAAGGCAAAAAGAAGACTGCCAGCATGGAAGCCATGAACAAACGAGGCCGCCGCACAGATGCCCTGTCAAGCCCCCCCCCCCCCCCAATTTTTTTTCTGTCTTCAATCATGCGATAACCTTACTATAGTGAAGAAATGCCCTTATTTGCTATTATATATTTTGCCTTGGTTGGTATTTCACCCCCAGAGGAGTGGATTGATCTGCATGTGCCAAACCGGAGGTTGGTGTTGCAAATATAGATTTTGGAACCCTCAGAGGCAGAGCCCACTTCACAGGCAGCATGCAGGATTGCACGTGATCACATTTTTTCCACAGAGGATTCAGGGTTTTATTAGTCCTCCTTGAGGGCATACGTGTTGGGGACAATAGAACAACACTTGATGACAGCCCACTTGGACACACTAGAACACTCCAAGCATGCTAGAGCACTGAACAACTGAAATAGAAAAGACGACGTTACCAGCAGTAAAGCCGGTTTGCTTCAGAGGAGAGTTTACACTGAGGAGATAGTTCAGTGGCTAAAGAACTTGCTGTGGAAATATGACTGCCTGAGTTCATGGCCCTTGAATCCATGGAGAAAGCTGGGCATGGCAGTGTGTGCCTGGTACCCCAGTTCTCAGAGGCAGAGTGCAGAGACAGGAGGATCCTGGGGGCCTGATGACCAGCCAGTTGAGCCAAAATGGTGAGCCCCAGGATTAATTAGAGACCCTGTCTCAAAAAAATATGGTTGAGAGCAATACTGGAATTCAAAGTCTATCTCTGGCCTTCACACTCCCCACATACACCACACACACACACACACACACACACACACACACACACACACACACAGGAATTAGCTTACAGTTTGGCAAAAAGGAACAAGGGTATGAGATAGGGGGTCATGTGTCAAGAGAGAGGAATCTTTGTGTATTTACAAAGACACAGCATGCAGCATTATCTTCATTGACATGCATGGGCTAAAGAGTAATTTTATACTTCCCCTCAGTAGTCTGTGTGTAACATACATATGAAAAGTCAGAAGCTTTGTGAGCCTTCGAGACTGCATCCAAGTGTCTGTGATCATGAGTTGCCCTGGGCTTTTAACCACCTTTGTTTGTTTTCCTTTAGGTGTCCTCCCATTTGTCAGTTTGCCTTTTGGATTTTGGCCCCTATCCAACCACACTGCATTCATTAAGCGGGCTTTGCTGACATGCCCGCCCCCTTTACAGATGCTGAGCTTATATCCTGAGACCACACCAGGTTTTGTGTCACGTTCCTAGCCCATTTTCTGAAGGCCAGCTCTGGTCTCTTGTATTCCGTAACCAGTAACGATACTCTGTTCCCAAAGAGAAGGCCGTACATTTATTTCAGTGAAATTGCATCCTGCAAGACACACAGGATCTTCTGGTAACCTCTTAATATATACAATCTTTGACTTTTACTAGAATATACGTAGGATTTGTCTCAACATATTAGCCAAATAGAGATTCATTTGATTATCACAGTTGTTTGGTCTACTGTAAAACTCCTCTCTACAGCTGCCAACCGCTTCCCTAATCAGAGTTCATGCCCTATGCTCTTCCCTGCTTTCCCCTTCATATGTACATAAACTCATACTGTACCACAGCTACTCGTTTTATCACCTTTTGCCTCCCTTAGGTGTGTTAAGGTTTTTTTTTGGGGGGGGGGATGATGGGGTTATTTTCTTCCCTATTGGGCTCCATGTTTGTTATAGCTGAATACAGCACGTCCTCACTTACCTCTGTAAAAATGTTGACCATCATATGGGCAAGGCCAGATTCAGTGGGACCTGCTAGAGGTCGCTGGCCCTCACAGATTGCTAAGGATCATTTGATGACTTACAAACCCACTTGACGCTATCAACACCCAGCCTTAGTCCTCCTCACTTTATACACAGGGTATCAAGAGAGCTGATCACACTTTTTGCCACAATTAGATATCTCATCATAGAGATGGGCCTCTCATCTATCAGTCTGGAACTTCTCCTCCCTCTCCCCCAAAGGAAACGGGCTCCATCTGATCTGTGTTATCTCTCTGCCTCTTGCTAACTGCATACAGATTATCCTTGTGATGTCTCATCTGAAATTCTGCTCCAAGACAGCATTTTAATCAGTGGCCTTTCCAAACCCTGTGACTACCTGCCAGGAAGTCCTTCCAGATACAGTGTCCCTTGGCCCAGGCTCAGGACCTTGTTCCTGAGGCGACAGGCACATGGCACCAGGAGTCAGACAGCTTAGGTTCAAAGACACTGCTTCATCAAGTATTAGAATATTGTGGGTTTGTTGTGGGTTTTTTTGTTTTTGTTTTTGTTTTTCTAGTTCTCAACATCTATAGTCTATAAAGATGATAACATAACATTCAAAATATGATACTTTATATATTCCTATTTGATCACATCCTTTTGGCTCTGTATCTTGTTGCTATATACATAGACAAAAAAAGATCCTAGATTTGCCAGACAGGGTGACACAAGCCTTTAATCATCCCAACACTTGGGAGGCAGAGGCAGGCAGATCTCTAAGTTCGAGGCCAGCTTGATCTACAGAACAAGTTCCAGGACAGCCAGGGCTTTACTGAGGAACCCTGTCTTGAAAATCCAAACCAAACAAACAAATAAAAAAAAAAATCCTAGATTTGGAGTTTTATTTATTTTCTTTAATTTTAGTATAGGTCCGTTTCATTTTCATCCCAGATTTACCCCAGTAGCCTCCTAACTGGCTCCAGGCCTCTCATCTCATGTTTTTCTACTTTAGGACTTTTCAGAATCCGGCCTCTCAGGCATGATTAATGGGAGCCTGTGAGAGGCACATCTACACTTCTCGGGCCCCTTTCAAAACCTACCAAATCAGAATCCACACGTCCACGGGGCCTGCACGTGACTACATTCAAGCCTGAAACACAGTCTCCTCTCTTATTCCATACCACTCCCCACTGAAGGAGCATCCTTAATATTCACGTGAACTGTCCCCCAAACTATCCCCGCCAGGAATGAACCACCTCAACTTTCAGATGAGATGCTTTTGACATTGTTGGCTGAGAGGCAACGTGTCAAGTTACTTTAGAGCAGCTATAAAAATAATCAAGATTCAATTAGAGACTCCCTTCTAGCAGCAGCAAAATGTACTGTTTCTCAGTGGTAAGAGGGCATTTGGGAAGCATGCGTGATGGGCTGAGTCCCTCTTCCTTATTTTGTACTTATTATGCCTTAGACACCATGACAAGCATTTTTCTTCTTAATTTAATTCTTACCATAATCTATTTAGACAGATATTTTTGTCTTTATTTAACATATGAAAAAAAAAATCCAAAACAAAACTGATGGTTTTGACTATAGCATTTGTAATACAGACTCTGAGACAGGTAGTTCAATCCTAAGAAGCCAGGGAACCTGGGGTTGGGGGGAGGCACTGATACTCTCTCAGATGACATCTAGTTTTCTTCTCACACATGGCCTCATCATCACCGGTGTCCATGTGTTTGGCACATGTCCCCGCCCTTGGGAAGGAGGAAAGGAAAGGGGAAGGGCGTTCAGTTTCTTATGGAAACATAATCCGAAGTTCTACCTGTCATTTCCGCTTACACTCTGTTAATCAAAGCCTGCACACCTGGCCACATACAGTTGCAAAAAGGCAAAGAAATGTAGGAACTTGGAAGTTATTTACTAGAAAGAAAAAGGGGAATAACTAACAAGAGAAATTAGTAGTTCTGGCCCAACGCCTAACTCAAGGATGAGGTTCAAAACCTGCCACCAAAATTTGCAGTCTTTTTATATAATAGACTGTCAATAGACGTTGAACTGAGATCTACTAAGATATATGTGTAAGCTTTTTTTATGGCTTGGAGTCATTTATTCCTTTTTCTTCGCTTCCTTGACTACCAAAGTGATCCTGTGACAACTTATTTTATCAAAGATACTTTTACTTATGAAACAGGACACATATCATATCAGTTGAGCAGAAACATTATAATAAAACAATCCACCAATTGTTCTCTAGGCTTTATAATGAAACTTCATTTTTTTACATTTTGACAGGTGGTGTGTGTTTGTTTGTGTGTGTGTCCATGTGCAGGAATGTGTTGTGCATGTACTTGCTAGCACATACATGTGGAGGTCAGAGAACATCTTATAAGAGTTGGTTCTACCCTTTCCTTTCACCATCTGGGTCTTGAGAATCAAACTCAGGCAATCACAGTCTGAATTTTTTATTTTATTCCAAATAAATACCTGCTGATTTATTTTGTGTTCCAGATAACCAATTCACATATTCATTGATAAGCACTTGATATATATATATATATATATATATATATATTTCCAAATAATATACACATATATGTATATATGCATGCATACATATTCTACAAAATGATTCTACACAAATCATTTTTATCAAACAATCACGGTCTTTACAAGAGACATTTGTCTTAGGAGAATGTCATTGTTCTAAACACTTCAAACATTTAATTTTTTCTGGAGTGTGGTCACCTTGTGTGCGATAATTCTTCATGACGGCGCCACCAAACATCCAGAGACACAGCAATTTTTATCTCTCCTGCATGTGGGCCTGGGTGGCTAGCTCTTGTCCAGGCACTCTTTGACTCTCCTGATGTAGCTGACTAGTTTGAACCTGTTTTCCTCTGGCTATGGCAGAAGTGTAAGATGGAAATACTTGAGGCCTAGGCTGGGAACTGGCATAAGCCAAAACAAACCATGTAGCCAAACCCATCGTCAAAAGCCAGCAAAAACGCACCATGCCTTCAGCTAAAGAAAATACAGTCACATGATAAAGGGCAGAAGAACACTCAATAAGGAGTTGGGACCGTAAAACAGCTCTCCATTGCTTGCCCCAGAAATTTGTTTTGAATATTTGTCATAATAGTAACTATTTTAAGGGTAGGTTTGATTTTTTAACAGCTAAGTTATGTATAAAATGAGAGAGTTAGGGTAGGTTAATCATTGAGCAGAGAGCTAACTATTTAACCATGTCATATAAAATAATCTTATTTCCGGAAGAATTTGTTTAAGAATATAGTATTTAGTGGCATAGTATTTGAGATAATTGTCTTTCTTAGATAATTGTCTTTCACTTTGGGATGATTAAGACTCATTCAAACATGTGGCTCCAAAAAATGTTTTTTGTTGCTTTTTTGAGGCAGAATCTCTGTATGTAACCCTGGCTGTCCCAGAACTCACTATGTAGACCAGGCTGGCCCCAAACTCATAGATATCTGCTTGTCTCTGCCTCCCAGGAGCTGGGACTAAAAAGACATGTGCCACCATGCCCAGATTTTTAAAAATATTTTTAATAATAAATTTGATGAATTGTTAAGTCAGCTGTCAAGGTAGAGAGGGAACCAGAGGAGGCCCGTGTTAAACTTTTGTCTAACTCTAGAAAATATGCTCTCTGTACAGGTTCTCATTGCCAAGTCCCCTCTGGCGCCCTTCACCTCCTTTGTCTACACCATCAAGGGAGAAGGCCTGGTTCTTCAAGGTAAGAGCCTTCAGTTAAACCATTTCTGGAAGCACGTTCTTCTCAGTGCTTCCCAGAGCCCCTGGCAGGTACTGCTTGGGTCTTCTCAGATGCTAGCTCTGGACAACCCAAAGGCCAACGCTGTTTAGCCAATGACAGTTATTTGACTCTGATAAGATCAAGAGATTTGACCTTCGGAACAAGAATTTGACCAACAAAGGAAGGAGGAAGAACTTCAGGACTTAATAACAGAATGGACAGGCTGGGCTGTCCTCAGTGGTAGAGCACTCATATACATTTTTGCATTATAGCAAACAAAACGAAAAGAAAAACAAACAGAAACCTTCCAAGTGGGACAGCACTAACAACCCCCCCCCCCAAAAAAAATGAGTGCTCAATTTATTAAGTGATTCTGTAGAACAATTTGAAGTATGACCATAGAGTCCTGATAATAATCTTTTTTGCTTGTGTGTGTGTGTGTGTGTGTGTGTGTGTGTGTGTGTGTGTTTTCATGTGTGCCTGTGTGTATTGAAACCTGAGGTTGACAGGTGCCTTCCTTCCTTACTGTCTGCCTTATGTTTGAGGCTGGATCTCTTGCCAAATTCGGACTTCTCCCTTTTGGCTAGTATGGCTAGCCAACTTGCCTCAGGGGATCTTCTGACTACCTCAGCTGTCATCACCACCTTTCCACATGGGGTCTGGGGTTCTGAACTCTAGTCATCATACTTTCCCTCCTGAGTAGGCTCCCCAGCCCCATCAATGGGGTTTTTAATTATCTAAGTTTGGTTTTAAATACTTGAAATAGTCTCCTTTAAAGCAGGTGTTTGTTCTCAGGAGAATGTCTGGAACACTTCTGATGGTTTGTGAGAACTTGCCCCTACCATCTCCTTTCTGGATGCTATGGTGTGAACTGTGCAAAGTTGTCCATGCCAGCATGACAAAGATCTCCCTCTGAGCCCACTACCTGCAGAGCTGTGGGGGTGGGGGGCTCCTGAACCTCCACTTCCCTGTGCTGAAGTCTCAGAGACACTTCTAGCTTATGATTTGTGATATCATGGTCCTGGGACTTGAAAGGAGTCAGGTTCTTATTCAAAGCAGAACTCCACTGGGCCACAACCTGAAACTCACTGATTAGTGGTGGTTCAACCCCAGATGCTTGGTACCCTGGTTAGAAGAGGCTCTTGATGTTCGCAGGTCTTTCTGGAGAGTAGTTAATATGCAAAGGGAAATTCAAGACTTAGACGCCTCTGTCTCTCCAGATCAGTGTCTGAAACTGCTCTATGGAGTCAGTAGTGTTCAGAATTCACGCCTGTTCCCCACTGTCAGGCCAGAGACCCCGCCCACAGGAATTCATAGGTGAACATCTGCCCTGAACCGTAAAGAGCCTCCTGCCACTGCTTTGCAAGGGAGGAATGTCTGCCCTGCAGGGTTTTATGAACTCAGGTTTTACCCCAGGTTTGTAAAACAGGCCAGTTTCTCCAATGTCCCCAAGGAGGTCCTGCACTGCAGAGACCCAGCATGGGCGGGATGGAGAGTTCATGCTTCTGGATGACAGCTAGGCTGTAGCCCTCCCTTTCCTTCCCCCTCTAAACCGTCTGCTTCTTAATGGACTCTCAAGCAGTGTATTTGTTTGGTGCAGCTGAGCTCCACAGCGGGAGGCTCTCAGGTCCACAGAAATTTGGGGTAAGAACCGCTGACCTTTGGCTCTTAGCCTTTGGCTTCTGCTATCCGAGTTCCTTGGTAAATATTTTTTTTTTTTTTAACAATTGCAAATACTGTTTTCTGACAAAGAAGCAGAGATTTTAAGACCAGATTAAGCAAAGCAAACAGCAGGCCCCTTTGTTACATACTCTCTAAGGGTGTATAACTAATAAGTAGTCAGAAAGCTGGGTTTATATTTACCCAGCGCACAGTGCGGGTGTTGAGAGCCTCATTTTTAGAGGCTGTCTTAAAAGATTAGTAGCCTAGTGAGTAGAAAATGTAGATGAAGATTTCAGAAAGCCTATGGAAGATGGCAAGCTAAATTCAAGGAGAAAAGAATCTCTTCTGCAGATAGCTTGTCCTGAAAGCCTCGCTGTGAAGCCCCCTAAGCATGTCTATAGTGGGTTACATCGCGGTGTTCACAAGGGCCAGATTCATTCCTAAGGTCATGATCCAGATGAGGAGAGGGAATTCAGAGAAGAGTAGAAGCTGAGTGGAGGGCAAAACCCAACAGTAAGGGTCTCACGAGCCCAAGGAACTGAGTGAATTTAAGTCCCAGAACCTACATTAGAGAGAGGGGAAAAAAAAGCCAAACAAACAAACAAACAAACAAACAAACAAAAAAATGGATGTCATGGTGCATACCTGTAATCACAGCAATCCTACGAAGAGATGAGAGGCAAAGGCAAGAGAGTCACCCCGAAGTTGGGCTAGCCTGGAGTATATAAGCAATTATACCAAGTGAGACACTGGTGTAGAGAGGCTAAAAAAAGGCTTTGGTGGTTAGAAGTGACCTCTACTTTTGCAGAGGACCCAGGTGTGATTCCCAGCGTCCACTGCAGCTCACACCCATCTGTAACTCCAGTCCCAGGGGATCCAGTGCCTCTTGTGGCCTCTTTGGCTGCAAGGCACATATGTGTTGCACATACATATATGCAGGCAAACCACTCTCACACATAAAATAGAATCTAAAAAGAAAAAAATAAGCCAAGGTGGAAGAAGAGAACAAGTCTTAAAAATTGTCCTCTGACTTCCACGTCCATGCTATGTCATACGTGTGCATGGTTGTATAGATGCACATAATAACAATAATAATCTAGCAAATAATAACTACAGAGGAAGCTAGAAACCAGCAAAGAAAGCATGTTACTGAAAAGGATGGACCTGAATCAATATATCCAAGAAAGAAAAAAAAAATGCAAGAAAATGTTATAATGCAAAGTCCCCAACCAATAAAAACATGCTCAAAAGAGGGGCTCCAAACCTTTCTCTCATTTCTGCTCCCCAAGAAGCACTTTCCTCTCCGAGGGAACCCTGCTTCCCCTTTCAACAATGCCTCTGAACACAACCTCACATGCCCTGACATCTTGCCATGTGCTTCCAAGTCTTCTGAGGAGTGAGAGAGACAGGAGCTGTGCTCCCCAGAAAAATCAAGCCTCTTTTATTGAAGCAAACGCTTGGTTTTCAGTTCCAGTTCTGCTGTGACGTTGAGAAAAGTCTCTCTTGGCCCCTAGCTTCAAGAACCATACAGTAACCTGCTAGCAGGCTCTAATGAAACTGATAGCTCATAACCAAGCATAACCTGAGTTTCTACCTCAGGAAGAAAGGGAGGTGGAGAGAGAAGAGCAGAAGGGGAATAGGAAAATATCAGGTTACGTTGCATGCATTGGATCTTTTCATGTGATATTTAGCCCTTATGTGTGCATATATGAACCTGGCGAGTTTATGGATCTACATCACAGGGACCTGTGGCTTGGACTGCAATAAGCAGCCTGAGCAATCTCTAAAGGCCTCCAGACTTCTGCTTTTCCGCTTCTCCTGGGAGGCCACGTACTTCTCCTCTTTCTCAGTACAGTTATTCCCTTGAGATGACCACTGGCTGAAACACACAAGCTTACTTTCAGCCCCTGAAGGGGTGCCCAGCATGCTGAAAGACCTCAGGTTTAAAGCAGAGAATCCTTGCTCTCTGAGTAATAAACCTAGAGACCAGCAGTTAAGGTTTCTTGGCGGGAGGGGCTGCTCTGGCTAGACAGCCAGACTAGGACCGGCAGGCAGTTCATGCCTGCGGGACACAGAGAAGGGTGGTGGGAAGGTTATCTAGGAGGCTGAGGCAGGTCCTGGGCTGCCACTGAGAAAAGCAGGTGCTATTGTGGAGTCGTGTCAGTCTCTGGGAGGGAGTCAGGCTGGAGTGGTGGGGAAGCGCTGTTACCCCCTGCACGCTGCTCTGGGGGTGGAGCTGTTAGTGACCGTGGGAATGGTCCCTTGGTGCCTTTTATCCCTCTGCAAACCCCAAGATTCCTAATACCTGAAGCTTTCTGAGTGCACAGCCGAGGGAGGGAATGAAAGGTGAGGGCAAGATGTGATTTACCAAGCTCCACAGGCCATTCCCCTCACTGGTTCTCAAGGATTAGGATGCTGAGAGCAACTGGGGGCGCTGACACCAGTCCCTCCCCTTTGTTCACTGGGATGGGAGGGACAATGAAAGGGCAGGCTGGAAAGACCAAGGGGCTGGCTAGAGATTTCTCAAGCTGCTTTTTGAAACACTTGAAGGAGCCAGTCCGTGCTATTGTTGTCGCAAAATAAAAAGCGGAACTATTCTCCTTTGGCAAAAAAGAAAAAAAAAAAAAAAGAAAGAAAGAAAAAGTAAAAGAAAGAAAACCACCCTCCCAGGCATCTTCAGGAGGCTACTGGACTGAAGCTATTAACATGGTAATACCATCCTGTTTGCATCTTCTTTGTCTGCCCAGCATTTGTCTGGGATTCTGCCTCCTCATGCCTAGGCCCTAGAGCCTGGAAATACTTAGGCCCCAAAGGAGAGGAATCCAAGTCCACAGTGGCCACCAGCTTCCACAAGCCCTGTTCTCTATCAGGGGCCAGGTGGACTTAGAGGGAGAGTTCAGGCCTTTGTTCAACGGGAGTGAGGATGTTGGGAATAGAAAGGAACCATGAATCTCATTTTCCTTTAACCCTCCATGGAAGCTTCAGTACCTACCAAGCGGAAAAGCTTGCCGAGGGCTGAGTGAGGCAGAGAGGTGTCAGAACTGATGGCTAGGAAAAAACAGTTGATTTGAGGGATGGATAGAGCACCGGCTACAAAGGGGAAGGGAGAATTTTCAGGGAACTCCAACTTGACCCATGTTCTCTGCTCATGCCTATTGTCTTAGTGAGCTCCAAATGTGTCACCAAGAATGGAGCTCAAACTCGGAGATGGGAAGTGGCCAGGTGTGTTGCTGATGCTGGGGGTAGAAGGGGCCGGCCGTGAGGGTGGGAGAAGCCAGCTGGCCCTCCAAGAGCCAGCCCTGTTTTCTTGGGGCCTGGATGAAGGAAGGAGCTGGCCCAGAGACAGGAGAGGACAGAATAGGCCTGCTGTTTACTGCTTTGCCTTGCATTCTCCTTTCCTCAGGAATTCAGGGAGTGGTTGGAAAAGCAGAAAGCCAAATTGTTTTAAGAAGACAGCTTCATTGCCTAGTGAGACAGAATTATGCATGTCTGCCATTGTTCTTACACCGCCAGGCTCTAGCGTGACATGTTAGCTTTGGGCCCTGTGCTGTCTTGTACTAGTTTAGGTTTGAAGGAGCTGAGGTGGGGTGGGGCCCATGAGAGGAGACAGAACCATCCCAACACGGATCCTGAGAAGGAGCTAGACATAAGCTCCAGCCATTTACCAGACTCAGGTGGAACTAGAAAATAAAGAAGCTATTTCTTTTGAGATCTGGACAGCTGTGTCTCTGCTTTCTTGATCAGCTTTTACCATCAAAGATGCCTTGTTTGCGTACCTTTGGAAGCTTATGGGGAAAGACATTAATCTGCTCTGCATGTTTGTCACAAACTTGGGTTAAACTCTCCAACCCCATTTTTCTTAGTACTAAGCCACCTGGGAAACAATATCCAAGAGTTCTTCCCCTCAGATCCTGCCATATGGGGTTTATTAGCCTTCATTTAGAATCAGTATTTCATCTAAATGTTTCTTTCTTTCTTTCTTTCTTCCTTCCTTCCTTCCTTCCTTCCTTCCTTCCTTCCTTCCTTCCTTCCTTCCTTTCTTTCTTTCTTTCTTTCTTTCTTTCTTTCTTTCTTTCTTTCTTTCTTTCTTCTCCTGGACATAAAGTGACCCAGAAAATTCTCAATCTTTTTTTTTTATCCAGGTACAGAAGTGTCTGCATGGTAAATACATCCCACATACCTGGCACAGCCCAGCGTTCATGTGGAAGACTGGGCCAAGAGCCCTGGGGTTCTGTGGAGCAGGCAGCATTAATTCTCCTTCCAGAGGTCATTGGGAGGAAGGCACAGCTGGTTTGTTACTGTGTCCCTGACCCAGCAGGTCCTGGTGCAGCCTCAAGAGGCTTCCCCTCCTCCCAGGGTTTGGTGGCACAGCCCCACCTACCCAGTGCTCTTCTCTTTTGACATTTATTTCACATTCCCTTCCCCATATTGCCCTTCAACACTCACCGTCAGCTTGTTCCTTATTTCCTTCTGACCATGAGCTTCAAGGCTCAAGCCTGTAAAACCAGCCCTGAAGCCAGCCCCCCCACACCTAAGGGTTCACATGCAAAGCTCTCCAGGGTCATACCTCTTTCCCTGCCATTCCTGAACGCTTTTCTGTCTAGGTGTGGATCCGCATGGAATAACTTCTTCTGGGATGCAGTCTAGAAATTGCATAAATGGTTAACATACACATTTCCCAACTTTTCTTTTGTCATTTAACATGTTTCTGTGATATATCTACGTTGACATATATAACTCATGTTCTTTTACTTCAGGTATACCATATCCACTGCATGCAATCCCACTCCCCTTTTTTATGGTCATTTTTATAAAGTTATATTATTTTCATTTTATGGGCATGTGTGTCTGTCTACTACATGTGTGCCTGACGCCCAAGTTCAACTTCCTCCCTGAAGACGGTCCCGCTTTCCACTCCCTCTGAAAGTAGTAAACCAATTTCTACACAGTTGCGTATTATCGTGAGGGTTTTTCGGATTTTCCTAGACTCTTTGTGCCTCTGTCAATTCTGCCTTGGGAATGCAAGCTTTCCTGTCCTCTGCTGAGACCTACACTGCACGTATGTGCTTCTGGCATCTACTTAGGTGCTTAATGATGAGAATAACTTCCCTGCATAAAGTTAGCTGTACACGCATTTCCTACAAAACACTTGAGGTCTCATTCACCACTTTTTCCTTCGGGTAAGGAAACAAGAGTTCCAACAGGTGAAGTGTGTCCACTGCCTCCAGGGTGGGTTTGGAACCCTTTCCAAGCATTCGGCCTGACATTTAAGACACTCATGCCTCTGGGCCCTCCCCTGTCATGGCAAGCCGTGTAGCCATTTACCTGGGCCTCTGTCGACATACTGCAGGCCGGTCCCAATTCTTAAATCTTGATACCCTAAGCTAAAAGATGCATCAGTTGTACTGATACAGGATCTCTTGGGAAATTCCAGAGGGTAGTTGGGTTGTAGCCTTGCTGGGCTTAACCCCGGGGTTAAAGAGTGCCGCACAGCGCCAAAAACTTGTGCTTTCTCACACACCGTTGTGGAGGGATGCAGCTCAGAGCCCGGCATGTTTGCTCAGGGATCTAGTCTATCAGCTTGGCGCTCCTTCACACCTCAGATATCTCGTTGTCATCTGAGCCCGTGATGGCTCAGCATCATGTCCTCCTTCCATCCAGGCAGCAGGATCTGCGTTTGATAGGGAATAATGGCCACAGGGAAGGCATCCCTCTTCCTTTAAGGACAGTTACCCCGAAGCTACACCTGAAGTTTCTTGTATGGTGTGGGCCAAGCTTTAGATGAAATTCTCCACAAGAGAATTTGAAAACGTTATTAAAATGAGTGGTCAGATAACCAAGTAATCCAGGGGGCGCTGCTACCATTTCTGGAAGGAATTTCAATGATGCATCCCCTTCAGAGGCCAGTCACAGAGACTGCAGGTACATTAGTACAGATCCTAGGGCTGTTACAGCCTTGGGATGCAACGTAAATACTGAATGTATTTAAAAACAACAACAACTCTGCCTCCTCTTTGGTTTCAGAGACTGTAGCAGAAGAATAAGATACAGCAGTCAGTTACTCTGCCAAAAAATCCTGTCTCAACACCCCCTCTCCCCATCTTTTAAGCAGGATCTTCAGTATGTGATTTACTAGAATGGAAGAACTTAAACTTGGGTCCAAAGTCACAGACTAAACACATTCTTTTCCCAAACGGTTTTTCTTTTTTTCTGCCTACACTTTTTTTTTTCTTTAAACATTGAACAAGACGTCAGTTGAAATAAGGCTAGAGAAGGAAAGCCTTTATTCTAAGACCTGGAATACACTTAGGCTGGCTGTGTGCACCTCCTCTAGAATCTGGAAGTCATTCGCAGAGTTAATAATTTGCATTTGTTAAGATGCCCAGGTAATAATACCAAAAGATGTTAAATCAATTCGGGTTGTTGATTTTCTTTGTAAATCACTTCCAAAAGGACTTGGCGTTCCTTCTAGAATATGATTCAAGCTCCGTGACGGTTAGTTCAGTTCGGAGCATACTAGTTGGACACCTATTGTTTACAAAGCTAGGTGCTCCAGATGCAGAGGACATAAGAAGGTAAGGGTAAAGTCTTTTTTTTTTTTTTTTTTTTTTAAGATAAATTTAATCAAAAACAAACTGGCACCTGTTACAGAGGTTTGAACAATGGGGCTTGAAAGGGATAAAGAGACAGATTCTTCCCAGCTTGGGATGACTAGGCAAGGCGCCTGAGAGCACTCGGGGCTTGAACTGGATTCTGCTGGTGAATACAGGCAAAACCCACATCCCATTGTCTCTTGTCAGGGGCCAATTTCTTTTGCTGTTTGAGGATAGATTTGGAGACACTGGGGAATGCTGATTAGTTCTATCACTAACGCTGATTAGTGGCAAATGTTGAATCATGCTGACTAATGTGTTCTAAATGGATTGACTCAACAATAAAGGGAACACTGAGAGTCAAGAGTTCAGGTCCTGAATCTCACCCATGTGATGAAATGCAAATCACATCACCCCTTCCTCCTTTTTTCTTCCTTTCTTTCTTCTTTCTTTCTCTCTCTCTTTCTCTCTTTCTGTCTGTCTTACTTTATTTTATTAGTCAATTAAAATATGTTCATCCTGAGAACCCAGTAAGTTACCTTGATTAGTAAGTGCTTTACAAACCTCAGGGGTGACGGAAATGCAGAGGAGCTACCAGGCCAGGCTTCTGCAACCCTTGTTTATTTCATAGTCCATGCCGAATCAGGCCGTCCTCCACATGCTGCTCAGTAGCCATGCGAAACTTCCATTTCCTCACATGTGCCACGAGAACCAACAAAGAGCAAGCCGCGCTTTCAAGGCTGACA
Source organism: Psammomys obesus (assembly GCF_907164565.1). NCBI lineage: Eukaryota > Metazoa > Chordata > Mammalia > Rodentia > Muridae > Psammomys > Psammomys obesus. The sequence continues at coordinate 1,499,700 of NW_026596166.1, read as the reverse complement.
GATAGAGGAGCTTTTGAGAAATCTTCTGTCTACCTACTGGGGAGGCTGTGCCTCTGGACAACAAATGTCATCACAAAACTAAGCGCTTGCACTGCGCACATAGCTCTTTCTCTCTTTTGACATCTCCCCAGCTAGACTGCTTGAGAACCTGGCCTTCTACGTCCAGATGTTTACTGAATTCTGAAGCCCCCCCCCCCGCCCCCAAAGAGCCCAAATTCTTTTGTTACTCTTCAAATCATTTCCCACAGAGACTGACCAATGTCCTGAAGGAGCCCTTCAATGGGGAGGATAAATGAAGGCAGATGAAGACATGACCCCCTGAGGCTTGCTCGCAACCGCTCCAACAAAGGGCCAGAGGCACAACCTTGTAAAGAGTGTTTTGGTCAGCAGTGTCCCTATGAGAGGCCAAGTCTCCCCTACAGGGCTGCTTTCAATGGCTATCACCATAGTGGAAGTAGTAGGCATTTGTTAAGGGCTGTGGTGTGCTAGGTGTAGCATAACACATCTAAATCATGGCTCCCAGCCTTTGTGAGGGTTTTTCTGAGGCCACAGATGGCAGCTGGCTTTCTCAGGGGAAACTTGGGGGTAACAGAAAAGCCAAAGAGGGGCTCCTGTGTCTTTGGATGATCCTTTCCTACCTCGTATAGACAGACTTCCCCTTTTGTATGTGGCTCTTGGCAGTCAAGCCAGAGTTGCTGGACCTTAACCCTGAGTGGGCCATTTCTGAGTGTCTCTGGGGCATGCAATGGTTGGGCTCTGGGAGGGGACTACCGCCACAGGAAAAGCTGTGTTTAGGTTACTGTGGGAATGCTACATTTCATGACATTTTCTTTTTAACTTTCCCCTTTCTTTCTCTCTCTCTCTCTGTTTCTCTCTTTTTAGGCCAAGAAAGGCCATAGAGATACTGTGACCTTTGTCCAGAGCTGATGGGGGTGTGATTTGTGAAATGAAACAGGATGGTGCTGCTTGGAAAAAGGAAAACGGAAGCCGACATAATGAGGATTAATTGGTTGATTGCTGTTGAGATGGTAACAGTGATTTCAGACCCAGAAGGGAAGGTGAAGATGAAGAAGCCTTTGTCCTGATTCTAGATGCAGAGTCTGGCGAGGGGCTCCACCGCCCTGGGATGTCAGCAGCCATAAGAATAATTTGCACTTACATAGCACCTTTCAACCATGTACCTCAAAGCGGTTTAGCCACATTAATTAATTAAAGCCCACAATCCCCCTGGGGAGAGGAGGAGGAGGGCTAACAAGATTTGTAATTACAGAAGGGAACATTTCCGAATAAAGTATTGTCCGGAGAATAAAAAGAAAAGGTGTACAAAGAATCGGGATCTCCAAAGAGTAACTGATTCACAAATGAAATCATGAAACCTTCGGGGAAGCTGGAGGCGGGCATGGACGTGGGGGTCTGCTCTTGTGTCAGAGGGAGGTCGATGGCCTCAGAACTCACTGACAGGCTCAGATCCAACCTCGAAGCTGAGCGTGCATGGTATTGCTGTTGTTTGGAAGGGTCATTAGTGGCGTAACTATTGTAAGTATAAATTCACGTTCCGCTCGTGTACTGTGTGCAGACTTGCAGAACAAAGTGAGATTCTTGCAGTATTTAATAGAGGATGAAGTGATTTCTTTAGAGTTGAAGCCCAGAGGTAGACCACTCAATTAGCAAATAAATCAATTGGTGACCCATGGGGTAATTCAGTCCATTCCCTAGGATGCCTGGCCCACGGGCTTCTACTGCCCTGAGGGTCCTAGCTGAAGCATCAGATTGAGCTGGTTCAGTGGAATGTTTGGGGGCTTAAGCCCCTTCAAAGTCAAGTTTGGACTCTTCCCAGGGCTGGCAGGATGGCTCAGCTGGTAAGGGTACCTGCCACTAAGCCTGATGACCTGAGCTTGGTCCTCAGAGCCTACACATTGAAAGGAAAGAACCAGCTCCCCAGAGCTGTCCTCCGACCTCCACATATACACTTTGTACACACAAAAGAGAGAGAAAGAGGAAGGAAAGAGAAAGGAAAGAAAGGAGGAATAAATGTAAATTTTTTTTTTTTTTTTTTTATTGAGACATGGCTGGAAACTTGTTATACAGACCAGGCTGCCTGAATCCTTTCTTTCTAGTACTGGGATTAAAGGCATATACCACTGTGCTATGCTATAAGATTACTTTTAACAGCAGTCTTTCCAGCCTCTGGCACCCTGTCATCTAAGTTCTTAGTGACCCCAAACTGTAGAGTCACTTTCTGCCTGCTCCCACTTCAGAGATTTTAAATGTCACAGAAGCTATGACAAGGATTCTGTCTCATTCCCTGCCTCCTGTTGGTGTCCAACAGGGTGCTGTGCAAAAAGTGAGGTGACGGTGGTGAAAGACTGACTCTGCTAAACAAATTAACTGTTGAGCATATAACAATATAAAGTAATAGAACCCATGTTTCCCTCAACAAATAAGATTACAAGAAAACTCATCCTAGTAACTGTACTACAAAATACAATGAAGCCTTGTGGTGGATAATGTTGAGGCTCCGCGTTGCAGGGGATGGGAAAAGTGTCTTGCTATGCTGGAAGCATGTTCCTGAGGAGCCAGTGGGCACGCTGGGTATGAGGGTGCCAGGAGGATTTGTATAGGTCTGGAAGAAGCTGCCCTGGCGGACACTCCAGTTGAAGCCTCGTGCTTCCTCGGAGTGAGAGATATTTTGAGAACTTGTGCTTTCTCCGTAGAATGCTTGTGCAAATGAAGCTGCATTTTGCAGTTGATTAAGTGTAAATTTCTGGTGCGTTCTTAGGACACGATTTGGCTAACTTAAGACAACGGAGGAGTATTTGAGAAGATGAAGATGAGGTTTGATGTACGCTAGCCCCGTATATAAGGAAACAACAGAAGGAAGATTTATGCCCTCCCCCCTCTCTTTTTTTCCTGAGCAGCTCATAAAACCTAGCCAGCTTTCCCCTGAAGTAGGTCATAAAGACTTCAGCTTAGAGGTGCCCTCCCTGGGCCCCAAGGAAAGGAATGCTCTTATCTCTCAAAGGCATAGGGATGAAGAGAAGAATATGAGCAAACAGACCAGCTGTATCTGCCCCCTAGTTTACTGCCATTAGATCATATCTGCTTATCTTCCAATCATCCTGCTGTCCACTCTCCTTAAAAAGATAAAAGATTAAAAAAAAAAACTGCATGTTTTCCTGTTTCTTTGGGTCTCCCTTTCTGAGGACTCTGTGCCATATAAAACATATTAGATAAATGTATATGCTTTTCTCTCATAAATCTGTCTTTTGTTGTAGAGGGCTCACCATGGTCCTTGCCATGGGGGAAGGAAAAAGTACCAATGTTTCTTGCCTACAATTTCTGGCACCCAGCACGGAGAGGCTGTGACCCTCCCCTTGAGCTTAGAGATGACGTCCTTGGACAACTGACAGAAAGCCAGCAGCGTAAAAATTCCTACCAGGTCGGTTCTTCCAGATCTGTCTGCAATGCCTGCAGGTTGAGAGGAAGGTAGAGACTTCTTCCCACGCTTCCCAAATTGGTATCAACAGGACAACAACATGTGTTTGAATTGACTGCCTGGCCAAAGCTAGCTGGGAGCTGTTACTCCATACCCCCTCTTTCTCCTTACTTGCCTTTTCAGATCCCCAGTAGTTGGCTTCACTTTCCACTTACCAGGGCACCCAAGTAGTTCAGTTTTGCATATACAGGCAGCCATCTTTAGGCTGGAGAGCCACAAGAATATAGCTGCACTAACCTGTCCCTAGTGATGGCAGCTCTTAGGAGGGTCTTTCTGTCTTCCCTTCTTACTTCCTTTCTTTGGGGGTTGGTCCTGGATCTGGCAAGAGATGTCTATGTCTTTTTGTCTCTCTTCTGATGACACATTTCCTCTGGTGTTTATACACACACACACACACACACACACACACACACACACACATTCATATATATATTGTTCTGGGTTCTGCATCACTTAATAGGTACCTTTGGTTTGAAAGAAGAAAAGAGTAAATAACTATAGAGCACTTTCTCATGTGAAGCTGTGCTTTGTTATAGAGGTGTCGGCCATGGGCCTTGTGATGAGTGAGGAGGGACCATCTTCTCTTCAGGAAAAATGTTTCTTGTCTACCACTCTTACTTGGGTCCCTCTCCACTTTGGCTAAACTAAAAAAGAAGAGCGAAGCACCCTGCACATAAAAATGGATCAGTCAAAAGAGTCTGAGAGATATTACAAAAGAGAGACACCCACACCCCCACACACACACACAACCTAAAATGTGAATCCTGGAGACTCCTATTGTTTTTGTTTTTGTTTGGTTTTGACCCCAGAAAGCTCTGAGAACTCTCTACAGGGGTATACAGGGATTGCCCAGGGGTTGACAAACCCACACAGTCCCCTCCTGCTCTGAGGGTCCCCAGACCTCTGCCACATGCTGTGCTGCTGAGACAGGCCTGGGCACTGCAACAGCTCACAGCAAGCACTGTACAGTGTGTGGCACACTGGACACATGGGGGTAGATCCTTTCTACAGTCTAGTGAGGTGGGTTGCCATAGCATTCAAACAGGAGGCAGAGGCAAGAGAGGTCAATCACTTGATGGAAAAGCTGGAGTAGGGATTTGAACCCAGGCCCTTTGCCTTTGTGATATTTCTGTTCACAGCTACTGCAGCCTTCCTTACTCCTGCCCAATTCACCGAAGTACTCAGCCCAATTATAAACATAATTCTATAGAAACCAGCCATCATTTTCCACATAGTTACAGAAGAAATGCTGCTGGTTGGAGCCCATGCCCTGAATAGTGGCCGGAAGCTGAGGAAAATAATCACGTTGCCTTCTTCATTTCTGTCACTAGTAAAATACTGAGAGACACATGCAGGAAAGCCGCACGGGAGAGAAGACACAGCTGGGAACCTGCCAGGCTGGTGTAGCCAGGATGGGGGGTAGCTTGTATTGTTGTTCTTTTTATTGATGATGTCATTCTATGGAGTATTTTTTTTTTCAATGTATATGAACCTTTCTGTGGAGAGCAGCACTTTTGTCTCCCCTGTTGGGGTACTTCAGTCCTGGAGAAGATTCAGAAGAAGATTTGGATAGATCCAGAAATGCTGAACACTATGCATGCTGTCTTTTACGCTATGAGCAAAGCAAAATTGCCTAGCCAGGATTGCAAAAGTGTGTCTGTCAGAACCTCAGATTGCCCAAAGAGAATTCTAGGAACAGATAATAAGGATGTAGGTAATGGAGAAGAAACAAGTGAAAGCAGAAAGTACAAAGTGTCTGCTTCTGAGGACTGATCTTGGGTCTTGGCACTCCTCGTGTCAATTGTTGTGTGCTTGGTTTCAGTCTCATAGACATCTCTCTGCTCCCAGAGCTGTGGAAGGACAGCCTTTACTCCACTGAAGAGCTCACACTTCAACTCCAGGGGTCTCTTTTCAGACCGAAGGAAGGACCCGTCAGTATGCTCAGCCGAATATGTCAAGAGTGAGAGGAAATGTAACGCCTGCTTCCCTGAGTTCTGCTGAAGACAGTGATCAGATGAAACACATTTTCCAGCAGCCCATACAGACCTGGGAGGAAAGAAGAGCAACAAATCGCCATGTATAGAGCTGGAGGGATTTGATGTTGCTGCCCAAATACCAGGGACTTAAAGTCTGTGTGAGCCTGAGAGACTCCAGACATGCTCCCTCTGTGTGGTGGCTCCATGCTGCACTTCTGTGTCAAGGTGCCTGTCTACACTGCCACTTTGGTGGGGGAATGGGGATTTTAAGAGGCATCAAGAGGCTGAGAAGAAGGCTCAGGGGCCAAGAGCACTTGCTTCTCTCCCAGGGAATACAAGTTCAGATCCCAGGACAGGCAGGCACACACACACACACACACACACACACACACAAAGCAAGCACTGGCAATTAAGTTCTCCCCCTTTCCCAAGAAATGACACATGCTACTTCTCCCAGACTTTGCACTCCTGTAGCCGCACCTGAAGGGAGCAGGAAAGAGCAAACTCCCCTGAAGAGAGCTGGATATACCAGTGACCACCCAAACATCTGCTTCGGTGTACTGGCGTGGGTTTCCTCCCAAAGCCACTCCTTGTATATACCTCCTCCTTGGATCACTCGGCATATGCCAACAATCTCTGTGGCGCGGTGCTGAGGGAGGGCGACCTCTTTGAAAGAGAGGTCTAACCAGGGAGGGCCAATTAACTCAGAACTTTTCTCTCCATGCTGTTAGCTACCAATAGCTCTGGGAAAGAAGAGGGAGCTAAAAAGGAACCATGGCCTGCTCTTCCTGATACTCTGAAGATAAAACAGTAACTTTGAGCTGCCTGGGACAAACTTGCTTTGTGTGAAAAGGTTTCTGGAAATGTGCCTCCATTCCTCCCTTCTTACCAGACATGATTCAGATTCCCTCTAAGCCCTATGACTTCCAGAAAGCAGCTCTCCCTGCAGGGGTGGGGGTTGGGGGGACACAAAAACTTTCCCTTATTATTCCCAATAATGAATCCCTGCTCTGAGTGGATTCTGTCCATGTGTTTTCAGTCAAGGCCCAATGGCAGCCTTGCCAGGGGACCTTTCCAAGAGGCTGTGGACATAATAGATGAGGCCTGTATTGACAAGCGCTGTCCTTAGTTTTCTATCCAGTTCAGCCTTCCTGAGCTCTGAAATCAGAGATGAAAAATGATGAAGCAAGACGGCTGCCACACCCGTTAGCTTCCTTTGGGTAAAAAGACATTGTTTTAGGGCTTCCCCCACCAACCCCCAAGATAGTCATGGATCTGAAGCCTAGTAACTTGAGAAGAACGTCTCAGGACCAAACTATTTTTTTTGTAGGTGCCAGGAGGTCCTTTCTTCCGGACCTAAGCATAGTCTTAGATTGCTCCGACATCCCAAGAGCAAAGAGAGAAATGAAGCCACAACGTTTCCTACAGAGAGCTTCAAGTAAAGCCTCATTTCAAGTACCCAGACCGCCACCAGCTGTAGTGTTGGCCACGTCTGTTCAGACAGCCAACCTATCCACTCCACCCAAAGCAACCCGCCTACAGAGAATGCATGCCCTCTTTGAGAGAAGTTGGGTTCTTTTCATTCAGAAAAAAACAAGTATTAATTCCCTCCGGTAAAAGGTGATGTGTTCTTAAGGATAGGAGTGCTACCTCCGGGATTGGAAGCATCTGGGAACTTGCTGTCTGTAGTTCTACTTCCTGGGGCTTCAGTTACATGTGGTTCTTATACTTCAGCCTTTCAGCTATACCCCTCCCCTGCGACTCCCCCCCCCCCCCCCCGCGGGTAAACATTCCTAAGAAAGAACTCGATTGGCTCCGGCTTCTCTTACTGTATCTCACCATCACTGGTCCCTAGTGGTGTGGGCTGAAGAAGTAATTGAAAACATGACTGACTGCCTGTGCCACAGAAGGTGTGAGCAAGGCTGCTTATGCCAGAGGAGTTGAGAGAGACCAAGGCAGAAGCCCTTGAACGGGACTCAGCAGGGCTGCCCATTCTCTCATTCTCTCCATTCTCCTCCCACTCCCATCCCTGTAGACCTGTCCCCTACACCCTGTTTCTACCCTTTTTCCATCTCTCAACCCGTCTGGTCCAACATGGACCCTGTTTAGATGCCCAGTCACGGAGATCTCAGACTGGTAGCAAAGCTCTTGAGAGTCATATAAGAATATAAAGAGAGAGAAAAATAAAACCCCTTCTGCTAAAGAAAATCCTTTTTCCCTCCTGAGGCTCCTTACCTCCCCCCGTCACCTTCCAATTCTCAGAATAATTTCCAGCTCGCCAAAATCACAAGCAAAAGAGGAGCTTCCATTGAGGAGCCGTAATGGAGCAATTGGGAAGATCTTCCATCCCCATTCTCTCCGATCCCCGGTGCCAGGTTCTTAACTAAAAAGACCCAGGCAATTTGCTTTCAAACTGAAATTTGGAACACAACCGAAGGACTCGTTTTGGATAAAGTTTTTGCCAATTGTGTTCTCCGCAAATGCCCAAAACTCTTTGAAGTTACTCACACATCTTCATGATTTTGGAAGACCAGTCATGTCTGTTCACAACCCTTTCAACTGCTGAAAGTTCTTCTCTGTGTGAATTCAGACACCCAAGGACCAGAGGAAAAGTTGAATTGCAACCTTGTTTTCCCATGTACAGTCACTACACAGTACTAACGTCTGTGCCTTATCAGGTATCTGAAAGTCCACCGAAGTCTGCCTTCAAATTCTAGTATTTCCTTATTCTTTGGAGTGTCCATGAGGTTATGAATGAAATAGAAGTAAACCTAACCAAGCCAGGTGCCCTGCCCTGCCCTGAGCTCTGGGGATGTCAGCGCTGATCAGACCGTTAGTCAGACTCTTTCTGTGACTGACACTTTTATCTACGGACTAAAACTGTAGCATTCTCTTTGCAGAGTACGATGGCAGCAGTGACTGGCTGCGGTTTTAACCCTGCTGCTCAGGGGTTGGAGAGCCAGTCCTTCTGGATCACTTCCAGATCCCTGCTCGTTCCACTTAGAGTCTGAGGCTGATGTCTATTGCCGTTGGCTGTCCTCTGGGACCCAAGAACCCATCTGGGCTTTGTCCAGCCTCTCATGCCAGCACCACCGTCCAAACTCCCAGTCATTTCCAATCGGACAGCTGGGAGGTTGATGCAGAGATGAAGCAGGAGCCAGCTTGGCTTTTTCCCAGGTCTCTGGGTCCCTTTGGGGTTCATCAGCAAGCGCCTATCTTTCTATCGATAGCATACGCCTGAGTACACCTGGTCAGACCCACAGGAAGCCTGAAGATGGATGTTACGGCAATTATTCTGACCATCACTGGTTAAGCTAGACTCCGAATCTCTACATAAAAACAACCATGATCAACCCAGTCAACCAGCTCAGAAGACCTGTAGCTCTGAGTGTTCCTTCAATACCTCGGCTTTGGTGGTCTCCATATTTCATAGGCAACTTGTGCTGTGAACTTTAAACCACATTGCTCCATGTGGGCACACAGGGTTTAGTGATGGGGCGGTGTGCATCTGAGTTCATGTTTCGTTAGTGGCATCTCAGCCCCTTTCCCATCCTCACAGCCCAAACTGGCACAACTGACAACTTCTCTTAGTAGCTAATCCAAATGAACTCGGACACTGGGGAACTGCTTATGCAGGGAAAGGAGAAAGTGAGAGAGGCACTGAAGATGGATAGGGGACGCACAAAAAGTAGTGCTCTACTGTAGTGTGTTCAGGCTAGTATGGGAGAATGCCACAGACGGTGTGGTTTAAACACCAGAGATGAGCTTTCTCAGCTCTGGGGACTGGGATTCCAAGGTGACAGGGGTCTCCTGAAGCCCCTGACCATGGTTTGCAGACAGATGGAGACGTTTAGTTTGCAGATAAATTCCTTCTCTTTGTGTCTTCCCATGATGCTCTACTGTCCCTGAGTTCCTCTTGCCTCCTCCATTTCAAAACTCCTATTCCATTAGAACCCTAACCCTTCTGACCCATTTACCTTATTTATCTTCTTCTTACAATTTGTTTTCCTTTTTTTTTTTTTTTTATTTTGGGTTGTTTTGTTTTGTTACTTGAGACTCGATCTCACTGTTTATCCCTGGCTAGCCTCACACTCATTGTGTGGCCCACCCAGATCTTTCTGCCTCAGCCTCCTAAAGTGCTGAGAAAACACTCCTAGCTTATTTATCTCCTTTTCAAGGTGACCACTCCAAATAAAGTCACACATGACATTAGTGTTTCCACATGAATTCTGAGGTGACGGACGCAGTTTGATCTCTGACGCCCTTACCCGCTCTCTTCAACAGATTATTATCTGCTATCCTCCCCTTACCTCTAAGATGCAAAGGCATGACGGGGGCCATCTGAAAAGTGCTAAGGGAGGCAGGGGTGCCTAGGCAAGAAGAATGAAAAGCTGTACCATGGATGGTAGGATGAAGTAGGCGGAACTAGGCCCTGACGTCGGACTCTGCTCCTGGTTTGATTAGCTCGGTTTTTACGAAGAATACTCCAAATTTCGTCTATTACAAGTTCCCTTGCTGAGAATAATGGCCCCAGTTCTTTGGAGACTGAGACAGGAGGATTGGTGTGAGTTTGAACAGACCGAGCTATACTGTAAGGGCTAGGCTAGTAGGCTAGCCTGGACTACAGAATAAGACCTTACCTTTTTCCCTTTTTTTTTTTTTTTTTTTTTAAGTTGCAGGTAGCAGTCTTACTGTTACCCTTGTGGTTCTCCCTAGACAAACCCGTTTTCAATAAATAAATAAATAAAGGAAGGAAGGAAGTCCTACCCTTGGTATCCTGGTTATATAATCAAATTTCTCACTTCCCAGCCTCGATGGAGATAATATGTCTATGGCCTTCAGTAGCAATCTCATGCACCCCCTTCCATGTTTCTTCTTGTTCACTTTCCATCAACTGACTGACCCCACCCATTGGCTGTAAAGTCCTGCTCTTCTTCTTATGTTTAGCCTCTCTTCTCTACTGCAAAACCTCACTACATTGCCCTTTCTTGAATAAGGCCTTCCTTAAAGTCTTTAACAAGTGTGGCTCGAGAAACTCAGAACAGAACTCACCTGCACACACCTTATGGGATCCTGCCCTCAGGTTACCCAAACACCCAATTTTATAAGAAAGCTCAGAGACTGAATGTTAGCTAAACTATTTCTTAAGTCTTAAGTAAATCTTGAAATTTAAACCTGATAAGATACCGTGCAGGACAAATGGGCCTGTTTGTGGTCTGAATGCAGCCTGGGAGGAGCCAGGTTTCCTTTCTGTGAAGCTAATGCATCCCATGACCGTGTGGGGACGGCTACATGTGGCTAAGAATTCAGGCACAGACCTCCTGGATTCATAATCTAGGCTACCCCTCACTACTTTAGTAATCTTGGCCATTATCTGTGTCACTCAGAGCTGTTGGAAGGGTACAGCTAATTAAGACATGCCAGCACCTGAAGCAGCGTCCTATTAAGAAAGTCAGAACTCAGAGTCACTGTTGGCAGCTATTGTCATAGCCCTTTCAGTGTCCTCACTGATAACATGAGGACATTTGTGTTTCCCACAAGAGTGTTGTGAGGGCAAAAGAACAATGCGTACGGGAAATGTTCTACAGCCATTGCTCCTCTTTGACAGTAACGGGACCCAGGGGTAACACATAGTCGAGTAAAATCCTCTATCACCGAATCACACACCCACTCTCCGACCCCCCCCCCTCCACCCCACTGCACCCCACCCTGCCATTCGCTTTGTTACTGTTCCTGTAAGTGGAGAACAGACTTCCCAGTGCGGGTCTGCGAAGCCCTAGGAAGACAAGGGTTGAGTGAGAACTGAGACTCCTTTTCCTTCCTAGGACTGGACTCTTAGGATGTCTTACTAGAAGTTGGTGAGGGCCTCGTGTGGCACACGCCTTTATTCTCAGAACTTGGGAGGCAGGCGTGGGTGGATCTCTGTGTGGTCGAGGTTAGCCTGGTTTACTCAGGGAGCATTCCAAGACAGCCAGGGTTATACAGACCCTGTCTAAAGAAAGAGAGAAAGAAAGAAAGAAAGAAAGAAAGAAAGAAAGAAAGAAAGAAAGGAAGGAAGGAAGGAAGGAAGGAAGGAAGGAAGGAAGGAAGGAAGGAAAAGTAAAAAGGTGGTAAGTTTTTCCTTCCTTGTTTTAATTTACTATGACAGATTTAAAACAGAAAAAGAAAAAAATAGCGTAATTAGCACCCAAATAGCCTTACTTAATTGTTAGACTTAATTATTAATAGACTTAATTATTGTTACCATTTGCCATGCATGTTTCGCTTGATGAATTTTCCTGGCTGCTATATGGAGTAGGGTATGGCAGGGACATGGTAAGGAAGTGGGGTGAAGAGAGGTATGAAGTTAGCAAACCAGAGAGCTGGCGTTTTTAAAAGAAGTCAGGAGTGAATCAAGAAAGGATTTTCTTTTAAAGAATAATTTGTCAGAATAAACATTGTTACTGCTTTCAGTGAAGTAAAATAAATAGAATAACAGAACTTTTTTTTTTTTTAAGACTTTAGGCTGGACATAACAGGGAATGCCTTTAATTCTAGCATAACAGGGGTTCAAGGCTATGGGTTAAGATTAGAGTGGAGTATATGAAACCCTGTCTCAAAAAGCAACAAATCCCCCCCAATATTTCGATTTACTGTTAATTTTAAGGTTTTAAATTTTCACTCACAAAATTTCTGGAGATTTTGGATGGAAAAGTGTCTCTATTGGGAAGATTTCAAACACTAGCGGATCATGAAGAGTCTAGTAAACTCGGAGTGACAGAAATAAAAAATGAGCGGCTTCAGAAATACAAATACTACCCCTCAAAGGAAGTATATGCACCCTGTCAACAGCTGCTTCCGGGCAAAGCGCTTAAAGGGGTCTCTGTTCTAAACCTACCGCCTGTTTCTCAACATCAGCTATCACTGATATAAACGCTCACACTTCTCACAAGAATGGAGGGCAAGAGCAACTACACTTCGCTTTTTTTTTCTTATTTACTTTTTATTCGCAATCATAAATTTAACTCTGCAATCCAACTAGACTTGGAGGGGAATGAGGAAAATATGGCACCCAGAGAACTTCAATGAGAACAGAGATTACAGGGTCTCCCAAGCAAATGGGGTGGGGGTGCTCTCCTGAGCTACAGAAGGAATGGTCTGTCCACAGTCGGAAATTGTCATCTTCTTGCTGGTCTTGCCATTTCTGGACCTAAAACACTGCATGGATTCCACAATGTTCATGCCTTCTTTCACCTTCCCAAAGACCACATGCCACTCAGTCTTGGGACCGCAGATAAAAAACTGGGGACCATTTTTGTTGGGTCCAGCATTTGCCGTGAACAAGATGCCAGGACCTCTGTGCTTCAGGATGAAGTTCTCATCCTCAAATTTCTCCCCGTAGAGGGACCTGCTGCCAGTGCCATTATGGCCTGTCAAGTCACCACCCTGGCACATGAATCCTGGGATAAATTCTGTGAAAGAGGGAACCCTTATATCCAAATCCTTTCTCTCCAGTGCTCAGAGCACAAAAGTTTTCTGCCATCTTTGGAACTTTGTCTGCAAATGGCTGGAAGGTGATGCGGCCCAAGGGCTGGCTGTAGGCCTCAATGTCGAAGAACTCGGGTGGGGTAGACCAAGGCTGCAGCAAAAGGCGACAGGGGACAGTGGCATGTGCAAAGCCAACCCTCAGCTTTAAAGTGCTATTATTCCTACTCTTCATTTTTTTTTCCGCTGACATTCCTTCTCAGCTGGGGCTGACCGTCAGAGCTCTATTGTACTGAAAATCTCAAATTTAGCCCAAAGGGTATGGGGTATGGGGGAAACATGGCCCAGAGGGAGAGCGAAGTGCTCTCTGGAGGCTGGGAGGAGTGCAGGGAGGGGAGGGGAGGGGAGGCGTGCTGCAGGACAACAGAGAGAAGCACTGAGGTGTGAGGAGGGAGGAGAAGCAAGGCAGCAAGCCTTCAGCTGGGGGGGGGGAAGCTGAGGAGCCTCCGCTGTAAAACTGCTGCTTGAGCTTCATCAGACTAGCCTGGTAGAAACAAAGCCAGGTGGCAAGTTTTTCTCCAGAGTTAAAAACAAATGCTAGTGAACAGGGAAAGGCAAAGAGGTCCCCTCTTCCTTCCTGGAGGAAGGAATCTGCATCAGGAATCTCCTTTCCAGTGGCCCTGGACCCACCAGGAAGCCCATCCCCAAAGGTCCTCTGGCCTGAGCCCCAGACCTGGCTGAGGGTCTGTCTGTCTGTGTCTGGCCAGTGTCTAGCCAAATTGCAACTCAACCCAAGACCCTCTTCAGGTATCTCTTCCTTCCCTGGGCAACTAGATGCGGAATATATGATATAGGATGTTCTGGGGGGAGTGCATTGGTCATTGTTGAAGCCCAGCTGTGATTTATAACTGGCACACAGTAAGACTCAGAAGGTGATTTGAACCTAAGGGAACCTTCCCCTGCCCCCCTGCAATGTGTAACCTTAATAAATAAAATATTAATTTCCCAAAGTCTCCAGATGGTAGTATCCCCCTCCCTCCCGAATAAGAATCATCCTCAGGTGTTCAGGAACGACGCACAGCTCCCAGCACAGCAACATATCTGTGTGCTACAAGGATGTCATACTCAGCCTCTTATCCTCTGGCTCTGGGCCCTCAGAGCACGCTGTAACATCAAGGAACAGTTCTCAGGGACAGGGCAGAAATCACCATCCTCGGCTGCCAGGAGACCTGGGAAGTCCACAGTATAAAAAAAGTGAGGCCTCTTCAACCTTCCCTGGAGGTCGGAGCCTGGGTTCTGGTAGCGACCCATTCTGTTCTGTGACATGAGTCCAAAGGCCTCATTCCTCTGCCCCAAACACTGAAGTGACTGCCTTTTTACTCAGGCCCGCACGGGGCGCCCAGGGCACCCACCAATACCTTCTTCCCTGTCTTCTCTTCTCCCGCCCAGACACCAGGCTGTAGACAAATGGCTGCTCGCTCATCCCACCGCACCCCCACATGCTCTCCATCAGCTCCCTTCCCCTTCCCCAGATACCGTGTGGCTCTCTCAGTCTCTTTACTGAAACGTTACCTTCTCCATGCGGCCTACCCTGCTTACAACCATGGCCCTCCTTGGCCACGTTTCTGTTCCTGACATACTGCGCACAGAGTAGTAAATAGCTTGCTGTATTTACCAGCCATCGGGTCTCCCCCCTGTTAGTGGATAGGCTGTGGGTGGCAGCCATCTTTGATCCATTTGCTGATGTGTCCTAGGGCCCTGCAGCCAGAACATTCAGCAAATAAGCTGCATCTGTCTTAGAGTGCAGATTATAAAACCAATACAAGAAAGGTCACCCTAGTTGAAGGGAACTGTGAGCTCCAGGCTCCTCACACCATCCCTTGCAAGCGCTCCACAGAATGCCTGTAGTTCTAACAAGCAAACGTGAAAACCCAAACCTCTAGACCTCGTCCTTATGTGAGAGCCATTTTTGAGGCTATGAAGTGCTGTGTGCTATCGAGCCTGAAGGCTTGGAAAGGTGGGGAAACTGCACGCAGTAGGTTCCCAGCTGGCACAGATAAATAAAGGGGAGGAGGGAACAGACACGGTGAACAGCTACTAGGCCGAACTATCCAGGGTATTATGTAAATGATCTCGGAATATTCTCATTATCTCCCCAGTATCTTACACCAGTTTTGATAAATATCAGGTGCTGGTCAGTGTGCATTTATCACCACTAGCAAACTTCTCTGAGGCAGGAGTTAGCTCTATCTCAGCAGCCCCAAAGTTCAAGTTTTTAGGCGGCTTGTTTAGTTTTGGACAAGTCCGTCTGGTCACTCTGGATCTAGAAATCAAAACAAAACAAACAAATGAAAAAACAAACAAACAAACAAACAAAACCCAAGTTAGACCATCTCATAGCGGTTCCTCCAAACAGGCCTGTCTCCTGGGCTCGCAGGACACAAGAAGGACAACATTCCTCTCCACCTGGCCCCACCACCTCCCTTTGTGTAGCTGACTCACCTAGAGTGGATCTTCTGTAAACTTCTGATTCACGGCTCTTCCTTTCCCACCCCGACCTGGGCAGAATAACCCTGGAGTTAGCAGGAGTTCATCTTGAGTCATAAATCAAGCTCTAAAAGGCCTTGCAGCTTTGTGCTCAAATCTCCCCAGAAGGGCTGGAAAGATGACTCAGCTGGGGACTGAGCTCCAGAACCTACATTAAAAAAAAACAAAACAAAACAAAACAAAACAAAAACCCCCCTGAGGTGATTGTGGTATAGCAAGTTTGTAATCCCAGAGCTTGGAAGGTGAAGACAGGTGAATAGATTCCTGAGGATGGATGGCTGGCCATCCTGGCATTCTTCACAACTTGGCAAGTTGTAAGCCAGTGAGAGACTCCGTCTCAAGAAACAAACAACCAAAAAACACTCATATTAACACAGTTTCAAACATGAACACACAACCACACACACATGCACACACACACACACACACACACACACACACACACACCCCTCCCTCAGAATTCAAAGTTTCTGTGAAGGTTATTTGCTTCATGGAATCTCTCCTTTAAGAAAACCCCAGATAGCATATTCTGGTTCCCTCTGCTCGCTCCACAACCCAGGAACTTTGAAGGGTCTGTTTAATGAAGCTAGAATTCCTCCATGTCCTCACACTAACTTTGCACCCAGGCCGTACCCAGGAAGCATCCCGCTTCCGTTGTTCAGCTGCACAGATTGAAATCGCTCATATCAACACGCTCACTGCTAGCTTCTTGTTTCCATCCTTGCTTTTGCCAAAGTGTCACATGCCGTCTGTGTATCCACACAGAGCCGAAACGGCCTGGCAAAGGCCCTTGACCCATTTCACAGAAGACCAGCAGCTTCTGTAGCTTGCCATCCTAGAACTCCCAGCACAGCAGAAGGCAACTCCGTAACTGAGCCAGGTTCAGTACTCTTTTGCAAAATCTGGAGTTCGTTTCACCTTTTGAATCAAATGATGGTGTCAGGCAGGATTTCTCTTTTCGGATGCCTGTTTTGTCTAGAACCAACTGTGGTCTTTAAGGCTGGATTCTCCGATTGTCGTTCCTTCCAGAGATTTAATGTTCAAAGACACTAGATTGGGTCTGGCCAGATGTTTCATCATGTAAAGGAGCTTGTCACCAAGTCTGATGATCTAAGTGATCCCTAGAATCCACATGATAGAAGGGGAGAACACACACACACACACTCTCTCTCTCTCTCTTGCATGTACATGCCAACATACACAATTAACAAATATATATTTTAAAGACTCTGAGTTGAGATGATTTGGTCTTGAAATGACTGGCTCATCCAGACTGCTTTATGAGTCAAAGGCTGAGCCTGTCATCAGTTGGATGGGGTTGTCCTGTGTCAGGGAAGGCAGCCATCCTTCCAGACATGTTAGGTGCACATCCATCACTGTGATAGCCAGAAATGTCAGTAGACAGTATCCCAAGTCCC
>NW_026596166.1:1402799-1477799 GCF_907164565.1 Psammomys obesus | reverse complement strand
TCATCATCAAAGAAAGGAACAGGACAGGAACTCAAGCAGGCCAGGAGGTAGTGCAGAAGCCACAGAGGGGTGCTGCTTAGTGGCTTGCTCAGCCTGCTTTCTTATAGACCTCAGGACCCCCAGCCCAGGGATGACACCACCCACAATGGGATGGGCCCTCCCCTGTCGATTACTAATTAAGAAAATATCCTACAGGCTTGCCTATAGCCTGATCTTATGGAGGCATTTTCTCAGGCCAGGTTCCCTCCTTTCTGATGACCATAGCTGTGTCAAGTTGACATAAAAGTAGCCAACACAGTTATTGATGGGAGCTGATGAAGAGAAAGATAGGTCACTGCCAGAGCCCATTGGATTAGACCCATAATGGGAGGGACGTGACCCTGCTTTATCCTTTGAGTCCCTTCCAAAGGCATGGTTTCCGTGCAAACAGAACCCTTTCTCAAAACAACCTTGTTAAATTTCTGTATAGTGGTATTTGACTGAAAGAATATGATTGTATTATAGTTTTCTTTACATCCTGTTTGCTAGCTTCAGAATTATCGAGGAAGCTGGTGGCTAGTTTTATGTCAACTTGACACAAACTGGAGTCGTTTGGAAAGAAGGACTCTCAATTTAAAAAAAATGCCTTCGTAAGATTTACCTGTAAATAAATCTGTAGAACATTTTCTTTTTCTTTTCCTTTTTTTTTTTTTGTTTTGTTTTGTTTTGTTTTGTTTTGTTTTCAAGACAGGGTTTCTCTGTTTTACTCCTGGCTGTCCTAGAACACACTTTGTAGACCAGGTTAGCCTCAAACCACAGAGATCGTGCCTGCCTCCTGTAGAACATTTTCTTAATTAGTAATTGATGTAGGAGGGCTCAGCCCATTGTGAGTAGTGCCACCCCCGACTGGTGGTCCTGGGTTCTATAAGAAAGCAGGCTGAGCAAGCCATGATGAGTAATTCAGTAAGCAGCACCCCTCCGTGGCCTCAGCACCAGCTCCTGCCTCCAGGTTCCAGCCTTGAGTTCCTACCCTGTCTTCCCTCATTGATGAAGTGTATCTTGAAAGTTGTAAGCTGAAATAAAACTTTTCCTCCTCAAGCTGTTCATGGTCATGGAGTTTATGACAGCAACAGAAATTCCAACTGAGACAGGAGGCCTTCTAACAGGGGCCCAGGACCCTCTATCAGAAAGTCCATTCTAGTGGACATGGATCCCTGGGATTGAGTGAGAGGCTGAAGGAGGAAACCTAAATGAAAGGTCAGGCCAGAGCAAGGCCTGAGAAGGATGACAGATAGGGGAGAGAAGGTAAAGGGTCTGAGCATCAGGCAATCAGTGCTTCCTGGGGCCCAGCAAGAACATACAGACAAAGCAAGTCCTCAGAGTTGGCTCATCAGCCTTGGTGGCAAGGAGGAGTTCAAAACCCCAGTGATTCTACCTAAGAACCGGAGGCTGCAGAATGCAGCACCAACTGGAGAGACCCACCCTCAGGCCCAAGGGTTCCTTCCTGCCCCTTTTTGTAGGTTGAGAAGCACCTGTCTTTGCTCTCTGTTGACACTGGATGAAAAGCCAGCTTTTACCATGAGGATGATGGTAACCACAGCCCGCTCCCTTTTTTGAGCCGAGCAGAGGTCCAGGGATGTTGTCAGGAAGTGCCTAACACTTTCTGTGACGTTCTACTCTTATTTGAGCTGGGAATTTTGCGGGGTTAGTGATGCACTCCTTTGAAGAGTGGGCCTCCCAACAGATGTGTTTTCGCCTTCACCCTGTAACTTGTAAACGTGACCTTATTGGTATAAAGGGTCGTCGTTAACTGTAATCAAGTTAGGAATCTTGCAATTAGATCATCGTGAGCCCACATGTGTCTGAGGAAGGGCAAGTGTACTTGTAAGAGACACACGAAGAGGAGGAAGAGTCGTGACCACAGAGGCAAACAAAGTTACGCAGCCCTCAGTCTGGGGACACTTGGAACCACACAGACTAGGAAAGATGGAGAAGAATCTCTCACACCTCCAGAGGGAACACAATACTTCAGGCACCTTGATTTTAGACTTCTGGCTTCCACAACTGTGGAAAAATACATGTCTATGAGTTAAAAAACCATCTCACTCATACCAATTTGTCACCAAATCCCCCAGAAACCAGTCATTGTGTCTGTCCTGGGTGGTGACAGGGGTGGAGAGAAAGAATCTGGTTATGTCCAGATCTGTCCCTGGGTTTTCTCTTGTGTCCCTGGTGGGTTTTCTTAACCTTTGTACTGCTGAGCCTGTCTCTACCTATATCACCCTGTGTTTGTTCCTTATGCCAGAGTCTGGCTTACTGGTCCCCTGAGGATGCTACTCAACAGAAAGGAGGTAGGCCAGTCAGACCTGCCTAGCTGCTTGAAAGGATGGTAATGATAACGGCCACATGCTAGAATCCTTAACATGTGTAAGGTACATCGGAGACTGTACCTCATTTACTTCTCAGAAGAGTCCTCTGCAGTTCAGTCTGACAGAGGTGCAAACTGAGGCTGTGAGAGGTCAGGTTCCCGAGCCTAGATCACTTAGTGGATGCTGCCAGAGCTAGACCTTGAACCCATGGACCCTGAACCTTGAACTTTCAATTTGTAGCACTAGAAAAGGCTCAGCATCCCAACAGTGCCCAGCTGCAGGGTAGGAACTGTTTTCTCTAATTTCTGAAGACTGGCATCAATGGCGCAGGAGTTCCTTCTGGCGGTGAGGTCTCGGGGTACGGATTGAGCGATGAGGTAACGGCTCAGTGGGTAACAGTACTTGCTCTTCAAGCGTGAGGACTTGAGGGTCCTCACGTTCAGGTCCCCAACAGCCATGTCGAAAGCCATGCATGACCACAGGTACCTCTAACCCCAGGGCCAGGGAAGGTCAGCGGCAAGAAGATCATCAGGCTTGCTGGCCATTAGCCTAGCCCAAACCACTGCAAACTCCAGAGTCTCAGTGAGAGGCTCTGACTCATAGGAATAAGGCGGAGAACAGTGGGAGATCTGACTCCCTCCTGTGGCATCTGCACATGGATGCAGCTGGCACACTCACGTGTACATACTTACAGACATAACACACACAGGTAAATAAATCAAGGCTGACACGGTGGCCTGGGCACGTGCTACGAACAACGTATGGTAGCAAAACATCTGCCCTCACAGGGAAAAAGTCACAACTGGAACCAGCCAAGTTCCTCTTAGCCGCAAGGCTCTGAGGTCCTTTCTCCTTTCCCAGCCATCTGGGGGAAAGGATGAACCTCCGAGGCAAGTGACCTCTCTGGTGTGAGAAACTTCTCCACTGCTGTGCCTGTCCCCTGCTTTTCCACCAACAGAGGACATGTCTCTTAGAAAGCTCGGTCATGTGGTGACAGGAGCAGAGGGGAAGACCCCGGCTGGAGAGAGAAGCTCAGGTTGGTCCGGTCTGGGCACTCCGACACTCTTTGGAGCTTTGCACTCTGGTGGGCACATTTTCAGAGTCTTAGGGAGAGCGCCTGGTCTCCTTCTTGCAATGGCCTCGGAGGCTGGGGAGAGGCCAACGTGGCAGCTTCTCTCCACTCCAGGGAGAATGCAGCCTGCCAGATTTCCTCCCACACAGACCTCTGTAGGAGATAAAGGCAGAGAGGGAACTGCCAGGGGACAGCCACATGATAAATCCCCTCAGGCCTCCTCCTGTGCGCATTGTTCTGTCCTGGTTGTTTTGAGTACCGTCAAAAGGAAGAGCACTGCGCTATCAGACTGAGGAAGGAGGATGCTCTCCTGTTGCCCTTGGCCACCCTCATTTTAAATGTGAGGAAACCAAAGGGCAATGTGCAGCCTAACCCCATTTGCCCCGAGAAGCAGTCAGCCAGTCTCTTCTAGGGAAGCAGCAACCTCTCCCCAGACCAGCAACAGTACTTCGCTGGCCAAGCCCTGTCCTTTGACTCAACCCCCGGGGGACTGGCGGATGAAACAGTTCAGGGCAGGAGCTAGAAATAGGTTTTGGAGGGGATGGGTTAGCTGTTGTTCATGCCCTGGGCTAAGAACTGTGCCTGTAATGGCCACAACTGTTAGAAACATAGAAACAATAGGCCAGAAAGGAACATCCTGCGAAACACTGCCCCCCCCCCCCCCCCCCCCGCTGTTCCCCTCCCACCCCTACCCCCCACTCCTCAGCTTCTTCTGGAGTTACAGAGTAGCTCAAGTTCCTGGGAACTGTAGTCAGCTTTAGGAGTCTGGGCCGTGTCCCAGGTTCAAGTGCATGAGCGGGATGAACTGAAAGCCACTTGAGCCACCATGGCTGAATTTCTTCAAGGAACTAGAGCAGAAAACCTTGGCTCTCCTTAAGCTGCGCGCTACAGAGTTTAAAAGGCCAAGCCGAGTGCTCCTCTTGAATTATAGGCTCAAGCAGATGTTGGCCCCGACTGCCCCGACTCTGGACAGGTGCCTGGCTGCCATGGCCGGGTCACCTTTGTCTGAGTTAGAAGGCCATGTCTGAGCCATCAAAGGAGCCTCAATGGGAGAAGACAGATGTCAATGTGCTTCCTCAACCAGAAAGGTGATTTCAATTTGGCCGGAGCAGCCCATCCAAACAAACGAAAGCCTGTCAACGGAAAGATAGGGCTGCTGGGAGATCACACAACAGCAAAATGGGAGCCATTCTCAGGCTTGTCCCAGCCCGAAGGGGCAGGGCCTTTGAAGCCACAGACAGGCTGAACAGAACTTTCCACCTGGGAGACGCTGGCGATGGAAGGTCAGGCTGCTCACAGTGCCACCCCCCCCCAAAAAAAAAAAAAAAAAAAAAAAGCCCTGATCAAAGCCTGCTGCAGAAGGGAGGGTTGCACAGCTGCAACCGGCTTCCCCCACGGGGCCGCCCAGGGCTTTCTGAAGGGCAACTGGACTGCTTGTGGAGGGGGCCTGTGGGAAAACCCAACAGAGATGCAGTGCGCAGCCAAGCCTCGGAGCACTGCTGGGAGAGGGGAAATAAACCCCTCAGTGGTCCTGAAAAGAAAAGCAGGGAAATCAAAGCACGAAACATTGCGAAGACCACCCACCTGATGAGCGCCTACCTTTCGGAAACAAATAACTCCTGGCTCCCAAGGCCTGTTTCTAAAAGAACAAACAGGCTGAACACTTGCCTCAAAGCTCTGTGCGCCGGGGGATTTGTGGGATGCCGAGGCCCCTCCTAAGCATCCAAAGCTTAAATTAAAGTGGTGCCTATTCAAAGGCTTTCTTGCATCGACCCTCCTCTCCTCCCTGGGAACCTGAGAGACAAGAACCCTCAGTTGGAAAGGAAAGGGGTCCTGTGTGGACACTGGTAACTAACTCCTCAGGCCCTCAGACATAATTGCCCACCTATCTGCCGAGGCGTGGGCTGGGGGCACCATCCAGGCTGGGCCGGGGTCACGAGGCCATCTGTGAGCAGGCTAGCTCTAGCTGACGTGGAAGGATCTTGTCCGGCCGGCTCTGAGAGCGCCTTCACACAGCCTGCTTCGACTCGCCCCTCCTCCTCCTCCCGCCCGAAGCCTCCTTCGGACTGGCCCTTGGTGGAGCCCGCAGTTTGATCTTTTTCTGAAGTGGGTACAACAAAGCAAAGCCACTTCCAACGGACTTTCTCCTGTTCAAAAGAATACAAGAGCTCTTTGCTTCTCCCTCTTGGGGTTGGGGTTTGAGGGAGGGTGGAGGGGGAGCGTGACCTGGAGGCCCCGGAATTGCCGAGTGGAGGAGGGAGAAGACGCAGGATGTGATGGGTTGAGTATTTGGGAGAAACTGAGCCGAGAACAGCCTAGACTCAACCAAGTGGTGGCATTCTTAGCAGAACGGGTTTGAGGCTTCTGAGGAGAGGAGCAGACCCCAAGGTGTCTCCTCACCCCTCTTCCTCTGGAGCCAGATCGTAAAGAGAGAGGCCAGAAACCACCCGCTCCTGGCTAAATTTGGATCTTTGTGTCATGTGACCTGGTGAGGTGAGCAAGGTTATCTTCCTCTTACAGGTGACAAAACAGATTCGGGGGTGACCAGGCTCCGCGGCAACACATGTGGCGCTATAGACTTAGCTCATAGGTAGCGTGACGCCAAGGTTCACAAACCTTTTCTCCGAGTTCCAGCCCTGGTCGTTCTGCTTCTAGGGGTTAGGGAGGTATTAGCAGGTGCTCCTCAAACAAAATCAAGGGCAACTGATGGGAGTGGCCGAACACACGAAGGTCCCATCCAGAGAGAGAGAGAGATTGAGAGAAGAATCCTTTCAAGTCAGTCTAGGTTCTGGAAGGAAACTCTCTGAGGCAGCCAATGAAATTCTGTTCCGAGGTACAAGGAGGCCTAGTTTGAAATGAATACCCAGTAAAATTTATGTAGACCTTCTTCCTCCCCGCCCCCCAAAAGGAAAGACAGAGGAGGTGGACCAACATAAAAGACAAGGTAGGCAGATAGTAAAATGCCACGGCCTCGCCTTTCATCCAGGAAGTGGAAAGTATTCACAGGCTCTAATTACATCTTCACCCCGGCCCTTCTGAAGTTGCTGGGCCATGGACCCAATCCAGTACCAAAAGCTTTGGCAGCTCTCCCCAAGGCAAGCAGAAGCACAGCCTTGCTCTGCCAATCCGGTTGGATGTTCTCTCCAGCACAGGAAAACAAGGTCTTCGTTGAGATGTTTGGGGGTGTCAGAGGCCTAGGAATGCATGTGGGCAGAAGTGAACTGTTGGCTTTGCACTTTGACCACACACAGTATAAGTGCCCCTGTGTGTGTTCTTTAATTTGGGCGTGCTCCTCTGTGTGCCTCAGTGGGTTTGCTGGGTCACACTAGTTCTGAGGCCCAGGTCAGGTGGCTCATAATGCTATGCCACACCGTAAGCACCTCTGCTGACAGAAATCGGAGGAACCTGGCTTGGCCAGCGTCCATCATGAAAGGTTAAGAGGACTATGTCTCTGGGATATGAGGGTGAGGCTGCTGGAGATGGGAAGGGGAACCAATTGATGGTTCTTGTTTGATTTTGATGTCATTTCCTGCTGGGGGCTGGAAAGGGAGGGAGAAAGGAAAAGAGGGAGAGGGAGGGAGAGAAGGAGGGGAAGGCAAGGGAGATGAAAGAGAGAGAGAATATATTTTAGTGGTTCTTCATTGGCAGATAACACTGGAGTCCAGTAGCGGTATGGTTGCTAAGGGTGGTGGGTTTTCTCAACCTTCCTTAGATTTCTGTGGTTGTTCCCCATTGGTGAGCTGCAGACTCCTTATGGAAGGCCAGTGGGTAGGGCATAACTCTATGCCACATTTAACATCAGCAGAGCCTGAACCAAGGGAATGCAAAATGCAATCTGATTTGAAGTAGCCTTTGTCACTGAAGTTCAGTACCCAAGAAACTACCTTCTCTATTGTCATGGTTTTCAAACAAGGATCCAAGGGACCTCAGAGATTCCTTAATATATGAGGGAAGAATCAGCATGAAACGTGCACACACACAGAGAGAGACAGACACACAAATATGCAGATATACACACAAAGAGACAGACACACACAGAGAAAGACAGACACATAGATATACAGACACACAAAGAGACAGATACCCACAAAGAGACAAACACACAGAGAGACAGACACATAGACACACATACAGAGAGAGAGGGAGGAGAGAGACAGATATACACACACACGCACGCACCTACTTCCTAACTCTGCCTTTACCAATCTTGAACACTACAGTTTTTTTACAAGTCTTCCTCTGACTTCTGCTGGGGTGGAAAGTCGGGAGACATTTGTAAGCAAAGGCTGGGGGCAGAGCCCACGTACCTCCAGTCAGCCCCTGCCACAGCTCAGCGGGGCATAGGGAAGAATCTGTCAGCAGCCCAGGCCCCTGCACGTCAAGCAAGTTACACTGTGCTTGGTATAACCTCTTGTCCAAATCCAGACAGCAAGAACTTGGACACATTAGGTCCGTCAGTGCCTGGGAGTAAAACCATCTCACGGTTTTACAGCACACGGCATGCACTGTATCTGAGGCTATTGGGGGTGGGCCTGGGAGTTCTCTGTGTATTAGTTTTTCTGGTGGGTCCAAATTCCCAGTGTGACAGTTGTCACTCGAAGCCCGTTGTTAACTCAGGTTCTACCCAAACTCATCCTTGTTTGTTTGGCTGGTGTCCGCCCACACCTACGCTTTCAGAAGATAGTTTTCTCCGGGAAGTCTGGATCTATAAAAACTAGAACAAAAAAAAAAAAAAAAAAAAAGGGCGGTGGGGGGAGCCATAAAGCATCTGATCCCAGAACTCCTCTTGCTGAGCCTCTGTCCTTCCAGTCTGGTCTCAGGGCACAATAAAAAAAAAAATCCTCCAAAGGCCAGAGGAGTGCTCATTAGCCTGGGGAGATGGGTTTGGATGCCCATGTGGCTGCCTACAGTGCTGAGCCCATGCCTGGCTCAAAAAAGCATCTCCTCAACCCTTAGGCTCAAGGGATGTGCTACAAACCATGTGGACAAACCTCTTCTGCCCCCTTCTGCAAGGGGACACCTGGCAGAGGACAGCACAAAGCAACAGCAAACAACCCAAGGCCTGTCACAGCTGTGCGGGAGCCAGTCAGGACACGGATCTTGTGTGCATGCATGTACACACGTGGCGCTATAAACACCCCTGGTTCCTGTGTGCGTTCCTTTGCATGGGGGATGGGGAGGGGGATGCGGGATTCCATGGGTGTGTGCACACTCGCTTGCACATGTGCGAGCACACGCCATCACTTGGATGTGTGGAAACTATGGGAAGGAAGTTCTGGGGGAAAGGATGTGCGTCCTGGTTAAGGGGCCGTTGTCTCCGTGACGGAAGGTGGGGACCAGGGAAATTTTGTGTTTGCGTGTGTATACACGGGCGTGGTGGAGCCCCTGTTTGAATGTGCAGGGAAGAAAGGCTTGAGAGCCTGTGACTATTTGCAGGTAGAGAAGCCTGGCAGCTCCCCATACCACAGCCTGGTACACACTGAGTGCCTGGGAGGCTCGTTTCCTGTGCTCATTACCAGCCCTCTGTTTACACAGGAACAAAATGCAACTGATAGCAGAAACTCCAGGTCTCAGCTGCTCCGATGACTCAGCAGGGCAGGAGAAGTGTGAACGGAGGTCCCTGCCTTGCTTCTTTTGAAGGGCACGTGAAATCAATTTTCAACATGAAGCTATAACTCCCACTCATCTGTGCCCCTAGGAGGGAAGCTTGTTTTCTGCCATACTCGGGGCTGGATCTCAGGCTCTGAGCCCCTTCCTCAGCCCTCCAGCACTCCCCCCCCCTTTTTTTTTTAACAGTCATGTCTTCTTCATTGTTCCAGAGCCACTCTAGCACCCAGTCTGTCCTCTCTGACAGCTTGACCATTTGTGGATGCATTTCTGTGCCTTTTAATGGGATGCGTTTAGTAGGTCTGGCTTCCTCTGCTTAGAGTGGACTTTTGTCAGCCCAGCCCTGGGAAGCTGTTTCACTCTTTCATCCTTGCTTTGCTCTGTTTTGTAGCACAAAAGAAAAGAGCTTGGCTTAGACACCTTGTTCCTTGTGTAGGGAGCTCGGGATCCCCAGCCTGAAACAGGGTGAGAAGCTGCATTCTGCCAACACACTCATGGGCATGTACTCATTTCCTGTGCTCCTCCCGTTGGCTTACCAGGGTCTGAAGGTTGCTGCCTGCCATCCTGACTCAGGAAGACCAGCATTGGCCCCACGGGTCGGAGAGAAAGATGCTCAACCCTCACTCACCAACGGGCCCCCGAGAAAGGCAGTTTTCAAGAGTCAGTGAAATCTGTCTGGTCTCTTTCTCATCGCTACCCCTCTGATACCCAGGGCTACTTTCCAATTCCTTTGAAACAGAGGTGTGTGCTAGCCCGAGCCGGGAGGCAGCACCAGGTCGCTGTGCAGCCCGTGCTAGGAGAGCTTTGTGAACTGGTTGCTGTGACACATCAGGGCTGATTCTCTGTGCCTGAATTACCACCATCTAATACACAGGCTTGGTGTGTGGCTTGGAGCCCAAGTCCTTCCAGTGCTGTTTCCCGAATGAGCACTGTTCAGAGGCTGAATGCATGACTGTTACATCTCCCAGAAACTGCTCTTCTATTTGTGAACAGGAGAGGAGCGTTGTGAGGCCAAGAGCTTGGCGTCCTTCCCTCAGCGCCACTGTCTTTCATTGTCATTGGTTAAATGAGTGCAGAGATTCTTTCCTTCAGGGTCACGTCTGGAAGGAATCTAGACCCTTGTATGATGTGGGAACTGAAGGAATTCTAAAACTGTCCTTTGCTGTCCTATAAGCAGAGTGCCTGGGCCTGTAAGACTTAGCATTGTTCTGTAAACTATGGCAAACTTTGACTGCAGCAGGACGGATGGTAAATACTTTCAGCTTTCTACCACAACTGTTAAAGCAGCCGTAGACAACACCTCAGGAAGCTGGCACTGCTGTGTCCCAACAAAACTTTATTTATAAAGTCAGGTTGGGGGCCTGATTAGACCAGCTGGCTGTGGTTTGCTGAGCTCAGCATTAACGTACAGTGTATGCCCAGCTTGGGGAGTTAAGTTGTTGGAAGACTGATGAATAGAAGCCCCGGCTTGTCCAGACCGTGGTCTTAACTCTGTTTATGTAGGCCCAAGTCCTGTGCGCCTGCCACAGGGTCAGCTCAAGACCCTCCTTGCCTCTCAACTCCCTCCCCCCAGCTTTGAGAACTCACAGGCTCATTCAAGCTGGCTGCTTAATGGAGAGCAGAGATTTTTGTGCCTTCCAGGATGCTTTCGCCCTGTTCTCCCCTCCCCCTCCCCACCCAGGGCCTCTCCCCTCCATCCCAACTTTGCGGGACACACAATTTGTAACCTCCTTAAAACCAAAGAAGTGAGGTTTCTGATTCATGTAGATTAACATCAGCTGCAGCCTATTAATGGCCCCAAGCCCAAGACAGATTTTAGGAAACAAAAACACTGGACCAAATTAGACTGAACCAGCCCTTGTCTCCAGGGGAGGGAGGTGGAGCTTGAGGCCAGGGGTGGAGGGAGTGGCCATGTGGTTTTAATTAATTTGGATTCTCTTCCTAAAGCAAATTCACCCGGCACAAAGCATGCATAAGCGCCATGGCTGCCCCTAGCCTCAGAGCCGTGCTCTGCCTGGTAGAAGAGCCTGGTCCTGTTATGCAGTTGGGACCAGTTGTGTGTCTGTAATTAACAGGTTTCAAAGTGGTAATTTTGGACAAGAGAATCTCAGTGGTGCGTTAAAATCCTTTCATCGGCCATCAGCTGGTGTCCCAAAACCTTCAGGAAGGCCCTTGCCACTTAAAACTTCAGAGAGCTTGGAGTTCCCAGGGTCCCCTTTGAGAACGGGGAGGCTGGTTTTCATGGGGGCTGACGGATGCCATGATTTTCATTATGTTGTTTGGTTACTAGAATCAGCAAAATGTTTCTCTCTTCCTAGAATGTACCTAGGATCAGTAAAAAAGGAAAGCCCCGCTGACATGCCATCTGGGGAAACCGAGGCCACAGACACCCTCATTAGAATCTGGCTTAGAGTCCTGTACCCACCGAGACAACCCAGCAGACTGTTTCTCTTCTTCGTGACTCCAGGAATAATGAATAGTCAATAAAGGTGGACAGGGGATCTGAATTCTGCTGACCTGTTGCTTTTGGGACCCTTCTCTGCGGGAGGAAATGCCGGAATTCAGAGGCATCTTTGAGTTAAACGCCTCCGAAGTAGCCAGGGGAACATCCAGGCCAGCACAGTTATCTAAAGGCCCAGGAGGGAGTGGTCCACCCCACCGTGTTAGAGCTTTTACTTGGGGCACAGAGGCCCAAGCTGAGCTGTGGATAGAAGAAAAGTGGACAGCAGTTTCTACCCGCCAGAGAGGTGATTTCCAGCTTCAAATAAATAGCTTCTGCAACCCAAACTCAGAGACTCTCCAGAGGAGAAGCCACGGGAACTTCTGCTAAGGTGTCTTTATCTGATAAACTGGCCCCAGTCTAGACCTGTTTCCTATTCTGAGGATGATTCTCTTCCAGGGCCTTCCTTAGTGGAGAATGTGGAAAATATTCTGGGGGGAATTGCTGTTAGGTAAGGATGCCCAGTCCTAGAGCAGCTGGCCTCAGTCTCAGTAGGACACGTGTGAGGGCAAAGCTGTGAAGGTAAGCTCTGAGAATCAGGTTGCTTCAGAGCCGGAAGAGGGGCAGCCAGGTGGACTTCCTGAGTACGGAACAGTGAAACTGAGGCATTCACAGGGCCACACAGCTGGCGTAGGAAGCTCCGCCCACAGTTCTTGTGCCTCCACGGAGCTTTGCTTAGTCATTCCTTGCCCATTAGCCATGCTCCTTTGGCTTGGCATTCTCATTTATTCATTCAATACTTACCACCTGTGTTAGATGCTCCTGAACATCGATGACCTTGCTACTTTGGAGAAGGAGATAAGCTTCTGTGATGCACATTAAAGAGGGAAAAAGACCCCTCCACTCCCCAGTGCAGATTTTAGGAGAGCTTGGCATCTTGGGAAAACATTTGCTATTTCTGGTTGTGCCTTTCAGAGGCCTATATAGGGTACCATTATTGTAGCCATAGGACTTAACCTGTGCCCCTCTTGCTTGCATCGACCCCCTACTCCAAGCAGCCACCAGAGCAGCATGGCTCAAGGGATTGTAGAAAGTGGTGGAAATTGTCTGCGTGCAAGCTTGAGTGAGGTCGGGTGGGAACCTGGGGCCGCCGGAGGCCGGCGCACCACCCTCCGTCTGCTTCGCATCATTCTCCTCCTACGCTCGTTTGTCAGCTCTTTGCTCTTGTTTACCTCTATGTGAATAGTTCCCTGATTATAAATCAGAGGACTTGGCACCGACTTTTGGATTATCTGTGATCTTTAACTTTCCCGGGGCGGAAGAAATGTAACCAGCAAACCTCTTTGTTTCCAAATCACAGAAGTCCAACCCTACCTCTGCCTCCACCTTGAGCACTCCAGGCAATGGGTCGTGCATGTCTTTATTCATGCATATAGCAAGGATCCAGTGAGTAGTTGGCTATGTGACTGTAGATTCCATTTTAGATGCTGAACATACGGGGTCAGGGGAGAGGGGCAGGGGGACGCCTTTCTTCTTTACCCAGTTTATTACAAGTGACAGATGTAACCAAACAAGCGTGCAGTCATACCTGGCAACCATGG
This sequence comes from Psammomys obesus, assembly GCF_907164565.1. NCBI lineage: Eukaryota > Metazoa > Chordata > Mammalia > Rodentia > Muridae > Psammomys > Psammomys obesus. Next base: position 1,464,731 of record NW_026596166.1, on the reverse strand, counting down.
AGAACAGATTCCAGGACATCTAGAGATATCAAAACCTACACATGCCGTAACAGTGTTTGCACTTAAGACATGCACAGGCTGTTACATACTTGGTGCAATGCAAGTCCACTGCAAATAGATGCTATACTGTATTCTTTGCAGAATAAAGACAAGGGAAAGAATCTGTACCAGTTTGTTAGGGAGGCGACATTTTTACTGGATATTTTCCATCCATGAGTGTTTGAACCCACAGATTTGTGACCTGCAGATAGGGAGAATAAGCAATACATTAGTGGTAAGTTGCCTTGGAAAATGTGACACAGGCTAAGAGATGGTGGCAGACACGCCCTGTTTTGCACACAGTGGGACCTCAAGGACCTCTCTGAAGAGGTAACCTGCTAATGGAGACTGAGTCAAGAGAGTAAGCCAGGTCCAGTGCAGGAGGAAAACATTCCAGGAAGAAGGGAAGAGGAAGTGTAAAAGCCTTGGGCTGGATGATTTTGGTGTGTTTGGGGAGCAGGAATTGGAGCAGAATGAAGGATGAAACAAGCAGTGGTGCATAGGTCAGAGCAGAGGGCAGGATCTGGCCACGGAAACAGGAACATTCGAAACAGCATCTCCGATATTCTCAGAGGCCTTAGAATAGGACTGATGAAGCAGAGACGAACACCGGAAGGACGTGGGAAGACTGGTGGGCAGTGACCTCTGACTTGGGTTCAACCGTTGCACATGGCATATTTGTGAGCAGTGTCTTAAGTTGAAGCCTTAGAAGGAGGTTCCATGTTTTGATGGTGCGAGGCTGGGCCTGGGAGCTGACTACCTCACTACCAATTAGGTGATTAGTAGTAAGCTGGGGGTAGGGGATGGGGCAGAAATGCTGTTGTTTAAACAGCAGGTGTGGGGACTGATGAGTCACAGAAGCTGCAGCCGATAGGGCCATGACAGGCTCTGGTGCAGGGGTCTCATCCTTGGCTCCCACCAGGGCCTCCAGCGCAAATACAGTCCAACCTTTCAGGGTCTGGCTTTATTTTTGGCTGATTGCATATTGTCTAGTCAGTTTCCTTCCTAGACCTTTTCCCTTTGCACAGTGCCAGCCATTTTATGAGAGGAGAGGAGGGGAAGGGAAGGTGCGCATTTGGAGCTCAGCCAGGCCTGAGACAGGCTCACCCTGTCCACTCGCTAGCTTTTAGATCAACTGAGCCACACAGAACTCCAACTGGCCCACGCAGTAGCCATTAACCATGTGTAACTGCATTTAAATCAAGATGAAATAAAGTTTGAAAACTGGCTTCTCAGGCTCACTCACCATGTGTCAAAGACCTAATGGCTACACAGGACTGGTGCCTCCTAGAGTGGACAGCGAACACACAGAACTTTATTCTTCAAGATAAGAATCTCTGTTGGACCGTTTCACTTCCTTACAAGACACATAATTCCATAGGAGCTGACCAGGTTGACACAAAGTGCAGAGTGTGTGCCTAGCTCATGGAAGGTGCCAGAAAATGGAAGCCTCTGAGGCTTTTGTGATTCTTCATATGTCAACCCTGGCACTGGCTAGCTGTGTGGCAAGTCGCCCCATCTCCCTGTGCCTCTGTGTTCTGACATGTGAAGTGGGGATCAGAGGTACTCGGGGTACATTCCCCACAGTATAACACGATCCTCATGTTTCTTCATAATAGCAGGCCAGCGAGAACTGTTTTGTCACCATCTGATGACTGATCTAAGCCGGAATTTGGAAGTTCTGGTCCTGCTCTATTTAGTAAAAAGGTTAACACGTTGTGGTTCAATAAAGGAGTCTGGAGATTTTAGTCATTGCGAAGAGCTTGAACAGGGTTAGTGATATGAAGTTCTAACGAAACAAATAGTCCTAATCAAGAAAATATGTCTTTTGATGCCGGCCGTAGTGGCACGGGCCTATAATCCAAGCTACTCAGGAAGCTGAGGCAGGAGGGTTGAAAGTCCAAGACCTGCTGGAGCAACTTTAGTCAGACTTTGTCTCAAAATGAAAAAAACACAAAGCCCTGGGTCAGGTCGGTAGCAGAGTGGCTGCCTACTATGTACAAGGCCCTGGGTTTGACTCCACTGCAAAAACAATGAGATCGCTTGGCTCAAGCCAGGTGTTCGGCCTCTCACAACACTCTGGAAGAAGTCAGGGCTGCAGATCTGGCTCAGCTGGTAAAATGCTTGCTGCACAGGCAGGAGGACCTGAGTCTAATCACTGGGAAGCAACTAAAAGTGGCAGGCATGGGTGGTGTAGGCCAGCATGAAGGAGATGAAAATGAATAGGTTCCTTATTTTTGTTGGCTGGCCAGCCTATCCTACCTTGTGAGTTCCAGACCAATGAGAGACCCTGTCTCAAAAACCAAGGTAAGATGGCATCTGAGAAACAACACCTGAAGTTAGCCTTTGGCCGTCATGTATGTACACACACACACACACACACACACACACACACACCAAAATAAAAAACAACAAAATTCCCCCGAAGTCCACCTTATGCGTTCTTCTGGGGAGAGCCATTCTCTCAGGCAGCCCTTCTGGTGTCTGTGCGGATCAGCTTCCCTTTCTCACACTGGGGTTTTGTTGTTAGAGCTCTATTGACTGTACACATTTGGTGGGTAGAAGTTGAGGTTTGCCTGAGGCTGGAAGGAAGTCATTTGCTGGGCGGGATAATGTGTGGCTTAAGAGCTGGGGCCGAAATTCTCTCCACCTGCTTCATGAATTTCAGGGGAGATTTGTTTCCAACTCCCAATTACCTTCCAGAATTGTTCAACGGAGATCCTATCTCCACTGCCTGTTTTCTTTCATTTCCGATAAGAAGGGCAAGGGAAAAGAGCGAGGGGCCCAAGACTAACATTCTCACACTCCCTGAAACAAGATTTCACACACTGAGTGACTTGCTTTGGTTTTCCAAGAAGCAGGCAGCAGAAAGCCTGCCCAGCTGTCCCAGCCTCTGCCCTGGAGGGGCATGGCTGCCACTGGACAAGCAAATGCAGCTGGGATCTTACAGAAAGCCCAGGGAACACCCCAGCTTGCCCAGCCCAATGGAATCTCCCCCTTCAAATCATGGCTTTCTCAAGTAATACAACTCGAGGCTTCTAGCTGTCAAGATCAAACTCCCAGAATCATCCTTGGAATCTGTCCTCTCCAATCACCTCCACTTCAAGCTGCCATTAAATCCTGTTGGCTCCATTGTCAAAATGAACCCAGAATCCAACCAGTCCTCACTGGACCATGGGCACATCCTCAGCTAAAGGCTGGAGAAACTTCCTAACACTCTTCCCAACTTCAGTTGCTCTAAAATGTTTTCTCAGCTTACTAGTCTAGTCTTACTGGACTACCTGCCAAGTCTCTCAAACCCACCCACACAGGCTCAAAAAGCTCCCATTGCATTCCGAGTAAAACTCACTGCCTGGAGGTCATCAAGACACCAAAACTTTTGCCTCTGTCAATGCTCAGATCTCTCCTCCTCCCGCCTCTGCCATTCTGCTTTGGTCACCTTAGTCTCTATGTTTTGTTTTGTTTTTTTTCTCTTTCAGGTGCCAGAAGTGTATCCACCCTAACCACTGGCTACAGCTGTTCCCTCTGGCTAGTTTCCTCATCTTTGTATGTCTTCACTCAAATTTCCCTTCTTCAGTGAGGTTGATAGGGCCCTGATCAATAACTTTCCACAAGGCCGTGTATTTTTCCTGTCTTCATCATTCAGTTTTCTCTCCTGTACCTTCCCGACACACTGCAGAGCTTGCTGGGGTGTGGTGTCCATTGCCTCTGTGTCAGCCATCTTTCTAGAACTGTCAGCTGCTCTGTGAGGGCGGTGACCTCGCTTAGGCTGCGTAGTTCACTTCTCTCTCTCCAGCGACTACAAGCACTTGTCTCACAGCTGCTCTTCTCTGCCCATTAGGGGCCCAACTCTTGGAGCCCATGACTGTCCAGGGAGCCTGGACCTGAGAAGGACTGAAGATGATGCAACCCCAGCTATTGCCATGCAAAAACCAAACAGAAACAAACAAACAAACAAACAAACAAAAAACAACAATCAAACAAGTAGGGTAAAGGGAAGAGTTACAGCTCGCAAGGGAAGGTCCAGTTCACTGTGATCATATAGTGGCTAGTACTCTGCACTGTGACAGCAGGAACTTTAGTCTGAATCAGAGCCCTGGCATTGTGGGAACAATGGCACAGAAGGGGTTTGCCTTCTTTGGGGCTGGTGAGACGTCTCTGCAGTTAAGAACATGTGCTGCTGTGACAGAGAATCTGGTTTCCGTCTACAGCAACCACATCTAGTGATGTATGACTACCTGTAACTTCAGTTCCAGGCGATCTGACGCCCTCTTCTGGCCTCAGTAGGTACCTGCACACATATAGTACACAAAAACTCCAAACACACACACACACACACACACAAACTTTTAAAAGTAAATTTTTGAAGACTCACAAAGGAGTCTTCCATAACCAGCTATTAAGGCAGACATTAAAGAAATTTGAAAAAAAAATACAATACTGCCACTCTTTTCACAAAGTTTTGCTTTGTTTTAGTAAGCGTAAGCAGTTATTTTTTATAATAAAAGGTTATTTTTAATTCAACAGAAGCAGGGCCTAAGCTAAGTGACCTAGGTTGTGGAGGGTAAGTGAATGAGAAGTTGCCTAAATGATGGCATAACTATCAACAATGGGAGGTTAATAAAGTAAAGAAGTAAACAAATAGCGAAGGCTTTGAAGACACAGACCAGTTTCTTCAGGCTAGGACTCTTAAACAGCTTCATTGTGCTCTTAAATTCTATTGGAGATCCCACAGAGCCTTTGTTTATGTGGACTGTATCTATTGGTAAACCCTGGAGCAACAGTCTCTGGATTCTCATCAACTAGAACTCATCCAGGGCCAGTCCCTGACACAAATAAACAGTGCCAGAAGTGATGCTGTGCAGTTCAGAGGTGGTGTCATCAAAAGGTCCCCAGGTTCTAACTGGTCTCTTCAGCTCCCCCTGAAGAAGGTTAGTCACTGAGATCTGAGCACACTGAAGATGTTCACGGAGGAAAACCAAGACCTGTCGTCAACAGCCAGCAACCGTCCAGGCTGCGAGTCAGCTATCTCAGCGCAGATCCCCCGACCCCTGTGCAGCCTTCGACTATCACCAACCTCCTGAGACCCTGGCCCACCCAAGGCCTACCTGAGTCTCAGAAACTATGGGAAACGACTAATGGGCTGAGGGTACTTTATAGTATAATAGTAAATAATTAATGATTTTTATTATATTATGAGATCTAAAACAGAAAATCATGTTAATGGACTTAATTCATTTAAATGAATAAATTTAATATTTAGTCACTTGTTCCAATTAATTTATTGAAAAATCAAAATAACCTTTCATTGTAAAAACAGAAACCAAACAAAAAACAACTGCTTACTAAAACAAAACAAAACTTGGTGAGGAGAGTGACACCATTATACATTTCTTCCCCCCCAGATCTCTTTAATGTCTGGCTTAATGGAAGACAGCTGGGTTCTTGTATCTACCAATCAGTTATACTGCTGTTGTTTTTGGTTGCAGCCTGTGAAGGAAACACAGACTCCCTCCACGGACACATTGTTGGAAAAGGGAGGGATACTTTAATGGCCTTCTCGGATAATTACAGCTCTTCTCCGACATGATTCTGCAGTCAGCTAATGGCAGTTGACTGGAGGTTGTTTGCAGTGTGGAACCTGAAACCCAGTCAGCGAACTCTGTGTACTTGACTACGTTAAAACCACGGGTCCAGCTTGTACTTTGACCAGGTCTTTGGGGGTGTGGGGGGGTGTATGTGTGGGAATGTTGCGCACGGATCATTTGGAAAATATTGCTTCATTAAACTGTGCAGATCTCTTCAGTTTGATATGTCCCATGATGAAAAGGAAAACTGTGTGCTTCTCAACAGCACCGTTGGTTTAATCAGAAACGTCTGTGAGTGTCGGGGAGGTAGGTGTCAAGCTCACATAGAAGTTTTTAAAACTTCTAAGTTTTGCTCAAAGTTTCTAATCTGGCCACAAATACTGTCAATGGTCTTTGTATGGCAATCTCAGCTGTTTTGTTTGGTTTAGTTTTGTTTTGTTGGCTTATTTTTTGTTTGTTTGTTTTTCATTTTTCAGAAATGTGTGCCGCACAGCCTTCTCTGAATATCTCTGGCTATCTGGCATGGCATTCTGTGAAAGCAGCTCATTCCATTCACAGCACCAGGTTCCTTCAGTCAAAACAAACAGCTCACAGCCAGCAGGGCCCAAGGCCCCCAGCTCGACCCATCATACAGGATGGCAAACAAGTGAACTGCAGGCAAGCTTTTCTAAACGGCTTCATCTAGAACAGTCTGGAACGAAACTGGCTTCCACTCACCTACCCCCAAAGTTTGTGGCGTTGAAGATGACTTATCATGGCCGGAATAGCCTGGCGACAGCAATTTTATCCCAAATGTCAAGATGGTAAGAAAGAAGACAACAGCCTGCTGTTTTTATGACAATATTTGGAGCCTTGCAGATACCCTAACAGTAGCTCATGGGTGTCAAAGGTCCCGGGGATTCACCGTGAGAACCACTGCTTTTCAGAAACATGTCCCATTATATTCCTCATCCCATTTTAAGATGGTGGTGCTATGTGCTAAGACATGCACACACCAAGCCTTTGTGCATAGCCACATAAAGGTGTCATGGCCACCTCTCCTATAAGCTAGGAAACTATCACTCAAGAGCAGCTTATCCATGGCCTGGTGAGATGGCCCAGTGGTTAAGAACAGCGTTTCCCAGTGGTTATATTAGATATGAAACAGATTCTTTATTTCAGATCAATCTTCGTGGTGTTGTTTGTCCCACTTGAAAGTCCCTGAAAAGTTCCTTGGATGATAGGTGTTGAATAAACACAGCAAACAAGGAGGCTAATGCCTGCACCCTTCTTCCTGTGGAACTCTGCTGCTCCCCTTCACTGGCAGCAAAGCTCAGCCAGTGCAGAGAAGACCTCATGTCAGGTCAGTAGGGTTCCTTCCTGCTCCAGACCAGAGCTGGCAAGGTTCTCATGCAAACTGTACCTGCAAGATGTGTCTAGAGAACAACGGACCCACAGGCTGTGTGGAAGGGCTTGAGCCTAACATCTTCTGCAGTGCCTGGAGCTTCCTACCGCACAGCAGGAAGGTGTTGTTTTTATCATTCCTGCTCAGTTTAGCTGGCAGAAATGCAGAAGAGGCTTGCACTCCACACCTGAAGGCTCTCTACTCTGTGGTTAGTGACTGTGTGGCTCCTTCTGTCTGAGGGCAGACCCAGGTCTGCAGGCGGGGAGCTGTAGGCAGCTGTGTCCTGCGGCCTGGGAACTGGAGACCTTCACACATCTGTTCTCCTGGTTGGGGGTGGGAGGAAATCACCGAAACCTTCAAACATGAGGCCATATCTGGGAAACAAAGAGGAGGCCTAAAGTGGCTGGTGACCTTGGGTCATATGTGTGCCCCACAGACCTCCTCCATCCCCTTTCATCCTTCCACATCCCCAACACCCAGTCTTTTCATCATCCTCCAGGTCAACAGGATCAGGTTGATGTGAGAGACCCAGAAAGGGCAGAAGCAGGTGTTTCAGGGCGTCCTTCCCCCTGGAAGCCAGCTGAATGCAATGAGCAGTGTGATGAGGCGAGCATCCCACACTAAGTACATTCTCTCCCCTTCTTTCTCTTTTTTCTCTTTTTCTGGTTTGGAAACCGGTCACCAAAGTGAACCATTAGCAGAAGACTTAAAGATTTAGGGAACGGTGCAGAGGGTGTGCATCTTATATTGTGTAGTGACCTTCTGCTCCAAGAGCCCAGGAACCAGCATTCAGAGCCATCCAGAAGCCTCCAAGGCACACCATCACCCGACAGTACGCTGGAACCAGGGGCTTGCACACACCTTGTCCCGCCTTCACAATCATGGTGACATGGCAGCTTGGACTGACAGTGATGAGAACATTGACCTCGAAGATACTGGCAAGCTGCAGATCAGACTGCCATGCTAGCCAATTGCCATGCATTTACCCACCTACCAGCGCCTCCTCAGGAACAGTTATCTACCCCTGAGATAGAATTCTCAGAGGGATTACACTGGAATTCTAGGGAGAGGAGATGGGGTGGGAGTCTTGTTATTTAACATGTAGATTTCCTGGCCATCCTGAACTAAGGAGGTCTGTTTCTCTGGAGGCAGAGCCTGTAAGAGAGCTCTTCTAGCAAACCCCTCAGGCTATTAATAAATTCAATAAAATTTGAGACTTTAGGCTTAAGGAGTAGGAGAGGAGAGTGGGTGTGCATCTGGTTCTTGGCATCTGGAATAAACAGCTGGCGTCAGTCCCAGTTGGCTTGAGAACCGGCAGCTGTTTTACCTCGAGATATAACTTCGTGACAGGAAAAAGAGGTGGGAATTCTGGGGTTCCAGCTACCCACTGACAACACAATTGGCTCTGCGTTGGATCTCAGGATGTCTCCACTTTGCAGCCCTGTGCAGTCAATGCAAGCACATGCCCAGATAGGTATATGCCCCATCAAGGAGAAAGTCCTTATGGTTTAGCCAAGCAGTGCAGCCAGTATAGCAAGGGGGGCCTCAGCCGGCTTAGCATCAGGCTGCTCAGGGCTGTTCACTCCTGGGGTGAACAGGCAGAACCAAGAACTTTCACAACCAGTCAAGCTTTGCAAAGCAAAGACCTGTTGTCTACAGGTCTTTTCCCACTGAGCCAGGAAGAGAAGGTACATTGAGGCAGAAAAAGAAAAGGAAGGATAATGGGAGACGACGGGGTGGCAAGATGACTCAACCAGTAAGAGTGCTTTCTGCAAAACCCGAAGACCCCAATTCAATCTCTCAGACCCACATGGTTGAAAAAAAACAGAAAGAACAGTTCATGGCACATACAGCCAAAAGTGTACATGTGTACACACACACACACACACACACACACACACACACACACACACACACAATGTTTTAAAAGAAAAAGAAAAGAAGCAAACCTTTGCCCAGTTGTGGAACAGAAAGTGTGTGTGGAATCCAGCTCTGCTTTTGAGAGTTGTGCACCCACCTGAGGGGGCAGCTCAGACTCATTTTCTTTTCTGAAAGCTTGACTATCTCACAACAACCCCCGGGGAGGTAGATAGTGATGAGAAAGCAAACACAGAGCTGGCACATGAAAGAGCTGGAGTTTGGAGCACCAGCTTCTGTGAATGAAAGGTAACCATGCTTCCCTCTCAGGTTCACTGCAGTATTTTTTTTCTGCATGTGCTGGGAAGTCCAGGAGAGTCCTTACTAGGCCACTGAGGCAATGACACTAGGCAGAGGAGCTCAGATGAATTCGTAAACTATCAGAGCTGCCTGTATCCAATGCAAATACAGAAACATAGTCCCAAACCACATGTAAAACTTCCAGGGCTCTAGGATATTAATTTGTAAGCTATTAGATTACTGGCTATTAGATTATGTGCTGGAGTGGATAACTGAGAGTCGACCATGTTTGTGCATACACTGTAGGCACGCCCTGTTTCAGGCATTTGAGCCTGTAGTAGCTCACGATCGTGCCTGCTGTGTTTACCCTAACAATTCAGGGCTGTTATTAAACATGAAACTTCATCAGATCCGAGGCAGACAAGGCCAAACGGTCCACTTGAAGAAAACAAGATGTGATCTCAAGTGTTTTTCAGTCTCTCTTTGTGCCCAGAAACTCTTCCTGCCCACAGGAGCTGTCTCTGCTTTGAAACCATGATTTCAGGGCTAAGGATATAGCCTGTGGTGGAACATTTGCTTAACGTGCTCAAGGTCCTAAGTTTGAGTTCCAGTACTACAACCACAAAGAAAGGGAGGGAAGGAGAGCGGGAAGGAAGAGGGAGAAGGAGAGAGAAGGGGGAGAGAGGGAGAAAGAGAAGGAGGGAGACAGAGTCAGGGAAAGAAGTCATTCATTCAGCAAATATGTGGAAAAAATCTAGATCCATATTAGATGACTCGGATCTGCGTGAAGAGAATAAGGGAAGTTCCCATCAGTCATCTGTGTTAGAGAAGAAAGGACAGAAAAACTTGGCCTCATTCTCATGAACTTTAGTTTATCTGGAAATAGATATTGAACAAATAAATATGCAGATAAGGGTGTGCTTAAGCATTGTCTTTAGGATTATGAAAGAAGAGTGTGTGGTACAAAGGGAAAGGCCAGCAGCCTTGAAAGGTCACCTGCTCTGAAAGAGTTCCCATGGAGTCCTTGCTGCAATGTGGCGTTTGACTGGTTTTAAAGGCATGGAGTCAAGGTTAGGGGACATTGAGAATTCTGAGTAGGACGCTGGAAAGCGAAGGGTGAGCAGTATAGTGACGACAGCAGCCTCCCATCTGGGTGAGATCATTCAGGATGGATCAAGAGCAAGAGCGAGACTGAGGCGTCTCCCTGGATCCCCCTGGGGCCACCAGGATACATTTGAGTCCTGTCTGCTGTCTTCCCATAAGCCAGGCTGGCAATCTCAGGGTCTCAGAATTTGAACAGCTGACCTTTTCCTTCCTTCTTCATTCTCTTCTGTTTCTTCTTGCTTCTAAACAGGAAAGTGTTAAGGGGGACCACAGCTAGGTCACATTTCTTGAGCTATCCAGGGGAGCAGAGGTGGTAGGAAGTCTCCAATCTGGAGTCTCGAGCAACTTATGATGTTTAAGACAATTCCCTTGGGAGGGAAGACATTTTGGGTTGGGGCTGGCACCTTTTCCATTCCTGCTTCTGTATACTGCTTCACAGCGGCTCTTCCTCCCAAACATCTAACTGTTCAGACTGGCTCCTTTGGCAGCAGGAGCCCCGCCCCGACAGGTAACATTAGCTAACGTTTATTGAACACTGGGCATGTACAGGTCCCAAGCAGGCATTTCACACGGGGTAACCTCATATGCTCCCTGAGTTTGGGTCAGCTACAGCTCTCACTGCATGGGTGAGGTCCTGTGAGTCAGCTGATTAGGGATAGGTTCGGATTTGAACATGGACCTCCAAGTCCACCCGTGGAGCAGAAGGGAAGTAAGCAAGAGACTCCCCACATTTATGTTTGCTGTTTTAAAAGCACAAAATGAATCCTCATTCTGCGTCTTTGAGGGGGGTCTTAGCCTGGCTGTGCTGAGTCTTGTTCTAAGGTTGGGCAGCCTAGGTCAAGCATAAAGTTACTAATTTCAAACAAGAAAGGAGTTTTGTGTGGCGTCAGTTCCCATCTCTTGAGAGAAAACAAAATAAAGAGCAAATCCCAAACTTTCAGGATGAAGCTGAAGTCATAGCCTCTTCAGGCCAAACCTCTCAGGCACTCTCCAGGGGACAGCAGAAGAATATGGACGACTCCCCTAGCATTTCTGAGACATGTGGCTTCTTCTCTCTCTGAAGCAGAGCCTTTGTGAAGTCCTATAATCCTCTCCGTCGCTCAGAGGCCTGGCCACCCTCTGTAAAGCAATCCGGAGCCATGTGATCTGCAGCGTGTACCGGCTCGCGTATGGAAGACAGTAATTACCTCCAATTCCAGTTAGGAAAGCTGAACCCTGCCTTTTTCGTGCCTCAAACAATTACTGAAGTGCCTTTTGAAGCACTGGGTAGAAGAGAAAAGCAAAACAAACCAGAGCCAATTAGAGCCTGGGATTTGAGGGTGGCTTAGGATGGTGCAGTGGGACTTGGGAGGAACTGTGGGAGAGGGTCAGAGGTCACCTCAGAGCTCCAGCTGCCAGCCAACTTTGCCTGTGCCAAAAGAGCCATTACTTTGCCTTTAGAATCAAGGCCCTCGCCCTGGCTGGGGAATGTTTTGCAGGAACAGCCTCTGCATGGCTGTTGAAGAAGGCTCCCTGATTAGATAAGGCGTGGAATGCGTTTGATGTTGTGCAAAACAGTCTCTGACAGCTTCCCTAACTCACCATCCAAGGTTTTTCCTTAGCAGAAACCCACCACAAGAAATGGGAACGCAGAGCGCTCTCCCACAGGGGCGCACCTTGGAGGAGTCTACGAGAGTCAAGGTCCCCAGGCTGAGTAGCCATTTCTGGGAGTGGAAACCAGGACGACGCCTTGAGGGTTATAAGTGGCTTTGGGGTAGGGAGGGATGTGGGGGCAAGCCTGTCTTTACAGAACTCAAGGACAGTCCCGTGGAATTCAAAGCTGAGACCCAAAGTGCAGACCGGTGAGCTGGGCATGAAGGGTTGAAAGAAAGCCAGGTTAGAGAGCTCTTGGTCATGGATTGTCTGGGAGGTATTTTGAGTTACTAAGTTCAGATGGTCTGTCAGGGCAAGGTGGCGCCATCCAGGAAGTTCCTGTTTGAGTTTGGGTTAGGATCTGGGTAGAGAGTAGGCATCAAATAGCCCAAAGAGAAACCACTGTGCCGAGTGGCTTTATGTTGTCCTTGACGTGAGTGCCCAGATCCCCATCTGCCTGTCATCCACCCCTTTACCATGCCTTCCTGGCTGGCCTCTACTGTAAGAAATGGTCCTTGAGGGGATAACATTTCCATAGGAAGAACAAGACGAGACAGTGCTTTGAAATGTATTTACTCGGGATGATGTGAACACAACATTCTGGTGGCAGCAGAAACTAGCTCCGCCGAGCACGGTGGCAAGTACCTTTGATCTCAGTGCTTGGGAGGCAGAGGCAGGTAGATCTCTGTGAGTTCCAGGCCAGTCTGGTCTATAAAATAGGTTCTAGGCCAGCCAAGGCTATATAGTGAGTCCCTGTCTTAAAAGTAAATTAAAACAAACAAAAACAACAACAAAGCAATAGGCTGGTTCTGTGGTTGGGAAAGAGGAGGTTCACACCACACCTCCTTTTTGGATAAGAATGGCAGCTGAGATAGTCACAGCTCTACTCTTCTTGGGTTACCGCCCGGTGTACCCTCTCCTCACTCCAGCCCTGAATGAGAAGTGCTGCCCCTAGCCTTGTTGCGGATAGAGGAGGCAGAGAAAGGTCAACAACCTACCAAAGGACACATGGAGCGAAGGGACCACAGGGAGAGCAGCTCTCACCATCCGGAAGGGACTTAGACATTCCAGCGTTCTAAAATACGCTTCAGTTTTAAAATTAAACCCTTTAAGGCTCCCACAGGGCAACACTGAGAGATGACCAAAGAAGAGTAGAAAGAAAAATATATGGCCACCCCCCCACCCCCGCCACCCCATAAACCCTGACTGGGATGGGGGGGTTCCTCACAGGAATGTGTCATGAAAAAGCTGGGGGAGCAAGAGGATGTTCACTGCTCTGGTTTGTTGGTGAATGGGCCCACAGGCTAAAGCTAAGTAAAGAGTTCCTAACTGCTCCCAGACACCCAAGTTAGGGAAGGTTCTAGATTTTAGGAAGGAGCTAACTGTGGAGAATGTTCATCTTTTCCTACGATCTGTTTCATGTGGTCGTTGTCCAAGAGTCCAGACTGCCAGCCAGGTCACACATATGATCCCTCTTTACTAGGTTCTGATGAGGACCAGCCCCATTGCGGCTCTAGTCTTGGAGTGTTTCCAGTTTTTTTCAAGATGCAAGTGCAAAGACTGGGGCTGTCTTCAGCAGTGCAGTGGGTGCCAATGAAGCACGAGGCTCTGGGTTTGATCCCCCCCACCACCTCCATCACACACACACAGAAAAAAGATGAAGATGACTCAGACAACAACAACATGTGTATCTGTAGCTCTTTGGGACAAATCATGGGCCAGGTGTGGTGGCACACAAGTGTAATACCTGCAACTTGGATACTGAGGCAGGAGGATTATGACTTGACTACAATGAGACCCAGTCTGAAACATGCTTCCTCAATGTTTTCTCTAAAGCAGGTTCCCAATATGGCCACCAGAAATCACCTGTTATTTGGCCTACTCTCTACTAGACCAAGGTTACCATAACATGGAGGAGGAAAGGCTTGGCTTTTTCACTTTAGGCCTGTGCTAGGCAGAGTGATAGCTTCTCAGTGATGTCCACACCCTAATCCGTATGTCATTTGTTGAGAGAGAATCAAGGCAGGGGATGAAATTAAGATTCAAGCTAGTTGACTTGAGAATGGAGAGATGATTCTGGATTGCATTTGCGCTTCAGAAAAGAGCCATGCCGTGTAAAAAAGACTCGGTGAGCCATTGCTGGCTCGAAGGCAGAAGGAGCCATCAGCCAAGGACTGTGGATGACTTCTAGATGCTGACAAAGGCCAGACAACCCCTGGAAAGAAGTGAGGCCCTGACAGTGCTTAATTACAGCCCCACATCTGACTTTTTGACTTCCAGAAGTGTAAGATAATAAACCTGTATTGCTGTAAGGCACTGTGTAGAAACTGACTAGAACAGTAGAGGGAAACCATTTTATGGTATCATGGATTTCTACCCCAAGGTCATGGGACAGCGCCCTGCGTGGGGGTCCCCTGACCTGGGGCTTGAAGCCATGGTAATTACCACAGCATTTTCCTAGTGGTAAGCCAGAGGTCCTTGCGGTCTTCCTGGCCAAGACACACCTGAGCGAACAAATCAGCCCCCGGAGCCTCCCCAGCTGGGGTCTCATCTTGGGTTATGTTCATGTCTAGGCCTCTACGAGATACATGCCCAGTGGCACCACAATGAGTTGTTTGCCCTCACCCCAAATGCCAAACAGTGCTGGACAGCACAGGAGCGGGGAAAATTTTTTCCCTTCCTGGAAGCCAGCTGTGACCTCTAGGGAGCCAGCGAGGCTGAAGTGGGACATGAGAAGTGTCAGACTCTAAGAGGAGCTACCCTTGGGTCTGACAAGCCATCTGATGGAGAATTCTTTGCATCGGTGACTTCTGACAATCCTGTCACTTCTGTCGCATGACCGTCCAGGCTGTTAAGAAACTACAATCTGGGGCTGGAGAGATGGCTCGGTGGCCTGAGGGGACTTGTTGCTCTTGCAGAGGTCAATTCCCAGCACCCACATGATGGTTTTACAACCATCCATAACTCCAGTTCTAGGGAACCCAACATCACCTTCTGACTTCTGAGGACACCAGCCTGAATGTAGTTGCACGCGCATAAATGCAGGCAAAACACTCCTATACATGAAATAAAATAATAATAAAAAAGAAACTAGGATTCCTGGAGCTTTGGCTCAGACTCTTACAGCTCCATAACACTGGGAAAGTCACTTAGGACAGGGGATACAGCTCAGTGCCTAGCAAGCACGAGGTCGAAGGTTCAATCCTCGGTACTGAAAAGGAGAGAAAGAATATCATCTCAGCTCAGGCCTCAGTTTTCTCACCTGTGTAATGGGCAAAATACAGGAGCCATTATAGCCGGGTATAGAGAGGGTATAGCATGTTCAGTGCTTTGTGAGTTTCCTCTTGTTCTTCATCGTTGATATGTGTTTGCTGGTTGATCCGTTTGTTTGTTGTGAAATGAAGTCCTGATATATAGCCCCAGCCTAACTTAAACACATGGTCCCCCTGCCTCATCCTCTGGAGTGCTGGGATCGCAAGCACGAGTCACTTTAGCCGGCTGCCATTTGGCACATCAGGAAAGCCATCTTCATGCTCTCCTGTGTATCGTGCCATCAACACGAGAGAAGTACTGTTGCCCACAGCGTGGCAGGCCAGGTGTCTAAGTCCGCTTGGAAAACTTTTTTTCCCACGCACATCTCCTTCAGGAAACAGGCCCTGGTGTGCCACCGCCAAATGAGTGATTGTGGGGAAAGCATAGCCTGTGTTTAGAGTTATGCAAGTGCAACGGAGAGTTGGCATTTTGGTTGCTGACTCACCCCCTGGCACACCAGCTTCTCTTATCCCAACCGCGGCAAAGTGCCTCACTCAGGAAACATTGGCCTTGGAGCCAGCTCTCTGCAGGGCCCACCAAGAGCCCATGGCAGTTAGACCACTTTGCCCCTCGGGACTTAGCTCAGAGGGTCCCCAACGAGGTAAAGGACAGGGGGAAAGACCCTCTAACTTTCAACCAGGGGTGGTGGCTCTGACTCCTGGGTCACTGCTGGGGTTGGGCAGACACTGTTGACAACAGGTTTGTCCTTTTAGCAGGGCCAGCCAACATTCTCCGCAACAACCTTGTGGCCCGGAACTGCCCGAGGAAGTGGCTCTTTCGGTGGCTGCTGGAAAGCTGCTCAGGATTCGTCAAGACTTGTACCAGAGAGACGTTTCTGCACAAATCAGAGAACTCAGGAGCGATGAAAGCCATGTCTGCAGAGGGTTCCAACTCTAAAACCACAGCGTGGGCAGCGACAGCCGAATTCGACACCCACTCTGGCACTGTTGGGGCTGAGAACAACAGAACCGAGTTTTGTGACCTTCTCTTCATTTGATCCCTTGGAAAAAGTTTGACTTACATTATTTTATCAATGCAAAAACCCCACCAGGCATCTATGAGCTAACCAGCAATCTAGGCAGTTTAGTTTCTTGGCCTCCTACATGTGGACAAAGCAGAAAAGAGAAAGGAGCTGGGGTGGGGAGAGTTCCTTTCTTATCTATACTGGCCCACTGGGGCCCCTGATCCAGCTCAGCCACCATGAAACACTCCTGTTCCCAGGGGCCACAGCTGGCTGGAGGAAGCCGTCTGGAAATCGAGCATCCGCTGAAGAGAATGTGCTGCACAGACACACCCAAATTTGTGGCTTTGCTCTTCTTCCTTTAGGCTGTGTGATTTAGACAAATTACATAACTCCCTGCACACAGAGAAGACGTTCCCTTGCCTGTTGGAAAAGACACAGGAAGACCGAAGCTAGGAAATAGGCCAGCAATGGGTAGTGGCTGTTTTTGTTCTAAATAAAAACAAAACAAAACAAACAAACAAACAAACAAACAAACAAAAAAACCCACTTGAGTCAAAGATTGCAAACTTATTGAAACATCTGCATAGGGAGAAAACTGCAAGAAATGAGCTAACAGAAGTTGATATTAAAAAATCTGGAAGCTAGCTTAGTAATTAATCACGATTGTTTTCGAATGGGACTGTCAGGTAACTGTCTTTTCTCCTTTATACTCTTCTATGTTTTTCCAACTCCGCAATAAATAGGTGTTTCGATTTTACCCCTGTGTGTGCATGTGTGTTCATGAACATATGGGTATGTGTGCATGTGTCCATGTAAGTATGAGTATGGGTTCACATGTGTGGAGGTCAGAGGATGACGTCTTCTTCTGTTAATGTCATCTTATTGGGAGGGAGGGTGGGACTGGAAGGAGATGAGGAAGGGGGCTACAACCGGATACAAAATTAATAAATTGTAAATAATAATAATAATAATAATAATAATAATAATAATATCATCTTATATTTTTTTGAGACCATTTCTTACTGAACCTGGAGCTTTCCATTCGGCAGGGCTGAGTGGGATCTGCCTGTCTCTGCTCTATCAAGGCTGGGGTTCCAGGTAGACACCCCCACAGCTGGCATTTAAGTGGATGCTGGGGACGTGAACTCAGGTTCTCACACTAGCACATAGGCGCTTTGCAGACTGGGCCACTGCCCCAGCCCAAACATGTATTTTTATACACGAACATTTCAGAAACATTTTTCTTACGGTTTTATTTCATTTTCAGCTGTGTGTGCCGGGGTGCCTGTGAGTACAGGTGCCTGCAGAGGCCAGCAGATGTCGGATCCCCTAGAGCTGGAGTTACAGGCAGTCATGAGCTTCCTGATGTGGGAACTGAAAACCAAACTTGGGTTCTCTAACTGCTTTACTGCCTGTGTCTCCATCCCCTAAAAGGTTTTTTGTTTTGTTTTGTTTTGTTTTGTTTTTGTCTTCAATCTGAGAGTGCTGGCTCCAGTCAGGTTTGCACAAAGCCATTTCAAACCAAAGCTGTCCAGCCTACTGCTGAAGTTGGGGAGGGAGAAGGATGGGACGTATTATAGCAACATGCACAGAGTTTTGGCCACACTGTGCTCGCAGGATGGATAGAACCTGAGGAGCCTCTAGTCCTCTGGAGCCTGGTAAAGGAGTTAAGGGCAAATTGCAGCCATCAAGCTGCGTTTTGGGTTTCCTCTTTTTTCCCTGTAGCTATCAGAAAGCCTTGAACAAATTTAATGCTCAATTACAATAGCAATTAACTCACGTTTGGGGGTATAATTGTTTTTGTTTCCTTTTCTATGATTTAAATTTCTCTTTCTTATTCAGCCAACTTATTGTACATATGTCTTTTATTGTAATCTGTCTCAAGCACACTTTGAAAATTGGACAGAAATAAAAAGGAATAAACAAAATAATTGTATTTTATTTATTTTGGATTTTGATTTTACCTGATTTCTTATAAGACCTCATGACCAGCCTGTTGAAATTTCTAAGATTCAGACCACCTTAAGCGGTAAGTGGCAGGAGGGAGGCATGATGGGCATTTAGGAGAAAACCTCAGAGATAAAATCCTATACTTAATGGAAAAAAATATAAATTAACTATAAATGCTTTCAGAGTGCAAATATTTCTAGTGAGCAAGGCAAACACACTTATACCACCCAATAAACATTGCCTCTTCATTCAGATTTTCTTAGTCTTTATGTTAAACTTCAGCTTTGTTTTTGTCTGTTGATGTCAGATGTGCTTGTAGTAGATATCTGAGCCTACTCTCATTTCTTAACTTCTGTATCTTGCCTTGAGACTTGTTTTTCTTCTTGTTATGCATTTTTAATGTTTTTTAATTTTATGATTAATTTTGGGTAGATTTAAGACTATTTTTCTTTTTCTTCTTTTTAAAATTTCTAAAAAAAAGGTTCTGTTTTTTTAACCCGCTCTTTAATGCTAGTTTAGCTGGGTATAACACACTAGCTTAGTAGTTTTATGCTCTTAGATCTTTGAAGATACTTTTCCATTGTCCTCTGGAATCTATCATAAATGGTTTTTTTTTTTATTGTAGTTGTCACTCTAACAGTTTTTTGGCCATTTTATGGTGTGTGTGGGGGGTGGGGGTGGGATGTCCTATGTCTTCTGCCACTCTCTGACTTGTTCTTTGAGACAGAATCTTTCACTGACAGTAGAGTTAGAATGGTGGCCAGCAAGCCCTAGCAACCCTCCTTTCTCTTCCCCTCTTAGGACAATGTCACAGGTATACCTAGCTTCTTACACGGGTGCTGACATCCAAACTCAGGACCACTTGCTTATGCACCAAGCTCTCTTATTCACTTAAATATATCTTCCTGGTCTCCCTTTTTAATAGTTAACTTTAATTGTATAAGAAAAGGCTATCCTCAAATATCTACTATTTTTTTTTAATAAAACATTTTCCAGGGGTTGTAAGTCTCCTCATCTGCTTCTCACCCTCATCATAAATTATATTAATAGTGCCCCATGAACCTCAAGAAAACTGAAAGGTTTCTACATGGCTTTCAGATTTCTGCATAAGATGCCTTAAGGTCAAAAATGAACAAGCTGGTAGGTAAATTAGAGGAAAGACAAAGAGTTGACAGCTGACTCTAGAACAACAGAAAGATTTTCTCTGTTTGAACCTAATTTTTCGGTTAGTTGCTCAGTGTGATATGCTTCCTCTCCTATATTTGCCTTAGTATATATTCAGTCAGGGAGGTTAAGGAGATGACTAGCATATAAAGAACTTGCTGTGTGTGAGAACTGGAATGGCCTTTAAAAGACAGAGTTACAGGACCAACTAGGTGCCAATAGCCTGGGTGTCTGGGGCAGGGCTCTTCAGAAGCTATATATGTTCTGAATCAATGCCCAAAACATGGTCCTGTTCCTCCTCTAGCCAGTATTCCTAGGTTCAGGAATCAAAGGATGGAATTAGGAATGGGATCATTAACCGTCACCACTAGCAAAGTTTTTGCCTTATGTTTCTATGACCTGCACTCTGCTGGCAGGATTATAAATGGCCAAGACCCTAAAGAAATGAAGGTGTGAAGCATCCTTCCAGTGAAGAACTAAGATCTACTGAGGTGCTTTCTGAGGGTGGAGGAAGTTTAGAGGAAGAGGCCGTGTGACCAGTTACAGAAGTGAGAAGAGGAACTGCCATGTATTCTTCTGTCCTATGTTGTTAAGAATATGTTAGTGCATGTGTATACATGCCCTAAGCAGGTATCTGTTTCCTTCCTTCTGCTACTTTACCATGTAATATAACATCAATTAAGATATATCAGTGGCTAAGGGTTATACATATTGATCGTATTTAAGTTATGGGACACTAAATACTAAGTGCTTCTCAAAAGGCTTGGTCACCTATTCTTGGGGAAGAAAAACTTATTTTCAGTTGTGCATGAAATTATTTTGTCATGTTAGAGGGGATTAAGACCTTGTTACTGTCTTTATTAGGAAGTTAAGCATGACATAAAGAAATATGGTTGAGTGTTGACTTGATAAGGAGGAGCTTGTGATGATTAACTTGCCTGGATCTGGAATCAGATTTTTTAAATGTCTGGTAGAAGTTAGCAGTGAATCCAGCTTTTCAGTTGAGAAACTTTTTTTTTTATTACTGCTTCAAGTTCATTGCTTGTTATAAATGTTTAAATCTTATCTTAACTTCAATGAGTCATATGTCTATAGACATACAACCATATCTTGTGTATTTAAAGCATATTATTATGAATTTCTAAATTTAATTGGTATCTGTTGTAATGTGTTTTTTTTTACTGCTACTTTTATTAATTTATATCTTTTCTTTTGCTTGGTTAATTTTGCTAAGGGATTTCTTGTGCATTTTGTTTATCTTTTCAAAGAATCAACTCTTTGTTTCATTGATTCTTTATATTGTGTTTGTGTCCGTGTCTGGTAATGTATCAATATGTTTGTAGATGTGCGTTCATATGCACGTGGATATAGGTGTACACATAAACACATATTTGTAGATACCAGAGGCTGATATCAGGTATATTAATCAATTTGTCTTTACATTTATTTACTTAATTAGTTACTTACATATTTTGAGATATGGTCTCTCATGGTTCTCACCTGGAACTTATCAGTTTATCTATCCTAGCCTGCAAGTGAGCTCCAGGAGTGTGCCTGTCCCTGCCCCTCTCACAGCAATGGGCTTTTGAATGTACACCACCATGCCTGAATTTTACGTGCAATCTGATGATCCAACTTCAGGCCCTCATGCTTGTCAATTGAACCATCTCTCCAGCCCCCTTGCCTTGTTTTTGACTGTTGCTTGTGTATATTTCATTATTTCCTGGAAATGTTTCTTTTGAGTTTTGGCCTGCTCTTGTTTTTCCAAGGCACATCATTAAGATATTTATTTCTGAGCTCTCTCATTGTTTTTAGTGTAGGTACTTGCAGCTATTAACCCCTCTCTTAAGACTGCTTCCATTGTATCCCATAAGTTTTGACGTCTTGTGTTTTAATTTTTGCTTGATCATATGAGGTTTTTTTTATTTTGTTTTCCTGCTTGACTTCTTCAATGATTCATTTGTTATTCAACAGTTTCATCTCCATGAGTTTGCATTTTTAATAGCTCCCCTTGCCTTTGATTACTAGTGTTAGCACACTGAAGACAGAATACAAGAAGTTATTTTATTTTATTTTTTCATTTTGTTGAGAATTGTTTTGTGAACTAACATATAATTTATTTTAGGGAAAGCTCCATGGTCCATTTGATTATAGTGTCAGTAAAGTCAGATGTTTCTCTGTTTATTATATTGTTGTTGGAATGACCTGTTTATTGGTGAGGCTGTGAGTCTAAAGTCACCAGCTACTCCTGAGTCAGAGTTAATCTGTGACTTTATTTTACATCTAGTGACATTTGGTTTATGACATTGGGTGTACTTGTTTGGTACATATATGTTTATGATGGGAATGCTCTCTTGATGTTTTGTTCCCTCAATTACCATGAAGGGGCCTTCTCTGTCTCCTCTGGTTTCTTTCAGTTTGAGTTCTAATTAATTATCTATTAATGATACCATATTGTTTCCTCATTCCATTTGCTTGGAATGTCTTTTTCTATCCTTTCACTCTAAGGTGAATCTATCTTTGATAATCAAGTAGATTGCTTAGAGACAACAAATAGAGAGATCCTGTTGTTGTTGTTTTTTAATCTAGTCTGCTAGTCTGTGTGTTTTAATTGTGGAATTGAGGCTTTTAATATTCAGAATTATCGTTAAAGTGTTTTTATTAGTTCCTGTCATGTTGTTGGTTTTTTGGGGTTTGGTATTCTCCTCCCATTTGTTCAACTAGCATGATTTATTCTTTCCTGGAGTCTCCTGAGTGCTTTTTTTTTTTTTTCAGTCTGAAGAATTCCTTCCACTGTCTTCTGTAGAGCTAGCTTAATGGTCATAAATTCTTTTAGCCCGCTTTTATCATGAGCAGTTTTTCTTTCTCCTTAGATTATGACAGTTATCTCTGTTGTGTATAGTACTCTAGGTCAGCAGATGTGGTCTTTCAGAACTTGAAATACATCATCCTAGGCCCTTCTGGCTTTATAGTTTCTGATGAGCATCTGCTGTTATTCTGATGATTTGGGGTGGTTTGATGTTTTTCTCTTGTGGTGTCAATGATCTTACTTTGCTCTGTATATTTGGCACGTAAACTGTAATATAAGGTTGGAGATTTCTGGTCTGTGTACTTGGTGCTCTAACGTCTCTACAGCCTGGATGAGCCTCTCTTTCCTCAGATTTGGGGAGTTTTCTGCCATAGTTTTATTGGAAATGTTTCCCATGCCTGTGACATTCTTCTATGTCCATCATTCAGGAAGTTGGCCTTTTCATAGTGTGTTCCAACATAGTGTGGTTTCATTTATGTATTTTTACTAATTTATGTTCATCCTTGACTGACTGTTCCAATTCTTCTACCTTGTCTTCAGACCTTAATATTTGGTCGACCCCATGGTCCATTTTATTCATGAGGTTTTTCCACTAAGTTATTTTATTTGATTTATTTAAGTTATCATTTCTAGGATCTCAGTTTGGCTTTTCTCTTCTCTTCTCTTCTCTTCTCTTCTCCTTCTTCTTCTCCTTCTCTCTCTCTCTCTCTCTCTCTCTCTCTCTTTTTAAGAAGATATTACTATGTAGCCCTAGCTGACCTGGACTCACTATCTAGACCAAGTTGACCTAGGAAATCACGGAACTTTACCCGCTTCTGCCTCTAAAGTCTGGGGATTAAAGGCGTGCACCCACTATGCCCAAACCTGGATTGATTTTTCTTTAGTATTCTCTTTGTTTGAACTCCATTTTCCTATCCTGAATTGACTTCCTTATTTCGTGCAACTATTTTGTGTTCTCTTTGAATTCACTGAGGAGGGTTTGTTTTTTTGTTTTTGTTGTTCGTTTTGTTTTCTGCTTTGATTCCTTGAACATATTTATAATCATTATTTTAAAGTTTGATCTACATTTTGTCTGTCACCCTCATAGAGGTCCACTACTACAAAGATGATCATTTTGGGAGGAAATAGGTTGTCTTGGTTTTTCATGTTTTCACACTAGTATTTGTGCATCCAGAGTTGATCATTAGTTGCATTTTTAGTACTTAAGTCACTTTTTTCTCTTTCTTTCAGTGGAAGTGTTTACAGGGTCCAAGGGGGACCAGGCTGTGGTAGTGTTGAGGTGTTGTTTTAATCTATTAGGCTGGTGTTCAGGGTCCCAGGATTGATCTACAGTCTTCCCCTGAGAGTAAAATACAGTCTGTATCCAGAGGTACACCCCTTATGAAAGGATAGTAATCATCAGCTAAAACACCATCACACCTTAAGAACCATAGGGTGTGTGTGTTAATACATGAGTTACTGTGTATATCACTTTTTCTCCCCACCAGGTCTTCCTTTGGATGGTCAATTACAGATGTGTCCGGTCTGTGCGTGGTGTTTCACAGGTGGAGTCTCAGAGGCTCGTCACCTCTGTCCATTCCTTCAGAGTTTGGTTTGCAGATGCTGGCCCGCCCCTTTGCTACCCTTTTTCCTGTCCCGTGTGCTGCTTGGAGACCGTGTGGATGTTCATTCCCCCACGGGTTTTGGTTCCCACCAGGTCTTCAGCTCTCTGAATGCCGCACAGTCACGATTCGGTTTCTTTCTCGCAGTCTGTAAGTATTCCGCTGGTCAGATTTCAGGGTACAGTCCCTTGACACTTGTCCTGGTGCCCCGCAGCTCACAGACTCTTGGGTTACTAATGCAGCTGGGTCTTTTTGAAATGTCTCACTTCTCTCCCACTGGATGTTGAGTGTCCAGCACCAAAGAAAGGTGAGTGTGTGTGTGTGTGTGTGTGTGTGTGTGTGTGTGTGTGTGTAGAAGAAAAATCTTCAAACTGATGCCAGAAAGTACCTGGGTCACTTTTTCATTTTCCTTCCTCTCTTTTTTCATTAGCCCCTCCCCATCATACCCTTTGTCAGCAGCCATGTTTTCAATTTCTTTTTCTTCCTCCCTCCCTTCCTTCTTTCCTTCCTTCCTTTCTTCTTTCTTTCTTTCTTTCTTTCTTTCTTTCTTTCTTTCTTTCTTTCTTTCTTTCTTTCTTTCTTTCTTTCTTTCTATTTTTGTAGCCCATGCTGGTCTGAAACATAACAATCCTGCTTCCTCGGACTTCAAAATTCTGGTAGGTGATATCCCACACCTGGTTTCTGGTCATTTTCAATCTCTCTCTCTCTCCCTCCCTCCTTCTCTCTTCTCCTTAAAGTCCTGTATAAGTTTGTCTGTCTGTCTTTCTTTCTGTCTGTCTGTCTCCTTCTCCTCCTCCTTGAAGTCCTATAAGAGTTTGTCTGTCTGTCTGTCTGTCTGTTTGTGGTAGAGTTTCCTATATCTCAGGCTGGCCTCAGACTCCCTTAGAACTCCTGGTGTCTCCCATGTCTATATTTCTGGTTTATCTGTTCTGGTGACCCAGGTACTTTCTGGCATCAGTTCCCAGATTGTCTTTTACTTCTACACACACACGCACGCACACATTTCTGCCTTTCATTATTTTCACTTCCTAATCTCCTTCTTTTGACACCTGGAAACCCCTCTGCCTTTTTCCACTAACTTCACTAACATTGGAGCCCATTTTCTTTTCCTTTTAGATTATTTCTTTTATGTGTATGAGTGTTTCACCTGCATATATGTGTGTGTGTTACATGTGTGCCTAGTGCCTGAGGAGGTCAGAAGAGTACATTGGATCCCCTGTAACTGGAATTACAGATGTGGGTCCTCTGTAAAAACAAGTGCTCATAACCATCTCTCC
This sequence comes from Psammomys obesus, assembly GCF_907164565.1. Taxonomy (NCBI): domain Eukaryota; kingdom Metazoa; phylum Chordata; class Mammalia; order Rodentia; family Muridae; genus Psammomys; species Psammomys obesus. Next base: position 1,439,750 of record NW_026596166.1, on the reverse strand, counting down.
AGCTCTGGAGCATGTTTTCCAGGCATGCGACAGTGATAGAAGGACTTGACAGGAGGCCTTAGGAGCTCCAGGATGACTCACTGTTCATAGATTCCAACTGCAAACTCATCCTGGGAGTGCCCTTTGAAGGGCTGTGATTCTCCTGGCCATTTTTTTTTTTTTTTTTTTTTTTTATGAATAGCTCATAGGATGAAGTAAAGAATGAAATGAGTGTCCCAACATTCCAGGAAAATGAAGAAAGGAAATGAATGTGTGTGGCTGGGTGGAGGAAGCCTGGGGTGGTGTCATTTGTTAGAACTCTGTGTCATGTCCCTCAGTGAGATGTGTTCATGCTGGGGCCGAGGGCACGGCCAGGCAGCACTTGGTGAGCTGCGCTGGAGGTCAGCGCTCGCTGTTGTGGTGCGGTCAGGGGCCCGTTCTCAGGGTGAAGGCAACACAAGTACCCGAGGAAAGAAGGTGGATTGGACTAAGGGAAGGCTGGAGAACCAGTCTTAGAGATGGGTAGCAGGTGAAACTGGGGGTATAGCTCAGTGACAGAGCAGTTACCTAGTACCCCTGGGACCTCACGTTCAATTCCCAGCACTATAAAGAATGGGAGGATGGGAGGGAAGGGAGGGGAAAGGAGGGGAGAAAATCGGAGGGAAGGGAGAGATGGAGAAGGGAGGGATGGGGAAGGGGAGGGAAGAAGTAAACTTTTAGAAACTAGGAAGCAAGAATTTCAACAAGAATCACACAAGTCTGGTTAGGGTAATCTACTTGAGCATCATAAAATTCTCACAACAGAGCCATTTCTTTATTTCTTCACTCAACATTCACGTTTCCATAAGGGGCATCTGATTGACCTAACTTTCCTCACAAACTTTCTGATTCCCACCATCAACATCCACAGTCTGAGACTCACTACAAACTGGCAACTGTCCTCAGTGTTCAGTTCCTCAGTGGAGATTTAAGGAGCCGAGGAACTCATTTTCGGGCTGGAAGGATAGAGCCCTAGCTAAGAGCACTTGCTGTTCTTCCAGAGGCCCCATTTTCAGCTTCCAGTACCCATCTCCGTAGCTTGTAACGCCAGTGACTCCCAGCTCCAGGGGTTTAACACTGCCTTCCGGTCAGTGCAAGCACCCACATACAGGCAACAAAGCCACACACAGACATATACGCTTACACATTAAACAAGGGGATAGGGTGGCCAGAGAGATAACCCAGCGGCTAAGAACCCCGGCTGCTTGTTCACGGGCCCTAGGTTTAATTCCCAGCCCCCATACGGGGTTCGAATCCCCCTGTAACTCTGGTTACAGAATCTGAAACCCTCTTCTGACCTCTGTGGACACTGCATAGCTGTGGCACACAGGCACACATGCAGGCAAAACATGCGCACATATGAAAAAAAAAATCAAAGTTAAAAAAAACCCCACAATATTAAAAAATATTTTTTTAAACTCTTTTCTATGCAGCTTCCATTTTAGAGTCAGGCCTGGATGGATATAGCTCAAAGGGCTTCCCTGAGGATTGGGCCAGGCATGCTTATGTAGTATCTTACATGAAACCCTTGGAAGGAACTCTTAAATTTAGTGTCACAGCGGTGTTTCTGAGCAGTCCACATTTCTCTTCATAAAATTCACTCTTCCTCTACAATGAGGAGTTAACTTAAGTCTTCCAAAGGAAAATTCCTGCCTTGTCATTGACTTAGACCCTTATGGACAGTTTTATTATTTTCCTTTGTCTTTTATATAGATTTTCTCCATGTTGCTCCCTTGCCCATTGATGTTCATTCATTTAGAATCTAGGCCTAAGCTTTCTACAGTGACTAACACAACCATAGCCCAGGTCCTTTCTTGATGTTGACTATAGAATATTACCTATATATCCTAAGAAAAAGAAAAGAGGCACAAATCTCTGACATCTGTAGGGTTTTGGTGCCTCTCTCTCTGTGTGTGTATGTGTGTGTGTGTGTGTGTGTGTGTGTGTGTTTCCACCTTTACTTTTGAGGCAGGTTCTCTCACTGAACCTGACCGTACCATTTTGGTTGCCTTGGCAAGCCAGCGAGCCCCTACGATCTGCCTGACTCTGTTCCTGCCCCCACCCCCACCTCCCAGTGCCAGAATTACAAAACGGACCACCATACCTGACATTTTTGTATGGGTGCTGGGGATCTGAACTCAGATTCTCATGTTTGAGCAGTGAGCAAGCGCTTTACCCACGGAACCCTCAACCCTGGATCTTGGCTTTTGTTTTGTTGCTTTTGCAATAGCCTTTTAAAGCCAATGCAAGAAAAGACCTGGCCCAAGAAACTAGTGGAAGATAGGCGAAACCTTCAATGAAAGATTCTTGAGACTGGAGATGTAGCTTAGTGATAGAGTGCCCACCTTCTGAGTGCAAGGCTCGGGGTTCGATCCCCAGTGCCAGGAAAGAAGAAACGAAAGGAGGCAAGAAAGGAGAGAGGGAGGGAGGGAGGACGGGCTATTGCATTTCTTCTAAACTTGGCCCATACCTGGGATCAACAGAAAGGCTCTGAGCGGGGAATTTCAGTGAGCTCTTCATACATAGTTCCTTTGATAAAATTTTTTACCTGTGGCAGCTGTTTTCTTTGTCATCCTCCTTAGTTCTCAGTCAATATTTTCCAAGGTATTTTGAGAGACATAATTGCCTTCTGCTTCTCAGTTGAATTGGTTGAAGAAAGCACCTTATCCTAATTTGTCAAGCAGAAATTTGTTCATCCAAACACCTGCACTTTACCCAAGATCACAAGCTTAGTTATAACACCAGGCCAAGGGTCAAGACACTATCCTCCTAGGCATTTAATTAGGGAAATTAGAGATTTCTTCAAGTCGTGGGCAATTGCATACTTAGATCTTGGCTGCTTGAAACCCAACCTTAAAAGACCTCAGTGTGGTCCTTCCCAGTGCTGTGGGCCGGAGAGAAGTGACCAGCTAAGAACACATTCCTCCTGAACACTCCAGAGTCCTCTCAGATGTGGTCAAGTCCATTTGTATGTTCCTTCCCGGGCAACCCGCAGCTCTTGTGTATACGACACCGAGCCAAGGGTGGCTATTTACAGATGTAAGGGGACAGACAGAGCTAGATTTGTGGACAGGGGTTTCCACTGGGTATGCAAGACCTCTGGTAACACGGAATGGAGCTGGGGATGGGAAATAAAGGCCTGAGGCCCAGACCTCAGCTCTAAGCATACTACCCCCACACCCCCCAGTTGTTCCCCAATTCTAACTTCACACTTGGCTTCCAGGTCATGGAAAAGCATATTAGTTTGCCCGTGGTAGGCAGACAGGACCCACTTTGCATAACAGCTCATGAACTTGTTTTGTATTTGTTAAATATTTGAACATACACTATTCAGACTTTCCCTTGTCCTTCTTCCCCCTCAGCCCTGAAAATGTTAAGGCTGAGTTTGCAGTGTGTGGACAGATCAGTGTAGCTGGCATCTCGATTTTGAAATAGCATCTGGTAGGGTGATTTCATATAAGGAGTTGGAGGATGAATCCGTGAATCCGAATGAATCCAGCAACTTCGGGCCTACCTACCCAAAAGCAGAAAGGGGCTGGAGTTGAGCAGCAAATGCCTGCTATAGCCAGGGGCTGGCCGGTTCCTAATTGGTCACAGTTCCCACCTGTCTCCCTTCACTCATTTTGGTGACCTCTGTCCTCTCTGGCCACTGAGGTGGTTGAGTTTGTCACCCCTGATTTAAGGCCTCCATTTAGGTATGTCCTTTCTATATAAAGCCCCTGAGCAGCGACATTTAACACCTGGTTTCCCTCTCTTCTCTCCGACATGCTTCAGAAAAGTTTTTCCCGTTAGCTAAGTGCACGTTCCTAAAACTTCAGGACGGGATAAACGCCTATAATTTCAAGCAACTTTGTCTCTAACTCCTGAGTCTTGGGGACTCATTAAAACAGCAACTAAGAATTTCAAGAGAGCAGCGTCTCTGCAGGGGTCCTCTCCTTTCAAGGAACCATGTGAACTGGAAAGCCGGCCTCGCACGGATTCCTCATTTTGACCCCAGTTGAGGGAGGCAGATTTTTGATAACCAACAAAAGGCTTTTGTTCAGGTTTGCGTCAAGATAGATCAGCTCTCCCCGTTGCATGGCCCCTTCTAGGCTCATCTTCCTTTTCTGCCTGCGAAGAACCCTCAGCCCTTCCTCCATCAGGCCTCTTTCGGTCCAGTCCCCAAGCACCCCAGCCCCTCCTCCACCCGCCTCCCGGTCTGGAAAACAGCTTTGCCCGTTAACCTCCAGGGCCATTCACTGGTTTTCCAGAGGGGTCCCCAGCCCCACGGGCTGCCAAAATAGGCTCTTTACACTCCGTAGATGGGAGAGAAAAATATGCTTGTTCCGTTGCAACTGTCAAGCAAAGGACATGCTGAGCTCAGATAGAAATAGCAGCAGGGTCAGGGCAGGGCAAGGCCCCAGCATTTCATTAGCTCGGCCTGGCCCAGGGTGATTAAACGCACACAGTGGCCAATGAATGGGGCCACGGAGGGGCCGCGCACTGTGCAAGACAGGAAAATCATTCTTTGGGCGCTGTCAGCTGGCTGAATGGGACTTAATCATCGGGATAATGAGAACCCATTTTCATTGTTTTAATTTGAGGGAAAGAGTGAGAAAGAAGGAACTTTTTCCCCCTCTGGGTGAAAAGATGTTAAACTGTGTCCCATAGCCTCCTCGCTGCTGTTGGCTAAGCCCCTGGGTTTGCGGCTTTTTTTTTTTTTTCCACTGAAGGAAGAAGAGTGTGAGCACCAGAGTTCTTGTTGGGACTTCCTTTAGACCCTATGTCCTATGTCCTAGGTGCCGGCATCTGTCCCCAGCAGCTGCACCAAGGCATCAGGGATAGAGAATCCACTGGGCAAACCTGACCAGGCTCTGCTCCTGCAAAATGCTTCCAGCCATGAGTGGATCCTACCCTGTGCCTTCATCTTTCTTCTTTTTTACATTTCAAAGATTATTGCGTGAGAGAGAGAGAGAGTCTGTCTGTCTGTCTGTCTGTCTGTCCCAGCACACATCTGTGTGTGTTTATAATTTCACAGTGCATGTGTGGAGCTCAGCGAATAACTTGCAGAAGTCTCTCTTTCCATCACAGGGGTCCCAGGGATCAAACTCAGGCAATCAGGCTTGGTAGCAAGAGCCTTTACCCACGGGGCCATTTCATCAGCCCTCTTTTAGTTTCTCTCTCTCTCTTCCCCAACTCTCTCTTTTACTTAAAAAGTTGAGTGAATTCAAGTAAACTGCTCGGAGCAAACAGAATTCTGAGTTCCTTGCCCCTCATTTGAGGTCCAAGAGTCCGAGACTACTGCAGTCAGAGTTTCAGCAAAGCGGAGCTTGTCAGAACCTCCCAAGCACAAAGCCCTGAGTTCAGTCCTCCGAGTCACAAAGAATGATACAAAACAAAACTTCCCCAAACTAGACCAGAGCCAACCAGCTGGGATACTCTCCGGCTCCCAGGAAGCAGGAAAGCTAGTGATTGATCACCACTCACTCAGCTTGATCCTCTTGCTGCTCTTCCAAGCTCTCCCTGTCATATGGAAACATGAGTTATTTGTATTTAACTTGATCATTCATTTGCTTATTTCTGTGGAAGACCCTAGGCAGCATGCCCTCCCGAAAAAGTCAGTGAGGGAGACCTGAAACAGAAAAGCAGACCGGGGCCACTGATTTAAATGAGACTCTTTAGAGAAGGAAGTTGTGGAGGCCGGGGCTTGACAGCAGTGAAGGAAGGACAGTTTGTGAAGGCTGGTGAGGGCCAAGGTTGAGGAGAATTTCAACCAGGAGCAAAATATGGAATTGGGTGGCGTGTTTGAGAGCAGAAAACAGACATGGTAGGAATGAAGAATCCATGTGGGGAATAAGATTCCATCAGAGAATAAGGCCAGATGATGCGGGTTGTGAAAGCCAGGCAGAGTGTGCTTTTCTCTCGCCTACTCCATCTGTGGTCGTAAAAAGTGATTGTGGTTGCTGTCATTTGTTTTTGTTTTCATTCCGCCCACCCCCTCCCATGGTCTTCAAAGAGATAGGCAGAAAAGAATAGCCTGTACTCTTTTGCAGAGCACAAAAAGGGTAAACACTCTGTGGTGAATCCAGCTTTTTAGGCCTGGGCTCCAGACCGGACTTGGTGTGTCCTTTGGGGCTCTCAGCTCTAACCCAAGGAAATTATGCGGATCCTTCTGCTTAATATTGGCTAGCTTTCTCTATTGTTTAGAGTCTTATTACGTAACCCAGGCTGGCCAGGAGAAATCCTGAGTGCGAGGATTACAGGCGCATCTACCACACCCAGCTTCTTCTCTGGAAGACTTGAACCCATGGGTCATGGGTTCTGCATGGCAAGGAGTGGATGTTTAAAGAAACAGATGAAACGGGTAAACGGCCCACCTGACTCCTTTCCAAAGAGAAATACCAGCCTTCTCCTTGAATAGCCGGGTTCTGTACAGACCTTGTTCTGAGAATATGACCATCAGCCTCAACTACGGAAGCCTGGCAGGGGCTCTCTGCGTCTGTAACAACTCTGTGTCCCTCCTTGATGAAGGCAGACTTTGCTCTGGGAACTCATGTAGGTCAGAGGGGAAAGTTGAGTCTAGCTGGTATGTAGCCTTCCCAGGATGGGTTTTCTCATCCCTGCAGTTGTATGTCACCTAACACACACTGGCCCTTCCCAGCAAAGCTCTATCAGCAGCGCAATTGTTGGGACCTTGTCCCAAAGGAGAAGGAGAGTGCTAAGAGGGATTTGGAATGACACATCTTAGTGTTTAGGTTTCTGTTTCAAGAGCTCCAAGCACTTAAAAATGGCTGGAAGCAGTTGTGTTGACACATCTCTGTAGTACGGGGATCCCCATTGGTTCTCTACCCTCTGTAGACTTGGTCTCCACACTTTCTTTCTTTCTTTTTTTTTTTTTTTTCAGCCATCTAAACTGCTCTGGCAGGGAACCAGAGTTCCATCAGGAAGCTCACAACCTCCTGAAACTCTACCTCTGGGGGATTTCATCTGATGCCTCTGGCCCCTGAGGGCACTGATACCCACGTGCACGTACCCTCACACGGACACGCAGAACACGTGCAATCGAAAATAGAGCAAATCCTTAGAGAAAGCAAACACATGATAAATCCAAAGTGCTTCTGCACTGCTCGCCTTGCTGCACGGCTCTAGCTCACGGCAGCCTTTGTCCTAAACACACAGCGTGCTCACTTGGCACCTTGCTTGCCACCCAATGCCAATGAGGGGAACACCTCAGCTCACATTCAGGACTGGGCAGTGAACTATAATAAACTCACCACACACAGACTGCTCTGCTTGTGTAGAAACATAACGGTTTAACTATAGAAGACCAAGTCTTTTTGTATTTCCCTGCTCCCATCCCTCAGCCGATAAATATATTAAGACTGTATTATGTTACGATGTTTAATTTTTTTTAATTGTTGTGTGAGTTGCTGATTTGAGATTCAGATTTTTTTTTCAATTATTAAATACATTTTGGTTTGGAATTAGAACAGAATTTCTAAGATAGTATAAGACAACCCTGAAGGCACATCTAGAATTTTGCAATGTGTGTGTGATTCTCAGGATTGGCAACCATAGAACCGAATTCATCAACTCTGAAATATGTTCAAAAGGCTGTATGTCCTACAGTATCAAATAGTCAGCCAAAATTTAATGCTTATGTAAATAAATGCATCCGTCTCATTAATAAGCAAATTTGCTGTCCTCTTTAATAAATGGTAAAACTACAGGTCGATCAGAGAATTTTCAAATGTGTGTATGCTTGTGTTTATGTGTACATGTATATCTGTACACAAAGGGAGGCCAGAGAGTCCCTTCAGCCATCCTCAAGAATACTACCCCCACTTCCTTCTTTCATTGGTCTGGAGCTCACAAACTGGGTAAGACCAGTTGGCTAGCAAGCCCCAGGAATCCTCCTGCCTCTGCCTCTCCATGGCTGGGAGTCCAAGCACATCCCCCATGCCCGGCCCCTCTACTCAGGGCCTTCTGCTTGCAAGACAAGTTCTTTATCAATGGAGCCATCCCCTCGGTCACCAAAGAATTGTTTTGAAAATAAATCTCTTTAGGTTTTTATTATCAGTAAATGTTTGAATTATATAGCGCTTTCATATACCTGTATACCTGAAGTCACATAAAAACTTCTTTGGTGAAAAGGGGATAACCAATGGCGGGGTGGGGGTGGGGGGATTCCCTCCTCTACCAGATGGATTTCTAACACGTTAGTATTGATTTAAAGAGAGCTTCCCTGCTGCTTTTAAACAGTACATCTTTCATCATCTCCAGTTGTTCCCTTTTTACCAAATTAAACTTCCTGTTGTTTCTTTACTTTTTTTTATGTTAGCAGTTTTTAATGAAAATTGTACATAAGGTTATTTTATTCTTGTATCTTCTTGTTTGGTTCATTGGCTTTTTGTTTGTTTGTTTTGTTTTTTTTCTCCCACATGTTTGCCCTTTTCCATTTCTACTACTCAAGATCTGGTTTTCCACTCATGTATCTTTTTGTGGTCTTTGTTCAGTTTTGACCTTGTGATAATTACCTTGCTGGGGTTGCTGTCCCCACAGGCAGGTGTACCTTTTCCTGCTGTCCTTGTTCAGGGCAGGTGTCGGGTTTCTGTGAACTCCAAGTTGTTTTGCTAACCTGTTGACTCTTGGAATGGACAACCTGAACTTCCATTTGGATGGGCATAGGTTGAAAACCATACTTCTCCCTTGACATCACATAACCTTGTGAATGTAAGGTGTCTTAAGATACCTCTTATGGTTCTTGCTTTAGCCAGAAGTCACAAAGGGATTGAACGTCATTATGGCCACCACCATATCAGCCATGTCCACAAATAAGAAGACATCTCATTGCTTCTCCTACATAAAATAGCCTCTAGCAACTCTGTCCCTTTGTACTTACTATTCCAGCGAACTGGGGTGTGCCTCTCTTGTTCTCTACACTAACCTAAGTTAAACCTTTGTAAGACTTGTTTCCCTTAAGCCAGGGATCAACAAATGTGTTCTTTAAGAGACCAGAAAGCAAATATTTTAAGCTTTGAGAGTCAGGCTGTCTGTGTTAGTCAGACTTTATGTTGCTGTGACAAAACTCCTGACCTGGACAATTTAAGGGAGGAGACGTTTATGCCGTTCATAGTTTTGGAAGTTTCAGTCCATCATGACACAGAAGACAGAACAACGAAAAGAAGCTTGCCTCGAGGCAGCCAAGACAATTACCTTCTCTGCCCCACCCGGTATCCGTTTTTAAATTTGTTTTATTTATTCTGTTATTATTCAACATAGAGCTAAAGGCTGAATATAAACTGTGAAAATTTCTTTTAACAAAAACTCAGATCCCTCCTTCAGCTTTGCAAGTTTTTAAATAAAATCATATGGAACCCCCCTTCCACAAGTTTTGTTTTATTTAACTTTGTTTTTGAGGCAGGGTCTCCCCATGTACCTCTGGCTGGCTTGGAACACACTATGTAGACCAGGCTTTCCTGGACTTACAGTGATTCTCCTGCTTTTGTTTCCTAAGTGCTGGGATTAGCCTGCAAGCCAACCATGACAGATCCTGTTTTTGTTTCTTGAGACAGGGTCTTGCTAGGAGTCCCTGGCTGGAACTCACAATGCAGAGTGGGCTGTCCTCAAACCCAAGGTGACTCTTACCTCTGCTTCTTGAGGGTTTTCCTTCTTTTATCCCACATGAGTGCCCAGGACGTGACGGTGCCACCACATTCACGACAAGCCTGCCTCCTTATCTACTGTTCTCTGGAGTCATCCTCGAAGAGGGAAGCACCCTAAAGCTTCCTTTGCTAATTTCCTAAACCTTTTCAACCCAGCCAACCTGACAATCAAGATGAGCCATCACTCCGTCTCTGTCACTGCTCCTCAGCTCTGCCACTGCAGGGCAAAACCAGCCATCGCCAACCTGCACACAAACGAGCTTGGCTGTGTTCTAGTCAGACTTCTATTACAGAAGTTTAACACGAGTTGGGTTTGGCCCTAGGACCATATTCTGCCACCCACTGCCCTGTTGTGACTCTTCTACGTCCCTCTGTCTCCTTTTCCATGGATCTCCCCAGATCTCTAGGACTGAGGAGCTGTTTGACAAGGGAAAATGGTTGACTATCAGGACAGCCACAGTGAAGCGTCTTCCTCCGGCCTGACATGACCACCACACACTTCAGAGCAGACGTAAAAAATACCTTGGCCCTGCATTCATGGTAAGGCAATAAGCAAAATAATATAGTGATAGCTAGGTGTATGGGAACAGGAACAAGGCTGTTAAAAAATTCACTAGAAGGAGAAGAGAGTGATCAGCAGATCATCCCCAGAGATTTTTTCTACCCCTCTCCTCTGCCCCAAGCTTCCTGCCTCACACCCCCCACCGCTTTTACAGGCCTGCTTAAAATACTCCTGTTTGCATGGAGGCCACCTCACATCTCTTGTAACCTCAACACATGCCTTGGTTCATCAGGATAGACTTGGGCAAAATGATTTATTTGATCTGTCAGTGCCTTATCATTCCAGAAAAAGTAAAGCAACAAGAGTTGTCACTGTGTCCCTGGTGGGGGGAAAAAGTAGACACAAATTCTTCCCCTAAGCATGAGACTGAGCAGCTTCATTCTATTATCTAAAGCGAAAGACTACCTGAAACTTGTGACAGATGAGCTTAGAGGGTTTGCTCAAGTTTGAAGCATGTTTCTAATGGGGCAGTCAGCATCCTGCTTCCCTGACTATCATGTTTATCTGCCTGTCATGTCTTAGGCCACAGCTTCCATAGGACCCTGAGAACCACTTCATTTTCAATCCCATAGCTACAGCTGAAGAGAACCCTTCCCTGTCTTTACAGAGTGCTTTGTGGCGGCCAAAGCAAACAGCACAAATCTTATTTCATGGATAAGGCGATGGGTGCGCATTAAGGGACGGACATTGCTGAGATTTCTGATTCCCACCCAAGAACTCTGTTCATTAAACCAGCAGCCTCCCAGCCATCAGAATGAAACAGCACAGTGAAAAATGAAGTCATGGGCTGGGGAAATGGCTAATCGGTTAAGAGAACTTGTTTTTCTTCCAGAGGACTAGGTTCAATTCCCAGTACCCACATTATGGTTCACAACACCTATAATTCCAGTTCCTCTGGAACTAATGCTGTCTTCTGGCTTCCTTACGTATGTCCTGTGCACATAGTGACAGACATACATGCAGACCAAACATCCATACACATGAAATAAAATTTAAAACTAAAAAGAAAAGGGAGGCAAACAATAAATTTATCCCATTTGGAATTCCAAGGAGACCTTGGAATGCATATCAGCATTTTGGCAATGGTTGTCAGTGTGGCCCAGTAGAAGACTAGACACCTTAACAAACTTTGCGCAAGATACAAACATCTCAGAATCAAATCAACTAACCTTCATTTATCTTGGGGATACAAAACCTTAGACCAAAACTTGGCTTGAATGAAGAGATTCACACCAAGTCTGAATCCCCACCAGGCTTGTAAAATGTTTTGGGCACCCTAGTGAAGGCCTCACTGTTTGGCTTGACCGTGGAGGCCACCTTCACACGCTTGGTGCCAGTGGAAGGTTAGTCCTGACTCATAAGTGAGAGGGCCGCCGACTCCATCATTGCCACTCACTACGGCCTGTGCTCTGTGTTCCTTGGAAACCTCTTGCCTCAGCTTGGGCTTGACCCAACCCCACTTAGAAGGAGGAGAGCAATTTTACAGCCCCGTGTGGAGTGACTCCAAGCCAGTCGTATCTCTTTCCAAGTGATCTGACGCAGCAAACAGATCATGTTTCCTTTGGAGGCTTGGCTGAGAATAGCTGGGCTGGCGGGTCTGAGCCAGAGTGAATAAAATGACTGTCAGGAAAAAAAATCCCAAATGGCCTCTAAGGAGGGAGGACTAATGAAATGCTTAGGTCAGAGGTGGGGTGCTTTCTGGGGAGATTGTAAAAAGAAAGGAAGATGAGGTGACCATGTGTGAAATTTGCAAGAGTCAACAATGATGAGGGCGCCAAGCACACTGGCACATGCCCAGAACTTTCCCAAGAGCAGGCAAGCAGCCTGTAACAACTCACAGAAAAGTCTAACTTTTAATTTGAATCTTACCTTTAATCAGAATTTTTATTGGAATTTCTTATGGTTGGTTACCTGTCCACCTTGCCCCAATCCTGCCAAAGTCGGCAGGGATTCCAAGTGCATTTGCCAAAGACCAGCAAAGCCTGTATTCAATTATTCTTGTCTCGGGAAATAGAAATTAGGGAATTCCAGGAACGGGATGTGGGAACAACCGAGAAGCTAGGCTTCACTTAAGATCCTTGAAAAGAAATAAATACCCTGTTGTTGGGATGAAAATACAATGGGTTCTGCACAGATCATTTGAAAGGATAAGCCAAGTCTTAGGACCAGCTCCTAGCCCATTGACTTTCTGCTCAAAATGATAAGAGCAGATCTCTGACCATCAGATCTTGCAGGCATGTGTCTGGTTCTTTATTCTGTTCTTTGGCTGTACAGAGGTATTTTCAAAGGCAAAGACATAGTGACAAAGTTGTTTTTCTGGAGCAAGAGGTATGCGTTCCTGGCTAACCACTGGACAATGGAGCCTTCATGATTCCTCTTTCCATCCAAACAGTTTAGCCATTGGATAGGGCAGCAGCAAACAGCAAACCTTTGCCTCATGCCTCTGGCAGTCAGCTTGCTCATTTCAGGGCCCTACTATGTGCCAATCGTCGTCTCAGAATGAAGTCAGACTGTCCTCTCCCTTGGTATCGTGGCTATGCACCTGGAAGAGAGATACCTGGGGCAGAAATGGTGTGGGAAACACCAGAGACTCAACGAAAGGAGCCATCCAAGCAGGCACGAGAATGGAAGTGGCCATGTCTAACATCTCTATCCTTCGTTTAGGGACTCCCTATTGACTTTCAAAGTATTTATTATCCATTTGTTATTCACACAGGCTTGGGGCTCAACACGAAATGGGACATGGAATATGGAAGAAGACTGTGAGGCCCTGGGTTGGATCCCTGGCACTGCATAAATTATATGTGGTAGTGCAAGCACGCTGTCTTTCTTTCAAGAGGACTCGAGTTTGATTCCTACTACCCACATGGTGGCCTACTACTGCCTGTAACTCCATTCCATGGCCTCCAACACCTTCTTCTAGCTTCTGTGTGCGCTAGCCAGGCACATAACATGGCTCACAGACAAACACTCCTCCCTTACACGCCTCTATACATACTTACATACATACACACACATACAGCAAGGAAGAAGAAAAGAGGAAAGGGATTGTGGGGAGGGAAGTAGCAGTGTGAAAAGAGGCTGAAAATAGATTGGATATGGGTGCAATGTTGTTAGGGCTTTGCTCACCACTCCAGGTATGAACTTGGTCTTTTAGATAACAAATAGTTTCCTTGGGGTGTTTCTGCAGGTGAATAGCTAGACGGCCACCGTCCTCCAGTGTTCCTTACCCACTTTACTTATACGCCTGTTTGTTTCCACTGTTTTCGAAACTGGGATGTGGACCACACGAGGACAGGAACTCTTTTGCTCATAGGCACCTTAAGATGACCAGTTCTGAGCACAAAGATTAGCACGAATAGCTACTGTGTTTGAACAATTGTCTCCAGTGTGGAGGGAGAACCAAGATGGGAAGGATCCCAGAGGAGGCACCTGTCATAGCCGAGGGGTGTTAAAAGCCAAATCCAGGTCGATGGTAGCATACACGGAAGGGGCAGATGTTACTGAAGGGGCGGGAAGGTCGGAGTGGCTCTAAGGTTTTCATTTGGGTGTCCATGGGATGGTGGTTTTGTCTATTGAGATAGAAAAGACAGGGGAAGAGTGTGAAGAGGGGCTTGTCGAAGGAAGCAAGGATCATGATAATAAATCGGTTTTGGACATGTGTGATTTCAGGGAACCACAGAATATCCAGCTGGAGTTGCCCAGTAGGTATTTGGAAATACCTGTAGGAAGTTCAGGAAGATGGCTGGGCCCGGGGTCACAAAGTTTTGGTGATAAATGAAGTCAGCAGAGCAATGAGGTCACTCAAGAAGAGCCAATTTGAAAGAAAACAAAACAAAACAAAACAAAACAAAACAAAACAGAAGCCCAAACCTACAGAAAACACCCTTTGACAGAGGCAGTAGCATGAGAAGCCAGGGAGGAAACAGAGGGAGAGGTCTAAGATGTAGGAGAAGGAGAAAGGATTTCCAGCTATCGTTGACAACAGGTCAGAGCTAAGGTCAGCGGGCATAGGAACTGTCACCCTGAGTGAGCCGTCCACCCAGCTCTTAGCTGGTTATCGTTACTGGGGAGCACGTAGGAATTCTGGGCATGAGGCAAACAGGCAGAAGCTCACTCTGTTGAGTCCATCAGATTTGCTCCAGCTACCGTTTCCAGATGTGGCTGAGTGCCGACAATACCAGCAGCTCCGGTCCCTCCTGACCTCCTACCAAGAATGGTGCTCAGGGGTTGCGTAGATGCTTGAGGAATGGCTTGTACGTGGCAGTCTGGGTTCAGGTTCCGGTAGAGTGTGGGAGTCTTCCAGGGCTGGTCCTCATGCTGCCGATCTAGGCCTCTCCTTAGATGAACCGCCACATCCCATCTAGCCCTAGAGATATCTCTGTCTGACTTCCTTCTTGCCACATGCCGATACCTTCTACCTCCTGTCCACTCACCACCAGTGATTTTTACACTTACTGTAGTCACCGAAACAGACGTAGAAATGTCGTAGAGACTTACATCGAAGATGGTACAGAAAAACACATCACCATGGAGGTGCCTTAGCTGAAGTGGAGAGAGTTGGAATCTAGGTACTCACTCACCCCACAGAGGCCTGAAGCATCTGCAGTGAACCATGGAAGAAGAGGGGGAAGCAGCCTGGTCCTCTAATCTTTTTCCTCCTTGGTATATTAAGGACCTTTTTAGATGATGTTCTCTGAGGCACAGAGGTCTGGTCAACAGTCTCATGCACTTTTTTTTTTCCCCTGGGTCCTCTCTAAGAAAGAATAGGCCAGGCTGGAGCAAAGCATATTGAGACACCCTGACATAGAACACTCATTAGTCTCCCTGGTCTCATTGTCCAGAGTTAAATCCCTCTGACCTTCAGGCCATTGTTATGGATGGGGTCCTTTACACTGGACAGGCTTGCCAGGACTACTTGGGAAAGGGATGTGTAAGACACACTCATTCTCCAAAGCAAAACCCCAGTGGAGACCCAACCACTACACATACACACAAGAAATTCAATGGACGGGTCCTGCTTTGGAGGCTCAGTGAAGCCTCATAAGAGACACAAGAAGCCTGGAGCAGCTTTGTGAGATGCTAGGAGCAACTCTCCAAAGCCAGAGAGAAGCTTTTCCCTCTCCTCATTGCTTCTCTCGGTGTAGGGGGCGACTGGCCTGCTTCCCATCTTGTCCTTACTTCTCCAGTGCCCAGAACCCCTACTGAGACTGCCCTCCTCTTCCTCTGGGACTCCCTCTCCCCCGTTGCCCGGCCCAGCCCAGTCTTGCCCTGCCCAGCCCAAGCCCTGCTGCATACTTCCATTCAGGCTCCTGCGTCACTGCTATTCATCTCCTTTAGAGCTGGGCTTGGCTGCAGATGCTGTCAATATGGTAACTTTAGACTCCCTGATTGGAAAGGGTTGCAAGGCCGGTCAGACGGCCGCCCGAGGAAGAGAGCAGTTTGATTTACTCCCTGCAGCTTTGAGCTGGTTCTGCTCCTCCCTCCCCCACCCCCTACCGGCTGGCTGTGGCCTTCTCGGTTCCCATCCTGTGTTCACAACTTGAGGGGAAGAGAGAGGGACTGGGCAGTGATCTAGGTACTAGGTTGGCCAACACTGCAAAGCAGCCAAGGCACCAGGGGTGCAGGCCGCAGTGGTGAGCATGGAGGGGTTGCTGCTGGGGCAAAACAATGCTCAGGGCCTGGGACAGCCTGGATTATGCTCTCACCGGGGGGCCATGGTGGGGGCACTTTCGGGGTGAAAGGGAGAGGCCCCTGGCCCCTCTGTCTTTTCTCTCATGAGCTCCCCAGTTGGGGGCTACAACTCCCGTGGACTTCTGGAAATTCCCAGGGTTGTCAGCGATCCCATTACTCCTCTTCCAGTGCTTAAATACCTCATTTGCGTTTGATTTCAAGACCTCTGAGCTGTCTCAAACTTCAAATCTCCTAGAAGCCTCTTAGGCTAGTAATTCAGGCTCTAGGGGTCAGAGGAGCTGGGAATTTTGAGCTCCAGGGTTATCAGGTTCTTCAAGTGCCACCAGAGATGTTCCTGGCCACTTGTGCCATCTCCCCAGAACCTGTACTAAATTCAAGGCTCTGGAACTTAGTTAAACCTGGTTAAACTTGGAACCATGAACACTAAGGAAAGGGAAGACTGATTTATTCGAACCCAAACCCTCGTTTGACCAATGAGAACTGGTCAGTCCATACCTGAGCTTAACCTATGTGCCAGACACAGTTTAATAAGTATCCAGAAAAAGAAAGGGGTCTCATAGGTATGTTCCTGCTCCTAAGTCCTGGAGAAACTAGGGTGGAATCCTGCTGAGAGATGTTGGGCTCATGTTTGGTTGCCTCTGGTGACAGGCAACTTGCCACCAAAAGGCAGGCTAGTCAAACCTCAGCTGGCCCAGACCCTTGTCCAATAACTCTTTATTGCTGTGCATTCCCCTGCTGTCACCAGCATCTGTTCTGGACCTGGGGGAGGACTAGGAGAACTCAAGGCAGGGTCATCCTGCAACGGGGAGAGAACACTCTTCTGAGGGTAAAGGAGGAGTCCTCGACTCCCTTCACATGTCAGAGTGCTCCAGTCTAGGCAGTCACAGGCTGTTCCCTTCTGTGCACAGTCACAGGTGCTCCCCTCTAGTCCTAGAGCTGCCAGGCATCTCAGACTTGTTTCTGTTTGCTTCCCCCCCCCTCCTGAAAATACGGACATGAGAACAATTCACTCACTTATTTTTTCAAGACCGCATTTCTCTGTGTAGCCCTGGCTGTCCTGAAACTCACGCTGTAAACCAGGCTGTCCTCAAACTCAGAGATCCGCCTGCCTCTGCCTCTGCCTCCCGAGTGCTGGGGTTAAAGGTGTGCACCGCCACCACCCAGCTACTTCATTTTTAAAACAAGCAACACCTTCCTATGGCATTAACAGGACTTCAATGTACAGCTGTCTCCAGCGATTGTCTGTAGGGAGAGCGTAAGTGATTATTCACGGATTCTTTTGCACTAAGGCTGCACCGCAGAGAGGCTTCCCTGTTGGGGCTAATTTGGGCGTCATTCTATGGAACCCGGGGCACTCCAGAAAGACAGCCTTAGCACCACACCCTAAAAGGGCCATCGGAATTCCAGCCAATGAAATCTTCCCTAGAGGAGGTGTGCCAGGTCTACTTTTAAAAAACGGATGCGCTTTCCAGCATAAACAGCGCTTGGCCCGTTGGAGTGTAAATGGATGTTGTTGTAATGCTTGGAGACAGTTTGTTCTTTTAGTGGATTTGCAATTTCCCCTGGAAATAGTGTTCCTCGGTTTTTCCTAAGCATCTCTCTGTTTTATTGTGATATGGGATTCCCTCTCAGCCAGCACAGATGAGCCAAAACTCTGCAAACTTTGTTCATGCCCAGCATAGATGAACAATCGAAGAGCCAAAGTTAAGGTAAGGGTAGGTTTTTGGGAAAGATGGGAGAGGAACAGCAAAAAAGCTGAGAAACTTTTCAAAACTCCTGACAGACAGCCAATTGGTAAGCAAGATGAATAGTTCACAGAGACGACGAATATGATTCTGAGAGATGGAGAAAGCCAGGGCGTCATGGAGACGGTTTAACACAGGAGCTCCAAACCCTCTTTTCATCTCAACCCCTGCGCTGTCTCCATAGCCTCCTAGGCCACTCACACCGTCGTCGACACTGACTCTGAAGGTCTTCACGTCATCAAAGAAACACTGGAGACCCGTCTGGCTCCCTGGAGACTGCTGTTGCTACATGCTGTCTTTCATCTCATCGATATTTTGGTCACACGATGCCATAAGTTGATATAACGAAAAGAATTGCTTCTCCTGAATGAAGTATTTTGTTTGTTTGTTTGTTTGTTTCTGCTTGTGGTTGGCTTTGACAGCGCGCTCCACTCCTCCACATATTTGGCCTGGTAAAGTCTCTTTCCCTGCACCCACCCCTCTCCAAGACCCTCCTTGTGCCATGCTGGGCCTGCCCACAGACCTGCTTTCACCTCTCCTCGTTCTTGACCCCAGATGACTGCTGGTTGTAGAAAATCATATGGGCTATCTTACTGGGTCACTTCCTTTTTATTCATTCTTCCACCAACTAATTAAGCACTCATGCTCTGGCCTGGCGGTGTCCACAACCTGCTTCCTCAAGAGCATTCCAGACTCGGGCCCCGCCTGAAGTTCAAGGAGCAAATCTACCTCTCCACGGAATGTATGTAGCAAGTGCTTTTGCCTGACTGTGAGATCCTTAGTGAATGTAATGCGGGTTGCTCTATTTCATAAGCATTCTCCCATGTGCCAGGCACATCTTGATGAGCCACCAAGTGCTACTCTTAGTTCCAGTCTTATGGAGGAAGAAGTGGGGATTGAAGACTTGTGGGTGGACAAGGACATGGGTGATAAGTAATGGAACTATGATTTGAACCCAGATCTCCCTCCTCTAGAACTTGAACGCATAAGAGCCCTGTTATACTCCTCATAAAGACAAGGACTGAGTCTTTTCCTAAGTTGGAGTTATGAATTAGCAACCAGAGGGCCAACTCTGGCCTGTGCATATGTTTCGTTTGGCTTGTGCAGTGTGCTTTTTTACAAAAAAAAATTCAGGAAATTGTGCATCACCGACTAGATTTATAACTTCTTTGGAAAGCCTGAGGGGCCCAGTAACCCCGAGTCTCAGCTTGGTGGTGCTGGGCTACTGCTGAGAAACAGCTGTCTGGCTTCACCACAGCGCTTTCTTATGAGGCCAGGGAAGAGTGGGAGCCATGGGGGTTCCATCTTCTCTAGTATACAGTGCGGGTGGGGGCTCCTCCCCCAGTGCCAGCATGAGGGGTTGGTCAGTTCCTCATTTCCTAAGACTGTCCCACATCCTGCCACCACCGCCAGCCCCGCACCAAGTCAACAGCACCTTTCCCTCAGTCACCCTGACCATCAGACACACACCAAGCATTTCCCAAGTTTCTGGTCTGGGGCATCACTGTATCCACTTGTGCAAGCTGAGAGCAGAGAGCCACTTGTCTCCTCAGGTACGGAACCCAAGCAGAGCGGACATTGAATAGATTCAAAGGACAGAACGCAACATCCACCACTGCGTGGATTTTGCCCGTCAAAAGTTGCCCGGGAAAGCAAACACAGGAAAATGTAACAATCCTAGCGCTCTCGAAAATAAATTATCTGAGGCAAATTTAGTGCGCGCCTTTAAACACCTGTTCCCGAATCGGGGGAAGTCAGTAATAGCACCCTCCCTCTGAGGCACTTCTAGTCTGCACGCCCCAGCCCCCACTGTGATGTTAATTGGTCACGGTTTTCTTTACACATAGTCCTAATGCATAATGAGAGCCACCGTGCAGATGTCTGCCCGGCGCCACCCCAAGGAAGGCTGCGCTTGAAGGAACACTGGGAGGATGTGGCTTCCCCATGGAGAAATGTTGTCACTTGTGGGTTTTTTTTTAAATCTTCATTTTAATTATATAATACTATAGTCCAACGGTAGAAAAGCTATATGATAGCAAAGCGCTAAGAATGAGTAAAAATTACTCAGCATCTCCTCACCTAGAGAGAAACAATCCGTTTTCATTTTTAATATTTAATTTCAGCGTGTGTTCGCCCGTCTTTTCTCCTTCATAAATGCATATTCATATTCGTTGTTACAGATGCTGCTTTGCTTCTAGCAAAATGGGAAGTTGTACTGCACACAGAACCAAGCTGGCCACCTCAGGGCTGCACCCTCGTCCATTCGACCAATCCTCTTGTTGAACACAAGTTACCTCCCTGTTTACGCTTTTATAGGCTGCACGGCAATCCTAAATCCTTATTCATAAATCTTCTCAGGTCATTCTGATTATTTCTTTAGAAAGTATAATTTAGCAGCCAGCACAGGGAGAAGTCATCCCCCTTCCCCCCTACCCCCCACTGGGGAGACGGTCTTGGCTCTGACCCTGGAAGAGATGGGTGGGGCACACTGCAGTCAAGTGTGGATAAGGAATGTCCCGGCAGAGAGGTGTCGTATTGTCAAGCTTACTCCTTGTGCAGCTGAAGACACCAGTGTGCAGAGAGCAAGGAGAGGAATTCGGGGACTTGGAAAGGTACAGAGGTTCGCCGCTCATATTTCAGGAAGCAAACGAGCAAGGGCTTAACCGAAGGATGAAGTGTCTGGGCGGCACTGTGAGCCCCGTGCAGGTCACACGCTGGCACAGACCCTCCTCCTGTGAGGCTGAGAGACAAAAGCAGGGGCGGATAGGGAAGGAAAGGAAGATTGTTACAGATGTGGGAAATGGCCTCAATGGAGCCAGCCAACGATCAGAGGGCTTGGCATGGAATCATTCCCCATCCAAAATCAGATTCACTGTAACGTGTCAGCTCAAAGCCCCTGTGACCTACCAAAGAAACTAACTCTGACCCCAAACTAGGCCTTATAGAGTCGATGTAAGCTGGACACAGCCCCAAGTTACGTTTTCGCTAGCACAAAAAGAAGGGCGTGTTCTAGAACAAGTCAGGGTTTGCCAAGGCTTTCGGTAAAGTCCAGTTTCCTGGCATTGATGATACCCAAGCTTCCCTCCCGTTTTGCTCAAGAGAAAACTAAGGCTAAGAAAAGGTGATTTCTACCTGATGGAGGCAGGTTTCAGACCAGCTCCCTCTGCTGACCTGACCTGCTGCACGTCCTGTCTTCCTTTCCCATCTTGGCATTTGCAGTGGCCTCCATTTTCACGTTCCCTCTTTGTTTTCTCCAATCGGATGTAAGCAGACAAGACGGGACATGTTTTCTGCACAGCTCTTAGCCGTCATGGGGACTTTCTCTTCAGTCAGGCTGCTAGGAGCTATTTATTGGCACACTCACTCATTCTTGTACCCCCATCCTCTTCCCCACCCCTCAGTTATTGGTGTATCTAAGTGGAAAGTGCACTGGGTGCTTCGTGCTGGGCCCAAGGCTCCGATTCACATAGATTTCAAATATAAAATCCTCTCCATTCTAGAACCACCTTAGGTATCCCGGATGCCTGGAAGACTTTCCTCTCCTACCTGATGCGGTCTCTCTTCCTGCCTGGAGACTTTGCTCCGGCCCCTCCTTGGGACATAAAGTCTCCTAACTACTCACTGTGACCCCTCCTGCATCTCCCCCCCCCCCCCCCCCCCCACCACCCCCACTGTGGATCTCTTCTGGAAGGTTCCTAAAAGCTACAGTCACTTGGTAGGATCCCACTTCCGAGTATGTGGGTCATTTCAGGGAGCACACAGACAGGGACAAGGGGGTCCTCTATGCAGTTAGGGCTGGCTCCATTTATGCAGATTACAAGCACGTTCGTTGCCAATGTCACTGGCCTAGAATGTCATCAATGGCAGTCCTGGGCAAGGCTCTAGAGATGTCCTGGACTAGGGCTCTTTGTCACCTGTCAGTCTTGATTTCTATACCCACTGGGCTTCTCCCTGTCCCCTGGATGAGCCATGTACAAGGATGGTCATAATTTGTTGGGCATTTTCTGGCCCCTCTAATCTGTGACATCCTCAGATGTCCCCCGCATCTGTCCCTCCTCTTCCTCCTGTCTTCCCCAGCCATATTTCAGGCCTTCCTCACTTCCAAGAGGCCTTTGCTGGCCTTCCCATCTCTCCCTTGGGGCCTTTTCATGAGTGCCCTGCTCAGGAACTCTCACATCACCTCGATGTGAAGGAGTTCACTGTGGAAGCAACTAGATGTAAATTCCTTTTTTGAAAGGAGGAGTCAAGATTAAAACGCCTTGAATCTGGCACAGATTGCTACAGGGCTGTGCACATACAGTCTTCACACAGACTTCCCAAAGCAAGCTCCCTGGAGGTCTCCCATGGAAAGAGTCAGGATTGAAGAGGGCCAGTCTCCAAGTGTACTCACTCCTTTGAACCTAGTGCAGAGACACCAACTGAAGCAAGCGGGGCCTGCCCTTCCTTGCAGCAGGCCTGATAGGTACCTGGCTGCTCTTTGCATTTCCTGCTTCTCAATTGAGTGAGGACAGACAGATGATTTATTGGGCATTTTCTAGCCTTCCCCCTCTCCATAGGAAACCAGTCTTAAAAAAAAAAAAAAAAAAAGGTGCAAATTTTAAAAAGATGTGTGAATGTTTGGAGGGGACTGGAGAGGAATTCTCCTGTACCGTTAACGGTACAAGAAAGAAGAAAAGTCTCCTACAGTCAGCAGGACTTCTGATCCAGAGCACACTGGCCGTAAATTAGCAGCTCCCGTTGAGAGCTCAGAGCTGCTCAGGCCTGCTCTGGGAAGCTGTTGGGAGGGGCTGGGTGCATGGACTGAGATGGTGGCAGCGACTTTAACAGAGGAGCAGAACAGGTAGTGACCTTCAGAACCTTTTGGTTTGGGTTGGAAACCGACATCTGCACCCCATTCACTGTCCCTGAAAGAAAGCCAGGGAGAAGGCCAAGAAGGGGGCTCTGAGCAGCGGCAAGCCCAATTCTGTAATGGCGCTCTGCTCCTTTCCACTGTGCAATAAGTTCTATTCATTTCCTAGGACTGCCCTGATGAAGGGCCATAGAACAAGTGGATTGATATTTATTGCATCGTGGATCTATAAGCTAGAAGTTGGAAATCGAGGCTTCAGAAGAGGTACGCTCGGCCTGGTGGCCTCAGAAGAGTCCTCCGTGTCCTGGTGGCTCCCACCATCTCCCACCATCTTGCCTGGCTTATGTCAGTCTCTGCCTCCACCGTCATGTGTTCTCATCCCTGTCTTCACATGGTCTTCCCTCCCTGAGGATCTGACTCTGTGCTTTTTCTAAGGACGGGAACTGTACTGGATTAAGAGCTGATCAATTCCTGTATGTCCTCGTCCTTACTTACATCTTATATCTCTGCAAAGACTATGTTTAAAAACTAAGACCATACAGGAACCAGAGATTGGATAGCCCAGAGTCTTAGGGAAGAACCAAACATGACTGGCCTTAAAAATCAATCAATCAATCAATCAATCAATCAATCAAATTATTTCTAATGATATATTGCTATACTCATAGATTGGTGCCTTGTCCATCACAGATGGGAGCAGATGCAGAGGCCACAGCGAGCTATTATTAATAGAAAGGGTCTAAATTGGAGGTCTCCATCAGGTCCCTCACCTTGGAACTCAGGGAATCCCACTGAAGAGGAAGTGAAAAGATTGTAGGGGCTGGAGGGGATGGAGGACACCAGGAGAACTTGGCGCACCAAATCAACTAAGTAGGGTGACTCAGGGTTCACAGAGACCGAGGCAGCAAGCTAGGGGTCTACACCAGGTCCTCTGCATATACGTGTGGCTGCTAGCTTGGTGGTTCTGTGGGACTCCTAACTGTGGTAGAGGGTGTGTCTCCGACTCTTTTGCCCTCTCCTGAGACTCTTTTCCTCCTGTAGGGATGCCTCGTCCAGCCTGGGTGTGAGAGCTGTTGTCTTACTTGTCTTGTTCTGTGGTGTTTGGGTGTTTAGTTGTTGTCTCTTGGGGGCCTGTTCTTTTCTGAAAGGTGACAGAAAAGAAGTGGATATGATGGAAAGAGAGGTGGGGAGGGCTGGGAGGCGTGGAGGGAGGGGAAACTGTGGTTAGGATGTACTATATGCAAGAAGGATCTATTTAAAAACAAAAACAAAAACAAAAACCAAGGCCGTAGCTACAGGTAAAAAGAGTTAAGGATTCAGAGTATCTTTTAGGGGAACACAATTTAGCTCACCTCAGGAATCAAATGATTATTAAGTTTCTGTCAGTTATTATGTTCATGTGCCTCTATGTATGTGTGTAATACATTTACTTGTGATTTATATAGTGATTTATATATGCAAACACAAATATCTATATTTGCCACCATAATATTCACACAAAAATCTACATATAACTATAATATTTAAATACCTATATAACTGTTATTTGTATTTACAAAGTGTCATGGCGTTAATGTTATACTAATGACAGCGCATGTTCTATATACAACACACACATGAAATATGTTCTATAAACATCGTATGTCGTATAATCCGAAATACATGACACTATATAACCATGCATATGATAGCATAAGTGTACAAATCACAAATGCAACTCTGGTTAGTAACAAATTTTATTACTCAAAGAAAGACATCAGAACTTTCTCTGTGTTTCTCACGCTAAAGAGATGGCGAGAAGGGTCTGTCTTTGCCACGGACCTGAGGGCTGGACCTCAGAAGGTCACCAGCATTAGACAGCAG
The DNA here is from genome assembly GCF_907164565.1 of Psammomys obesus. NCBI lineage: Eukaryota > Metazoa > Chordata > Mammalia > Rodentia > Muridae > Psammomys > Psammomys obesus. The sequence goes on along the minus strand of NW_026596166.1, from coordinate 1,415,375 downwards.
AGCCCTTGCCTAGGCGTCTCCTTAACCTTTGGAGCAACAACTCTGTTGATGTATAGCCTTACTGTGTGTGCGTGTGCTTGTGTGTGCATGTGTGTGTGGAACAGAGGACAACCTTGGATGTTGTTCCTTGGGAGTCTCTTTTTTTTAAGGGTTTCTCTCACTGGCCTGGAATTTGAGAGGTGGGCTAGGCTGCTCAACCAACAAGCCCCAGGGATCCATCTGTTTTTTTTTCTCCCTAGTGCTGGGATTACAAGCACATGTACTGGTTTGGGGTGAACTGGCTGTTTGTTTGTTTGTTTGTTTGTTTGTTTGTTTTTTAGCCAGAAGACCCGTTCTATGGTTGAGACAGGCCTGGAACTCACTGTATAGACCAGGCTTATCTTTAACTGATGGCCATTCTCCTGCCTCAGCCTCCCAAGTGGCTATAGGTATGAACCACCAAGCTCAGCTTCCTGCTTTCTTTAGGATGAGAAATCAAGGCCCAGAGTCCAGAGGCCACAAACAGTTCTTGTTGAGGAAGTCATGTGTCCACTAACCCAAGTAAGGCTCTGTCCACTCATTACCTTCCCTACTTCTTAGCTCTCCCTTGCTCCATCTTTTTTCCAGCAGATAATCAGATTTTCCTCCTCGTTACTCCACTGAGCATGCCCAGATGCTCTAGGTAACCACAAAAGAGCAGTCGTTTCCCTTCAGAGGAGCCGAGGCTTGACTTCTTGGTGGCCATGCTGCAGGTCAAAGTCAAAGCACTTCATGCCCAGTTATTGGAGTTATTCGGAGGGCGGAGGGAAAATCTTTCATTTCTCAATTTGAGGCTTTTGCTTGTTTCATTTTTCTCAACTCCAACTGACTGACGACCTAAAACTTCATTTCATTTTCTGCTTATGGTAGACTGCTTGGGGTGCCCTCCACTGATGAGTCTGGGGACTTGGAGGTGAACTTTGGAAACTGAAATATATCCTAATACAATATATCCTAAATATATCCTAATACACACGCACACACACACACACACACTCATATATGCACACATTCACGCGCATACACACACGTGCTGATGTACACACTCAGACCCGCATACTCTTCCGCTTCTACCATCCACTTCTCTGGGTCTTCATAGCTCTCTCTACCTTCCGAGGCCACTTGACCTCCTACCTGGATGACTCCGCCAGAGTCTTTTTCCATCTTGCTTGCTGGGATCTCTTACAGAAAATGAAATGGATGCTGCTCCCCAGCAGGAAACAGAGCAACTTCCTGGATGCTTGAGATAGGCTCTGGAGGTCTCTGCTCGGAACCTTTTCTGGAGAATGTTCTTGCCAGGGCCTTTGACAGCCCTGGAGTTCATAGGGCTGGCGGAAATATTGCTCAGCCTCCTTACATTCTTCTCTGCTGCTCCTCACACCCAGTGTTGGTGCCCTACATCCCAGTAAGTTCTCTACAATAGTTACTCCAGAGGGCAGCTGTGTCCGAGTCTGGCTTGTCAGAAGCATCAGAATCATTTGAGGAGATGCTCCGAAACGCATACAACCAGTCCCGCTGAGGAAGGCCTCACGGAGGCCTCTGGCAGAGCCTGAGACTCTGCATTCATAAGGCAGCTAAGAGGATTCTGATGTGAGTGGTCTGTAGGAAATACGACAGGAATTAGGCAGGGCATGCTCACACAGTCTCAACTCTGCAAAGCCTGCCAAGGAGCACTTGGAGGGACTAGGTGGGAGGAAGAGAAGCTAGAAGTGTTCAGGTACAGGATAAAAACACAAATTCAAAGCAGACAGGCCAGGGCTGGGGTGTGGGCAGGAAGGGGGTCTCAGCAAGGAGGCGCTCAGGGTGGCTGCGGAGGCAGCCACAGCATGGGGTTCCCAGAGGGCGTGCTGCCTGATGCCGGGAGGATCTGTCAGAGCCAGGAGAGTCTTCTGTGGGTGTGGGGCGACCGTGGAGAGCAGCACGAGTGTCTCTGTTCTGAGGTGGGAAGGGGCACACAAGGAATGTAAACACTGCTTGCTCTTCGTGTATCACAGCCTTCAGCTGCAGGCCCCAGCTTTACGGGTCTCCGTGAGTGAATTCGAGGAAGCTGTATGTTTACTCTGTGCCTCAGATTCCTCACATGGCAAGGGAGGACAACACACCGACAGACGGTTCTTACAAGGATTACAAAATCAGCCTACAAGGCCACCCCCCCCACACACACACCTAGTGGAGCGAGGCCCCTCACACATAACTGTGGCCTTTGTTGTCATGGATACTTCCATCCTCCTCACAGACTCTCCCTGTTGCTGCCTTTGTACCATTTAAGCGCACGGAGAATCTTTCTAATAAATGTCCTCATCCCTGCTTCCAGGAAGCTTTGTTTCTGTCTCTCTCGGTTTCTTTGTCTGTCTGCCTGTCTCTCTGTCTAACTCTTACCCATTTGACTCTCTGTGTCTCTGCTTCCCTCTGAGTGTCCCTCTCTGTCTCTGATGCCTCTCTGTCTCTCTGTGTCTATCTCTTCCCTTGCAGCCTGCAGTTTAGAAAAGGCAAAGCTTTCAAAGGCATCACCCTGGCCATCCTGACTCTCCAAGCGACCCCTCCTTGTGGACATCTGCGTCATTCAAGGAGTATAGAGAGTGTTGCTCGGCAGATGGGGGCCAGACCTTTGCAACTGAAAATTCTACTTTTAAACTCCAAAGCTCTGTGATGCTTGTGTGATCTACACAGTGAGACAGGGAGTTCCGGGGTTGGAATCAAAGGCTCCTGAGCAGATGGGAAAGAGAAACTTAGGTATGCGGACACCCTGACAACAGACGGTTAGTCCTGCCTTTTTGAAGCCTACTGCGAGATGTTACGAGGGTCTCAGCCTCTGAACAGTTATACCTCAGTTTCTCCTGTGGGCATACTGTGGCTAGATAAACATGCTAGATAAACCTGCCGTTTACATGCTAGATGATGCCAAGAGCGGTATTGTTACTACTGGTTCTCTATTCTGTTTAATTTTTAACTTTTTTTTTTTTTTTGATACATGGTCTTGCTATGTGGCCCAGGTTAGATTTGAAAGTCATAATCCTCCTGTCTCAGACACCCGAGTGTTGAGATTAGAGTCGTGAGTCATCATTCCCAATGCTGATTTTCTCCTCTGACCGTCAGTCACGAGCAGCTGAGCAAATAAAGAGTTGCTATTGCTCAGCTGGTGAAAGAGCTGCATGGGTTAAGGCGTTCGCACCGAGCCTGACCACCCAAACTCGACTCACTGGGACCCGTGTGCTGGAAGGCGTGAACTGACTTCTGAGCGCTGTCTTCTGACCTTCGCATATACACCGTGCCGCATGTGTGCGTGAGTGTGCCCAGATGAATAAATCAAAGGAACCCGAAAACCGGTCACCTCCCCTGCACCTCCTTCCCTGCCTTCCTCAACAGTGCCTCTCTGAAAGACATCCTGTCAGTGGCCAGTGCTCTTTGGTCCTCTCCTGGAGAAGGCTCCAGACAACCACAGGTGAGTGTTCCAAGGCTGGAGAAGTGAAAAGGCCAGCATCCCTGGAAGACAGCAACTCAGAAGCCTTTGGACATCTTCTGCTTGGAGCCCATGGCCTGTGCATCCAATGCTGTCTCGTTACTGAGGAGGAGCCTACCCAGTGTTCCGTGGAAGGCCCTGGCTCCTGCCAATCCTTCCCAGGTTCACTGCTGGGAGCCACATGAGTGGCCTCTCCCGTCCTGGCTGCCTCACTGGCCAGTGGAAGGGCAGAGCTGGCAAAGGAGCCTTGTTGACTCTGCCGGGTTCAGAGAGGCCTTTACAGTTGACTCGGCAAAGGAGAGTTGTTTATTTCTCCAGCCTCAAGGTCTGCCAAGCGTGGGGCTGAGCTGGCCGGCTCAGTGCCCCGTTCTCTCACTCCTGCACTAGTACCTGCAGAACCCAGGGAGCAGCCCCTGCCAGACAGGCCAGACTGAGTCTGCAGCAAGCTGGCCTGCTTCACCCTCAACGCAGGTTCCTTCTTCCCTGCCCACTCAGCTAGCCAGGCCTGCCTAGTGACACTCCTGGGCCAGGTTTCTTTCTTTCTTTCTTTCTCTTCCTTAAGTCCAGAGCCCAGCTATTTACCAAAAGAAAACAGGGAAGTGACAAGGTCACAGAGTACAAATGTTGTGAAAATATGCAGGCTGGGGCCGAAGGAAAGAAAACATTCTTCCATAAGTAGCTGCCTTGTTAATTCATTCACCCCCCTCTCCTGATCAGAACCAGCTATTTCTTGTGCTCCTTCAAGTACCTTCTGTGGTTCCCTGACAGCTGCCTACAAGGGGAGAGATTTTGGCTTGAAAAATGGGCCATCGGTCATGCTTTGGGTGGGGTGGGGAAGAATGGTGGGGGGAGAGGGCAGAAACTAAAATTCCCAGATTGCTCAAATTCACGGCTGCCTCTCTGGATGGATGAGACGTAGGAGGGAGAGGTAGGGTGGAGAGGGGATTGTATAAATGTTGAGGTGTAACCTGATTTTCCACAAGAAGCCACAGCTCGGTAACGAATGGTCTTTGGAACGAGCTTTTCAATTCCTCTTGAAGTTGGTTTCCTATCCCTGGCAAATCCCGGCCTCTGCAGCCTTGAGTAACGGCCACAGGCTGATTATAGGCAATTAAAAATAATATTGGCCCTGATAGAGAACTCTTGGGTACCCCCCCTCCCTTATTCACCCTTTTCATTACGTGCCAAAGATTACTTTCCCAAACCTGTTTCGGAACAGCTGGCCGCATTGGAAGAGCAGGCTCAGCCTTCATGGCCTGGAGAGAGGCTACAGTTATTAATAGCATTTGCCATGCCTGGTGTTTGGGGCAGAAAGGGGGTGACCTGTGTCTGTTTGGAAAGTTGGGCCCTAATCACTTTAGGGCCTGTTCGCCCTTCCCTGGATTCTTTAAACCTCAAACCCTGCAGATAGTGGCTGAGAAAGCCTGCAGAGAGGCCGGGTAGGGCCAAAGACCCTTCACTGTAAATCTTCAGACTTCTCGTTTTTTCCTTCATCAGTGTTCTCTGCCTTTCAGCCTTTGGATATTGGTCCAAGGACTGGCCAGGTTCCTTTCAGGGGAGGTTGCACCCGCAGAGACATGGGCGGCCTCTCTTAGCACTTTCTGGTAACAGAGCCTGCTGAGCCTGGTATTGTGGCTCAGGTCTGCAAGGCAGAGTAGGATCTTGTCCCCTTTCCTAAAGGCCTGCTGGGGGCATGGGCCGGGGAAGCATTTCCACCCCTTCCAGCCAGGGAGCTTGTCAGCTTCCCACGGTCGGCACCCAGCAGCCTTAACCTCAGAATGGGTGGGAATCCCGCTGTCTCCCCACATGGCTGACCACAGCCACCACAAAGCACCTTCCCAAGATCCCAGGATAAGGCTGGATTTCGAGCCTGGATTTCGAGTCTTGATTGTCAGGTTGGGTTGCAGCTGAAGTGGAAAACCTTGAGAATAGGACAGATTACGGGTCTGAGAAGGTCATTCTTCCAGGTGGACATTTCCCAAGGAGAGGACAGTGATGGGTAAGAAGCCACATCTAATCAGAAGCCACTGACTCTTAGCGGAGAGGATTTCTGAATGCTGGGCCATCCACCTTTGCTAGTATGCTTCCATGGCCACCGGCCCCAATAGGGAGAGCACAGCCTGTCCCATACTAGGCCAGACTCCAGTTTCTGACCATAGGTGAAAGACTATTTCCGGTGATTGTTTTCAGATATTTTATATCCAGTGTGTGAAAATACAATGGTGACCGGAAAAATACACACACGCATGCACACACCCCACAAAGGTGGTCCCATCCTTCACTAGCAAGGTCAGAGGACCCTTTTCTCACTTAAGGCCTTGATGTGGAGCCAAGGGAAGCAGTTTCTTTGAAGCCAGCGGAGACCACAGCTGGCCCAGCTGTGAGGGTGTGGCCGGGGAAATCAGACAGGATGCGCTGCCTTATCAGGGTGCCTATCTAATCCCCTCCTATAAGGACCACACTTCCTCTGGCAAAAGGTGACTTCAGAGCCATTTGTTCAGGAGTCCAAGAAAGGCTCACTAGAACCCAGGGAGCGCAGTGATCTTGCTTTGTCAAAGGCAAGCCTTTCTGTCGGGGAGTTTCTCCACAGCCCTTGAGCATAAACCTCAGTGTTCTAACTCCAGGCAAGTCTTGCCCTTGAACTAGGCCCTTTACTTTCTCATATGTTGATTTTGGCCATCTTTAAAATGCCTATAATATAACAAATGATGGCAGACAGAAAGGCCTGGGACGGTGGTGAAGACTCCAGAGGATGATGCCAAACAATTTTAAAAATCAGGTCTGGGGATCCTGTGATTGTCTGGGTGAGGGTGGGACTCAGATTTCCCCTCCTCTTCAGTCTTCCTAATAGTAACACCCAAGAGCCCTTGGGAGCCTTGGTCATGAAATTCAGCTTCCAGGGGCCGGGTTCTTCCAGGATGGGATGTGTACTACTCTCTAAACACATCTGGGCGGCTGCAGGAAAAGCTGTACCTTCAGCAAGTTATTTCTCACTCTAAGGTGGAATCTGCCACTCAGGCTGATCCACTGACTCAGCCCTGCAGTAGTGCTCAAGTGTGCCAGGGTTCCAGTACCAGGGAGAGCAGGCCCAGCAAGAGAGCAGGCCCTCCCTTTGTTTCTGATCCTACTGCTGTTTCCACCTCAAGCTCGATTGTTAGTGTCTTGAGTACGTATTGGGCGGGCAGACTGATTAATGCTTTCACACTGTGCGTTTTCACGGTGGTTTGACATGCTTGTGTCAATATTATCTTTTAGAATATTACCAAAAGCCAGGTGTGGTATGCATGCTTTTAATCCCAGCACCCAGGAGGCAGAGACAGGGGGATCACTGTGAGTCAGAGGCCAGCCTGCTCTACATAACAAATGCCAGGCCAGCCAGAATTCCATAGTGATACCCTGTCTTAAAACATTTTTTTTTTTAAATTATAAAAATTGCTTAAGAGACACCCGCTCTAGGGACTGGAGATAGCTCAGTGGGTGAGAACTCTTTGAGGACCCGAGTTTGAATCTCCAATAGCAGGATTAAAATCTTGGCGTGGCCACATGCCTGTAACCCTTGTACTTTGGGGAACAGAGACAGAAGCATTACTGGGGCTTTCTGGCTGCCAGCCTAACTCCAAGCACAGGCACACACACACGCACACACACACTCTCACGTGCGTATATAATCATTCACACACCAATACATATAAATGCACACCAAAAATAAAAATAAAGAAATAAACCAGCTTGTATAATGATAATGATGCTTTCTTACACGGTACTCTCAGTGCTGTGTGGGGAGTGGACCTGTCTCTCTCTGCCCTGGGGATGTTGGCCATTCTTGCTCCCATCTAGTACTGCCTTGGCACAAGCCACTGTTACTGAGAGAAGTTCTAGTTTCTTTTTCAACATACAATTCTAATCAATAGCCCCCAATCAACTCATAGTCCTCTGTATTTTAATAGACTATTTTTTAAGAGACTTTTAGCCTTGTCGTTCCACATCCACAGTTTACAATTTACATTTGACATTATAGTTTACATTTGAAGTTGAACACTTTGTGGATTTGGACACGCGTAAGGATCTGTATTCACCTTTGTAATATCACACAGCGTAGCTTCGCCGCCCTGAAAAGTCTCTTTGCTCTGCATTCTTATTTTTTTTTTTAAATCCTCTCCACTGCTGACAGTAGTCATCCTGGATAGTGTCAGCTTTGCTTTCCTTACCATTGCCTCTCCTAATGAGTGTAGTCCGCTCATCTCTCTCTTTCTGAGTCCTGCCACAGTCACAAGCAGGGCATCCTCGAGACACGTCATTGTTGTTTCTTTTGTGTTGGCTTCGATCCTTAGACGCCACCACCGTTGTGCTCGGGCAATGATAGGCATCCTATAAGCAGGGCTGTTGTGCACTTTGCTTCAGGAGTCCCACTCACGTGACGTGAATGGGGCCATGCAATATGGCAGGCCTGTTCCTAAGTCTCTGGTGAATAAAACTCAATCCAGGAACTGGTAAAAAAAAAAAAAAAAAAAAAAAAAACAAGCAAGCAAACAAACAAACAAAAAACGAAAACCAATCACCCTGATAGTGATCAGTGTGGTTCTTCAGGCAATTATTCAACGGCCAACCACTGATGACATCAAGATAAAGTACAGGTTGACCCTGTACTCTAAGACACCAGAGTCCTGTGACACAAAAAAAGTAAGTGAACAGAGGGCTAAGGAGAAGACTCAGTGGATGAAGCGCCTGCCACCGCCACACAAGCGTGAGGACAGAGCCTCAGCCACTCCTATAAAAGCTAACATGGTAGACGGGCAGAGGCAGTGATGGGCGGCTCCCTAGAATGCTCTAACCAGCCAGTCAGTGAGGTCTGGGCTCAGGGAAAGACCTTGTTTCAAAAACAAAAAACAAACAGAGACTGGGAGAGAAAAACACCTGAGATTGACCTGTGCTTTCCACAATCACTCTCACACACGCCACACACACACACACACAGAGATTATATTTCTTAAATTGTTTAAGTAAACAGATCATCACAACACGGTGAACAGTGCTGAGACACAGGTGTGGGTGTGTGTGGGTGTGGGCGTGTGACAGACGTAGCTCTTGATCTGCAGCTGAGGGGATCAGTGGGGATCGGCGAACGGGTGGGGGCTTGGTATTGGCAAAAACGAAAGTATGAAGCAGATGTAGAGAGCTGCACATGGTACGGTGTGTTTCTGGGTGATAAAAGTGAGAAACCCAACATTTAAAAATTGCCCAGTAAACCTACACCAGATCATTGACACAAATTCTTGTGTGCGCCCTCAGACACTGGCTCTCGAAGGAGACATCTTCTGAACCATCCCTTCCTCTTAGAAAAGCTGGACTCTGTGTTTCTCATATGGAAACTGTGTGTGTTGAGCTGGGGTAGTGTGAGCAGAATAGTTCTTTCATCCCCCAGTATGGCTTCCTTTCCCTAACCCTGCTGCCAGGTGTCGACTGCCATGTTGGAGCTTGGGTGCAGCTGGGTCCCAGTAACACATGCCTTCATGCCAGAGTGCACGAACAGTGTTTTCGTAGGACTGGCTAAGAGGGTGGAGGCGCAGTGTTGTGGTTCTGGGGACCATTCATTTGCCTCCTCTGTTTTCCCTCTGCATCATCAGCTGGGATATGTTTGAGACTTCTTCGGAGGCTCGCCTTTGTTTCACCTGGGAAAGTCCCTGCAGGGAGAGCTAAGGTCTCACAGAGGAAGGGGCCAGAGCCCTGACCTCTGTCACCCGAATTGTTTGGGCCACGAAACCCCCATAGGGGTTGGGAGGGTGATCAATTGGCAACCTGAGGAGTAAAGGCCTCTCTTCCCCTTCTCCTCTCTGCTCATTGTGCTCCGAAGGGCAGCGGGGTCAGCGGCAGCAAACTGAAGGGCCAACTAGCTGTGCCTTGAAAGGGGCTCGTTTTGTGTTTCGGTAATGAGCACTCTTTCTCCCCTTGGATGCACTCAGATTTCACAAGTTACAGGGAACCTGTCAACTGCTGTTTTCATTGTATGAGATTCACAGGGAACTTGGATATAGGGCAAGCTTGTTTCAAAGAAAGCAGGGAAAGAAAAGTCCTGAATAGCAGCAATGTGCTGTCATATGCAGATCACAGCTCCAGTTGCCATGGGACACCTCTGCCAGCCGAGAGGGCAAGATGCCGAACGTCCTTTATTGACGCGATCGCCTCCTTGGAGATGGGAATGCCACCACTGAAAGGGCTCGCCAGCAGCCTTGATGGAGCCTGCCCTGCCAGCGTCCTGAATCCCAGCAGCCTCTGCCCCCCACTGGCTGTTTCCTAGGAAGCCCCTCACCCAGTCTGAGGAAACAGGCCAAGCTAACCTTGGAAAAGGGAGGGGGCAGGTAGAAAGCTCTGGCCTGTGCTCCCGGGTCTGCTGGGGACTGTGGCTGAGAACCAGGCTCCCGGTGGTGTGGAAGTCAAGTTTCACCTTCTTTGTTTGTCCTGCCCTCTGAGAACACTTGGCAATAACATTCCTTTCCTGACAGGTTCATTTTGTAGCCCAAGGACATTGTTTTCTTTCCCTTGTTTACCTAAAGTGGCCCAGAGCAATGGGACAGGCTGTGTCAAGGAGAGAGGAGAGCCTGCCCTGGTGGCTGTTGGATCATGACACCCAGGTCCCTCTGCCCTATAGATCTTTGTCCTGGCTCTGATGTCACACAGGTGGGAGCATCAAGTCTCCAGAGACTGTCCCTGCCTGGAGCAGAGCATGGACACACTGGACCCGTGGAAGAGCTTCGATTAACAGAGGGCTTTGACTGAAGACTCCAAGGGGTCCTTTGGCACGGGGCAGGGAGGTCTCTCACGGCTGTGGGAAATTATTCTTGTCGCTTTGTATAAGGTAGGCCAGGGGAACCAAGGACTGGAAGGACCTAGAAGTCATGGGTAACCTAGAAAATAACCACCAGGAAGTTCTCACCCCACGCTGTGTTTAAAGGAAAAGAGAATGGTGAGGCTGTCGTCAGAGAGTCTAAGTCTGGGGACTGTGGGTGAGCCAGGCTGTAAAGTCAGAGCTCTCGGCAGCCTGTGGTAAGCCCCTACCCTCTAGTCTTCAGAACCAGTCCCTGATTTTACCTCCTCTTCAACTGGAGGTTAGTAAGATAAATACTTAAGTCTACAATTTTTGCCTCAAGGAAGCTTCAAATCTAGTAGGAGAATGACATTTGCATACATGAAGCTGTAATTGAAGACTGTGGTCAATGCCTTAAACGGAGAAGCCCTGCAGGCAGGCAGAGTCCTCGGCTCAAAGTCTAGAGAGCCACACATGCACACACAATCACACGCTACTTCATGCTTGCACTTGGGTCCCAGTTATCAATTCACCGACCTTCTCAGGCGTCGCCTTTGAACATCCCTTCAGCCCATGAACAGGCTTTGAAAGCCTGAGCCCCTCCATAGAGATGGGATCCAATGACCTTTACCAGAAGCATCTGGAACATGGCAGAAGTCAGGAGCAGGGACCGTCAAGAGATGGCGAGTCTTCTTGTTGGCTGGAACACAAGAGGTGACCACGAGAGCTAAAGTTGGACCATGAGAATGAGAATACAGATCCAGCTTGTAGATATTCATTTTCTGTCACTTCTGTAACAAAGCACCACAGACTTAGTGGGTTTGACGGTGCCAATTAATTCTCTTACAGTTTGGAGGTCAGGAGTCCAAATTGGATCATACTGAGCTAAAACTCAGAGATGCCAGGGTCTTAATTTCCTTTGGAGGCTCCAAAATGGGGTTCTTTCTTGCCTTTTCCAGCTTCTTTTGGTTGCCCACATTCTTTGACTCATAGCCCCCATCCTCTGTCTTCAAGGCCACCAGCATTGTAAGCCCTCTGACCATTTGTTCCCCAGGCACATCTCACCCTGGCTGCAATTTCTCTGTTGCCTCCCTTTTCCATTTTTAAAGACCTTTTTTTTATTACATTGGGACCAATTGGCTCATGTCTCCTTTCGGGACAGCCAATTAGAAACTCTAAATCTTCTTGTAAGGGAGCACACTCAGGGTTCCATACACTAGAACAGACATCTTCAGGGGACTGTTACTCGCCTTTGTATGTTTGGTTAGACGGCTGGTCAACTCTTGGTCGTTTGGTCAGCTGTTGATTGGTTGTGTTTTGAGACTCTGCTACCAGCTCCTCTCCCAAGAGCCAGATAATCAGGTATATTGAAACAAGACAAATAAGGGTGAACCTACCCAAACATGAAGAATGGGCCCCTGAAACAGACATAGGAAGTAGACACAGATCTGGTTTCATGGTCTATCAGAATTCACATAAGTAGCACAATCCCAGTGACTGACAAGTACACCATTCTGGGGAGCTTGTTGGCCCAAATACTTGAGGGGCTCCCTCGGGCTCTGCTATTTCATATCCCGCAGAAGGATTTGTCCTCAAGTCCTCAGTGTCTCTGGCTTAGGAGCAGGGATGTCTGGCCAGCTTTTTACCCAAAGTGGGTTTACACAAGTGGGTTTCGCTAAGTAACTCTCAGTCCCTGGAACATCCCCAGACTGCAGTGGGTTTAACTCCCTCCCCCACACAGTAGGCCCATCCCTGCGTCATGAGCCCCGCCTGCTGAATCCCAGACCTCATATCTCAAAGCTGGAAAATGTCATCGGCTGCCCTGCTTTCTGCCTTGTTGGAAGCCGAAGCTGCTCATTAAGACGACTACCACAGCACATGCTTGAAGTAAGATGTGGGCATTGGGTCCTTGCTCCAAGCCGCCCTTGCTCGATACTTCCTGAGTTTGACCTTTCCATCTTTGGTCTGCCTGGGTCCCAACTTCTTATTTCTTGGTTTCCTTGCCTGGGGGACTGCATTCCACCTGGAGCCGACCCACCACTGCTCTCCTGAAGACTGGCCTCCAAATGGACTTCCCTCACCCTGGACCACCCAGTCCCCTAGGACCTTCAGCTTTTCCTGACACCCCCACTCCCCCTTCCTTGCTGAAGTGTCTTCTGGCTTCTATGCATGAATTTGTAGCTTGAGGCTTCCGTGGTTTTTGTCTTTGCTTTCCTTTCAAAACAGGCTGGCCTTGAACTTGATATATACTTGAAGTTGACCTTGAAATTCTGATCTTTCTGCCCCTGGCCCCCCC
>NW_026596166.1:1402480-1402789 GCF_907164565.1 Psammomys obesus | reverse complement strand
GGGTGGTCACAACATGAGGAACTGTATTAAAGGGTCACACCATTGGGAAGGCTGAGAAGTGCTGGTATAGAATATAACCATTTCCCTCTTCCTAGTCAAATCTCTCCATCAAAAATGTACAGTCTTTGCTGATGGGAGATTGGCTGGTTGACTATATAAAGCACTTGTTCTAACCATTACTTACCAGAGAACACCAAAACCCAGTCTCCTCTGGGCCTCTGTGCACTGGTCTAGCAAGAAGAAGAAGAAGAAGAAGAAGAAGAAGAAGAAGAAGAAGAAGAAGAAGAAGAAGAAGAAGAAGAAGAAGAA
>NW_026596166.1:1397866-1402470 GCF_907164565.1 Psammomys obesus | reverse complement strand
AAGAAGAAGAAGAAGAAGAAGAAGAAGAAGAAGAAGAAGAAGAAGAAATCCTCAATGATTTCAGATTCAAGGCTTTGATGACTATAGACTTAAGGTCAGAAGAAAGTTTCCTCTATCCAGAACACAGCTCCCCACATACCTCACTATCTAAAATCAGACCAGAGCTTGGAGGCGAGCCAAGAGGTGTCTAAGCAGCCAAATATATCCAGCACAGCTCATACTAAAGTGTTTAAAGAGTCACACAGCCAAAGAAGCTGTGTCCCTGGGGGGCTGAATGGTCTACAGACCTTTCAGACCAACTGGGTGAGCGCTGTGGAGTAGGGAAGTCTGGATTCCTTGCTCTTGCCGTCTCGGCACCTTTTCGGTCACACAGAAGTTTAAGAAGCTTGCATAGATGGTTTTCCAATCCAGAGCAGACTAAAGGAAGCAAATTAGACTGAGAAAGGATGGGTTGAGAGTTTGCTGCAGGTGATATAACATTTTCTTTGACGTCAAGGGAAAGGTTAACTGCTGGCTTGCAAAAGAACAGATTAAGAAAACGGTTTTTAAAGAGAAATAAAGTCCAGTTTTGTGCACCAACACTGGGCAGGCCTGCAACTCCAGCTTTGGGGGAACCTGGCGCTTCTGGCCTCTACTGGAACCCACACTCCCATGAACACATCCTTACATAGACACAAACATATACACATAATTAAAAGTTAAGTAAATACCCTTGTTTTGTTTTTGAGACAGGGTATCTCTGTGTAACAGCCCTGGCTGTCCTGGAGTTTGCATTGTAGACCAGGCTGGCCTCAAAGTGACAGAACTCTGCCTGCTACTGTCTCCACATGCTGGGACTAAAGGCTTACAGCACCACTACCTGGCTCTTAAATAAATATTTTTAATATAGAAAGACCCATAAATCCCATAAAGAACACAAATTGACTTATCTGAATGTTTGGGTATGAGTGAAATAGTAGTATGTTGACCAGTAATTATTAAAATGACCATAAGCAGAATTGTTAAATATTAAATTAAAATTAAAACATTCCAGCCGGATATGACAGCACATACCTACTCATCATGGATATTGTGTCTACGATGCCGTCTGCACAGGAAGTTAAGGTAGGAGGATGGATTGCTGAAGTTTATAGGTCCTCTATCAGCCTGGGCAACATAGAGAGGGTCTAAACAAAACAAAATCCCAGCATACTGTCTACTAAAATCTATTACAGGTAGGACATTTTTTAAAAGAAAAGATTTGATGCAAAATGACTGCGTTTTGAAAGCATGCTGTTCCCAAGGACAAACTTCCGGCTAACTGAAAGTTCTGCCACCTGAAGTGGGTGTGCACTGTCGTGGATGACTGGAGTCTCCAAGTATCCTGCAATTGCTTTATGCAGACTCCCTAAGACACTTCCGAAAGGACAGCTATGCACCTCGTCAGCCAGGAAAATGCTGTGACTTTGACTTATATGCTATTTGGAACCAACCAACAGGGGATTAAGAAGGTTTTACTGTATTTGGTTTGCAGGCACCCTCTCTTTAAAAAGCTGCCTGCCTTTGAACTAATCCTCTATTTATAATCCAGCTGGAGAAAGGCCTCTGCGATGTATACACATTCCTAGAATTTACAGAGCGCTGTTCAAGTGAGACCCCCATCCAGAGCCCTGCCTGGCCCTTCTCCCCGTGTGGAGCACCACACACCATCCCGGAAGCATCTGGGTGCTGGGGGAAAGGAGCTGCCTGGCATGCCCAGGAATGCACCCCACATTCTTGGTGGGGAGCACGGGGCACGTCTGGGGCTGGGGTATGAGCTGGATTAGGCTCAGTAAACACCATCCTTCACTCCTGACAGGCTACGATGCTCAAACAACCCTCTCCTAGAGGCCAGGGGCCAAGGGCCAAGGGCTCATGTACAACTTGCCCCTCCAGCCGTTCCTTTCTTATAACTCATTCCCTCCCTAAAAACGACAACACCAACTTCACATTTCCCTCTTTCCCCCTTCACACAAATTATTGCAAGTCATGGCAGTCTAAATATAGCCCCCAGTCTGTTTTCCAGATGCTGGCTCGCCAGCCAGCCTCGACATTTTCCTGATGCAGATCCAGCTGCCTCTTTGCTCTGGCTTTCTTTCCTCCTCTGTCTCACCTTTTTTTTTTCCTCTTCTCCATGATACTCTTCCCTTCTGCCTCCAAGAATCATTAGTCTTTCCTGCCTTTCCAGTTTAAAGGAAAGTTCTAGGATCAAGATCCAAAGCCCCAACATTAGAATGTTGCAAGCGGTGGGGTAGGGATGTGATCTAGGGAAGAGGAAAGAGACATGGGGTCCCTCCAGGACCCATGCCAATCAATTTCTCCGATGTGTGATCAACTCGGCACATACTTACTTGGACCATAAGCTGGTGGATCCTCTTGTCTACTTCAGCCTCTTGAGTCCTTGGTGCCAAAGAGTGGCTGATGGCTCTCCACACTTGACAGCCTTGTTCCTGGATGACAGAGGCTGGAGCACACTTGAAACCACCGCTTCCTTTGGGTTAAGCAACATCAATCCCTTCAGCCTTTCTTCATCAGAAGAGGTGTCCAAAGTTTAATCGTTTTCACGATTCTCTCTGTACAGCCTCCAAGGTTGGCCACATCTCACGTAGAACGAGGAGCTGGGCCTTTGCTCCCTCTAAGCTGATAAGGGTTTGGTTCCCACTGCATGAATGTATGGAAGCGATTTCCCTGAAGCTCTATCGAAGGCCCCTACTTTAAAAAGAAGTGATATGCGTTCGCACTCAACTTGAGCTATACTCTAATGATATGCTGATCTTTCTCTACCCTAAAAGCAAAGCATTCACAGCACGTGCATATTTTATTCCATCCTTTTCCGTGTGCTTGTGCACACCAGTCAACTTATGACCTAATTTGATGGTCCCAAAGAGAACTAGTCTATATATGAGAGAATATATAACTATTAAGTCAGTCTGATCTCTCACTTGTTACACAAATAATTATTGGACACCTCTTTAGGGCAAACATTGGATATCAAAAGGTACCAACAGGAATCCAAGAGACAAGAAGGCCATTCCAGGGCTCAGCATGATTAGTCTCTGGGGTCACATACTTCCGGGAGAGACTGCCCCACGTGTTGGTTAAGTTCAGCAGCATCCCTGGCCTCTAGTCCCTCGATGCCAACAATACACATTCAAGTTGTGATGGCTAAAAGTGTCTACACATATGGTTAAAGGCAAAATCACCACAGGGTGGGAGCCACTAGCCCCTCCCTGGTGTAAACAGCAGAGGCAGGATGGTGGCCCCGGGGGTCCGAGGCATTTGAGTCACATTCTGAAAGAGGGAGACATGTTTCCCACATAGCGAACAGTGTTAGAGGGAGAATATTCCAAGTGGAAGGAACAGCGTCAACAGAGGCACTGGGGTGTCACAGAATGGATCAGCTACTTGACATGGGCCATCTGATAAAAAAAAAAAAAAGGATGAACTAGGGTTATCCTTGTATGACCAGGGTGCTTCTGCGATCCCGAGGGTAAGAAATACTCTTAAGCTAAGAACGTGCGGTTTTGATCTGTGGGCATGCAGGTGGGGAATAGGAAGAGACCATTCGGAAAGAAGCCGTATGGGTTTGAGTTGAGGCCGTTGGGGACAGTATTTGAGGGAGAGCTTGGAGACAAGAATCATAGAACTCAGGCCCAGTGAGTATGAGGAAAGAGAGAGAATAAAGCAGGAAGAGAACCCAGTACCTTGGAATTGATAGAATCTTGGGGGCTAGCCTTCACCCAAGGATCTTGTTCTAGAGTCTGGGCTGTGCCCCCTTATCTAGGAAGGGCAGACTCTGAGACAATTTCTAACTAGGGAGTGTTGACACTCATCTCACCTCCCGCTTGCTTTACAGTCAGGTTCATGGAGGGCACGGGGGCGGCAGAACCCACCCACGAGGAACTTAAAGAACCAGGCTACTAGCCTTGTGGTTGCCAGCCCCTAGCAGTCAGATAGTTCTGAGCCTCAGTTTACATATTTGTGATAGAAGAGAGCTCCTGCTCCCAGCCTAAAAAGATGTGGTAGGTGGGTGGTTCAGACCCCCATGGGGACTTGGCATGCAATGCCTGCAGTTGGCAAGGCTCGTGAGTGGTTGTAATCAGGCCTGGTGGAAAGGCCCCCTGACTCCACCGCGGCCTTGAGCGGCTGCCAACTCCACAGCCAGGCCTGCTTCAAAACTTGCCTGCAAGGTTTTTTTTTCCCCCCTCCAGGATGTCTGCTTCCTGCAAAAATAGGCTTTCCAAAACCTTCTCAGGCTCCAGCGAAGCCTCCTTGGCTGGGCATCCAACTGTCTTTCAGGGTCCCCAAACTCAGTGGGAAGTCAGGAGACAAAGCTATTCCATTTGGCTGCAGGCAAGCCCTTAGCCCTGCCTTTCAGCTCCCTAACTCCCACCCCCACCCTCACTCAAGTCTTCGAAGCTAAGTGAAAGTGAAAGAGGAAAAGGCCAGGGAAGAAGCTACACAGATAGAGATGGCCAGGTGGGCTCCTCTAGGAAATGCTTGCATGGACAATATGGGTAGATGGCATGAGAAGGCAAGGTGTGTGTGTGTGTGTGTGTGTGTGTGTGTGTGTGTGTGTGTGTGTG
>NW_026596166.1:1381278-1397856 GCF_907164565.1 Psammomys obesus | reverse complement strand
GTGTGTGTGTGTGTGTGTGTGTGTGTGTGTGTGTGTGTGTGTGTGTGATGTTGATTGTGATCTTGCTCTCCACGTAAGAACAGAGGCTGCATTGTTAGGGGCCTATCTCCTGGTTTCTCATTCACCCCGGGCCACTGCAGGTTCACAGCTGCTCAGGGATACACTTTCCAACACATTTAGGACTTGGACCGGTCCCAGGTTTGCGGAACACATGGTGATGGGGGAGGGAAGGGGGGCTCAAATAGACGAGGAAGGGGGAAGAAAGCTCCTTCTTTCTTTCTTCGAGACCAATCTCCATTTCCACCATCTGATAGCAGGAACAGCATGTGAGGACGGCGGATGAATTGCAAACCTGTGCAGGTCGGAGAAGAGGGCAGGCAAGGGGTGGGGTAGGGGGCTGTTCAGATCTCGTGCATCCTGGCCAGGTCCCTTCTCACTTGCGGTTCTTTATTTACAGTCTCTGCCCAGCCTCAGCCCACCAGAGGCACTCTAGCCCACGCCAGAAATCACTAATGAAGTGGGCTCCCAACAACCAAGGCCAAGGATGCAGAAAGAAACCTGGGTCCCATCCCACCAGTCAGTGGCTTTATTTCTTTCTGCCCCTGCAGGCTGATGGAAAACATAGAACCAAACTTCCCAAGCCTCTACTGTTTCACTGTAGAGGCTTTTTTCTTTCTTTCTTTCTTTCTTTCTTTCTTTCTTTCTTTCTTTCTCTCCCTCTTTCTTTCTTTCTTTCTTCCTTTCTTTCTTCCTTCCTTCCTTCCTTCCTTTCTTTCTTTCTTTCTTTCTTTCTTTCTCTCTCTCTTTCTTTCTTTCTTTCTTTCTTTCTTTCTTTCTTTCTCTCTTTCTTTCTTTCCTGAGGCAAGTCACTACCTCACGACAGGCAGGGGCCAAGTGACACCATCTCTTCCACTCTACCCACATCCAACTCCAATCATTTATCAACCAGCGAATGGATTTTTCCAAAAGCCAGACCTAATTTCAAGTGCTAGAGATCAGCAAGAACAGAGCCCCTGCCCAGATGGATAAAGAATCCAAAAGGAATGGACAAACATCCATAGCACCGAGAGGACTCAGGCCCAGCAAAACCACACTTGAGCAGTCTTCCTCCTGTGACCTGCTCATCTTGCTGCAGGCAGCTTCTTCCACACTGAGCATCTAGCTGAGCAGCCTGGGCCAGGTTTCCTCGTGTTCCTTATTCACCTCAGCTTGGCAGTGTGGATGGTTGAAAGCGACGCGCCTAGCTTCCAGGACGGCTTCGAGATTTGAGTCAGATCCTGTGGACATCATCCCTTGGCAGACCAGAAAGCCTGTATCTTACTCCCACATTCCTCTTGTCTTTCCTCTCTCTGGAGGTGCCTAAGGATTGAGGACCATCCCACAGGAACGAGGGTCAGAACAGGGAGGTTGATGTGCTGATGAACTTGGCCACTCCTTCTGGCCCAGCCTGCCTGGGCAGTACTGCACAGAGCTGGCCTCTATGTGGGCTTCAGAGCTTCTCCTGGCTGCCACACAGAGCCCTTTTCTCCTGTGCTCTTGCACAAAGCTCACTCACAGTCTCCCATTCAAAAGGCTGTGTGATTGAAAGGAGGCAACAGACGGGCAGGGTGACCTTTGGGTCGGCCTGGGTAGGAGAGAGAGTTAGACCCCCAAAGACCCTCTGAGCCCTAAGAGGACCAGCTGGGCTTTGATTCTGTACAGACACAGCTAGGAAGATACCTTGAGGCAAAGGAGGCTGGCCGGAGGTGCTGGATCCCAGCCTCAGTGAGTTACTTGTCTTTCTTTTCATTGCTCTCATTCACAAAACACTGTAAATGATCACCCCCTCATCTCGGGGTGGACTTAGGAAAGTGGGGGTGGGACCATAGGGTTTTGGCAGCTAGATGAATTTGCAGCTGAATGAAAGGGTTTAGCCAGCATGTTAAAACAAGCTCCCGACTCACTACAATCTAGTCACCATGCCAATGGCACTTTTCTGTGAAGATGGACTGTTCCTTGCTGCACCGAGCCACAGGACAGCCACAGGCTGCAGGTGCTACAGAGCAGTGAAATACAGTTAGTGTGACAAAACACACACACACACACACACACACACACACACACACAAACTTTTTGTTTCATTTGGTAGGTTTAAAGAGCCACATGTGCCTAGTGACAACTGATGGGACAGCGCAAGCTTAGTAGAAAAGGGTCCCTGAGGATCTGAGGCCACAAAGGACTCAGGTTCAAATCCTGACTTCGCCCTGTGTGCTTGTCACTGTGTGTGTGACTAGGACGCATGGCTTGATCTCTTGGGTCTCTGTGAATAATAACTCTAAGGAAGCATGAGGGGGGTCGGGCTGATGGCCGCTTAAGCCCCTAGACTCCAGCACTGCTTCCATCAGGCACGTCCCCTGCTGAGTCTGCCTGGGGGTTCCGGATGCCATGCTTTGCCCGGCCTTCGCTGCAAGCAGGCCATACTCAGGAAAAGCCACGCTCTCCAGTGCACTGATGATTTGATAGACAAGCCCAGAAGCTGAAGGACAAGCTGTCTGGTAGGAGGACTCTGTTCTATGCTCCCCCCCACACCCCCAGTTGGTGACCCTGACAGCCCCATGCTAGACAGTGATATGGCTGAAGGAAGTCCCCTGGCCTTGTTTCTCAGTGTCCAACCTGAACTGCTGCTCCTGTGCAGTTTTTCTTTTCTCTACCTCTGCTTGAGTCAAAGTTCATCTATCCTGTGTCCCACCCTGGAGAGAATCAACTTGTTATCTTCCCAAAGGACAAACTGCTTCTTCCCCCCATGGTCCCAGGCACTAACACACTCCTAAGACCTGGCCCTGGCCTTTCTGAGAGGCACCGGACACCATGACAGAGGAGAGAGGGTCTGGCCTAGTCGGCTGGCCACTCCCTGGGCTACTAAGACAGACACATTCCCTGTTTTGCAGCCCTCTCAGAGGTAAGCGGTAGCTGCCGGAACTAAAACTCTGGGCCAAGGAAGTCAGCCCGGGCCAGCCAGCACCCTCAGGACTATGACAGGGGGTCATACATCGTGATGGTGATAAGGGCCTGGATCATGAGGGCCTCCTTTTGAGAATGTAAGCAAGCAGAAGAGTTGGTGAGTTCCAGAAAACCCAACAGACAGAGCAGAGCACTGCCCACGGTGCCAAGAATGAGGAAGCTCGGCTTCCAGCACGGCTCCTTCATCTCCCGGGGCTCGGACACCACCACTCAGCACCGTGGCATAGCCCCTCTACAAGGAGAGGGGAAGGGCTCAGCTCTGTCAATGGAGGGAGGGCTCCAGGTTCAGAAATCTACGTAGATATTCTCCACAAGCTTGGTCCCTCCTTCGGCACACCCCCATGAGGCCACCGCCACCACGACCACCATCATTGACGCGCACTCGGCACCAGTTTGGACTCGGAACTTGCCTTGCTCTTCACTGTTTCTGCCTTACGACAACCCTATGAAACAGACACCATTATCCCCATCTCATAGGCCGAGAAACTAAGAACTAGAGAAGTCGGCAGCTTGGATGAAACTACACAACTGTTTGAAAGGGAGGACCCAACGCCTAGGGGGACATTCCCTGAGCTACACAACCGCCCACGAGAAAGGCAAGAGAGAGGAAAGGTGTGAGGGAGAGGGGGCTTTGCCCCAGAATTAGGCCAGCAAGCCCAGAACAGTAAGGAGCAGTGTGGGACAGAGTAGGCAGGAAACACACACACCATCTGGGGAAACAGGGATTTACTTTCCCCAAGGCCAGCAACTTTACTGGAAAAGCAACCTCCCTGCCGGGGGAGCCTGGCTGGGCCACCTTCTGGTCTGTCTTCATTCATATCTAGTTCTCTCTCTCTGGGGCCAGGACTTGGAGGGGGGGAGCAGGCGGAGAATGGCACAGTGAGGCTGAAGTCTTCATCTGGCCCCTTGAAGCCAAGCAAAGAAAAATAACCCTTTGCCAAGATCTTTCATCTCGGTCATTTACTCTCACAGATGTTTTCTGCAATATAAACAAGAAACAAGGAATGTTGGGGAGGAAAGGAGTGTGGGAGGCGGGCAGGCGAAGAAGGAGTGAACTGAGAGCTTTGAAATCTGCCCCTGCGGAGGGCAGGAAGCAGGGCCTCAGCAGGGTCCCTCCTGCCCTGAGAGTGCAAGCTCACAGTTGCTGCAGTAGGCCAAGCACACTGTCACTACCCTGAACGGAGGCTCTGGAGAAAGTTGATCGCCCCAGACAATCCCCCCCCCCCCCCCCCCAGTGCCTGGAAACTACTGAGGCCTCTGAATTAGCCTGGAATAAAGCCCTGCTGAGGCTCACCTGCCTAACTTGGCGCCCCTAAAGCTGGGCAGGGTTCCCAGGGTACCTTGAAGAACCATCAGGAAGACCAGTAGGGGGCGTGGCCCACACATTGGGCTTTCCTGATAGACTTTGGTTGTACCACAGGAAAGAGAATCTTGGGCTGGAGGAAGCTGAAAGAGGGTAAGCTACGGTGAGTCAGAAAATAAACCAGGGAAGTCAAATGTCTACAGATTCAGTGTTTCCCAAGATTCCTGTTGAAGTCACAAGCTTTTAAGCTAACAAACCGAGAGCTGCAAGCTCAGGTGCCTATGGGAGCTATCAGGAGCCCAAAGCAGTGCAGATAGCAGACCTGTGTGACAGGAAGAAAATAAGCCCATCTATAGGGGTAAGTCATATCTCACCCTGTTGGGATTTTTTTAAAAGAGAGCCCAGAAATCCATAGTCTCCCATAAAATCTCCTGGTTTTAACGATATTTGCAATCACAAAAACAAAAACACCGTGGCGGCCACATGAGGGGGGCCTGTGGGCAGCTTTGGTTTGTGGATCATAAATAGTTGCACAATGTGGCCGGTCAGTTGAACACATGTTAACTTGGTGTTTACTCTTCCTGGCTTCACAGAGGGATTTGTGACAAGGTTGAAAGACTAAACAGCAAGCTTTTATTGGGCGTCTACTCTTTCCTCAAAATGGAAATAAATATTCAGGTGGGTCCAGAGCAGAAACTTGTCTCAGGCCTCTAGCATGTGATTACATCTGTGGTTGGGAGACGGAGCAAGACAGGAGCCCACTGTGACGGGATTGGCTGTGTGGCACAGAATGTCCAGGGAGAAGAGCCACCGGGCTTCCCTGAGGAGGCCGTGTGAGGCTGAAACTTTGGGAAAGAGATAAGGATGGCCATTGGTTGCAGTTAGCTGGATTTCTGAAACTGGAAGGCTTCTTATTGAAGCCTTAGGACATTGACAATTCCACAGAATCAGAACCTAGGCCCTCAGGAAGAAGGCAGCCCCTAGCCAGCCTCCTTCCATTCAGCCACCTCTACTGCCACGACGCTGTATGTAACGTGTCCAACACACAGTGGACTCTCTAGAGTATCCAAGAGGAAGTTCTGTGTGGATGCAGGAGCATTGCTGGCGGCTATCCCTGAGGAGCATGCATTCTGGAAGAACTGCCCAGCAGGCCTGGTGTGCAGCGACTTTTAAGGAAAGAAGTGTGCTCATTTCACACAGAGGCCCGCATGTGTACCTGGTACCCAAGATTTCACAGATACGGCCATCACTCTGAGTTCCAGGAATGGATGGAAAGAGTGCCGTTATGACTTGGCCCTAGGAGTCCCACATAATCAACTCACACATTCCTTGCAACAGGCTGTGGCCATTATTCCCATGTCACAGCACAGAAAACAGATGAGCACATAAGCTCCCTGACACAGAAGGCCCTCAGTCTCCCTAGGAGCTGACGATGCTCAGTGCAAGGTGCCTGTCTGGGATTGCAGTCAAAGGTGGTTAAGAGGTCTGTCTGCACCCCAAGACCAGGATCTTGCTCTGTGCTGGGGAAACCTGCACTTTCAAAGATCCCCAAAAGTCCCTTAGGAGAGAAATGCTCTGCTCTGAGTGTCAGAGACCCAAGCATTAAAGAGTAATTACTGGATGTGATCTGTCACCCTCTCTAGGGCTGACGAAGGAGGTACAGAAAACAAGCATCGCGAGTGGATCGGATATGGAAAGCCCACAGAGTGGCAGGGATCCTCTGGGCTCATGGCCTTCCTGTTGATGTGATGAAACTGTTTCCTCTCTAACAGCTCTTGTCTCCAATACCCCTAAGACAATCAGTCATGTCATCACACGCTCTACCATCCACAGAATAGGATCCAGTCAGCCTCCCTTTAACTGACACCCAGCTGGCCTTTATGCTTTCTGCGTGCCCCTCACAGGCAAAGCCCTGCCGTGTAACCACTTTCCAAACACCCAAAGGCCTCTCTCTTGCCCCCTCACATTCATCACTCCCGCATCCCTTCATATGTTCTCCCTGCAACCCGCTCTCAGCTTCCCTCCCCTCATCCATGCCTCATCCCCAGTGTCATCCAGTTCCTTTTGGCTTCTCCTTTAAAAGTGAGGCAGGGGGCCGGAGAGATGGCTCAGGAAAGGGGTTGCCTCCCAAGCACAAGGATCCAGCCAGGTAAAAAGCTGGATGTGGTGAGATGCGGAACCTCAGCATGGTGAGGAAGAACCGTGCGGAGCCAGTTAGTCCAATCACAGAGCGCTGGGTTCAGAGAGAAACCTGTCGCAGAAAATCAGGTGGAAAGTGGTTGAGGAAGACAGCAACAACAACACGCAGCCTTCACATGAATGCACACACACACACACACACACACGCATACATGCATGCACAAATGTATATACACTCTAGCTAGCACCAAACAATAAAGAATCCAATTTAAAAAAAAAAAAAAAAGACTTGCCTTCCTTAATCTAGCTGTCCTTCCGTTAATGTCACCTGTGATTGTTCTTCTATGAATGTCACCTAAGCTCACACCCACTTCCTTGGCAGTTGTACACATTGACTCCCATCAAGATTACTCTCCAAGAGACAGCGCCCCCACCCTGAACGTGAGAGTTCCGTTTGTTTCAAGCTCGGTGTTCCAGGTGTACATTTAATTCTGTTGGATTCACTGGGCTTCCTTTGGCCACCACGGGCACACATTACGGGATCTCTGGGCATTCCAGTTCTGTTATCCAGGGTCTCAAGCACAGTGAACAGTAAACAGGTAAGCCCAGCCCCTGACTATTCTTCCCAACCTTAGATGGAAGGTCACAGAGAAAGGCTGTGAGAGAGAGCTCGGGGATACTGCTGGATCCCTGTCTGGGCCTAAACCACAGTCTATCAGCAGCCTCAGAGCCAGTCCTTACTCACTCCGCTTACACCGTCTCCCAGACCGCACTGTCCTCCTCTGCTTCCTTTGGCGGTGCCCTGGGGCCCCAGCTTAAGGATTCCAGCCAGAATCTAACAAGGGGCGCCTGGCAGGTCATTTCTTTTCTGGGTGAATCTATGCTGATTCCTAACAACTTGTAGTCCTCAGAAACCATCCTCTACCTCTTAAGGAATTGCCTCCGAGCCCCAAAGCAAAACCCTTTACATGATAGGTCTGTTCAGGGTTAGGGTAAGGGTTCTTTGAACATGTCTGTTGGCCCTCGGTTCCCTTCTCCGGCTTCTCACCGTTGCACAGTATCCCAATCCCTCCAGGCGGCTGGTGTTGTGGACAGAGGACCCTTGCCTTCTGGCTTCAATTGTGCTTGTCCAGTCAGAGATGCCAGCAAGAGACACAGAATGAACCAAAGTCAGAAAATTCATTTCCTTGTCACCACTGTACAGGGCTATTTGCTGCTTGTCTGTCCCTCCACCTAATGCCACAGTCTCTGGAGTGGCACTCCCCTACAGGTCCTTTCTCTCTTTCCTCTCTGCCCTAGAGGACCTCATCTTGCCTTGTTAGTGTCCGTTACCTTGCCCACAACTGGTGAGTAGCCCCATTTCTAAGTCCTCCTCAATCACCCTGTTGGGATGTGCCATCTCTCCCCTGCCAGGATGAGGACCATTTGATCTTATTCTGAGCCACACTTCCTACACACAAGTTCAGCAAGGCTCGGGAGGGGAGGCGTTTCTAGGGCTTAGCTGCAGAGGATCTATGGCCTCCATGACAGGAGCTGACAGCATTCTCTACCACTGTCTCGCTAGGGCTATTTAAGCTCTCTAGACTTCTTATTTCCCTTCTATAAAATGAGAGTAACAATCCTTCCTTACAAGTCCATGTCAGGAACTGACGAGATTATATTTGTGAAGAAGGGACCAGCATATGTTTTGATTTGGTTTGGTAAAGTCTAAATATAAACGAGATATCATAGGTTGTTTGTTATTAAGAAAAAAACATCTAACCATAGTTAGATTTTGTTGGTTGGTGCTAAAATACGCTAGCAGTAAGCAACCAGGTTTGGCTATTTATGGCTACTAGGGAAATATAATCCCCACACGCTATGTAGAAAAAAGACAAAAATAAGTGTTTTCAGTTATTTATAATCATTTTTATAATTCAGCCTCAATAGAAATTCCTTTTTTTATAATATAACAGTTGTTTTGGCTGATTTTAAATTCCTTTCCCCCCCCCCCACGCTGCCACCCCTATCATGAAATGTGATTCTTATTTGCTTAAGCTAAGGAAATGGAATTCCCTTCAGCTTGCCCTTACAGAGAGTATCTCCTACCCCAGCCTCCCTCCAAGTGATGTTCTTAAAAAACTGAGGTTTAGATGGAGTCTCTTAACTTGGTCCAAAAGCTAAATCTGAAAGAGGTCAAAGAATCTCCAGCCAGTCACATTTCACCCAACTATTTTTAACCACTGTAGGGCAAAGAAAACAAGATTCCCCAAAGAGTCGGGCCCTGTGAAAGCTGGAAATTCTGCCAAGATGGAGGAATACAGTCATTTCTTGTGGAGGAGAGACGGGTTTTCTCCTTTCATTGCCCCAGGATGCCTGTTTACGGCATCCTCCTTCCGTTGGCTCTGCCTTGCTTGCTCTTGATCCCATTGGTGGGTCTGCTTGTTTGTTAGTCCAGCGCCCACCTTTACTTTGGAGACTATACTAGTGAACTTGGTGTGCCCATTCATGCCCTGGACCACCTATCTCCTGTGGCACAAGTGTGGTAGGTTCCTGGATGAATGGAAATACGTGATGAAGCATCCCGGACAAACTTTCTTCAACCGCCTCATGAACGCCCCCATTCCAGCGCCTCCTGAGAGCCGAAGCCCAGCCATGCTCCTTCGATACCCTTTGCCCCTTCCTGCTCCCACTCACATAACTGCACTGAGGATAAGCATCTTTGCTTCCAACTATATCTGCCTTTCCACATGCTCCTATGTGACCCTCAACTCTCTGACCTTTGTTGCCTCAATCCCTTGAGTTAGAGACCAGAGATGTTTCCATGACTTTTAAGGCTCTTTTTGGCAATATAGCAAAGAGAAGAGAGTGAGGGGCCAAGCACAGAGTTTTGAGGCCTGACCCCAGATTGCTGCTGGAGGCAGTGCCATGGGAAGGTGACCTCCCATTAGGCCCGAGGTTGTCCTCACTGTTGGGCTTCTCTGTTGCTCTGATCCTCAGGGAGGGACACTGGACGGGTAGAAACTGAGCTTGGGGTTACAAGATGTGGCTAGAACTTCACTTCATGATTTATAGTCTAGCCCAGGCTTTCCAAAGCTGTGCTAAGGACCGTTCCTGGATCAAATCCTTGCCAGTCACGTGTCTGAAACAGAAACGTCAGCTTTATCAGAAATACCCTACCTCCCCAATTCCAGGGTCAAACATCAAATTCTAGGTGGAAGATCTAGATAATGGATTAGGGTGCTGGGAGCGAAATGTAAGGGTAGATAAAATCACGTCGCACAGTGTTTGGAGGAGGACCCTGGGCAGTGAGAAGAAGGTACAGCTCCCAAGGTGCATTTCTGTTAGTAAATAGATTATAAGTACTAAGGATTTCCTGCTTGTCATTTTAGCCATTCAGCACTCATCACCGCTTCCTTTTGGGAAATCCCACACTCCCTGCTGCTCTCAGCCCAAAGGTACAACAGCTTCACATATAACCCTGCAACTTGAAATGTACCATGTGACACAGGCTTAAGTCAACCCGGGTGTTATGTTATCTTGGGTGTAGTAATCGGTTAGGCAGCAGATATCAGATCCTTTGGAGCCAATAAGGTATCTTGAGATTTTTCTGCCCCAGAACTCCTGGAGAAGACAGTGTTTCCCTTTAACTTAATTTTTGGTAGACGGAAAGCTTGGGAGTGTTGTCCTTTCACCGTCTCCTGAGGCCTGGGTTTGAAGCTAGCAGGGCGGAGAGAAGGGCAGAGAGAAGGGCAGAGAGATGGGAAATAACCAAGTTCTGGTGACACTATTTCAGCTCCGAATCCAGTCGTGTCTGATGCTAACTCTGATTCTGGATCTTCCTGTTGCATGGACCAATGGGTTTCCCTTTTGCTGAAGGATTTTGAGACAGATTTCCAGTCCTTAGTAACCAAAGAATCCTTGTGTTCAATAGTTGCTTAAAAGTACATTGATAGTGAAGTAGGACTAAAAAGGCTGGCCAGCCCTGAGCCTGTCAGGTGCACAGACAGACATGATCTTGTGACCTAATGCTGGAGAGCAACACCAAGAGGTCCCCAGAAAGGAAACAGGGGGAACTCCAGGCAGAAAGTTCCGCTAGCCAATATCGCCTTTTTAGAACAGGGTTTGCTTTCTTGAGTTTCATCTCTGAAATACTCCGCTCTGCGGATCTGAGAAAGTGGCAGCCATGGTAAAACAACCCCCACCATCACAGCTCGGTGTGGTTCACTACAATTTTCGGCCTTTCCCTGTGGGTTAAAATGCCTACTATCACAGGCAGCTTCCACTAACACAATCTCTTTCCTCTCCAGCGTGTTATCTCAGTTCTCCAGAGATTAGAACCAACCGGCTCTCTGCTTTGTTTTAATTTTGTGTTTCAACACTATTTTTTTAATTTTTTTTTGTTACTATATAAAATAACCGATTTTGCCGTGACATTTTCATACATGTGTATCATTGGAGTTTACATGCATAATAGTATTTAAAGATGCATATTTTAAGTACTTAAGTGTGTGTGTGTGAGAGAGAGAGACAGAGACACAGAGACAGAAAGAGGTGGAGAGGGGAATGAACTCCAATTCCACTTTATTCATTTTCTGGCAAAGACATAATTTCATTTTCCTTTTTTCAGCCGACACTCCACTGTGTGTGTGTGTGTGTGTGTGTGTGTGTGTGTGTGTGTACCACATTTCCTTCATCTAGTCACCTGTTTGTTTGAGACAGGTTCTCATTATGCAATCAGACTAGCCTCAGTATCCCAAGGCTGGCCTCCAACTACCTGTCTTCTGGCCTTCACCCCCTGAGTACGATGATTATTGGCCTATGCCAGGATATCCATCCAACCTGGGTCTCTGCATTTCTTTCTCTATTTTTTTTTTTTTTTCATGAAGAAGCATCATCAGGGGCCTGATATCATCAGCCACCAGCTGTGAAACCTGAAGGACAACCTCAGAGGGGAGGAGATGCCCCCCCATCATGAACAGAAGATGTCCTTGTTGGGGTCTGAAAATAGAATTTTAACTGTTGAGAATGAGTTCCACTTGAGTTCCTCCTTCACACAGAGCCACCCAGCCTGCTACACATGATCTGTGACCTTGGGTGAGACTGCTTGGTATTTCATAGTCTTGGAAATTAGGGGAGCCCCCTCATCCCTACCTTACCACTCCCATCCCCACCTCACTCCACCTCCACCCCTGGCTGATCTCAGAGAGTCCCGGATTAAGGCGAATTCTCTATTTTTAATCTCTCCGGAAATAAGCAAAGAAGAGAAGTCTAATTTCGAACAGACTGAACTTTACATAGGAAATATGTAGGTCCCCTGAGGCACCTAGAAATTGTCTGAAACCCAAGAGCTCCATCTGCCTCCCCCACGCCCCTCTCCAGAGCACATGGCCACACCCAGGAGGCCTGAGGCTGCAAGAGGGTTTGCAATCAGGAATCCAACCTCAGGCCTTGGACTGGCTAAACCAGCCCAGCCAGATAGCCCACTGTGCCTGAGGGCAGGGGTTCTGGGAAAAGAAAGAAAGGGCATTTGCCCACAGCCTGCACCATGGCTTTGGGAAGACTCTTCTCTCATTTCCATTGTTTTGGGAGTTTCTGGTTTTTTTTGTTTGTTGGTTGGTTGGTTGGTTGGTTGGTTGATTTTTTGTTTTTTTCTCTATTCTGGTGCTTGTCAAATTCCAGGCATGAAAGGATTTCAAACAGCACTATCAAGTCCATCACACACACACACACACACACACACACACACACACACACGAACATGTACATGCACATACACACGCACACACGCTCGAGTGTGCATGCTTCCCACCCCACAGCATTCCCATCAAAATCCCATTGCACACAGTTCTGGGATCTGGAGCCAAGTGGGGCCCAGTAAAAGCTTTGAAACCATTCACATGGCCCCCAGCCTTCCATAAGAGCTTCATAGTTAAAGTCCCAGCCAGAATCCTGGGCCTTGCTGGCAGCCGTGTTGCTGGGTCACTGTGGGAGGTGGGACAAGGCCCTGTGGCCTGCTGTGCCTCAGTTTCCCTGCCTGTCAGATTAGACAACCATGACGACAGCTAATTCTGAGTTGTCTGCCTGCTGGTGGGATCAGGCACTGAGGGGGCCCAGATTTATGGCATGGAAGTCTAGGAATGAGCCAAAGTGGAGAGACCAAATCAGATCGGGTGCCCAGCTCCCAGAAAGGCAGCCAGGGAAAATTAGACACGCTGCTGAGAGGGCCATCCTGATGACTTCACTGAAGAAGGCTCCTGCTCAGAAACAGCCACTGTGTTCCTGCAGCTTCCATCGCCTGGGCCAGCTCTTCCTGGTAACGGGAAGTTTGGGATCGAAGCTTTCCATGTGTTCCCGAGGTCACCCTGGGAGCTGGGGCTCTTCCAAAGGAAATCAGCATGGGGCCTGCTGGGCTTGGCGGAGTGGCTGGACAGATGGACAGTCTTTGAGTGAGGGAGTCATGGTTGTGAGGCAGGGAGGCGTGGCAGAGGCCCCTGCTGCACCTGTGTTGATGGGAGTAAGTCTTTCTTTATGGGTACTTCTGCCACAAAGACTCTAGCTCCCATGAATCCATGTTCACAGCAGTAAGCCAAGAGCACAGACGTGGGACAGGATGAGCCCACGGCCTGCTACCGTGGTTGCCGCCCCCTCCCCGGCACCAACCCCCATGCCATAAACCTCCAGTGCCATGTAATTCCCAGCAATGGCTTTTCTTCTAATCCACAACACCGTATCTCATCAGTGTCCATCTTTGCCCTTCTGGCCATTTGCAGAAAACAGCTCCATGAAGTTTCATTCTAACCCTTGTCTTCCACCGGAGTGCTTCACAAAATAACAGGAAAACATGATTCTCATTGTCCAGCAAACCAGTCTAAGTAGCACTTGTGGATAAGGAACTCATGGGTACTCCTGAACTGATTTTTTTTTTCTTGCCTATCACTGCCAGCTCTCAGCCACTCACCCATCTCCCGCTCATCTCTATTGGAAACACTACCAGCCAAGGCCAGCCAAGCCAAACAGGTGTCAGTGGGCACCCAGACCCTCCAAGGATGAAGTCTCTTTTGTGGCTACCAGATTGTATGTACCCTGATGTCACCCAGCTCCTGGCGTCTGCAACTGGCCCTCCCAAGATGGCAGTCTGTGGGGACATAGTTCAGACACTTGATCCGGCCTCTTTCAAGTCTGGTTCCACTGGCAAAATGAAACCCTGCCAAGAGAGAGCCAGCCTGTCTTGTCCATGTGGCACCCATGATACCTGGCAAGTCACCCGTGCTGAGATGGCCAGGATGCTCAGAGACATCCACACTCAGTGGACCAGTGTGAAGAGGGGACAAAAGGAGGATGCCCAAGGGCTAATGTCAGG
This sequence comes from Psammomys obesus, assembly GCF_907164565.1. Classification (NCBI taxonomy): domain Eukaryota; kingdom Metazoa; phylum Chordata; class Mammalia; order Rodentia; family Muridae; genus Psammomys; species Psammomys obesus. The sequence continues at coordinate 1,384,072 of NW_026596166.1, read as the reverse complement.
CTTTTGACATGACAGCGCTTGCCACACAATCTCATTCTCAACGGCACGGGGGCAAAGATGCAAAGAGAAACAAAAAACAATTGTTATGGAAAAAGGGAGAAAAGGGAGGAGAGCGTATGCAGAAACTGAAAACGGAAAAGAAATTTTAAAGCTTCCCACATACCTCTGTCTCCCCTCTCCAGCCTGCTGTGCTATGCCCCTTTTCTACCTAAATGAATCTGCCAGGCCCACAAACTCACGTGGACATCTACTATATCCTTGCTCACTTCACCCCTCTCATCCATCTTCTGAGAGATCAGTCTCCTGCTCTGGAATCTCACAGATGGCCCCAGCAACCCCCCCCCCCCGTGCGTTCATTTCCCCTCACTCCCTGCACATCCTCTCCAGTCCCTGCACCTTCTTTCTGCACTGACGGCTACCCTATGTGTCCTCCGATACAGGTGTCCAGGGTGTTGCCTCTCTAAGAAGCCTGTGTGTCTCCAGTCCTGTCTTAAACTATTTTGTATGCCCCAGGGACATCGCCCCAGTTCTCTGAACGCTGTCCGGCCTTGGACGGTGCTTACATACTTGACTTGTTACCTGAACCGGATTTTGAGGGAACAAAAGGATGTGTAGCCATGAGGAACTATGGAAAAGTTACATGAAACTGGAGCCTGCGACCAGGTGATTGCTTCTTGAGGGGAGAGGAGGATAATGGGTTTTCCACTCTAGGCAATCCCCTGACAGCCCTAGAACCCCACAGAGGCCCCAAGGAAGGAGGTGGTTGGGTGAACTGTGCTCTGCCATCAAACAAGACCATAAATGCAGATCCAGGCAAGCTAAACAATGTTAGCTTTACAACTGCAGGTGATGAGAATGGTATTTCTAGACTCGGTGACATGTTTGAAGTGCTGCATCCCAGAGGCTAATATTTTAAGCTGGACATCCTGAGACCCCAATGTGCTGTTTTTGTTCTCCTCCCCATTCCTTCCCTCACAGAGCCCCTGGAACTTTCCATGTAATTTGGATGAAAGCAGAAATCATCTATTGTTTCTCAATCCTTACTCATACCAGGGAAGGATTTACAAACTGCTTTGTAGAAGGGTGGTTTGTAATGAGTGGAAACATTCTAATGCCACAAAAAGACATTTGCTGGTACATCAAAACCGCCATCAGAAAATTTCAAAATTCTAGGCAGAGGCAGAAGCCATTTTTGTCCTCAGAGACCTCCAGGGACAACAGGGCTAGGAGTACCTGTGGAGAGTCATTATTTGAACACATCTTAGACAAGAAGTTCTGGAGAGTCCAAGTTCACCTGCTAAAGAGTTTTTATTTGGGGAATGATGGAAAGATGGCTCAGTGGTTAAGAGCACTGGCTGCTTTTGCAGAGGACTCCAGTTCAATTCCCAGCACCCACATGGCATCTCACAAGATCTGATGCCCTCTTTTGGCCTCTCTCAATGTTACAGGCTCATGGTGCTATACATATCTGCACTAATGTACCTACACACACATAGTAAATATACATAAATCCTGTGAAAAAGAATTTTCTTCTCCCTTAAGTTATTTTTTTTTATGTTGGATAATAGAACCTGAGGCAAATCTATGAGGAGAAGAGCCTAAACTTCTGCCATTTGTGACGCAGGAAAAAAAAAATTGTGGAAATCGCTGTTTTCCTCCAGAGCAACGTAAAAAAGGATTGGCCGAGTAACAAATTACAAACAGCTACACAGCATCGGGGTAGTCCCCTAGGTCATAAGGGATGGAAAATAACCATGAGATCATCACACTCACCTCCCCTGGGGCCTGGACAGCCAGGACACGGGCATGCAAACTCCATCTGAGGGTGTCCTTGCCATGGATTCTCTTGCTTTGCCCTGTGAGCAGCCCTTCTGATTAATCTCCCATGCATTCCCAAAGACAGGCAGCAACTACAAAACATGCTCCTCATGCAAGGGAGTGCAGTCCAGAGCATTCTCTACAGGGCAGGGTCTTTTCCCTGTTTGTAAGCAACTCTAAATATTTATTCACAGTTCACCCAACCATGCCGACCAGCGCTCCTCACTAGCCAGACCCCTTCGAGCTTCAACGTGCACCGGTTCCTGTACTGACTAAGGGCAAACATCTAGAAGCTTTCAATGTGGAAAAAAATGCTGGGCCTGTTTTCATGGTAAGAAAAGCAGATAGCTATTCGGTACCAAGACATCAAACAAAAATAACAAGCTGAACTAGAATGTTTGTCACCAAAGGAAGCATACGGAGTGAAATACACACACACACACACACACACACACACACACACACACACGAATCATAAAGATAATAAATAATTAACTCAGTTGAGCTAATCAAAGATGAAGAAACCCCGTCCCCCGTGATCTCAAAACCTAAAGAGTTCAACTTCTTCTCTGCCCCTGTGATGCCCAGGTTGTGAAAATTAGATTCAGTGATGCTGGGAGAGCCCAGAGATGGGCAGATCCCAGACACTATCCCACTGTGTCAGACTGTCAGGTTTCTGAGCGTTAACCCATGCACCGTTCGCTCATCCTTTTTTCCACAGCCTTTATCTCCTCCTGGTCTTCTGCACCACTGAAGCTAGTAGCAAACCTGGGGGAGAAGGTCAGGCTTGTGATAAGAAAGTCATAAAAATAAATAGGATCATTAGGACAATTTGGTGGTGTCTGATGATAATGCTAATTATCATCACTATTGTTTATTACTTACGGTTTTTATTACTGTTCCAAGCACTGGGTAAGCACTTTTTTCCTTTTCTTTCTTTCTTTCTTTCTTTCTTTCTTTCTTTCTTTCTTTCTTT
>NW_026596166.1:1368741-1381268 GCF_907164565.1 Psammomys obesus | reverse complement strand
TTCTTTCTTTCTTTCTTTCTTTCTTTCTTTCTTTCTTTCTTTCTTTCGTTGTTATTGTTTGAAACAGGGTTTCTCTGTGTAGCCTTGGCTATCCTGGATCACTTTGTAGACCAGGCTGGCCTCGAACTCACAGAGATGCACCTGCCTCGGCCTCCCTGAGTGCTGGGATTACAGGCGTGGGCCACCGCACCCGGTAGCGCTTTTCCTATACAGTGTAAACGTCTAACTCAAGTGCAGGGGTTCACAGTATTATGAAGTAACCTATGTGGTAGGTGCCACTGTGAACATCATGTCGAAGTGAGAAAACCTAAGCACAGGGAGGTTACAGTGGCTCTTCTGGGGCTATATAGATGGAAGCCAGAACCCCGACCCTAATAGCCTGACCCGTAACAGTTGGTGGCCCAAACACTCCAGAGCCGGACCACAACAGGTGACTGCACTGGGTTTTTTAAGGCAGGCTGAGGGCACAGAGGCACCAGACAGTCTAAAAGTATGCGCGAGAACCTTTCAACAATGTCTCAGGAGGCAGAGGTTGCAGGGTGACTCTGGCTTTTGCTGTGCGACTGGGCCTGGAAGATCCAGAGGTAGCTGCAGGAGAATGGAATTTGTACAACCCGCACAGAGCCCGGGCCGAGCCATGTACATGTCTGTACGGGTATGGGCCTTCTGAGGAGCCAGGCCTGTCGAGCCCCTGCTAAAGAATGCAGCAAGGGAAGTTACCTTTGTCTCGCTCTGATGGCTTTCCAGTGAAGCGCTTTGCAGTCTTGGCGCCTGAGCTGGGCTGACAGTGACAAGCCCATTGGCCCAGCGTCCAGGGGACCGTGTCTCTACATGCAGGCAGGGCCAGCAGGCGGGCTGTGGGTAGTTCTTCCTTTGGCCCTGACAGTAGCGCACTAGAGGAGCCCAGGATGTCCCCATTTCCTCAACGGGGGCTCAAGGTTAAAACTAGGAAGAGATTTTTAGAACCTCACGCCCAATCTTGTAGCTCCTGTTTTAGGTTGTCGCGTGTAACACACTGTCTTGAGCAAATGCCACGCAGAATGGGGACATTTTGAACCTAAACTGGGCTTCTCCTGAGGAACCTGTGCCGGGAAGCTTAGCCTGTATCACAGACTGTTCTGTTTGTGTGTGGGGAGAGGCCCAGTCTGGAGTCTGAACTGACTGTGTCTGTCTGCGCTGCTTCCCCTACTGAATTGGCTGTTCTTCTCGCGCTGTGACAGGGTAACCGCTAGAAACAACTTAAGACAAGATTTATTTTAGCCCCTGGTGTGACTGTCTAGGCCACTGTGGCTTGGAAAGTACGGCTGGAGCATTGGGAGCTTGGGGCAGCTGATTAGATCAAAGCCCTAATCAGAAAGCAGAGAGCTGAAGTCAGGGTCAGAACCAGCGCAGAGGACCCTTAAGACCCGCCCCTCCTACGGTCCTCAGGACCCCATGACCAAATGGTTCTACACCTTCCAAAACAGCGCCACCATCTGCAAGCGCGAGTAGCTGTGGGGCACATTTAACATTCAAGCCACACCAACCTCCGCGTTCTCCTTCATATGTCTCCTTCCGCAGTTGTCTCGGTCCCATTGGTTGGTTCTATGTCCTACGTCCCGGTCAGTCCTATGCCCTCTGGTCTCGGCCTCAGCCTTGGTATCCTCCCTCTTTGCTACTTTCCTACACACAGAGGTAAATTTGTGCTTATGGAGCCCGAGAGGCCACGTGAGGTTACCGCACATCCACAAAGGCGTTGAATTACTCCGGCAACTTCAAGATCCAGTCTGAAGGGCAAGAGTACCAAGCCTCAGCAGGGTCCTCCTGTGTCTGTGTTCTGAGGGCCCCATGCTAGGCTGGTAGGATGCTGCCTCAAAGTGTCTCTGCCTTTCCCTCACTCCTCCAGCTATGCTCTCCCTCCCTTCTAAATTCTCCACCTCCACCTTCACAAAAGAGCAGAGGCAGGGAGTGGGGAGGGGACAGGGAAGGCAGGCGGTTTCCCCATGCCTGCCTTACCCTGTTTTATCTCGTTAATCCCCTCTTCATTCTCATGGGGGTGCATATTTTTATCCATAGATAAAGAAAATGAGACTTGCAATGATATAAGAAATTACCCAAGGTTACCAGGATGGTAAGTGGCAGGGCAGGCCTGGATTTGAAGCCACAGGATGTTAGCAACCAAACTCAGTCCCCCCCTTTTGCGCCATGCTGGTCCAGACCATCTTCAAGGACATCTGTTTCTGCAGTGAGCCTACCTTGGGCCTCTGACAACACCCTCACTGCACGGTTCACACTTAAGAGAGCTGAGCCCCAAACATTAGTATGTTCAGCTTGAGCAAGGAGTTGTTATTTCATAATAGAAGTTTTTGAAAGGAGGGAATGGGAGGATGATTTTAATATCTTCTTTGAGCCAATAATTTTATTACCAAATATTAATTACACAAACTAGGGAGTTTCATTATGGTATTTTCATGCATGTCTACAAGATATCTCTGTCTCAGCCCTGGCCTAGATTCCAAATGAAATCATAAACAATGGCACATGTCTTTAACCCCAGCATTTAGGAGGCAGAGGCAGGCAGATCCCTATGAGTTTAAAGACAGTCTGGTGTCCATAGTGAGTTCAAGGTCAGCCAGGGCTTCATAGTGAGACCCTGTCTCAAAACAGCAACAACAAAAGCTCTTCTTTCATGGAACTGACAGTCAAGAAAATGATCAAACATGCCACATGATGATGGATGATGGATGCTAAGAAAAAAGATAAATCTAGGAAGAAAAGGAGAGAGGGAGCCAAGAAATGACCTAAGGCCTCACCATCTGCCCCACAGTGAACACATGAGCTCACGCAGAAGGAAGGCTTTTTCAAGGCACTGTGGGTACAATATAATCCTCACTCTGAATTTTAGAATTGATTTTGGCTTTTCTGCTATCTAACCCTAATTCTATTTAATAATGTGCTCAGTTTTACATGTCTGTCTTGTTTTCCACATTCCACCCTAGAGGCAGCCCCTGGTGCTGGCTATAAGGTACATCATCTGTGTGGCTTTCTCCCAAGAGTTAGTATCTGCTCCCCCAGATCTGTCCTTCAAATGCTTTTCTTATTGCTGAGTTGTAGGTATTCTATAACGTTCTTCCATCTAGAACCCCAAGGCAGTAGTCCGTACACATTACTTCCGAGGAGTATGCCAGTAAGGGTTTGTTGTTTGACAAACTGTCAAAATGATGAATAAGAAGAACACGAAACAGCAAAAACACATGGCTACATGCCACACAATAATGTTTGGGCAGAAGACGCCTACAACAGTCATCCTGTAAGAGTGTACTTCCTAGTGACATTGTAGCCATCCATAGTCATTCAACAGCAAAATTGCCCAACACATTTCTCAGAATGTGTCCATCACTATGCTACAAACAACAGTTTTTCAAAACCTCATTTCTTCATAGTATACACGACTCCCGCCCAACAGGATAATAATTTTTGAAAACTGAAAGAATATTGCCTCAGTGTATCATGTCATTTATAGTGTCAGTGCTGTACACATGGCACCCTTCCACACTAAATCTACCTCATTAGTGTTCTGTCACTTCCTTGAGTCTCTTGTCTTCTTAATTCTAGACAATCGACGTAGGGTAAGACATCAAGCCCTTAACACAGTTTGCCAATTTCTCTGGTGTAAATATTCTCACCACGGCAGAGTTAGAACTGCTAGTGTAATGGTACTAAATGTGGAACTGCAGAGGTTCACAGAAGCTGGCTACTCTAAAGTGATGCCCACATATATGATAATAGCTGTGGAACACAAGAGGCATAGAAGGAACCTTGGTAAGATGACTTAGAGTGCGATTAGGTTGTAGCATTTACGATTTTGAATTTGTTACTTACTGAATAGTGGCTATCTTTAGCAGTGAACTTGTAAAATTCTTGAAAATTCAGCAATCGATTTTCACAAACCAACTTCTGTACACCCTGCTGTGTCCCTCTTTCCATTAGCTCCTTGAGCCCCAGGCTTTTGATGACCTCACCCGTTGCTACATAGCTGTAGGCTAGTGTACGTCCATAGGACTGAAAGAACATTAGTCAGTGCTTGGTATCTCCAAATAAGCTATGTCAACAGCCTCAGCCCAGTGGAGTGACTTAGTGATCTGTTTCCTTCAATAAACTATGGTTTTTAAGCTTAATTCAGGTACCAGTGAAGAATGCAGCCTGAAGGGCACCCATGATGTAATGGGCCCTGTTTAAACTTGTCAACTAGATAGCTTTGTGAGAAGTGGATTTTCTTAGGCTGCGTTTAGGAGTTTGGTTTTTTGTTTTGTTGTTGTTGGTTTTTTTGGTTTTTGGGTTTTTTGGTTTTTTGTTTTTTGTTTTTTTTTTTTACAGTTAAGCCAAAGCGAAAAATAACCCTTGCAACACATCACTTCACAGCTGGGCAGCCTGGGAGAAGCTATTTTGGGACTACCAAGCTAAGATGTCTCTGTAAACCCCAGGCAAAGGGGAGCTGGGTTGTAGGATTCTATTTCTGTCTGTGTCACTAACATGCTCAGTAAACCTTGATCAGCTGGTTTCCCAGCACCAGCCTCTTCTTACCTTCTCCCCAAATCAAGTCAAGGTGACTTAATGAAGAATATTAGACTCAGAGGAAGGGCCCTTAGGGTTACTGCTCTTCAGGTACCGAAGGCGTCAAAACCTTGTCTCTTCATAGCCTACGTCTTCATCTGGGGAAAGTCGGGCAAGGGCTGAGTATATGTAAAACCTTTGTTTCTAAAGGCCAGTGACAGAGGTTTAACAGAGAGGTAGAGGAAAGAGGATGGGCAAGGCAGAGGAGAGTGTCTAAACTGGGGCTCACCTCTTGGGATCAAGAATATCTGCAAAGATTAATTCATTACAGAAGACAGGGCAGGCAGGAAGGGGTCGGGGAGTGCCGCCTTTTCCCTGAGTTGGACAAGGAGGAGAGTTTCCCAAGGTGGAAAGGATTTCGATCAGTAATTATTCTAAGAGGGATGGAAAAAGTCAGAGACAATCTGGAAAACCCATGTGCTGGGTCCCTCACTCTGCTTCATCCTTAGCCATCATGATCCTCAAGTAGCCTTGCCCTCTCCTCCGCTGAAAAAAAAATGTGAAAAAGACAAAAAAAAAAAAAAAAACAAAAAAAACAAAAAAAAAAACAAACAAACAGGCTTTTGGATGGGGAGACGAGTCAGTCTATATTTCCTGCCCTGCCTTGTTCTCCTGCTAGCTTCCCCTTCGTGCCAGCAGATTGAAGAGAGGATGCTACCTCAATTTCAACATCTAGGCAATTGGAACATGCAGCTATTAAATGACCAGTTCCATCTGGTTCACTATTAAAATTCAAACCCAGCACGAAGCCACAGATCCTGTGTGTGCTGTGTCTACAAGGCTCTGTCTCTATGAAACATGGCTAACTAGCCAGCTTTTCTCACTTAGAGGTCAGACACCTTTGGAAATTAGAAAGCCATGCATCTCTAGAAAGCTACTTGGTGGTCTTTCCAAAATCCAGAACTCCAGTTCAAACACAACCTCTCCCAATGTTTCTCTGGGAGGGCCAAGACTTCAGAAAGCCAGAGCCAGCCAGTCTGGCAATCGGCATTCGGCAGATACCCTTCCTCATTAAGCTAGTTTCGTGCTTTCTAATAACTTTTGCTTACACCACAAAACTGTCGTAGGCTATGGGAACACAAAGGCCTTGTTGGGGGCAGGCCGTGAGCCCCTGGAAGTCATTAGTCCTTCCTCTAGCAATTGCTGAATTAAAACATCATAAATATGGTTCCCATCCCACTGCATTCTACACACACACACACACACACACACACACACACACACACACACACACGATCTCATGATCTGCTGGACATATGTTCAGAAGAAAACCAGGACATGCGGGTGGGAGCGAAGATTCACATGTCCTGAGTCAAGAGCTTGAGGGCTTTAAAGAAGTTGGGAGTGGGGTGGGGGGCGGAGGGTGGAGATTTTGCAGTTCTGGAAATGGAATATCCATAGGATTTATAGCTTATGTGTCTCACAAAGCCTTTCTTAACATATAAAAATCCGTAGCTTATGGCTTTTTTTTTTCTTTCTGGTATAGGGCAGTAAACAAGAGCTTTGAAAGGGGAAGGAAACCAGGAGAAAGCCAGCTCCATTAGTCACGCAGCTGCATATCCTGTCACAAAGGACCCCAGTTGAGTAATCGCCCAAAATATGCCTGTTATTTTTTTTTCTGCCAGAAAAAAATGGGGCCTGCCAAAATGTACTGTAGAAGAAGAAGAAGAAGAAGAAGAAGAAGAAGAAGAAGAAGAAGAAGAAGAAGAAGAAGAAGAAGAAGAAGAAGAAGAAGAAAGAGGAGGAGGAGGAGGAGGAGAGAAAATGTGGTCTTTCAGCCCCTGAGGGGGAAAAGGAAAATAAGGAAGAAACAGGCTCAGCTTGGAAGTGTTCTTCCAACCATTTCCCTACTTGTCTTTGCAAAAAAAAAAAAAGGCTCTCAAAGTGCTCTGCGGCGATGGATGGAGCCTGTGGGGCTGGCAGATTGCTAGTTGAAGATCCTGCTCCCACAGTCCTGGCTTGCCGCCATGGGGTTCCCAGATGGTAAGAGGGCAAGGACAGTAGAAGGAAGAGGCACGTTGTAATCGAAGAAAAGGAGCCCAGAGAGCAAATGCATCTTTTGAAGAACCTTATGTGAGAGACTTAGGGATCCACAGCAAAACTGTGGCAGTCCACACCCTGTCCACCAACCCTGCAGGAGCCAGGACTTCCACCCAGCAACCAGGGCTGTTTCACCCGTCAGTTTTATTTGTTTGTTTGTTTGTTTGTTTGATGGCTAAGCAAAATTGGCTTTAGCTCAATCGTGAGCCATGCTTGTGATGTTTGGGCTACAGGTGGAAAAGAGCAGGGGTAAAAAGACTTGGGGACAGGCTGAGGAATTGGGGCTCAAAATCCAACCAGGATGTATGCAGAAGTATATGCTTATCACTGAAGCCAACGACCTGAGTTCAAGCCCCACGATCCACGTGCTGGAAGGAAAGAGCCGAGCCGATTCCCACACGTCATCCTCTGACCTCCACACATGCACACACACTGATAAATTTGAAAATTTTATGTGACTTTTAAGATTTAAGATAGAAGAGAGAAGAATTAAAGGGGAACAGGCTCTAGAGACAGGGTGCTTTGATCAGAGCTGCCTTCAACTTCAAATGTTTCCTGACTGAGCTGTCCAAAAAAGCCGCTTTGTGTGGCCTGCACCTGGTGATGAGACCAAGCCAGAGAAAAGATTATCTACAACACCACCTAGTCGCCACCTTGGTCCATTGTCCTCAGGACTTGGGGGTGGGGGGTGTCTACAGACAAACAAATGCCAGAAAGTCACACTTTCCCTTCTGCTAAGATCGATCCAGTTAGAGCTGTCCCCAAGAAGGGGGGGGGGGTCTTCTGCATCCTTACCGGGAAGCTTTCCCCTTAGAAAGGAGAAGGTTCGAGAAAAAAAAAATAGAATTATGTATGAGCAATGCCATACTAAAACCCATTATTTCATACACTAATTAAAAAATAAACAAGGGAAAGAAAAAGAGCCTTTCTGTTGGAGGGGTCTGTGCACCACGTTCAGAAATGGCACCTCGAAAGGGGAAGGAAAAGAAGGAAGAACAAGCCATCAGCCTTGGACCCCCAGAGGCTGAAGGAGAGAATGTATTTGGTATCTGCCATATCTTTCAGTCCTTCAGTGATACCTTTGTCCACATTACTGATCTTTCTGGCAGGGAGACCGTCTGGCGAGTGACTGGTGGAATGGAGGTAAAAGTTGGCTGAGATGGGTCCCTTCCACATGCAACCATGTTGGCTGCCCAGGACATGTCCCGGAGGTGCAAGGAGCTGGGCATCGCCACCCTGCACATCAAACTCTGGGCCACAGGGGGAAATAGAATCAAGACCCCTGGATGGATTGAAGATGTCACCCCAATCCCCTCTGACAGCACTCAGAGGAGGGGAGGTTGCCATGGTCACCATCTGTGAACAGGACTTCCCAAGTTATTTTCTGTTAATGAATTGCTTTGTGTAAGCTAAAGAAGGAAGGAAAGAAGGAAGGAAGGAAAGAAAGGGAAAAAGGAAGGAAAGGAAAGGAGAGGAGAGAAGAGGGGAGGGGAGGAGAGGAGAGGAGAGGAGAGGAAGAGGAAGAGGAAGAGGAAGAGGAAGAGGAAAGGAAAGGAAAGGAAAGGAAAGGAAAGGAAAGGAAAGGAAAGGAAAGGAAAGGAAAGGAAAGGAAAGGAAAGGAAAGGAAAGGAAAGGCATGACCTGCCCTACAGCAGAAACATGGCAGATGTGCTATCCCTTTTCTGGGCTTTCAGGATTAGTCCTAGAGAAGAAAGACACACAAACACACATATACACATACATGTACACACTGAAGGAGCAGCTTAGGAGACCTTTGCAGTGATGCCTCCAGGGACCTGAGTCCTAGCACTTGGCTAAGCAGCTACTATAGCTCCTCTGCCCAAAGGCCAAGTCAGGATCCTCTGCAGACTGCTGCTTTAAAAGCTCAGTTTTATCAAAATCAGGACTTTGTTTGGCCCTTCAGTGTCTCAGATCCTGTCTGAGGTGTAGTCTCGCCCTGTTCTGGCCTAAAAACCAAAGCTCTGAGAGAGTACTTGGAGCCTAACCTACGTGGGGGATACTTCAAAACTGTGGTTACGCCTTCCTACAGGACACAGGCAGCAGGCTACGAGGTAACAGTCTCCTTCCCCTTCTTCACAGATCTGCCATGGAAGGTCAGGCAGTCCACTAGACTCTGTAGCTATTTCCCCTTTCAAGATTTTGTCAGCTCTAGGCAACTGTCATTTACCAGTAGGGACCAGTTCTGAAGAACACAACATCACATGACCTCACTGCTGTAAGCACACAACATCCTAGATGGCTGGGGTCAGTCGCTCAGCATGGCCTTTTGATATAATCCAGACACACGGTAAACACAAGCTGCCGTTAGTGCGGCACATTTTTATTTTCTAACTAGAGAGAGTACGCACTAAACGTCTACAGTGTAATCTGGTAAATACGTAAGCCAGAACAGTCATTGATCATCATTATCGATCATTATGTTCTATACGAAATCATATTGCTATACTTCACACAACTGGCTGCCTAGTGGGTTTCTTTCTACCAGTGTCACCACACATGTGAGTAAAGCACATGCTGTGGTCTTAGTATGGCTGCCTTATCAATAGGCAAGAGGAATTGTTCAGCCTCTCTATGGCTTAACAGTCCCACTGTTGTACATGCTAACCACGACTGACCAAAACTTTGTCACACAGAATATGACTATTTTTATCTGCAGCCTCTGTATGCCTGCCACACAAAAGGTCCCAGAATTCAGTGGCAAGTAATACAGGCATGCTGCCTTTCTGTATGGAAAGCCAGGGCAGCCTTTTCCGTTCCCCTCACACTCCTCCTTTTTCTCTTGAGTCTCCTGATAGCAGCTCTTTGGATGTCTTTGCCAAGAATGGGAAAGGAGTATAAATACACCAAACTGTCACTATGTACCGTAAGACAAAACAAACAAAGACCAAAACCCTATACTACGACAGTATTTCCAAAATGTTACATGTATAGTCCTTTAGCAGCCTGATCGAGATGGAAATTCCACCAGGGCATCTGGAATTTACTTTGTTAGACATTCCAGATGATCAGGAGAGGAAAAGGTCTGAGGCAGTCTTTTAATCACAGACTCAGTTAGCGTTCATGCTGACACCTGTCCCCTACCGTGTGCCAAACCCCAGTCATGAGACTAATCCATGCACTACTCTTCAGTTAGCTTTCACGGCCTGTGGTGTCTTCCCTTGGCTCAACCCTCCTTTAGTTCAGACTTCCATTTAACCCTCGAGTTGAAATCAGTAATGTCACCCCAGGATGTTGACAGCCTTCAAGGCAGCAGGGCCAGCTCTGAACAGCACCGATTCGGGTAAGGAGCTCCCTGGGGTGTCCACACCCAAATGTGATAGCAGGGACATCTAAGACAGGATGCACAGAGCCACCACTCAGGTCAGTCTCCTTTCCTCTTCCTCCCTGGGCCCTGGAGGAAGACTGCAACAGAGCCTCACCACGGAGAAGGCCCACTTCCTCCAAGACCAAACAAATCTGTCATTCCAGGCCTCATAGGCACCCAGGTGACAAGGTCTTTCTCAACCACCATTCCCCTGTGATCCTTTGATGTCTCAAAGCTGACTAGGTCAGCCTTTCCAGGTGCAGGCGACATGGCTGTCAGGTACTGCTTTCAAGTAGTTGATTAATATGTCGTGAGTCTCCAGTCAAACCAGAGTCTATGGAGTTGCTGAAATAACTTGCTAGCTTTGCCCTGGGTATTGGGGGAACTAACTAGCCCATCAGCAAAAGGCCTTTAGCTGAAGATAGAAGAAGCAAACACAGACAATGAAGTTCTGGTGGTCAATGAACCACAGTGAAGACAGCAGTGGTGGGGCCTATCATCTTCTAGGACCTCACAAGGCCTGAGCCCCAGGCACTGCTTAGGACTCCCAACACTGCAAGGACTATCCTCCTGCTGACAAGAACCCTCCCTGGACCTCTCACTAGCTTAGTTCTGGATACTGCCAGATCTGCTCGGCAGAATGAGGGCCTCTGGCCTGACAAAGCACTTACTGACCAAGGAAAATCCACCTCAGGTGCAGTGGGAAAAGCATGCTCCCAAGAATGTCTGGGGTTTTGAGACACTGGAAAAGATTGCCTAATAATGTAATGGGCTCATGCCCTGGAAATATCTGGAAATAGGATAAGGACTCTCTGGTCCTGGCAAGGCCAACAGTGCCCGAGGTAAGGAAGTGGCTATAGCAGGCCAGGGGGGAGGGCTCTCCAGCCACGCTGCACACAGGGGTGGCACATTTTCATGAGGAGAAAAAGGACGCTTTCTTGTGACAAAATACGTACAACATGCAAATGCTTTAAAATTTAAACCATTTTAAAGTACACAGTTTGGTGACATTAAGGGGCATCGTGGCGAGCTCTGCAACCATCACCCCCATTCAGCTCCAGAATATCTTTGTCTTCCAAAACTGAAACTGGGCCATAAAATGCTCTTCATCACCCCCACCCCCACCCCCACCTCTGGCAACCAACATTCTTTTGGTCTGGATGGCTTGACCACTCACGGAAGTAGAGTCCTGTGGTATTTGTCCCTCTGTGACTGATTTCTTTCTCACTCAGTTTGTCCTCAGGCTGAGTCGCTCTCCTCTTTAAGGCTAACTAGCAGTCAGCGTGTGCGTCCCGTGCTCCGGTAAGCTGGCCCCCTGATGACAGACACTTGGGTTGTTGTTTCTACCTTTCAGTTATTCTGAAGAATGCTGCCTTGGCTGTTCAGAGCTCCCTTTCTGCTTCCAGCTCTCTGGGGTATACGCCCAGAGGTTGAACTGCACAAGGAAACAAGCCTAGAATACATGGGACCACCTCAAAATAATTAACATATATTTAAAAAAAAATACCAAAAAAAAAAAGTCAACAAACTGCAAGCACCTGTTAATAAAGGTCTTAAATAATAAAACAAAACAAAACAAAACAAAACAAAACAAAACAAAACAAAATACCTACGAAGTCTGAGAATGGTCTGGCTCCAGGACCAGTGGAAGAAGAGATGAAATCTGAGCTGGAGGGCCAGAGAGAAGGCTCAGCAGTTAAGAGCACGTAGTGTTCTTGTCAAGGACCAAGGTATAATTCCCTGTACCCACACCGCAGGTAACAACTGCCTGTACCTCCAGCTCCAGGAGATCCAGTGCCCTCTTCTGGCCTCTGTATACACACACACACACACACACACACACACACACACACACACACACACACGTGCTTTAAAAACAAAAATAATCTTTTTGTTTGGTTTCTTGGTTGGAACTTGTTATATAAGCGGGGGAGGGGGGTGTTGAACTCATAGAGATCTGCCCTCTTTAGCCTCCTGAGATAAAAAGTGTGCACCACCACATCTGGCTGAAAATAAATCTTAAAAAAAAAAAAAGAAGACAGAACAAGCCACAAGCTACCTATATGCCCACTGGTCAAATAAATGATGGCACAGTCGCGCTATAGACTCATTCAACACCATCCAAACGAATGATGGGGTCTTCTTGTGCTGAAATGGCAAGGATTCTGGGCTTACTTTTGACTATGAGCAAGTCATTTCTGTGGGATCACATTCAAGAAACTGTAAGCAGTCACTGTCTTTAAGAGAAGTAACTGTGCTGGGCAGAGTGGGGCACACGTTTAACCCCAACACTCAGGAGGCAGAGTCTAATGTCTGTGAGTTCAAGGCCAGCTGGGTCTGTATATTGAGTTTTGGGACAGAGCTACAAAATAGAGATCTTGTCTCAAAAAAAAAAAAAAAAAAAAAAAAAGAAAAAGAAAAGAAAAAGAAAAAGAAAGAAAGAAAAAAAACAACAGAGAGAGAAAGGCAACTGTGCTAGGGAGAATGACACACTAAAGAAACTTCATGAAATATCTTTAATGGTGTGTGTGTGTGTGTGTGTGTGTGTGTGTGTGTGTGTGTGTGTGTG
>NW_026596166.1:1312673-1368731 GCF_907164565.1 Psammomys obesus | reverse complement strand
GTGTGTGTGTGTGTGTGTGTGTGTGTGTGTGTGTGTGTGTGTGTGTGTTGGGTGATGGCGCCCACGTGAATGCAAATGCACTTGCCTATATGGACACATGTGGAAGCCACAGGTTGGTGCTGAGACATCTCCCTCAGTGTCTTTCTACCTTATGGGCTAGATGGGGTTTTTCTCACTCACTGTGAAGCTTGCTGCTTCTGCTAGACTGGCTGGCTGGGAACCTCACTCTGGACTGCCTGTCTCCCCTTCTCTAGTGCTAGGGTTACCAGCACATATCACCACACCCAGATTTTATTTTACATGGTGTTGTGGCTCTGAACTGAAGTCCTCGTGATTGCTGCCCACTGAGCCATCTTTCCTGTTCCCTAATGCTTCTTAAAAAAAAAGAAAAGAAAGAAATGCCTGTACAGAATTAAAAGAAATGTTAGCGGGTGATAGGATTATGGGACATTTTTATATTCTTTATGCTTTCCTTTATGCTTTCTTTATTTAAAATATTTTAAAGAGGAAAGCAGCTCTTTTTTTTTTTTTCTTTTTTCTTTTTTCCTTTCTGGAATTGTTTAGTCCCAGTTAGCCTTTAAAGACAGAACAATGCAGGAGACAGTTAAAGGGCCAGGCTGGAGGACTGTCTCTAAGAAGAGTGCCTTTCAAGGCAGGATGATGTCCTTGCCTTCTGGCAAGAGACACTGGAGACAGTGACCAGAGAAATAGTCCTAAAGCTCAGGCAAGGGAAGTGAGGTGCCTGGGCTATCGGAAAGCCTGAATAACTACTGGGGACCCTCACCCCTCCATAGCTTGGATGCCTCTCTGAACTCATGGGACCCACTTCTCAGGGACAGAAACCCAGCCACACAGGGTTAACCCTTGCGCTTTGCTTCACTGAGCATGGGGTGGGGGTGAGAGCTGAGGGGGCCCAGCCCAGCCCCAGCTCCAGGCAGCATTAATAAAATGCAGGTGTTTGTACAGTTGCTTTAAAAGAGAGCGGGGAAGAAAGGGTCTCAGCCGCAGGAAGTGTATAGAAATGAGCAGAGAGGGGAGTGTAGGGGCAAGTCATGAGAAAGCATTTTGCAAAGTGGGCTGGGTTTGGGTGACGAGGAATGCTGATTGCTGGCCTGGGCCAGCCATGTGTGTATCTGTGTGTGACACACGTCACTGCACATGCCTGTACAGACAGGATTCTCTTCTCATATAGACACATACTATCACCATAGGTGTTTTCTCAGAAACACCTCAATCTTCTCGAATTTGCCCTTCACCCGCTGTGACCCAGGATTTGATTACGACAGACCCCCACCAAGGGGCCACCTTTTCTCTGCCTCTTCCTTTCCCTGTACTTCGCGCCCTGCCTATCCTTCCCACCGTCATTCCTTTCCCTCTGAGACTTTCCAAGGACTGTTCCTCCACGGAGTCAGCCTCCAGTGTCTTAATTTCCCCCTCCGCTCTACCTCCAGTTCAACATGTTAGGATCCTGAATTCCAGTTTCCGGAGCCCATTTCTTGAGGCCATATCGGGAAAGAGGCCATGGGTCTGTACAGCTCAGCTCAGTTCCGGTGGATACCCAGCTTCTGTTGCATTGGTGTTAGGCAAAGGCTCCAGGAACCACTTGAGATTCGCGTACCTGTGGCATGTGATACAGCAGGAGAGGAGCTATGTCCTCTTGGCCAATCAAGGCAGGGCCCCGAGTGAGGAGGAGAGGCAGAGCTGACCACACTGTGACCTGGGTAGGGGTTCTATTAGGGTCCCTCTACCCGCCTCCTCCTCCACCTGTCCTAGGGAGGCAGGAAATGTCAGCTAGCCCCTGCCTGCTGGGAGCTTGCTCTCAGTTTTCCTATGATAAAGGAGGTTCAAGCTGCTTCCTCCTGGTCTGAAATCCACCAATGAATAAAGTTATAACCATGTTATGACGCAGGAAGGGAACTGGGTAATCCAGGCCGGGGCCCAGATGGGCTGAACATTAAGGAGAAGTCATAGCACAGGTAAAGTCCTTCAAATGGATGTGGGGTCCTGAGCCCATGAGGAAAGAGGGCCACGGGGTGTAGTGTGTATGTGTATGTGTGAAACCCCAGCCCAGAGAGTCAGGGTTTATGCCAAGGACATAATGCTATCGAGTTCCCCAGAATTCAGAGCCCAGAGGTCAGAGGGAGATCAGGGGCTGGCTACCTTCTCCCCCAGCCTAAATGAAATAATACTCTAGAGGGTCAAGCTTTTACTTTCTCACCTCCCATCCTTCTCCTCTCCCATCCACCAAAATAAAACCGGAGTCAACAGAGGTGGAGAAGTGGCAATCAGATCGGCAATTATAATACCACATGGCCCCTGCCTCAGCCAATCTTGCCTTGCCAGGCTGTGGAGATTTCAGGACTGACCGCTAGCGCCAGCGCACTCACCAACTTTAAGCATCCCCTACCCTATAAAGTTCACGCAGCTGCTTGCCCCAGAAGTGAGCTGAGACGCCTCAGATTTGGGCTAGCGGCTTGTGGCTTGTAGCAAACACCTTGGGAAATACAGGATGTGTACTCCCCGCAAACCAGCATCAAAGACCCTTGAGTGCCCCAGCCTCGACTCCCTTCAGGGAGCCGGGTAGGGGACAGCCTTGCATCTTTAGGACTGCACCCTTATCTGAAAAATCTTATGGAGCCCTCCGGACTTGACTCCCCCACCCGCCCTGTGACAGAGGTCAGCAAGCCACAGATGTTTCTAATGGAGGCCCCAGACCCAGCCGGGAGGTAAGAGGCAAACCACACAGCTCTGGATCCCACAAGGGGCCACAGCCCCCAGACCTAGGAAAGCACACGCTGCCCAGTGAATGAGACCCACACTCTTCGCATTCTCAGCTCTTTTCAGGAAATTGCCAACTTAGCCCTTGGCTTTCTCCTAACCCTCCCTGTTTCCGTAGCAACCCTCCCCCCATTCCTCCAGAGCCCCTCCCCTTGCTGCATGCCCCCTCCCGTCCTCTCCACCCTCTGCTTCTCATCTGTCTGGGTGGATTAGAGCGCTTAGGGACCGGGCCGCCTTTCCCAGGCCCGCTTTGCTTTCCTGATGCCTTTGCAGCCGCGGGCTCCTGCCCCAGGCTTTTCAAGTCCCCAGACTTAATGACCGGCCCTGGGTTTCCTCCTCTCCCCTTTCTCTGCCTCCAATAAAGTGGGAGAATTAACCCAGGTTTTAAGTGCCCGAGTTCCAAGTTGCATATCAAAGGGGGCTTCCCCAAGCTGCTTCTGCATTTCAAAGGGTCTGATTTACGTTTTCACTTAAACCCACACGTTTTGGGCTAAGAGTTTTACTGAGAGGTCAAACTCTGGAAAAACAAATGGACCCCCATTCACCCCCTCCTGGGGTGCGGTGGGCTATTAGTATATAAAGTGCCCACAAGGAAGGTGGGAAAAAGGCTGCTTCACCACCCGGGAGGAAGTGGGAGGGAGCGCCGTGGGTTCCTCCAGCCCACTGCTGCTGGGCCTGTCACTAGCCGGATCCTAAGGTCTGAGGCCGCTAGCTGTGCCCCCAAGCCACTCCCAAATCTGTTAGCTTGTAGGGGAAGGGTGTCCCGCCCCGGCTACTGCTTACTGGTTTCTTCACCTCCTGCTTTATTTCCTTCTAACTACACCGCCTTCTGGCGCTTAGTGTTCAGCCACCGCAGTCCTGAGCCAGTTTCTGAACACCAGCTTTCTTTCACCCTCACAAAGAAACTCCACCTCACCCATGCACACTGGCTCACGCCACAGCCTCTGCCATCATCACACATGCCCTCCACCCCACTTCAACTCACTCCTTCCTGATCTTTGAGGTCCTTCTCCCCACACCCCACCCCAGATCCCAGAGCAGCCCCTTCCTTAGGAAGTGTCTTCGAAGAGACTGGTCCCTGCCAAAACCGTGAAGCTCTTAGCATGATTTAACACAGACCCAGCCCTCAAACTACCTTAGCCATTAGGTCACTGCCCAACGTTCAAGTGGTGCCTTGGCTCCCAGAAAAGCCGTAAGCCAGCAGCCAATGAAGTAGGGAGAGGCCAGGCACACGCACGGTATGGCATCCTTGAGGAACATCTCGGCCATCACTGAGGGGACAGAGAAAGGAAAACATGGCCTAGTTTCCCCTTAGGGGTCACATTTGTGTTTCATCTTATTCATTCGTGTAGTCCACACATAGGGCCTTGCACTCACAGAACTCACTGATCACCTTCTGTGTGTCACGGGAATGAGACCAGTGCCCCAACAGTGAACTTCAGTGACACAAGATTAAAAAAAAAAAAAAAAAAAAAAAACTCATCTCCCATCAGAAGGCTGGCAGTGTGCATAACCACAACTAACCTCTTGGCGAGGGTCCAGGGAAGACTTCAGGCAATTTAATTTGAACTTGGAAACTGGACGGGAACTTAGCAGATAGGCAAGTACAGTCTAAGCAGAGGAAACTGTAGGGACAAAGGTTGTGGTGGTGCTGCTCCACAGATCCAGCGTGCCCAGCGCTCAGGCGTACGGAGGGAGGTATTTCGAGAGGACCCTGGAAGGGCAAGGTGGCAGGTCAGATTGAAATGCCAAGCCTAGGAGCCCACCGCCTCTGCCATGCTGCTCCCGTAAGCTTGACCCTGATAAGATCCAAGCTGTGTTCCTGAGGGATATATACCAAGATCAGTACTCTGGGTCTGCCTCCAAGAAAGATTGATGGTAACATCTCCAAGGCAACCTGAGGACCACAGTGACACTGACTGTTCAGAACAGACAGGCTACAGTGAGGTGGCATCTTCTGCCTCTGCAATAATCATTGAGCCCTCAAGAAGACACGCAGAGACAAACCAGCCGAAGAACACTAAATAACGGTGGAGCCATAACTAGTGAAGAGGCCGTCAGCACCGCCCAACGGTTACCCATCCCTTAGCCAGAGAACACTCTGGAACCATTAGGGAGATCCTGGGGTCTCTCCCCTCCAGAGGGTGCAATGATGATAGCAAATCTCCCCACAACTTCACCAGTGACATCAACCACCCGGCTCGTTCAGAGCTAACACACACACACACACACACACACACACACACACACACACACGAGAGATCATCTAACAATCAAAAGAAAACAAACACATAAGGGGAGGGGCTTATGTGAGTGATAGCACAGGAAGCTGGCAAGGGCACAGGAGAAGGCTTTCCAGGCTGGTGGCCACACATACTCAGCCACCGCCCCTGTTTGCCACCCCTCTCCACCCAGGGACTCTGTGAGTAGGACAGGCTCTTCTCCCAGAGTCCTTGCCACAGAGAATCACTCATTTCTCTACCCCACAAGATTAGCTGAGGAGGTTCACTGGGACCAAAATAAAAATTTCTCTCTCCCTGGAGAGAGACGAGGGACCTGAGAAAGTCTGGCGCGATCACACCAGGCTTGGCAGTATTCTCAAGAGTACCCATGTCTGGGCTCTGTGGTTTGCCAAAGGTCCCTCCTAGGTCTTTGCCTCCCCACTTCTCTTCACTGGTGAGGCCATGTCCTAGAGCCATCCTCACAACATCTTCCTCCACACAGTCTTCTGAATAGGTAAAAGCTCAAGACACTGGCAGGGGCCCAAGGAAGAAAGAAAGGAGAAAGAGAAGATTTTGTGTTGCGTTCAAGGACATCCTGGAGTCCCCCCCCCCAAGTGGGTTCTCTGCAGACTCTTAGGAGCCCTTAGGCCCTGGGAAGCCCCTGGATACTGGCAGCCCACAGCCAGACAGCCCTGCATAGGCAGCCCCTCATTTGCTAGCCCTAGGCAGAGAGCCATCAGCCCGCTCACTCCAGGTCGCTTGTGAGACACCTGCGATGGAGACATCCAGCTTGGAGAGAAGAGAAAGAAATCCACCCTTCTCCTGTTTGTATCTTTTCCTCTCTACGCTCTCTGGGCCTCTGTCAAAACTTACATATTCTTACATATTCTTACATATTCTTACATAACTTACATATTCCCACCTCTTCTTGAGCTTCACAGATGAGCCCTCTCACCTGGCAGGCCTCCTCTGGGCCTCTGTTCCCACCAGCCTCATCTAGTGAAGCCTCATCTCCCACAGCACAATCTCCTGGATGGTGCTTTTCTCTAACGGGCCTCAGGCCCTCAGTCAGGCCACCAACCTCCACCAAAACCCTAGTTCGGCAACAGGTGTCCTGAGGAATCTGGCTTGGCCCACTAGAAACCAAAGGAAATAGCACTGGTCTGATTCAAAGTCTGCAGATGTGAGTCAGCGCCCAGCCTGTCAACCATTGCTTGTCACCCGGGGTCACACCCACACTGCTCATGAGTTGCTGTCCTCGGTTTACTAGACAGCAGAGCTCAGTCAGGACAGTGGGAACCTGAGGATGACTTGTGGGCCAGTTGTGGGTGCCTTTACACTGGTCAGTGCTGTAGAGAGTGTAAGAACACCGAGTCAGAGAGACCCATGGCTCAGTGTCTTCCCAAATCCTCTGGTCACCAGGAAGGCTGTTCTGCATTTCATACCCTAGGAAAACGTCTCTGAGAAATGCAGTGAATAGCTGGGAGAGGGAGGATGACATGCTTTTAACTCCAGCACTTGGGAGACGGAGGCAGGTCGCTCTCTGAGTGTAAAGCCAACCTGGTCTACAGAGTGAGTTTCAGGATAGCCAGGGCTACACAGAAAAACGCTGTCTCAAAAAAAAAAAAAAAAAAAAGGAGGAGGAAGAGGTGGAGAAAGGCAGTGAATGGGGGAAATTCTTAGCAACACTGTCTAAGGAGATGATCCCAGCCAATCCTCCTTCTCTTTATCGCCTACATGAGACCACTGAACCCTGCTCCATGACACTGGCTCCAACAGAACCAGTGCTCTTACTAACCAGGAAGCCTCTAGCAAGACAGAAATACCTGGAGTAATCCGAACCCCAAAAGGCCCAGAAAAGTGGAAATACACCAAGATGGGGATCCAGAGACCATCTATGTTCAATTGCCTCAAAAGGAGAATCCCAAAGCCTGTCTAGGGCTTGACTAATGAAGAGGCAGAGGACGAGTTGCTGGGGAAGGAAAGGGGGGTCGGGAGTGTCCCAGGTTGGGAGAAAAGACTTTCAGCATCAAGCCAAAAGCAAAGAGAGGAGGAACCAAGGGCATGTGCCTTCCAGGGAGCACCTAACCTCTGCCCTCAAGTGTCAGGAAGAGTAAGAACAACCCAGAGACAGAAACCACAGTGAAGGCTTAACTCCCGCCCCACCCTTCTCCAGCCTCCTGGAAAACCGTCACCCTTCCCATGCCCTCCCCAGAGAGCCCCTCACCTTGGCCTAACGGGGCATCTAGGACTCTTGAAGTTAATGAAAACAAGAACCTTGACACCAAAGAAGAGCTAATCATTACTAGTTGCTTCTCTGGCCCTGGAGAAGCACAAACAGAAAGGTTCTGTAGGAGCTCGCTGAGGACTCAGGAACAGAGATGGTGCCTGAGAACGCCGCCTCAGGAGGGTCTCCATCTTGAAGGTGTTCAGTGGTTTCTCGCTATGATATTAACTCGAAGAAAACTTGATTCGGCGATTACTGATGTTAAACCTGTTTTCACTCCTTAAAGTTACCGTAGCGGTGGGGGTGGTCGTGTGTATATGTACACGAACATGTGTTTATTAAGTCATTTGTTGAGACAGAATTTACACACACTAAAATTTACCCATTTTCAACCTTTTGCCCTCTAGCTCTGGGGCTGGAGATATGGGAGTGCTTAGGGGTTAAGAACCTGAATCAGCTCTCAGCATCCATGTCAGTTGGCCCACTACCACCTGCAACCCAGCTCCAGGAGGATCCAATGCCTTCTTCTGGCCTCTGCAGGCACCCAAATGTACATACACGCATAAACAAATAATTAAAAATGAAATAGATCTCAAATAAATAGGTAAACTGTAAAAGGAGCTTTTATTTCCTGTTAAGTTGTTGTCTCTGAGGATTACTGCCTCTGTCTGCTAACCTAGGCCTAGTCCTGGAAGCTTCTAGCCTCCATATACTCTAATGTAGGCCTAGAATGTTTTCAGCCTCTGAAACTTACTGCTAAATAAGCTCACTCTTTCTTATTCTTTGTGAGCTCCTAGCTGGCTGGTTCAACTCAGCTGTTCTGGCTCAAACTCCTCTCCCAGCTGACTTACTCAATCTGGCTTCTCTCTTAGCCTCTGAATTGCTCTGCTTGGCCTCAACCTAACTCCAACAACCTGCTCTAATCTTCTGGCTTCTTCTCATTCTCTAGCTCATTCTGTCTTCACCTGTGTCTAGCTTGTTCTCTCATTCAAGCTTTCTTTGTATATCTGTCCTGGTAAAACTGCCTCCACTTTCTGCATTGCCCCTTAAATACCTTCCCTTTCCTCTCCCTTCTCATGAAAGTTGGGTGTAGCCTATGCTGTCAAATCTTTCTCTGATTTGTCACTGTTTCTGCCACTCAAACCGGGGTGCTTCCTTCTACAAGCTAACTTTACCTTCATTGTTGGGATTGAAGGCATGTACCATGATGCCTGGACCTAAGCTTTTCTTTACCTGAAACTTGCTGTATGCCAGGCTGGCCTTGAACTCAGATCTGTTTGCCTCTGTCTCCTGGATTAAAGGTGGGTTTTTTTTTTGTTTTGTTTTGTTTTGTTTTGTTTTGTTTTGTTTTTGTTGTTTTTTTTGTATTCCAACCAGATCACACAGCACACCAGATCTTTGGGTGTGATCTCTTGCCAGAGCATCATATCTGAATTACTGTAGAGTTTTCTCTACAGTAAACTCTAGTTCTAAGGGTCTCAACAAATAGATGCACAGTCTCTCGACTATTACAACAGCGGTGCAGGGGGATTGCTTTACCCAAAGTTCTTCAGTGTGCCTCTGTCAGTGAAGGTTTCCCCAGCACAGATCCCCAAACAATTCCTTAGGAATTCCTGTCCCACCAGAGCTTTGCCTTTTGTGAATGCCAGCTCCATGGAGTTGTATGGTATTTGTTCTCCTGGCTGCGCGTACTTTGCTTAATGCACGGATTGTATGCTTTATTCCACATGTCAGGCATGCATTTCATTCATGAGCACAGTTCCACCACAGGGAAATTGCAGAGGGCATTGCAGTTTGTTCATTCAGTAACTGAAGTTCCTTTGAGTAATGACCTGGTTTGGATCATTATGATAAAATCCATTATAAGCTTTTGTTTACAAGTTTTTATGGGAACCTAAGCTTTCGTTCCCCTTGGTAAATACCGAATCGGCATTTCTGGATCCTGTGATTAACTATGCACTTATTTTTATATTAAATTGCGATGCCTTTTTTTTTTTCAAAGTGTGGATACTATTTTGAACTCCCACAATGTACAAGAATTCCTGTTGTTCCATATATTCACCAAATGCTGATATAGCACAGTTTCTTTTTTTTTTTTTTTTAACTTTCTTAACATTATTTATGAGGTCCGGGTGGCAGTAATGTGTGCCAGAGCACATGCGTGAAGACCACAAGATGACTTGAAGTGGATTCTGTCCTTCTGCCACTGAGTCCCAGGGATCAAACTCAGCTGGTCAGCCC
Source organism: Psammomys obesus (assembly GCF_907164565.1). Lineage (NCBI taxonomy): Eukaryota > Metazoa > Chordata > Mammalia > Rodentia > Muridae > Psammomys > Psammomys obesus. Next base: position 1,359,263 of record NW_026596166.1, on the reverse strand, counting down.
TGGAGACAAGCCCCTATATGCTGAGTCATCTCACCAGCCTGGTGTGTTTTTTGTTCTTGTTTGTTTTTAATGCCTCTTTCTTTCAGCTGCTCCAAAGCTGTGGAGTGTCTACTCACTATTGTTTTAATTTTGTGATTAAATGATGTTGAACATCTTTTCCCTGTGAATTTCTTCTTTGGTTAAAGGTTCTATTCAATTATCCAATAATTAGAATTTTTTTTCTTCTTACAGAGTTTTGAAGGCTTTATTTTATATGCATATCTTCTGCCAAGATAGAGTTTTTACAAATGTTTTCTCTTAGTTGGTAGCTTGTCTTTTTGTCTTTTTAATGAAGATTTTAAATTTATCAAACTTACAGATTGTGTTTTCATTGTCCTATCTGAGAATTCTTGTCTAACCCAAATCACAAAGATTATCTCCTCTGTTCTTCATTTATACTTTCAGAGGGTTTTTTTTTCCTCCTTTTATATTTTCTCTTGTGTTTTGTCTTTTTATATGTAAAGTTGGCATTTTGACCTATTATTCATTTTGAACTGGTGATATTATTCCTACATTCCTCCTGCTCCTTCTCCTGATTCCTCTGCTCCTCTTCTCCTCCTGCTCTTCCCCTTGTTCCTCCTAATCTCCCTACTCCTCCTACTCCTCCATCCTCTCTCCCTCCTGCTCCTCCTCTTACCCCTCTTCCTCTTGCTCTTGCTCTTCCTCTTTCCCTTCCTCTTTCCTTTTTTAAGACATCCTTTTTCTTTTCTTCCTCACTTGTTTTTCACATCCAAATTTTTCAATGCTCTTTTGTTTTGTTTTGTTTTGTTTTGTGTTTTAAGTTCTTTCTTCACTGGGCTCTCTTTTCACTCTGTCAAAACTCAAGAGAGGAGGCCCAGAGGTGACTCAGGAGGTAAAGCATTTGCCATGAAAGCTTGAGGACCCAGGTTCGAGCACCAGCGACCATGTTTGTCTGTTTGTTCCCGAGACAGGGTTTCTCTGTGTAGCCTTGGCTGTCCTGGAACTCTCTTTGTAGATCATGCTGGACTCAAACTCAAAGAGATCCGCATACAGAGACACAAGCCCGCCTCTGACCTTGCATGTGTACTTATACTTCACACTCCCCCTTCCGTTCCATTGTCACATTTATCTCTTCATCATTTTTTCTGACCTGCTCACCCAGGCTTTGCAGCAATCCCTGAAAGCAGGTGGGTCAGCTCTTTCTATCAGCATTCTTTTAAAGGCCTTTCCTCCTCTCCAAGGTCATTTTTCTCCTGTGGACTTTCAGCCAGTGGCATAGCATAAACAAAGTTCACAGGCCCTCTGTAATCTTGAAAGCCCCTGTGATGTACAGCCCACTCTCCAGGAATACTAGGTACTTTTACCTGGCCATGAGGGGGGCCTCGGAGGCCTTTCCCACAGTATTGCCTCCATTGGACATCTCTGCCTCCCATGGCCTCCTCAGAAGTCTCCTCACACAAACAGTACGGCACAGTGCCCACAGACTGACCCCGGCTACCCAAGCCTCAATTCAGAGAATGAGAAGCAACTACTATGATCACAAGTAGGACACTGACTTCCATTCACTGGGTCTCAATTGCTTATCTCTGTAGTAGAAACCATCAAGTATTTCTTCTTGGGTTTGAGCTGGCATTAAGTAGGCCCATACATGGATTAAACAAAACAAAACAAAACAAAACAAAACAAAAAATCCCACTTGCATTTCAATGGATACTATCCATAGAATATAAATGTGTCCATGTAATTCTGTCGCTATCAGTACTTGGCGACTGAGATACCTGTGTTTTACACGGAGAAACACGTGAGCCAAGCTGCTTTCCCTCAGAGTCTTGCCATGCTCCGGTAGGACTCAAGGACGCCTGAGCCCAAAGCTATGTACCTGACTGCACAGTTGCTGCTTCCAGGAGCCTGGTGCTAGGGATCAGGTGACAGTAACCGCACCAGAAACAGGCAACTTCTGCCTCCAAGTCCCAGGTACCCAGTGTCCAGGGACCCTGCCAATGAGATCTGAACTGAAGGTACATGCTTGGATCCTTAGCGACTATCAAGGATACTTCAAGGCCAGAGCAATCAGACACCTACTCTGCTGAGACAAAGCCCACTCACAAGGGGGCTGTGGAAAGCCCGAAGTCCCCAGGAGGAAGGGGTCCAGAGACGATCAAGAACACCCCTGATTTGATTCTGGAGAAGAGGGAAGCTCACCAAACCAAGAAGACTTCCTGAAAGTTGGATTCATTGAGATGTTGAAGGAAGCCCTGAGGAGGAGCAGGTCAAGACAGACCAGCCCAACGGCCCCTCCATTAGGGAGCCAATTCACCTCCCAGACCTTTAGGCGCTCAGCTCTCCAGAGAGGGTCATGCTATCCCCTCAGAGCATGGCTGAGCTTTGAGGAATAAATGGGAGAGCTAGGAAAGAAGGCTGCAATGCCAGCCCCTGCCCAGATCCAGGTGGGGAAGAATATTCCTGGCTGTCTCTAGCAGGGTTGAAATGCCCACCAGGGAACAAGGAACTGTGGAGGAAAACCAAGTCTGTTCACTTCTGCAGCCCCCTCACACCCTAGGTCCAGAAGAGGCCTGACCCACAGGCCCCCAAGGAGGAACTCCCTTCTCCTTGCCCTATGGCTCCCAACTTCCTGGTTCCTTGAACTCCTTTAGGTGGAGCTGAGGAGGCCATGTTGGGTTGGGTGCATGTCATGGGAAGCCGAGAGAAGTTGGCCGTAGCTTTGCGAGGGCTATGGGGAGGAGGCAGGCATTCTTGTGAAGCCATTCATCAGCTCAGCTATTTCCTGCCCTGCTTCTCCATGGAGTGCTCCACCTGCTCCTACTTAACCATTTCCTGTTTACTGCAGGCCTCCCTGCGTCTCTGAAGCTCCGAGACAGCAGCCCGCAAGAGCTCCGACATGAACAGGCCAGACCTACGGGAAGCCTGAGGGATGGGCACAGTGCCCTCATGTAGGGGTCCCGTTTTTCTCTTCAGGATGCTTAATTGACTTCAGGGGTGGGATGCTTTGGCAGGTCACCCCAACATAAGACACAGGGGGGAAGGGAGCAGTGTAGGCTGACTCACTGGGGTGATTGTTACGTCACCTCTTCATGAGGAGCAGGCCCTGCCCCAAGTCTGCCTGTCTAGGTAAAGCTTCCTCCTGGCCTCACCCACCCAGAACCAGCACAGTCGAGGGAGGCACAGGAGCTCCTGTATTCCCGGTCACTTAAAGGTTCCTCTATGACACTAACTGCTGTGCCAGCAATGCTTGGGAATTTTCTAACAACAGCTATGGGGGTGAAAGTCTTATTTCCAGTTTCAGCAGTACTTATCTCTACCCCTCTGACTTAGGTGAATTATGCCAATATCTAAGTTTGGTTTGGTTTGGTTTGGTTTGGTTTGGTTTGGTTTGGTTTGGTTTCCAAGGAATAGAATATCTGGCAAGGTCAAATGACAAAGGGAGCATATAACGGATGTGACAGCTCCTGTTTCAAAGTAAGTGGCCCATGCGATTATTCTATAACTATCTAAGGAAAAGGAGTGTTCCATTATGTAAAATGTACTGTAAAATAAAGATCACAAATTCCTTGCTTCCCTGTCCCTTTGAAACTGTGAGTTCACCTGGAAAAAAAAAAAATAACAGAAGGTAGATTTTTTTTTTCCCCAATATCTGATATCCAACCATCACCCCCTCAATCCTCCTCACCGACTAGGGAGTGGGGTGGGAATGGGAAGGGACAGTGAGGAATGATGTCAAGGCAGAGAGCGTTGGCTCCATCCCTGTGAGGAACCAGAAGGTGTGTGGAAGACCCAGGAAACCATGCATGCCCTCTGCTTCCAGCAGGCCCCTTGAGTCTACCTCTCAAGTATAACATGCTATGTCCTTCCTGACCCCAGCCCTCCGTCGCTAAAGTAGGGGTGCCCAACCTTGGGACTTGAAGCTTTGGGATGGAGAGGTCCTATTAGGGAACTGTCCTGTGGCCTACAGGAGAGTTAACGACCTCAGAGCCAACACTAGATCCCAGAGCCCTCCTTCCCCTTGAAGGGATGATCAAGAAAACAGCTTTCTGTAGGCATTAGCAAAGCATGCCTACTCCTCATTGAGAATCTCTGCCATAAGCAATTACACGGGCTCCTTGGTTCCCCCTACCCATCTCCTTCTTCCCCACCTTCTAGTGGGCCTGCCTCCCCAGCTCTCTCTATAGCACTCCCCAAAATCTCCCCAACATTCACAGGAAGAAGCAACAGCAAGCAGCCCACCATGTCTCAGGAGGGTAGCCTGGCCAAGCTGCTGGGCAAGTAGAAACAATAGATTGACTGAGCAAGAAAGTCCAGCTCCGAGCCAGAGAAGAGAGAAGAACTCAAGGCCTCAGAAAGGATGCAGAGTTGGCCACAGATGGTGCTGTGTGTGCCTTGGCCTGGCCACATTTGCTTGGTCAGCAGCTCACTCTTGGGGCAGCTGCAGAGAGAACAGGGAACTGAGTGTCAGCTGCCCTAGAAAATCTAGGCTCCGAGTGGACCCTGAGTGTTCAAGAGGTCCAGGCTAAACCAGGGACCAAATACAGAGCCACACAGGGGTGGGGGGACATAATGTGTCCTTGTGACTAAATTATAAAAGCATTCTCTGGCACAGGAAAAGAAGAGAGCCCTAAGAAGTTGTCAAAGGAGCCAGGCTTCACAGGGATGGTGACTTTGGGACACATTGCTGAGGAGGATTTTGCCAGGCAAGGAGGCAAATGGAGTTAGAGCATTCCTGAGAATGGATGCATACAGGGCTTGTGTAGGCAAAGGGCCTGACAGTTGGGGAAAGGTTGGTATGGGAGCGTCAGTAGTGACACAGACTTGCCCTCAGGAAATGGTGAGTGAGGATGCAGAAAGGCTGGGCTGACAGCATGAGAATGCATGCTGTGTGTGTGTGTGTGTGTGTGTGTGTGTGTGTGTGTGTGCCTCCCCTTTCTCAGCACTGAAGCTGGTTGACCTTGAAGCAGAGGTCAACCAGCAGCTGGTGTAAGCAACCCATCTGCCATTCCGGCAAGACACCAAGCACACGCTGATCTCGGCCAGTTCCATGAGTTTCCCTTGTCCCAGTGCAAGGTGGCTTTAAGAGGTAGCACCTACCTAGACCACTTCCTAGACCAACTCAGGGCCTGCACACCCTTGCTTTCATTAAGGGGTCAGTGTGTTCACCCCTCACTGTGCCCAAACCACCCAGGCACATCCTTCCCTCTAGGCCACTCTGGAAAGTTCCCTGACTGTGAACCGCTCCCTAATCCTTCAGGGCAGGAAGATCAAATGAAGCCAGAGAACCAAGCTCAACCTGAAGCAGAGAAACTCCTCCCCCTGCTGGCCCCACCCCATGGACGTGCCGATCCCTCCCAGTCCCAGAAAAGGGCTAGACAGTCTCCATTTCCAACATGCCTGGACCGCACCTTTTTTTTGTCTGGTGGCTCTGCTGGGAACCCCAGAACAGCTGAGCCAGCTTCTCAGACAGGACAGAGCTGTTGAAGGGCTTTTCCCTCAGGGATCTCAAAACTTTTACCAGAAATGAGGGTGACTGAGCTGTGGGAGGACTGAGAGAAATGGAATCATAGCCAGGAGGGTGACAGCTTTGGCAGGAGAATGAGAGGACAACTTCCCAGCGAGACAAAGCCCAAAGGCTAAAACTGCAGCTTCAATGCATTGTATCTGAATTTAAAACCGGAGCTCAATTCTAAGAGAAATCATGCTGACTTATTAGAGGGTGGATGGAAGTCGCTGGGGTTAAGAGAGACAATCCCGCCTCCTCTTGCCTTCCTTTGGAAGACTTCTGAGGATGCCCCCTGACATGAAGGTCACATGATGCCCGTTAGTTTAAGTCCAGAGTTCTGCATCCGTTCTGCGCTTTCCACTCTACCCTTACTAAACACACAGCCTGAGTTCTGGGCTGCATCGCCAATGACACCGAATGGCTAGATTTAGCAGATGAAGACAGGAGACTCTTAATCAAATTTGTTTCAAACAAACAGTAATAAAACTTTATATCCCGTGTGATATTTAGATCACTGGGCATATTAAAATTTTGTTGCTTACCCGAAATTCGGATTTAAATCTCCCTGGCAACCTTAGAGAGAAAGCTCTTGTTCGCATTTGACATTCTCTACCCATCTCAGCATCATGTACCTAGAGGAGTTCCTTGGGACCTGTCTTGCTGTCTGTCTGTCTGTCTGTCTGTTTTGAGTTGCAAGTACCGAACTCAGAACCTTATAATGCTAGACAAACATTCTACCACTGAACTACACCCAATTAGCTCTTGTCACTGAGAGCTCCAAACCCCAGAGCCTTTGAATGCCTTTGGTCCACTCTGAACAACTGTTAACCTTAAAGCTTCTGGCCTGTAAGTATCTCTTAACTGTAGGCATAAGGTTGTTGTGTGATTCAAATGCTGAATCTGGTTGCAATCCTTGTTCTGAGACTCTCCCGTCTCAATGTTGTGTAAACAGTGCTCCCCAACTGTCCCCTGATGTGCCAATAAAGCAGTTTATAGCCAATCGCTGAGCAGGGGAGAGAACATGGTTGGACTTCCTGCCAGCTGGGGGAGGAGGAGTTAAAGAGAAAGTGGGGGATTCAGCCACAGGCAGATGTTCAGGAGAGACTAGAAGAGACAGCTCAGCAAAGAAAGCTTCAATGTGCAAGTATCTCCGGGAAGTACACTGGGAGGAAACCAAATTAGCTTAGAGGGTTAAGACTAGAGTAAAACTGCTCAGTTCTTGTGCTATGAAGCTTGTTAAAATAATGCATCTCAATTATTTATGTGATAGCCGGGTTATGACTTAATGTCTCTTGTTCTCCTTGAACATTTACCTATTAGTGATAGGCTCCAGACAGTAAACTTGAGTGTTTCTTGCTAACTAAAGAAGACAAGGGCACTGAAGCCAGGCCGCTCACTTTCAAAGTCCATGCCAAATGCAGAGTGGCTGCAAGGCCTTCAGTATTTAGCTTCTCAGTTTTCCAAATTTACAAATGGCCAATTATATACTCTATAGGGTTGCTCTGCGAATCAAACAAGAGAGTGACACTGGGGGAAAAAAATGACTGTCTAATAGAAAGCACTCAGTGAGTGTGACGTGACAGGGTCAGTGAGACAGGGTCAATGATAATCTGAAGCTCGCCATGACTGATGGCATGGGCACAGCCTCCTTTTGAAGGCTCTTTAGCTTAGCCTCAGCGTGGTGACCATGTGCACTTTGCACAAACAACAAAGCTGTAGCAGCCACAAGGAGGGTTGCCCAGGAGAAAGAGGAAACACTGTAAGAAGCTGTCCCCTCTACGTGAGGCTGTGGCTTCCTCTAAGGGCACAGTCTGTCCCTACTTCTCCAACTGAATGCAAGACAATGTCTTCCCTTTTCAAGTGTGAATCACACATCTTTAAAAAGCCAGGCAAGAACTGCCCTTTCCTATGATGAAACTGACTCCCACAGGCCTTCTTAAGACCCAGGAGACAATGTCTCAAGGGAGAGAGATCTGTTTTCATCCTTCCAACCAACCCCTCTTCTTCCCCCTCTTCTTGAGAGACACTAGGCCAATTCAACAAAAATTCAAACCCCAAAGGAACAGTTTGCCGAATGGCAACTCTTTGAACCACTAAAACTTACAGTTTTCTAGGACCTCTGTGAACACTTTCAACTAGCAATATTTTGCTGAATAGTCACTGATGGGGCATTAACTTTGACAAAAGTTCAGAAGGCTAGAACAATTCCATCTTCTTATAAATATATTCTTCTTATGGATACATCTTTTTCCTCTCAAATGTGCTGTTTTAATTAAAATATTTCATTTTCCTTAAGTATGTGTTTACAAAAAAATCATAAAGAATACATTAGATCAAGTACTAAAATATTCTTAATGCATAGTTACTAACATCTTCAGGCAGATCGCAGCCAGATGTTAACAAAGAATATTATATTTCAGAAGATTATTGCTTAAGACAATTTTTTTTCTTTTGGTAAAATTGAAACCTTAGTAAATTTGAAGATTTGGCAACTTGCCTCTCCCTCTTGTCTTCTGTTTCCAGGATGTTTCTGAGAACTTTTAGAACACCAGCCCTCAAATATGAATATGTGTCCTGGGCTGGGGAGAATCAGCTGCTGACTCTAGGATTGCAGCCCCAGGGACTGGTTTCTAAGGGGGGAGGGGTTGCCCCTTAATACAGTGGCAAGGACACTCAGGTGCCTAAAGGTCTGTACCTCACTTTGAGAACAAGATGTTGGTGTGATGGGGAAACTCGTGGTGGGAAACAATGAAAGATGGAGAGTTATGCTGATGTCCGAGCGATTTGTTTCTCTCTCTCAGTATGCTCTCAAGTGAAATACAGTGTTAGGCTGATTTGGGGGAGGTTGGGACTTGCTTATTTGTTTTTCATTTTTTGCTTTATTTATTTATTTTTGCTTAGAGACAAGCTCTAATTTGTCCCATGTTGGCCTACAAATCACTACTGAAGCCGAGAATGATCTTCAGCTCCTGATCCTCCTGCCTCCATCTCCTTAGTGAAAACATACATCATTTCTCCTTATTTATGTTCTTAGAGTGTGCTAGACAAACACCCTACCAACTGAGCTATATCCCCGGACAACTAATTCTTTTTTTTAAGATTTATTAATTTTTTTATTTATACAGCATCTGCCTGCATATGTGTCTGCATACCAGATCTCACTGTAGATGGTTGTGAGCCACCATGTGGTTGCTGGGAATTGAACTCAGGACCTTGGGAAGAACAGCCAGTGTTCTTAACCTCTGAGCCATCACTCCAGCCCCAGACGACTAATTCTTAAATCATGAAATTACCAATATCCCAGCACTGTACCATAATGGTCCTTTTCAGAAACAGCCTTCAGCATTCAACCTGGCTGATGGACAAGAGGTTCTCATTGTTTAGACCTACCTGTTCCATTTACAGCAAGATTAAAAACACTTCCCCCTTCTGCAAAAGTGCTGTCATTAGCATCCCTAAAGGTCATATAATATGCCCTTGCTCTCATTTATGTGGGTTGTTCCTCCAAGCGTTCCTGTGTCAGATAGAGGCTTCGTGTCCTTGTGGTGAGGGGCTGGAATTCTTTTAAGAGGCAGGGCGTAGTGGGATGTCCTTGAAAAGGATTATGGAACCTGGGTCCCACAGTGGTTCCTGTCCAGTGATGTGATCTTTTCTCCCAAAACACATTCCCACCACTCTGATGCCACCCACCATGAGGTCCTCACCAAAGCCAACCGGTGCTGGCTCCATTCCCTTGAGTCTCCAGAACTGTAAATTAAATGAAGTTTTTATTTATAAAGTAATACGACTTCTGGTGTTTTGTTATAGTAAAAAAAAAAAAAAAACAAAAAAAAAAAAACCCTAGCCAATACAACAGCATACAGATGCGCTAATATTCATTTATTTTGTCTTCTGTGGTACATATGCCCTGTGCTGAGTTCTAAACTGTTTATTTTTTATTTTCATGTGTATTTGTGTGTGGGGGGGAGGTGTATGTATGCATATTCCCATTTGTGAGGGCATATGTGTGTGTGTGGCTATGTGCGCTCATGTAGAGGCCCAAAGTTCATGTCAGTAATCTCGTCACTCTTCTGCTTTATTCACCGAGGTAGGGTCTCTCAATCGAACTCAGAAGTGAGTGTACAACTAGCCATGCTGTTCAGCTTGATCTAGGGATCTGCTGTCTTTGTCTTTCAAGGCTGGAATAATAGGAAGGTCCCACACCCACACATACCTGCATGGGTCCAGGAGTCCCAAACTCCAGTTCTCTTGCTTGATGACAAGTGATTTAGCTGCTGATCCATATCTTAAGACCGTCAATTTTTAATCGTGATAAATATCTTCAAACGTACAGTTTTTGCTGAGTGTACTGGCACAAGCCTGTTATCCCAGCACTTAAAGGGGTAAGGCAGGAAGATTTCTGTGAGTTCCAGGCCAGTCTAGACTTCACAGTGACTCTCAGGCCTGCCTGGGCTACACGATGAGACCATGACTCAAAAAACCAACAAAGCAAGCTACAATGACACCTAACCTGGCAAGATAAGCTCACTGGTGCTATAGTGGCAGGAATATTATGGAATAACCAACCATTTTCTGATTAGATTTAAAGCCTGCTCCATGAGATGAACCCCAAACCTGGTACTGTTAATTGGGCCAGAGGCTAGCTGACTCTAGGCCCTAGGAGAGAATCTAGTACTATTGTTCTGCTAAATGGGCCTAGTAACAAATTATCTCCTGAGTTCTTATCTTCCTAAGAACAGATCAGTGTATCTCTCAGCCCTCATCAGAGCAGCTTCTTTTTGGTAGTAAATGAGGACGAACCATCAATGATCAACATGTAGAGAATGAGAGCTATAAGAGAGTCCTCAGTTATAAATCAGACATCTATTATCACATGATCTCTGCCCTCCCCCTACCCCACACCTCAAGGCTCAGGGATCCTCATGCAAGAGGAGGTGGAAAAATTGTAAGAGCCAGAGGGAGTGGATGTCTAGAGCAAAGGAGTATAGGTCAGAAGTAGCAGAGCAGTTGCATACCCGAACTCATAATAGCTGTGACTCCATGCACCAGACTTGCACAAGACCAAGCCAGCCAAAGTCCCAGGATGAGTGGGGGAGGGGCTCATGAAGTCCTACCCCTGCCTGAGGAGTTATTGGCAATTGCTAGGTGCTGGGTGGAGGAGAGCCGCTTTTCCTCGGGATGCAGGCCTTGAGAGGTTACTCATGCTCACATTTATGGTTCCATTCCCATGCAAGTGCAAGCTGCAATAAATGGACTCAGTGGACAGCAGAAGGAGACAGAGAGAACATGAACTTTCAAGGAAAAGGTGGTATAGGGGTGGGGAAAAATTGGAGGAGAATGAATGAGTGCTAGATTGGATCCCACCATTGATGCATATGAATACTAATGAAAGCATTTAATAAAACAGTTTTAAGTAGAATTTAATAAAAACACCAAAGACACAAAAAATGTAGTTTTTCACTTCTGTTGAATAATTCCCTTCAGCTTCCTTTCAAATACTGGAGTTAGCAGTGTGGTGAGCATCTATAGAGGTTCCATACACTGAGAATAAATAAAGAGGACAAAAGACCATTCCTAGGTGCCATGAAACAGGAGTATTATAATCCTCCATTAAATCATTCTGATGGAGCTCTGGAATAAGAGTCATGTTTGGTTTTACAGATCAATTAGGGTCAAGTGATTGAAGAAGCTGGTAAATGGGGGTTATGAGCTTCTTGTGGAATCATGATTTTAATGCATCATTTGTGGGGAAGACCTAAGATACGGTAGGTGCTTAATGGGCCCCAGTGTTTGATGCCTAATAAAGATACAGCACTGAGCCCATTAACAGCCTGGCATAATTAGATTGCATCACGGATGTTCCTTGCCACACCGTGAAATATGTCTGCGCCCTACCCAGCGGTGGCCCATTGAGTCTCAAGATTTCAGAAAGAGTGGAGTCTGACTCTCTCACTTCCTGTCTCGCTCCCGCTCCAGCTGCTCCACTAGAGGGTGGGAAGGGGAGACGAGAATGTGATGGAGTTCAGCAGCTGGGTCCCACTTCCTCCCTCGAGCTGGCGTTACGACAGTGTTCTGAAAACCCAGGGTACACCGTGAGGAACAGACTGTTTGCTGTCTAGATGTATACTACCGGGAAGTTGCCCTGATTTCGTTTCAGTGAAGGCAGACCCTTTGTCTTATGAACACCATAACAGGTGCTTAACTAAGAGTCATAAATGGACCAAATGAGGGAGGGACAGCCGAGGCTGCTAGACACTGTCACAAAGACTGCCTGTCCCTGATGTGATCTGTAGGGAGCCCTCTTACTCGCCTTAGCCACAGCTGGGACACAAGCCCTCCCATTCTGATCCCACCCCCCAACCCTCGTCTCCGGTGCGTCCTTCTGTCCTTCCGTCCTTCCCTCCTCGGGCAGTGCTGACTTTGGTTGTATTTATCTGCAAGATCTGACGGCTTGGAAGCTCAGCAGTGTTTGTGCTCTGCCTCTTTGCTGAACCTGACAAAAAGGCAGGGTACCTCACAGCTCACGTGCGGTGTCTCTTAGCTGGTTGATCTCCAGTAACTACGAAGCCCCACTTTAGTGGAACATCCTCTGGAGATTCGGACTCTGGCTCTAGCTTAACAATCTCTTCCACTTCATCGTAGCTTGCTCTAATTTGCTCCAAGGCTATTCAAGCAGCAGGTTCCTTCAGGACCCATCCCCACACCATACACACACACACACACACACACACACACACACACACACACACACACTTCTGAGATTGGCTCCCTTAGCTAGGCATCTATTGACAAATCCAGAATCAACCATTTTTATTTTCTTTTTTCCTTTTCCTGTGTTCTGTCTCCTCCCCGGTACAGCAGCTCCCTAAGCACACAGGGAACTGCTGAGCTCCCCTCTTCTACAGCCCCACAAGCCCCAGATCTCACGTCGACTCCAGGTGGGACAGCAATGGAGGAAGCCTATCTTGCCCTTTCCACTTGCCCTGCCCGAGATTCTGAACCTCAGGTAAGCAGTGGAGAGGAAAGCTTCCTGCCCCCACCCCGCTGTCAGGTGATGACCTGGGAGGAGGGCCTCAAGCCAGTTGGCCCAGGTTGACAACCAGACAACCAGACACCTCCTAGTTCCCACGGTCAGGCAGCAGGCCTGAAGCAGAAGGGTTTCATAATCTGTAATCTCACCTCTGAGGGCGCTGGTGCATAATGACCTGCCATTTGGTTCCCACATTACAATCATAGTATTTATCTATGCAAAGCAGCACCTCATTTTAAAAAAAGAAGAAAAAGCACGTCACTATTGGCCCAACCCCTCATTAGAGTACAACACACAAGACCTGGGCACACCCAGGGTGGGACCAGGATCCTGCTCAGGGTTCAGCCTCTCATACTAGCTCTGTCTCTACCCTGGTCCCACTCCTCCTGATCCACTAAGCTGCTCCTCAGACTTGTGTAGTGAGAAATGACCCATAGCAGCTCTTTGAGGTCGAGAGACAGGTTTACTGGGAGTCCCTTTCTCCAAGAGTCCTCTTCGAAAGCTGTTCTGTTTCAACCCCTTCCTAATGTCTCCAGCCAAGCTTACACAAACTGAGTTCATTCTCCAGCATCCACATGAAGGAAAAAAAAAATCACTGACTCTTGAAGTTGTCCTCTGACTTCTAGTGCACACTCAGAAATTTTTATTTTTCAATTATTTTGGGTTTGTTTTTTTTTTTTATTTGAGATAGAGTTTCTTTGAATAGAGCTGCCTGTCCTGGAACTCACTGTGTAGACCAGGCTGGCCTCAAACTCAGGGAGATCTGCCTGCTTCTGTCTCCTAAATGCTGAGATTAAAAGCGTACACCACCGTGGCCCGGCTTAGAAATTTTTAGACATGAAAATATTAAATGTAAATTAAAAGTCAAAAGAATGAGGAACCCCTTGGTTTGTGCCTCTATAACTGATTCCCCCTCCCACTAGAAGTACATCACACCATCGTCCCTCTGTTGCCCGACGTGGCCTGCTGATCCTTGATAGCCGTGCTCTCTGGAGCAGAGGTCAAAATACCTCAATTACAAATAATCATCTTGTGCCTTTTCTTATGCTTTTTCTACTAACTGAAACCAATATTTAAGATGTGGGGGAAAGAACAAAATATATATAAATATATTTTTACTTTATATATAAAATAAATATTATAAATATAAAATAAATATTATATATATTTGTAACAACAACCCTCTACTCACTACGCAACCTAGAAAAGGCAAACAAAAATTTAAGTATTACCACGACTCCTGAAGTCCCCAGATTATCCTAACACCAGGACATCAAGACCCCTTCCCCCTGCAGAGAAACCTATGTTCCGAACGTGATGGCCGCCTGACTGTTTACAGTCAGGCTCTCTGAGGTTTGCCATCAGCATGCCCTGAAAGTTGGGGTTAGACCTGTGTTCTCAGCCTGGGCCCCACCCCCACAATGCACCTGTTTTGTGCCCCAGTTTCTCATCTGTCGGTGGCAATAATAATATGTGTTGCTTCCCCACTTCTGAGTGTGCAGATAAGTGAGATAAACATGAAGCTCTTAGAGCATCGGGGAAGCCAGGTAATGTGTGACCCCAGGCAGGCAGGCAGGGCATGAAGCAGCAGCAAGCAGCTATTGTGGGCTTTTTACGATGAGGAAGGGCGTGATGAGAGTGCTCCCCTTCCTGCGCCTCAAGCCCGTGCCAACGTGTGTAGCTCAATGGCTTGTCTCCACTGGAGGCACCCATCACTGCTTACAGGATCCCAACATCTTCCTCTGGCTGTGGGGAGACTTGTTTCACGAATGAAATGAGCAGTTTCTCACCAGGCCTCTCCTGGCTCCTTTTCTGACTTTCTGTCAGTCAGAGCCGTGCTGTTCACAGAGCAAGGCCCCCAGCCATGCTGCCCACAGGGCAAAACCCTCAGCCATAGCAGAGTTCACAAAGAAAATGAAAAGAAAGGAGGTCTGTTTGCTAGCATCCTCAGGGGCACCCAGCTTTCAGCAGCAGCAGCTCTATGCCAAGTCAAATCTGCTGTTTAGACTCCCTGCTCCTGGAAATAAGGAGAGAAGCGAAGCTGAGAACCAGAAAGTGGGCAGAAAAAACAAAGGTGAGAGTAAGTAATCCCACATGAGGCCGTCTAGCCACGCTTACACCAGGGAACTTTGGGTTTGGAAATCAGGGAGGAGGAAGTGGTCACGTGTGTCCGTGTTACCCTGAAGCTTGAGAAGGGCGTGTGGAAGAAAGATGGTGGGCAGAGGCCTCAGGCCTGCGCTGAGTCTGAGACAGTACCAGCGGAGACCTCCAAAGCAGTTTTCTTCAGTGTAGCTGAAGAAAACATCAAGCTCAGTAGGTCGAAGCATTTACCAACACAGACGTTATCTGTGTGAAGTGGCGGCCATCAGCAACTGTCCCCCATGGGCTGAATAGCCAGAGGGATGACTCAGCGGGCTGAGGCTGAAGACTTCAGGGAGCAGCTGGGAGCAGCTCTAGCTTCTATCCTCCCTCTCAGGGGCTCACAGCTGGCTCCTGGCACCTGCCATCCTGTGCACTCGTGTTCAAGATGGCCCTGGAGCTGATCTAGAAGCTGAACCTCCAAGGAGCGCTGAGCCTCCAGGCTTGGCTCTCTGAGGTAGAGCATCAGGAGTCATGCAGCTGAGAACAGAGAGGGTCAGGACAGGAAAGCAGAGCGGTGCTTGGGAACCTCTCTCTGGAGGAGGAGTACTCGCTAGGGACCAAATGGCAGAACTTAGCGCTTACGCGTATGTGACCAGGAGAGAATCACATTCCCTCTTTCTCTCCCTAGCTTCCTCGTCTGTAACATGAATAGGTTGGAGCAAATTGCAATAGTTCCCCCTTGGTCCTCAGGAAGAACTTTCCGAGGCCCGAAGTGGACCCCTGAAATCATATAGAGCATCCAACTCCTACACAGGCTCTTCTTCTATATGTACCTACGACCATGAGGTTTAATTTCTAAATCGGGCATAGTAAGAGCTTGACAGCAGTGACCAATAATAAAACCATTACAGCAAGGTGCTGTAATAAAAGGGATGTACACGTGCTCTTCTCCTCTTGTCTTGCTTCCTAGAAGGTTCTAGCGTGTCTTGTAATAATGGGAGATAGCGTAAGGTCTGGGTAGCGAGAAGAAATGAGGTGATGTCCACATTGCAATGTAGCATTAGGCTACAACTGACCTTCCGAGGACACTGCATGTCATTCATTACAGCACACAGTCTTAAACTTAACTGTTTCTGGAATTTTCTACGTACTCTTTATGTACCAAAGTCGGTCAGTCCCAGTAACCAAAGTCACAGAAAAGAAACGTCACGATACGGCTTTACCTCTAAGTTCCCATCCCTGGAACATCCCAAGGACAGACTCAATGACTAGGGAAGGTAGAGCAGTTTCTCTAGCCATGGTGTCGAAGGCCACCCACGCAGAACAGAACGAAGAATTAGAAGTCGAGTTTGCGAAGCCTAGTTGTAAGGCTCTCTTGTTACACAGCGTCCCAACCTCACTGTCTCAGGGACACGGTGTAAGCCAATGGGCTACAAGTTGGGCAACCGATTCACGGACCAGAGCGTGTGCTGGCTGCATGACTTCAGACGAGGTGGTTATCCTGCTGCCAAGGCTGTTTCCTCATTTCTAATAATCTCTGCCTCCTCCCTGCCCCAGAAGGAAGCTGTGAGAATTCACTGAGTAATGTCTACAAAGCACTTAGCTTGCAAGAGAAGAGTCCCACATAAGCAGAAGATGACGGTGCTTGTTGTGACAGCTGCTTGATTCTCTTAGCTGTTCCCCAGCCTTTTATTTGCTGCCGATAGAACGTAGCCTGCTTATGAGTCACCATGATCTGGTTCCCAAGGTTTTCTTAAGAGAATTCCCCTTGAGCGTGTGCTCCCGTCTAGCTACACGGCCGATGGAGGCGGCCTCAGAAAAGAAGGCTAAGAAAATAGGCTGTCACAACTCTCCTAGCACCTGACTCCACTCTGCCTCTTATCTACTAGACTGTAATTTCATAAGGGCAGGGCCATCTAGGCCACACTATTGCACAACTGAAGGGGGCACCGCTTACCACCGTCTAATTGACAGCAGACATTTGCTGAATGAATGCATGAATGAAACACTGCCCAGCTAATATTTAGGTAGAAACCAGCATTTTTTAATTCCCACCATGTAAAAGGAGGTACCGCATACTCTTTATTTCTTCAACTCACTGGCCCTGTGAAAGCAAAACCATTTTTGTATTTTATGAATGAGAAAACTGAGATTACTTACTTGGTGTAAGGAATCACCAAGGCCTTTATGCTTTAAGAATTTGAACCTAGGCTTGTTTTATGGGATTCTAGCCATGGCGCTTTCAAGATAAGGAATGGACAAACCCCTTGAATCACGGACACGCTGGCCATCTCCTGTAGATGTTTCAGCTAAACCAACAGGAAGATAGTACAAGAAAGATCCCCGCCCCCCGGGAACAATACATTAAACCAAACTCCTATGGGCTGCGGAGATAACTCAGTGGATACAGTGCTTGTTGTATAACCATGGGGACGTGAGTTCAAATCCCCAACACACGTGTACAGGGCAGAGCAGCACACATACGTAACCCCAGCAGTGGGTGAAGGGAAGAGATGGTTGCCCAGAGCTTACTTGTGAGGCGCTCTAGCTGAGAGAGTCAGCTCCAGGTTCAGTGAGAGATTGTCCAGGTGGAAAGTGACAGAAGACAGTATCAACTTCCGGCTTCTATGTGCAATGGGACACACATCAGAGAGAGAGAGAGAGAGGAGGAGGACAGGGAGAGGGAAGTCCCAGAGGGAGGAAGAGGAAGGGAGAGGGGAGGAGGGAAAAACAGAGAGAGAGGGAGAGGGAGAAAGAAAGGGAGGCGATGGTGGTACACCCTTTTAATCCCAGCACTTGGGACGTAAAGGCAGGCAGATCTCTATGAGTTCCAGGGCAGCCAAGGCTACACAGAGAAACACTGTCTGAAAAAAAAAAAAAAAAAAAGAAGCAGAAGGAGAGGGGAGAGAGGGGAAGAGAGACAGGGACAGGGACAGAGAAGGAGGGGAGGCCCTGGGTGGCAATCACTGGATGAGAAAGAGCGCAGGTTGCAGTAGATTCTTACAACTTTGCAAAGAATCCTTGAAGCTGGGCTGCTCTCACCACCGTACGCCCTACCCACCCTGCCCTGGCTCCTTCTGCCCACCTTTTCCTCCTGCGGCACCCGGCCTGCATTGCAGACATACACATAAAGTCCCTGACACCAGGTCTCCCCATGAACATAAACGTACACTCACACAATGTCTATTCTTTACTAGTGAAACTCCTCAGCCCCTAGGACACCGGTGAGAATTGACAAGCAAGACTGTGGATGATATAAATTAGGAAATGAACACAAAGAGCTATAGCTTCGGCTTTGCTGAAACTCAACAGTATAGGAAGTAGATTTTGGGGGTTTGGGGTTTTTTTCCCCTACATACCTTGTTGAGAACATTTTCCTAGTGTGAACCTTATTGGTGTGTCTCCCTTGGTCCCAAGGATTGACCCATATTCAACCCCTCCATTCATTTTCTGAGCTCTGTTGACCTTCATTGGTCCTTTGATATAGGGACAATAATCTCTGGCCTGATAGCCGAAGGAACTTGGGTTTTCAGAGCCCTACAATAGGCCTTGTTTGAGTAGCAATCTTTAGGAAGGGCCCATGGGACAAGTACATATTGACTCAGGCCCTTGGCACAGGCAAAGGAATTTTTGACAGTTGAATGGCACTTCCAGGTGGATACAAATCCCAGGGTTTGGTGACTCCCTTCACCGGGGCCTTGATAACTCTAGGGTGACCTCCTTGATTCCTGGAGTAGAGTGGCCGGCTGAGTTTATGAGTACCGCTTGTCCTTACTAGGGAGTCACCACACAGTCTCCAAGAGACGGGGGGGTCTGTTGGTGTGGGGGGAAGATACCCAGGCTTTATTCACATAAGACCTACCAGGTGACTTCACTGAGGGAACCCAGGACCAAAGACTTTTCTTACCCTTGGGAGACTCATCACCGCACAGCCAGGACCTGCTATCTCGCTTTTTAGAACTGTGGAAATCAAACCAAAGACCGGATGGCTCAACCCTCCTCACAGTCCTGGAGGCCGAGTCAAGCTGGCAGCAGAGCTGGTTTGTTCTGAGGACTCTGCTTGCCTTGCGTCCTCACGTGAAATTTACTTTATGTGCACACTCTTGTGTATAAGGACACACCAGTCAGATGGGGTCAGAGCCTAACCGTAACTGGCTGACTTTAACTTAATCAGCTCCTTAAAGGCTCTGTCTCCAAATACAGTCACGGTAGGGGAGGGGCACCGCAATTCAGCATATTAATCTCCGAGAGACAAAGTGCAGCCCATAGGCCCTTGCCTTCGCCAAACCGTTTCCCATTTCCTGCCTTTAATTCTTCACTGGAGCCAACTTTCTGAGAAATACATGTCATGTGGCTTAAAAAAAAAAAAAAAGTCTGTGTAAATTAACTCAATGGTATTTTTTGTAGTTTGTTGTTGTTTTTGGTTTTGCTTCATAATGCTTTGTTTGGGTATTTTTTTACCTTATTGGTCTTTTGTTTATTTATTATGAGTTCCTATTTTGTGATTTATGAGTGTGTGTGTGAGTGTTCCTCTTGCTTTTTCTTTGTTTATTTCTCTTTGTTTCGTTTTATTATGGTTCAATTTTTTTGTTGTTGGCCTGTTTGTTTTCTAAAGTGAGAGAAAGAAGGTGTAAAGTTGGATGGGTAGAGAGGAGCTGGGAAGAGATAAGGAAGGGGAAACCATGCTCAGAATACATTGTATAAAAAAAATTATTTTCTTTCTTTTTTTGTTTATTTGTTTTTCTTGGTTTTTCTGACACAGAGTTTCTCTGTTTTAGCTCTGGCTGTCCTGGAACTCACTCTGTAGACAGGGCTGGCCTCTAACTCAGAGATTCACCTGCCTCTGCCTTCCGAGTGCTGGGATTAAAGGTGTGCGCCTCCACCCCCGGCTGAAAAAAAAAGTTATTTTCAATTAAAAGAAAAAGATGAGTGTCAAAGGCAGAGGACGAAGCACTGAAGAGTCCATTTTGAAATGTCCTTGAAAAGCCAGCTGTGTCCTTGGGAGATAGGCAGACACCAACCATCCAACTAGAGATCATCTGCTTCAGACTTCTTCCTTCCCAAGGCAGGTGTGTAGATTTGAATTTAGACACTTCCAAGTAAACTCAGACCTCTGTTAAACACAGGAAACAAATTTCTGGCTCTACAAAATAACTGATGGTAGCTGGACAGTGGTGTTGCACACTTTTAATTTCAACATTTAGGAGGCAGAGGCAGGTGGTTCTCTGAGCTCAAGGCCAGCCTGGTCTACAGAGTAAATTCTAGGACAGCCAGGGATATGTAAAGAGACTCTATCTCCAAAAAAAAAAAAGAAGAAGAAGAAGGAGGAGGAGGAGGAGGAGGAGGAGGAGGAGGAGGAGGAGGAGGAGGAGGAGGAGGAGAAGAAGAAGAAGAAGAAGAAGAAGAAGAAGAAGAAGAAGAAGAAGAAGAAGAAGAAATAGAGACAGAAAGGAAGAAAAAAAGGAGAGAGGGAGAGAGAGAGAGAAAGAGGAAATCCAATGAATGTTGTTTTATTCTTTTCTTTTTCCCACCTACTTTATTTCTGGGCTTTGGGGGTACAGAACTACAGTAACACTATATTTGATTTGGGACATTTCATGTGGTCCCCTCACTCCAAGGGTCACAATGTGTGTTTTTAAGCAGCCTTTAATATGTATATGCCCTTGTGGGTGTGTAATATCATTTTACAGGGATTTGCAGTTTCAGTTTTCAAAGGGTATGCTCTAGACAGCATTTGCTTTCCTGGTTCATTTTCACTTTTTTTTTTTTTTTTTTTGGTTTTGGTTTCCAGCTGTAAGGCATTGTGTTCAGGGAAGCACACGGAACCCCCTGCTCCTAAGAGCTGTATTTCATAGTACCCAACATAGCTAACTGCCCAGTCACTGGTGATAGACAGCAAGGCTGTCCTAGGTCGGACTGAAGGCAATATCCTTAGGACCTGAACAAAAACTGCTGTGTAGATTTCCAGGAAGGGCTTTTGAGCCCCAAGTAGACACATCCTTGCATACTGAGTGATTTCTAGATTTCTCTCTGATCACGTAGACCTGAGAAGGAGTGTGCTTGGTAAGACTGTACAAGTTCTTGCCAAGAGTATTTTACGCTATGGCTACAGGGTTTGAGCCCACTCTGCCATGTACTGACTATGGCTTGTATCAGTCACATCATGGGCCTGGGTTTCAGATCTTCTACCGGACGAGTTTGCCAGTCAAGGTTGGCTCAAGGTCAACCTTACCTCCGTAGGAGAGCCTCTGATGAATGGAGCATGGTGATGGGGGAGAACCAGCTCCGGAAGCCTGAAGAAGAACGGGCCCTCGCCTTCCCCTTGGGAATAGACTCACAACAAGAGCGCTCTGACAGCTCATGCAGACAGTGTATGTGACATACTTGGAGAGGAGTTTCCAGCAACTGCCCATTCTCTTCTTCCCCTCCCAACCCACACCCCCTCACTGTAAATGCAGTAAATGCACACATATACTTTTATATGTGCTCTTATTCTTTACCAACAGTAGGCTTGATACTGAGCATGGCGGCGCACGCCTTTAATCCTAGCACTCAGGAGGCAGAGGCAGGCAGATCTCTGAGCTCAAGGCCAGCCTGGTCCACAGAGTCAGTCCCAGGACAGCCAGAGCTACATAGAGAAACCCTGTCTTAAAGAAACCAAGAGCAAACAAACAAAAAAAAAAAAAAAAAGAAGAAGAAGAAGAAAACCAAGAAACAAAAAATGAAACACCACAGTAGCTTTGAGATAATCACATATAGTAAAACTCATACTCCTAAAGTGTATGATTCAGTGCCTTTGCTATGTTCACAGAGCCACGCAGTCACCATGACTATTTTCACTTAAGAATGTGTGCCTCACCCCACCACCTTGCTGTGCCTGGTAGCAGGTTCTCCCTACTTCCCTCTCCCAGGCAAGCATCTACTCTCTGTCCACTATCATATTCATATGTGTGTGTGTGTGTGTGTGTGTGTGTGTATCACATAAATGGACTCATTCAATATGTAGGCTTTTGAGAATAACTCTTCCACTTTGCATGTTTCCAAGGCTCACAAATGCCATAGCGTGTATCCACTCTTCATTCCGTTTGTTGGTGAGCGGTATTCAACTCTGCAGACACAATGCATTTTGTTTACCTTTCATGGTTGACTCATACTTAGACTGTTACCACTTAGGGCTTATTATGATTAAAGCTCCTATGAACCTTCACGGTTTCTGTGTTGACATATGTTTTCTATTCTCCCAGAAATAAGCCCAGGAATACCATATGCTGGCCATGTTCTTGACTTTGTGAGGAACTGCCAAATTGTTTTATTTGAACACACACACAGAGAAACACAAACACTTTACAATCAGATATGAAGGCTCCAGTTTCTCTTTGTCTTTGCAAGTAGGTGTCACTGGCTATATTTTCTATTCTAAGGAATGGAAAGTGGTATCTCCTTGTGGTTTTAGAATGCACAAAACTTGTGCTGAACCTGATGCATTTTTGCTGAAATGTATACTGTGAAATAACCATAATCGAGATAGAGAACTTTCCTTCAGCCCACCTCCCTTCCTACCCACGGAATAAATGCTCAGCATTTTCATAAATTCATTGTCTGATCTTCTCCCCTTATATTTGTGTGTGTGTGAACATATATGTGTGTGCAGGAATGTGCCATAGCACACATGTGGAGGCCAGAGGACAGCTTGAGGAAGTCAGTGCTCCTCTTCCTTCCACTCTCTGGGTTCCGTGTTCCAGGCTTGGCAGCAAGTACCCTTCCTGAGCCATTCTCTGACCCTTATCTTCCTGTTTTCGATGAAATCACAGTGTATACTCTTTTACCTCTAGCCTCTGCCACTCAAAAGAGTGATACTTTTCTATTTTTAAAAGCATTATATTAAAAGCTTCAGTTGTTTTTTTTTTTCTTTTTTATTACCCTCACACAATAATGCAACAATCTATACATTCATTATTGTATTGAGAGACGTTTGAGACATTTGTGTTGATACAGTTTGGGGTACTCACAAGCAAAGTTGCAATAACAGTCTTGTATAGTTCTTTGGGGAGACGTATGAGCTTGGTTCTCTTAGGCCGTAAGACTCGGTATGTAGCAGGAGTCCGGTTATTGGGTAACTGCAGCTTCTGATGTTGTCAGTTTACCAAAATGGTGTTGCCAGGTGACACTCACACAGGAGTGTGTGTTTCAAGTCATGGCACAACAGCGGCCTCAGCATGTAAATATGTTGATCTTTTTAAATATTCATTCTAAGTTCAATCTTATTCTGATCTGGTAATACTGGTTTTTACCTTTGCTTTCCGTTTGATTCATTTTATCTCATTTGATTTTTTTCTTGCATCTCCAGGATCAAATCTAAGGCCTGTGCTTGCTAGGCATTTTGTTTTATAGTTACTACAGCCCTAGACTTCAGGGTGCTTTTCATTCGAATATTCCTAGTGACTAATAACGTTAACCTCGTTCTTTGGTTTTAATCTGAAACTTAGCTGAAGTGATCCTTTAGCCATCCCTACTGAGTGGTTACCAGGCAGTCTGAAGTCTGGGGTCCCTGCCTCAGGACACCCGATCTGGGATCTGGGGTCTCATGATGATCACTGAAAGGAGGCCTAATAGGAAATCATTAGGCCTGAGTTTATTTTCAAATTGTCAATGTTTTACTTCCAACTCCTAGAACACTCTTTCTAACATAACCTTAACCCCAAAAGGGAGAAAGTGTGGTCTTTCAGTAAGTGCAATGCAAATGACAGAAAATCTGTCAGCCTTCAAAGAACAGAGCAATTTTTCCAGTCAAAAGTTAAAATTGGAGGGCTTGGGAAGTGGCTCAGTGGGTGAGTGTCAGCTCTGCAACCCTGAGGACCTGAGTTCATATTCCCAGCATGTACATAAAAAGCCAGGCATGACCATGCGGGCCCATAGCGCCTGCACTGGGGAGCTGAGATAGGAAGAGCCTGCAAGCTCTCCGGCCTAGGAGAAAGGATGATTTTGCAGCTCACTGAGAGACCCTGTCTCAAGTCAAAAAGGCAGAGAGTGACAGAAGCTGACAGTCAATGTCCTGATCTGGCTTACACTTGAACAGGAGTGTGCCTATTCACATCCAGATGCGTGCACCACACGTTCAACACACACACACACACACACACACACACACACACACTCAGACACATGTACTCACACACAAACTCACAGAGTTGAGCGTCAGATGACGGTATAATCTAAAGTAGTAGTTCTCCATTTCCCCAGTGCCGCCACCCTGTAATGGACTTCTAGCTGTGGTGAGCCCCAACCATAAAATTAATTTTGTTGCTACTTCGCAACTATAATTTTGCTGCTGTTACGAATCATAATGTAAATGATTTTGGAAAGAAACATTTGTCAAAGGGGTCACAGCCTACAGGCTGAGAATCACTGGTCCAGTGTTTAATAGATGTTTAAGTTAGTGTTTTCTCTTTAAACAGAAAATGTCCATTTCTCTGATAGCTTAATAGAGGGAAGAGTTAAAGGGTAATGTTATACTTCAAAGAAAACATGCTCTGTCTTCAGGTCAGAAGAAAGGGAAGGGAATGGAGAAGTGGCTGAAGACCCCTTGGGCTAATCCCACATGGGAGGGGCCCTGTAAGGACTGGGGACTGTGGGGATTGAGAGGAAGAGGTCACCTGAGGGGACAATGAGACTCAGATCGCTGGTGCTGTGTGCACTGTCTAGAGCTACCGTGAAATGAGCACGTCTGGGTTTCTTCGGTGTGATAGCTGTTAGCCCACTCAGAAGGTGACTAAGAGAGGACCCGAGGCTATCCCTGCTACAGAGCTACATGTAGCCAGTTTGGGCTATATGAGACCTTGCTGGAAAACAAAACTAAACCAAAACTGAAATAAACAAGCAAAAAAAAAAAAAAAAAAAAAAAAAAAAAAAAAAAAAAGCCCGGATCCTTGAGTGGAGGGATTTCAGGCATTAAGGGTAAGGCAAAATGCAGAGTTCCTAGGTCAGGTCTGTGCAACAGGATCTTCCCATCAGTAATAAGCCCCCACGGCCCCTGCCTAGTAAATACCACTGATGTGTTCAGGTCTTATTAAAACACTGGGGCATACTGGAGAGATGGCTGAGTGTTTAAGAACACTGAATGCTCTTCCAAAGGACCCAGGTTCAATTCCCAACACCCACATGGCAGCTCACATCTGTCTGTAGCTCAAAGATCTGACATCCTTACTCAGGCAGACATGCAGGCAAAACACCAATGCACATAACAAGGGGAAAAAATGAAAACAAAAACAAAAAAACCCACTGGGGCAAAAGAGGCAAAAGGGTAGATAGAGCAAGCAGGAGAAATTAGCCCACAGCCTCGATCAAATACTAAAATAACTTTCAAAGTGGAAAATTTTTCTTAATAGGAAATGGAAAATTACAGATATAGAATCATATCATCTTAGCTGGCAGGGACCTTGGAGGCCATCAGTGGAACCTCGTGCCTACTTCTGGAGTTCATATTACAACACCCCTACTGTCTACTGCTCAACAGTCCTGAGACCGAGCCCTTTCTCAGCACCTCCAAGGAAGTTTCCCATCCATGGGTGGGCAATTGACAGACAGTTCTTAGGTTTAACCAAATACCCATTCTGGAAACTTCTACGCTTCAGTTCCAGTTTGAATAAGCTTATTCCCTCTGTCCCATGGCCAGTGGTAAGCGTGTAAGATCACTGGATCTTCTTCCCCGAGCTAAGTATTCCTACTCTCTCCAAATCTAACTGATCCATGATAAGACTTGGCCATGGACAGCATCAAACAGTGACATAGAGTCTTCCCCACTGTGGTTCTCTGGTCTGGAAAACTAAGACCCCCCTCGTCAGCAGTCAGGGAGCACACTCTGCCTGAGGACGGCCCAAAGGCACACATGGTGCTCCTTTGTGGTTCTGTCAGAAGTTGCATACTGTCAATGAATAAGAGGATTTTTTAGGGGTTTTAAACATTTGAGTGCTTTTAGAAAATAAAAGCAACATCATTGACCCCAGTAGTCCTCAATAAGCCCGACCAGTTTTACCAAGACAGGACTGTGTTCCTGCTAACTCAGCCACAGCTTCGAGTTTACTTTCCTTATCTTCCAGTCACCAGGAGAACGGCAGAGTATTTCCATCAGATAACCATTAGCACGTCAGCAAGTCCTGTTTCTGTCTACCTGGGCCTTGGGCCTAGTGATCCAGACCTTCATGCAAAGAAGACATGGACATTTCAGGCAAAAGCCGGGCACATGACCATGATCCAGCCTTCACAGACATTCTGTGAACCTCGACAACCTGCCATTCCATGCCCTACGGCTCACAGCCCAGGGACATGTGAGCACTCGTGTGGACACACACATGTCTACATAACTCACGTGTACATGTGCACGCACACTCAAGTTGCCCTACTCATATTCAGCTATCCATCCGGAGCAAGAACAAACAAACAAAACAGAAACAGTTCTTCTCAAGAAGATCCCTGAAATCTCCTTGCAGGCTGAACAATTTTATGGTAGAGGCAATTGGGAGCAGCCGGCAAAACAAGGCAAAGGTCTTGTTTGGTTTGTCAAGCCCAGTTTGCACCCTTTATTTCAGTCAGCAAAGCAGTGTTCGTCAGGAACAGGAGATTTGAATAGACTTTTTACTAAACAAATCTGTGAAGATACTCTTGCTTCATGACGGTCACAAGTACCATGATGGGGAAAAAAAAGAAATCGTTAAGAGGTTATAGAATAATCTTTTCTTCTCTATAAACCAGGGTGATGCCTGTCACAGAGTGGCAGAGATGTATGTTCACATGGATTTATGTAACTTTTTTCTAAGTCAAGGTCTCTAGGCTAGCCTAGAACTTGGCAATACTCTTGCTTCAAGAGTTTTAATCCCTTGAAGGGAACTCTACATCATGCTAAAACCAGTTGTCAAAATAATACTACTAGGTCTCTCTGGAAGAGGCATGGTGAGTTTGAAGCACAGTAGGCAGTCTTCTTCCTGATTTCTTTTTATATGCCCTTTACAAACGCACAAGAGATAAAACTTCGTCTTAGAGCCAAACTGTCCTGTTTCCTTTTAACTCGCACTTGAAATGATTTGAGGATACAACAGACGTCCGATCGCATCAGGAAACAGTTATGAGATGCCAGAAACCGCAGTAAGTACTCAACCTAGTCAATGCACCATAAACACTAACCTTTGACCAGAAGCCCCACTAACATGAAAAGATCCCTGTGAATATGATAAAAACCTGGGAACACACCTCTGAAAGGCAGGAAGGGCATTAGAGAGCCAGGTATCTCTTTGATGTGTGTGTGTTCTCAGAGAAGGCCAGCTCCAGCTGAGACTGGAAATCAACCTTTGTTTTGAAAAAAAAAAAAGCTTCCTCCCTAGAAGCTCCTGGGTTATGGTGAAGCCCTTTCTTCAGAGCTCTCATCCTCCCTCCTAGCTCCCCTAACAAGGCTGTGGGAGAGGCATTCTCAGGAATGCATGCTAGCTACCCTGTTTAATAGGGCGGAAGGTCTTCCGGAGAGCAGGGAAAATAAGAAAATTCTCTCTACGGCCTTTACAATATAAGCTACGCTACGAAGTTGCACAAGGCCTGCCAGAGAAGGGGCAAGGCTACCCAGGTGTGTTGGAAAGATCTGGAATGTGTTGCTCCTTCCAAAAGTTGCCCCTCTGTTTAACCGTGGGCTTCTAAAGTTTGAGATCAACTCTAAGAGTGATTCAACCTAACCATTCCTCGGTGGGCTCCTCTTTTAAGGCTCTTACGATGATAGGTGGAGAGTGTTGGTTACTGCCCTCAAGGAGCACTGACATCACCTGACAGGGAAACCTCTCACACTTCCCTAGGTCTAAGCTCCATTTTCTCTGTACTTACGAGCTGTGGGACCTGACTACCCCCGAATCTCCATTTCCTGGTGTATAAAATGGGGCTGCAACCCTCCTCGGGGCGATTGCAAGGATTAGTTAGATGAAGTCCACATTTCATCCTAGTGCCTGGCCCTGGACTCCAGGAAACACTGTCTAGTGTTGTGTAATCGATGTCTCCTTAACTGATTCATTCCTCAGCTCAGACACTTTGTGTGGAAGAAGAGGTGTCATGAAGGTCAGCGATTCTGCAGGTAGGCGGAGCTGGATTTCAGAGCATAGGAACTGCTCTGAGGTGGAGTGCTGGGAATCATGGGACTCCTCCTGCTCTTGAGATTCTGAACAGGTTACATCCTCATAAGATGGAACTGTTTAAACATCAGCTGCGTGATGGAAAGGACCCGGGTTCATGCAGGTACAGCTGAATTGCAGCATCTATCTCTTCCATTCACCATGTTGCCATGGAAATGATACTCAGAAAACAAAACAAGAAATTTGAAAAACCATTACATGTTTGGATGATTTTATTAGAATGCCATATTTTCTTTCTATAATCAGTTTTATTTTAAAAGCAAGACCTTGCTTTATTGTTATTAATATTGTTATTTATTTTAAGATGATACCTAGGATGTCCTCAAATTCATTAGTTTGGGCAATCCTCCTGCCTAAGCCTTGAATGCTGACACCACCTCTGTATAGCAAACACTATGCAAGGCTGGGAACACCCACTCAACAGAAAAGAAAATGAAAGCACTCTTGAAAGCCTTTTGTTTTATTTTTAAATTAGACAACCGTGTCACATAAAGTCTGGCAACCAAAAGATTAATAAAAGTTGACATTCTGACATAGGTGGTGGTAGAGGCTTGTGATCCCAGCTCTTTGGAGACTAAGTAAGACAAGAGGCTCTAGAGACGGAGGGAAAACGTTGTCTCGAAAACAATCTTAACCAATGAGCTTGGGGGTGACTCAGCAGTTAAGAACACTTGCTGCTCATATAGAGGACCAGGGTCAGTTCCCAGCATCCATATCAGGTGGCTCACAATTCCAGTTCCCAAGAAGCCAGTGTTCTCTTTTGGCCACACATGACGCCCATAAGCCCACACAGAGGCGCGCACACACAAAAACATAATTTTTTTAAATGCCTAGGAAAAATAAATAAAAATTAAAAGCCAGAACTTTACCCTCCTAACACAGCCAGGGCCTTCACTGTTTTCTTTTATAATGAATGCACTGTCAAGACTATATTATGGTTTTTCTCGGTGAAACTCCCTCTCCCATTCTCTCAACTCTTTTACTGGCTTGTTATTAAACTAATAAAGCAAAGCATACATGCGTACAAATTCATACAGGAAAAGAAAAGAGACTTCAGAGAGTCTATCGAGTGAACATAGGTGGCCTCGTGGCCTTTACTAACTTCCTGTGTGCTGGACAGACCTGGAGCCTTGACCAAGTGTCCACCAGGTCAGCATGAGCACGGAAGGAACTGGGCCCGCCTCACTTTCCTTACCAACACATAATTTCCTTTTTTTACACCTAGATTAGTGGCATCAGTGGTTGTGATACACTCAGAAATGTTTATCAACAGACCTGAGGAAAGGCAACCAAAAAGAGGGGAGGTGTGTATAAGTTGGCTATGGAAAAAAAAATTGTCTGGTGTGCTTGGTGTATTTCTATAGAGGAGTCCAAATGTCAGTGTTGGCCTCTGTGGAATTAAAGACCAAACAGAGCATCAGAAAACAAATGAACACTATTTTCTGAAATGTGTGAGAAGGTAAGGAGACGTAAAAAAAAAAAAAAAAAAAAAAAACAAAAGTAATCATGATGCTGTTTCACACAGAAGATAATAAACCTGAAGACTCTTTGTCAAGGTCACTCATACTGGCAGAAAATGAAAAGAAGTTCACAGGGTTGGGGGTGTGGATAGCTAAGAGGCGGGGTTTCCAGACAAGACACGGGAGGACATTCGATTGAATTTTAATAGCAGGCCAATAAAAATTCCTACTTGTTCATGATAAATGCAAACACAGTAATTTAATTTTTGACAGTAAAACTTCCTCTCCCGGGGCCTGTCCCCAGGTTGAGGAGAGCCTCATGCTGGTGCTACATCCAACCCATAGTTTCCACATAAACAGTGCAGTGCCACGTCACAGGAAAGCGTGAATAGCCACCCCGTCAAAAAGCCTGGCCCCAGCGTTCCTTTAGCTTCTCTGCTTTCCTTGAAAGGGCTTTTTGGCATCCCTCCACCCTACAGCCGGACCCAGGGACTTAATGAACGTTGGGTCGTATGAACAGCGATGAAGACTGCTCAGCAGCCTGCTGGCTCTTCTAGGGTTTCTTACCTCCCCGTACAAACTGTGGTTTCGTCTAGGTCTTCCCCGTGGCAGTTCCACGTGAAAAAGAGAATTATTTTTAATGCACGGTCATGAGCAGATGGGTGATCAGGAGCACGACCAGTACACACAACCAACCAACTTTAGCCCGCATGGGCTTTTAGGCATCAGATAAATGTTTCTGTCCCGTTCAGGAAGTAGCTGGGTCGTGAAATCAGATATGGGGAGGAAGTTGGTCCATGGGAGGGCCCTCAGAGCAGAGACTGTGAGAAGAGAAGCTCGGGAGACAGGCATGCAAGCTGGGCTGGGGGGTTGGTGTGCGAATGTGGACAGGCAGAGGAAGCCTTGCCCTCCAGGTGTGAAAAGTGTCCCCCCTGGGGTGGGGGTCACCCTGAGTCCAGCCAAAGCTTGTTGAACTATTCTGTGAATTCTAAAGAGCAAATAGTGACCCCGGGGACATTTGCGGTGAACTTTTCTCAACGTGTTCGTCGCCTGGTTAAAATTTTAACAGTCTGAGGGAGGGGAACCATATCAGTTGACACTAAATTCAGGAAACTTCTGCTGACTGCTGGAGAGTGGACTCAATTTGTTTCCTCTTACCCCGATGCTTTGCTCATGGCGGGTTCCTAGCAGATACCAGCTGACAGTCTGAATAGACACCCAAATTAGTAGTGGGGGACAGTCAGCTTCTCTTGGGCCTGTGATCCTAGAACTAGAAACCAGGAACCACACACTGGCCTTGGGTTCTGTACTCCGTGACCTTCAGTGGCTGCGGCTGCGGATGGGAATAATATCTTGCCTTAATAAGCAGTTTGGAGGAGCAAGGGCGATTTCATCTCTGAAAGTCCTTTGTGATTGACAATAAGGCTGTTGTACAGATCTAAGATAATCAGAAAGGATTCCAAGCCCCGTCCTCCCCACCTTTAGCTATGTGATCTTGCTCAAGTTAGCTAACCCACAGACTTCTCATCTGCACACAAAAGTTGCATGAGGCCTGTGCACTAGAGAGAGCCAGGATGACCTTTCCTTTGGGATGCCATTCTGTGTATTTTCCAGACTGACAAGTACATTTACTAGGGGGCATGTGAGCCCCTGATCTTCCTATGATTGTTATTATTTGATGACAATCATTAAAGAAGCTGCCGTCCGACTGGCCACAGGTCACGCACTCCCAGCCTCTGCAGTGGCCTCTCAGGACGGCTTCCTGATCAAGGCCTTGCCACCCAGGTGTTTCCTCATCTTAGAATCCACCCTCTAGGTTTCCTCAGATTGTGTCTTTCCGATAGGACCCACCCTGACCTGGTGTGTGAGAGGAAGTACTTCAGAGGTGGCCCCAGCCACCTCTCAGGAAAACACAGTGGCCTTCCACACCCAACCTCCACTTCCAGGGTCTCAGCTAGAAGCAGAAGCTTCCAGGGGCAGCCAGGAGCCCCGTACATTGTCTCTAAGACCTGGCTGTCTAAAACAGGAAGTGTGACTTTGGTACTGATTTTTTCTTTTTCTTTTTTTTTTTTTAAGACAGGTTCTCATATAGCCCAGGCTGGCTTGAGTCAAGGATGACCTGATTGTCGTGTTTCTACCTACCACCAGAGTGCTGGGATTACAGGCTTGTGTCATCGTGCCCAATGTATGTGGTACTTGAGATCGAACCCAGGGTTACCTGTATCCTAGGCAAGCACTTTACCTACTGAGCTTCCCAGACCCCGATATATATACATACACACACACACATATATATATACACACATTATATATATATATAGCATATATTAATATACATGTATGTAACATATATGTGTGTTATATTTATAACATATGATATATACATACATATATATGTGTATGTGTATGTATAATTCCTAAACAGCCACACTGCTCAAGCATCCTCTTCCTGACTCTGCATCTTCTGTCTTCTTTGGCAGATGCCACCCTTTCAGAGACATTGTAGCAGCTGTGCCTGTCAATGCCAAATCAGGAGCCTCCACAGCTTAAGGTCTCAGGGAGGGTCACACCAAGAGTCCCAGATACCTCCCCCTTTGCTTCTGATGATGTGCCGGAACCTCTCATCCTAAAGCCCTGGGACCAACTCTCCTGTCCTTATCATTTCTTTTCACTGAACCTAAATGCTTGTGTTCACCATCTGGACAGCTTCTAAGCTCCTCTCACGAAGCCTAGTGCTTGAGACAAAGTTAGCCAGGTTCTGCTCTTCGTCCACGTTTCAACAACTCTTCTGCCTGATATTAAAAATAGCTTTGTCTGGTCCAGTGAGATCAGGCCAGGAGACAGGCGCCTGCTGTTCTAATCTCAGCCTCACAAACAGCTCTTGATGGGCTCGAGCCTCGCTCAACACCTTCAGGGGGCTCTAACAGAGGGCCTGCCTAGTTACCCCTGGAGGTGGAGTTTGCACCACCCCTTCCAGGCTGCTCCTGAGGGCCACAAGAGGCCTGCATGCATCCATTCCTATTATGGACCATTTTGGTTCCTCTGAACGGAGCCGCCACTGAGAGCCTTCACACTTCGGGCATTCCATATTTCCCAAGCCGGAACCTACAAAAGCATCCCTTGAGAGTCAAACTCAAACATCGATGGTAAACAGGCTGCCCCTCCCTGTCTTCCCCTCCCCCACCCCCACCCCACCCGTAATTCCTCCTCCCTTCTTTTCCCCCAAGCCCATCTTGTACTCTGAAAAACCATAGAGCCTCTGGTTGCCAAGGGAACCAAGCCTCTTATTCCGTTCCAATGACTGGCTGGTTGGGGCTGAGGAGTAGGCGACCACTGGTGCCCAGACCTATGGAGCGCCCGCGATGCCCCCCTTTTTCTCAAAGGAGGAGGGGTGGGTTGCACCCCAGTTGCCTTTTCACCCAAGCCCAGCTGGGTGGGACAGAGCCCTTGGGCTCTCAGGAGTTCCTTGGCTGCCACTTCGGTGGATCAGTGCTCCCCAGGCCCTTCTCTGGCCCTGGCCCTTTCCAGAGGACAATAGCCTCCACGCAAGGGAAAATTCCATCGCCCAGGGTTCAAGTCTCCAAGGAGTTGCTGGGGCCTCTGTTTAGCCTAGAGTGGGGCTCTGAGGAGTCGCTGCAGCTGTCTGGCTTGTCCCCCGCCCCCGCCCCCCGCAGCTCTCCTCTCCCCCCAACCTCTCTGTGTTTTCTGTTTAACCCCTGTGCTGCCAAGGGACTGTTTTCTGCCCAGACAGTGCCTGGGAACTAAGAGAGGAAAGTATTAAGGCTTTGTTCCCTGGGGAAACTAATTGGGAAAGAAGAGCAGTGTGGCCTACAGAGAGAAGGCTCCCATACACCTCTGCACATCTTCACTGAAACTGGGACCCGGGAGCCGGGAGCAAGGAGTTATAAGAAACCAGTGCTGCCCTGGAGCTGCCCAAGAAGCTGAGAATTCATTCAGGAGGAGAAAAAAGATGTGGAAAGCTGCGAAGGTCTGCATTTTCCCACCTTAAGCCCCTAAACACCTGTTTTTCTCCCCCTGCTGTTTCTTCCAATATCTGCACAGGAAACTCTGCAACAAAAATAAGGAGACCAGGGCATCATGTTTCAAAATACTAGGTTGATAAATGGGCACTATCCAGCAAGTCCATGTCAAAGCTTACCCTCTAAAGCTCAGTTTTTGTTGGGGAGTTATACTTAATTGCACGTCTGGTAGGAATTGATAAAAAGGTTGATACGCTGCTATTTGTCTTAAGATAGGATGAATTCTAAATACAGATCCGTAAGGCACTGAAGTGTTACCCTGACCCCTTTAGGAATAGAAGAGATTTGTAAGCAGCCATGAACCCCTCCACTTACACAGCCAACCATGGCCACTGTCCACCCAGTGCACGCAGGTGAGAACTGCTGGGCCACTGATCAAGAACATTTGAGAATAGAAAGTACCCCTGAAAGAAGACAATAGTGCAGAGACTGCCTGGGAAACACCTCCTTCCCTACCGGGAGGAGGGTTCTAATCCAGATATGCAGACAGATGGGGTCTAACACAGAACCTAGGGTTCATGTTGGCCTGGGAGTACACAGATTCCTGCATACAGCAGGAAGGCCTGGCCCTGTCGAGTTCCTCATGCCCGCAGCAGCCACATCTCCAGTTCAGCAGCAGATCCTGCTGATCCACAGGCCCGTCCTTCTGCAGTGTAGCCTTACTCTGTTGTGGCAAGACTTTTTTTTTTCCTCTTCAGGAAACTGTCGTGCAAAATGAAGCAACCCAGAGCACAGAAGTGTCTATGAGCCTTTTAGGGTTCACATGTTAAGCAGAAGGAATTTCCCAGCAAAGGCACTGAGAGGCAGGGGAAGTCAACCTGACGCTCAGAACTCTTGAACTGGATTGTGGCCCCTAGTCTCGACACCTCCCACTCTCTCCACGCATGTAATTCAAGCAGATGGAACCCTGGCTCCTGAATATACTCCCATTAAAAGTTCCAGTGGCTGGAACGGACACTGAAAAGGTCTTTGGGGAGTGGGTCTTACCCACAACTCTGAGAGAGGCCATCTCAGAGATGGACTCACTGCTGCATGTCATAACTGAAAAGACCTCCCACCCCCAACCCCACACAAACACACACAAGTATTGACTCTGTATTGGGTCATCTACATAGTTTCTTTTAGCTCTGAAGAAAGAGCTGACTGTTGAGAGCCTGGCCAGGGTTAAGGTGGAGCCTCAGTGTGCCATTTTCAGAGCAAAGGCTATAGCTGGTGCCAGATTCTTTTCAAGTTGAATAGAATGGAAGAAAGCTAACCAACCCACCAGAATAATAATAGCCAACACTGACAGAGCCACCACACAGGAAGGCTGCTTGCTCTCTGTGTTTCATGTGTATTCATTTATTTTCACTTCATAATAACCCTATGAGGTAAGTATTAGTATTATATTTTGTAGATAAAAGGATGGAAGGAAAAGAGAAAGGAAGAAAGAAAGAAAGAAAGAAAGAAAGAAAGAAAGAAAGAAAGAAATTACAAACCAGAAAATCCAAGGTCAGCAACTACTGTCTCCCAGAGAGATCCCCAACTAGGGATCTCAGACTAAATTGCCCAGGATCGTGACCCCATTGCCCCAAGAGAAGAAATATTCAGAGGCCCTTGTGTATGCTTAAGGAGAACATGTAATCAAACTTGGCGGCTGTGGCTGGGAGTCAGCAGATGACCTTGTTTTCCATTCTGGTTGTACCCCTCTGTGGATGAGCACTGCATGTTGCCAGAGCTCCTGAACAATCCATGGTCCCCGCTGATCAACCCAGATCTCATCTTTGTACCTGCTCGTCTTTGGGTTCTATAAAGAATGTGATGAGTGTCGCAGGGGTTGGCGTGAGAATGGGCCTACAGTCGGAGCAAGCCTGACAGATAACTGCTCAACACACACAGGAGACTTAGTTTGCACGTTCCAGTGTTTTGGGAAACAGGTGCTGTATTGAAATGTGTCTATCTGGGCCATGAGTAAGTGCATGAGGTTTCACGGAGGAAGATTCTTAGTCATACTTCCTGTTTCACACTGACCTTTTAAAAGGAAACCCACAAGTCAACCTGTGCTAAGGCCTGCTTACAAAATCTACCCACAGGTATAATAAAGATGATCTAAATAAAGCCCACAGCGGGCCCAGCTTCACCTGAATCAGTGGAAATAACAAGATCACTGAAGACGACTGATGGCTGGAGATAAGGGGCATGGCGGTGTTCTATAAACTACGAGGAACAGGGGCACATGAGAGACCTAGATGACTGATAAACAGGAATCTGAGCAGAGAGGCAAAGTGAAGCCATCAAGCAATCGTGGCCTTGGTCTCTAGGTACCTAAGGCTTAGCTTCTAGTTATAAAAGAGGGCCCCTGAAAAATAGGAGAGATGCCTGGAGCGGTTTCAAGAGAAGTCAGATGGCTTGGTTGTAAACGTAATTGTGCCCATAAGGATTACTGAGCCTGCAGAGGAGACCGAATGATAACAGGGAACTCTGAAAGTTGGTAAGGGTTTGATCTTCATGGAGAACAACAAAGGAGTGTTTCCATGTCAACCGGCCACAGAATGACAGCCCACCCTGCACCTCCCACCCCTGCGGGTGTGAGATGTTCAGAGTGTCCTGCAGGGCACAGCAGAAGCAGAAGCATGGAAGCTCCTGAAGAATGGGGTGAGAGGTGAGGCCAGAAACAGCCTTGCTTGGCCAGGAGAGCTGGGAGAGCCTTGACCCTGACCACCTGACCAACTCATCTCCATCTGGGTCCTGCTTCCCTAGCTCCCCTGGTAACACCCACAATTTCCCAATAATCCTTCTGCTGTCTTTCTTGTTGGTGTAATTGTTGGGCCCTCTACATTGTCATTAAAGGGCCAGGCAGGAATGAGTGCTACAGACACCTCTTCTGGAAGTTGATATTTGACCCCATCCACATCTATATCACGGCTGAAGAACAAGGAAGACAGTTTTCTGGTTATCAATGGCTATGCAAATCAATGACTTCAAATTTGGAGTGGTAGGAGATCGTCCACTGTCTCCTATTCAGAGATTCCAGAGTTGGAAAGTTAGACAGGGCCCTGGAGGGATAGCCCTCTCCCTCAACCATGTCAGCAGGGGAGGGTAAAATAACAGTGAAGTCTAGACTTGCCAATAGACTACTTCTCTTCATGTACTGCCTCAGAATTCCTTGATGGGCCAGAGGCTTGGTACCCCCAGGACTGCCACTGAAGAACTGCTTGTGGCCCGTCCTAGTGGCTCAGGCTTCTTGTAGCGTGGCTTCCGGATTCCCCACATGCATTTCAGGAGAGCCAGACAGAAGCTATGGGGTCTTGTATGACCAAGCCCCGAAAGTCACAGAACATCACCTTCTGCATGCTTTCGAGATCAAAGTTACACAGCGCTGCTCAAGGGGAGAGACTTAGATTGTACCTCTTGATAGGGGGAATGTCCAAGAAATTTCTAGCAGCTGAGGAACACTGGGAGCCTACCAAACCGTTTGGAGTCCACAGCCTGTGACACAGTTGAGGTGATGCCCAGTTGACAGGCCTATGCAGAAGTGTTTTTGTTTTTGTTGTTGTTGTTGTTTAATGGCAATGTCCAGAGGCTTTAGCATTCATGCACAGCTGTGGTGACCCCAGAAAAATCTCTCCTTTAAGAACAGAGATTCCAGGGGGATGTTGCAGATTTCTGAGGAAGGCATCAGTCCAGTTACCACAACTGGAGTGTGCCTCGGGTCAGAGTAACAGCATGTGACATGATGCTATCAAAGGCATGGCTAGGTCTCAGTTCTTCCTCCTGGGGTAGAAAGACAGTTGGTCAAATGTCCTTCAGAAGCTACTGAGTCACATTCTTGATCTGTCAAATAGGACATCGTTTTTCGCATGTGCATAAGTTACACATCCATATACTGCAGACTCAGCCTGGAGCTTCATACCAGCTTGGCGACCAGGCCACCACTGAGAGGCCCCATCCCTTCACACTTTTATCCGGAGAAAGGGCCTGACTAAATCCCCCAGGCTGGCCTCGAGCTCATGGTCTCTCTGCTTCATCCTGCCACTTGGCTGGGATCACAAGCATGTGCCACTATGTCCATCTGCACCCGTGTCTCTGTCTCACCTGATTTTTTTTTTCCATTGATCAGTGTGGATCTTGCCACACAAAGGAAGGGGATATAAACAAAGAAAGAAAGAGGAGAAATCAGATGAAGGAATCTTTTAGAATTGTTTCTGACTTCTTTGTAGAGATGTCAGAGAAGAGGTTGGAGCCCTAGGCCCGGTTGTTCCAGGTGGTCCCAGTCTGCATTCCTGTCCTGCTCTGAGAAAAGCCTCATTTTGTCCAGAAAGCAAAAAGTTTGCATTGATCTGGTGTCATTTGGGACTGTTTGATCTCACAGGCTAGAAAATATTTGGGGCTTGGGATTTCAAGGGAGTGCTACGGAAGGAAAAGAACTCAGAGACAGTCTAGGAAGGAACGGGGAAATAAAATTGCTATTTAGGAAGGGAAGTAGTTGCCTGGGACACTATTACCCATCTAAGGTCACCAGCTTTCAAGCTTTTGGCTCACACAGTCCTGAAACACTAGAGCAAAGTAATGTCTTCTTGGGGCAGGTGGTCCAGTTCAACCATCAATTTCAGAGCTGAGGAAACTGGCAGAGTCTATCTGCACCACTAAATATCTATGGGGGCCCCTGAATTTCCTAGTTTGTTTTGCAATCAGGGGAGGATCATCTGAACGACTCCAACCAATGGACTGTAAGTGGTCCTGAGCCAACCAGGTAAGAGATACTGTAATTCCTCCATCTTCTCATTTCCTCCTTTACTGATGATACAGTCAAGGTAGCATGACTAGCAGAGGGAAGATGTTGTATCCATCATCACCACAAGAAAGCAAGCTTCATTGTGCATGCTACTGAAACTTGGCACTTCTTTGCCACTGAAGTTTAGGCTGGCTCAGCCTGGCTCAAATGGCATCGAGCAGAGAAGTATGGAAATACTTGGTAGACAGCAGGTCCTCTCCACCAGTAAAACAGAATCAAAGCAGGTACATAGGAGGCACATCTTCTGCTCTAGCAGATGAGCAGACAGCAGCTTGATAATTAGCAAAACTTGTTTATGGACGTAGTCCTCTCAGCAACCATGGCAGACCCATCTCCAGCCCCACATCATTGGTGCTCCAAGAGAACCCAAAAGCAAGAGAAGAGAGATTGACCCCAAACACAGCAGAAAACATCTCAGAAGGAGAGGGTA
Source organism: Psammomys obesus (assembly GCF_907164565.1). Lineage (NCBI taxonomy): Eukaryota > Metazoa > Chordata > Mammalia > Rodentia > Muridae > Psammomys > Psammomys obesus. The sequence continues at coordinate 1,320,775 of NW_026596166.1, read as the reverse complement.
AAAAGAATGTAGGATAGGGAGGTGAGCCACAAAAAAGACATCTTTTGGACATGACATGGATATTTTACTCATGAACTCACGGCAACTATGGATTCCTTACAAGACCTGCACAGCACTGGGTCCACCGAGTTTTCCTCCCAGAAGAAGCAATTTGTGAGGCCCTGCCCCCTCCCTGAGTGACTCCTGATGGTTAATGACCTCTGAAGGAGAGGGTGTCACTTTTTTTCAGGGATGAAGCCACTGATAAGTTACCCAGGCTTCAATAAATCACCTCCCACCCACACTCATGCAAACAGCCCTAGTTAAACTCAGCAGGTTGCAGGCAGGCACACTTGTTCAGAAGAAGGGTTGAGGGGGTGGGTGTGAAAGGGTAATGGGGAAAAAGCAACTGATTCATGAAGAGAGGGAGGGGGGAAAGGAGGAGGAAGAGAAAGAGCCAAGACTAGAGTAGAATCTAAAGCTGCTCTACACAAAACTGATAGCCCATGTTTTTAGAATAATGATGTGATGTTAGGTTAGGTTAGCTTAGGTTAGCTTAGCTTAAGTTAGGTTACATTATGTTACATTATGTTTTGAGACAGGGTTTCTCCATGTAGCCCTACCTTTCCTGGAACTCACTGTGTAGGCCAGGCTGGCCTCTAACTCAGAGATCCACCTGCCTCCACCTGACTAGAATACTAATGTTTTTTTTTTATATGATTTATTTTTATTTTGTGTGCATTGGTATTTTGCCTACATGTGTGTCTGTGTGAGACTGTCAGATCTTGAAGTTACAGACAGTTGTGAGCTGCCATATGGTGCTGGGAATTGAACCCCGGTCCTCTCAAAGAACAGTCAGTGCTCTTAACCAATGAGCCATCTCTCCAGCCCCCTGATACATTTTTAAACATTATTTCTGTCTTTCCCTTCCACTGTCTGAAAAAAAAAAAAAAATGCTTGTTGGTATAGGCTTCTTTTTCCCAGTGGGTTTGCTTCTGAAAACGTTTCCATCAGCACTTCAGTTTTGCCTGGAGAAGTCTCCCTTTGCTGTGGAGATACCGGAGGAGACACAAGGCTGGGGCTGGGAAACCCCGTCCTCAGAGGTCCCTGCCAAGAGTCCCCCGTGGGTTGATCCCCTGAGAGATGCAGCCACTTGTCACAGTCAGACCAGCAAGTGAAAAGGCTACACTGGGCCACACCAAAGCAAGATTTCTTTTCTGAAAAATCCAAATCACATCCAGGTTCCTCTTCCTGCCACTCGGAGTGGGAGAAGGGGATCTTTCTTACTCTGTGGCTGTTCCTCTTTCAGCAGAAAGGGGGATGAATGTCTGAAGGCCAGGACAGATTAAAGGCCAGGTTAGGCAGGCAGGCTGTGCTGTCCAAATTTAAACTTCCTCTCCAGGACTCCACACTCTCTAAGAAGTCTGGGCCCCCTCTAGCCCCCAACGCTGGCCATCTATCTGATATGAGATGTCACTCTTGACCCCCCCATGTGGCCCACTTCCTTTTCAATCCCCATCTTTCCTCCAGCTCTTCTCTCCTTGAGTCTCCACCGTCTGGTGTCCATCTTTAACTAGGATCATTTTCTGTTGTTGTCTTGTTTGTCTTTTTGTTTTGTTGGTTGGTTGAAGCTTTTTTATTTTGTTATGGGTTTTGTCTCTTTGTCTGTCTGTCTGTCTGTCTGTTTTGAGACAAGATCTCACAAAGGGAGAGTACAAATAAATAGTCTCTCATTCTAACTCCTTGGGTCCCCAAATCAGAGTACACACACACACACACACACACACACACACGCGCACACACACGTACACACACATACACACACTCCTTATGTCAGGCCCTTGCCATCACATTCATGTCATGCAACCATCCTGTCAGGGGGGCTCAGTTCAGACTTCAAGTTGCCTCTCCATATCGCCAAGGCAAGTTTGGTTCCAAAGTGATGGAGGAAAGGGAAGAGATCACCGACACCTTGGATTTCAGACTTACAGATAAGGTTGAGTTTACACTGATAGCACTAGTCACACAATTAAATTGTTCTGCCACCTAAAACGCCTACTATGTGTTCTATGACTTGTTGATCTCACCCCTACTCTCCTTGTGGACCAAGCACAGTCATTTCTGTGCAGATGTACACACTTCTGTACTTGAGTCGACCCTGAAGGCAAGGCTAGTATTTTCTACGCCAGTCTTTCTAGGAACAAGTCCCAGGCTGAGGACACACAAGATGCTGAACAGACAGTTCCTGAACACCATTCTCACTCTTCTGTTTGGGGTTAGACTAAAAGTGACAGAGTGTGAGGAGACCATGGGGCCTCAGAGCTTACCAAGGCCTGAGATGTTAGTCTGCCATGGCCCTTCACTGGAGGTGCATGTCTCTACTTAGCATCTCCAAAAGCAACACAGTAACTTTTGTGGCAGGGTCTCTCTCTCTCTCTCTAAGAAGCTGTGTATATGGAGCATGGAGCCTGGGCTGGGAGAGGGCGGGGATGTACTTGCTTCACACAATCCTCCAGGAAAAGCTGTTAAGGGACTAACAGATAATAGTATGTTGTATGTGCTCCATACATTTTGTTTGTGCTATATTCTGAGGGTTCTAATGTTTGCCTTTTTATTGTGGCAAAATATATGTTATATGAAATTTACTACTTACCCACTTTACGTGTTCAGTGGCAGTAAGGACATGGCCACTGTTGCCCAACCTTCACCATCATCCATCTCCAGAACCTTCTCATCTTCCCAAAATGAAACTCTGCCTCTGTTAACAATCGCTCCCCATTCCTCTCCCCTGCCACTCCTGGTGACCTCAATCTACTTTGTCTCTTCTAATTAGACAAGTAGGTTTGTCTATATGCAAATGTATATATGCAATACATTTGCATAGTATTTCTCCCTTCGTGACCAGCTTCTTTTGCATAATGTTTTCAAAGTTTCTCCATATAGTAGTGTGTGTCACAGTTTCCTTCCTTTTCAAGGCTAAATAATATTCTCTTGAATGGACATACCACATTCGTTTATTCATCCATCTATTGATGGGTTGTTGAGTTGTTTACACCTTTTATCTGTTATACCTATTGCTGCCACACACATGGAAGTGTAAATGTCCATTCCAGTCATCCTTTTTGGGTATATACTTAGGTGTGGAATTTCTAAGTCATACGATAATTCTCATTCATTGTCTCAGGAACTGACACCTTTTGTTTGTTTGTTTGTTTGTTTGTTTTTGCAGCATTTCAGGTATTATTTCTGCAGCCACTCAACAAATAATGTCAGCGGAGCACAGCCACTGTCCTAGGTTCTAGGGACAAATGGGGAGGTCAGAAGTTTCTGTCTGGTACTCTCCATTTACAAGTTTCTGTTGGGATTCTAACTACCCACTGATGACTACTGCAAAGTGAGAAATTATTCTGAGAAAACCAACAAACAAACAAACAACTGGGCATATGGCAGATATCCTAGCATCCTGCAGAGGCAAATGGGGTTCCATCGTAAGTCCTGCCAGACTCCTATTCTACACAGTTGTTTCACAGGGAGCTGTGCAGTCTCCCCCTTTCCCTTCCCTGGCCTCCTTTCTGCAGGAAGTCCTCAGTGGCAGTGAAGCTCAGCCTCCTGGTTTACCTGTTTCTTAGACCCTGGTTGTAGAAACTTGTCCCCACTGCTCCTGTTCGCTGCTTCCTAAGACAAGCTCCATCTGGACAGGGAATGTGTAGCTTCCCCTCCAGGGATCCCAGCTCTCTCAAACTAGAACAGGGAACTTGGGCATTCCCTTCCCTCCCCACTGCCCACTCAGTTCTCAGAGCCGCCTTTAGAGCACAGTTGCCTGGAAATTGGTGCTCTGCCAACCTAAAGCATTAGCATACCTAAAACCCACATTTACATTTTATTACTTTGTAAGAAAACTGTTCTAGTACAACCTGTAATAGACTGAGAAGGAAAATTCAGCATTTTCTTGTGGGGGAAGGAATACCTAAACTTGCATATTATTTTTAAAGCATTTTTAATAAGGAAATGGTTAATGACGTAAGAAGGTTTGTGGCACGCTAGTTGTCTTATTTCACTGATGTTTCTGCCTCATTTACCCAATTCTTTTTGGGTAACCAAAGGAATTTTTCCCTAATGGGGGAAATCCCCTGATTTGGTATTCAAAGCCCTCCAAATTTAGATCCTTGCTTCTTTTTATTTGTGTATTTATCTTTGAACATAGCTAGGATGAAGATGTACTGGGGCAGACCAGTTTGTAGGTTACACATTTCTTGGGTTCAAACAGAGAGAGAAAGACAGAGACAGAAACAGAGAGATTCCGTCTACAGCTCACTGGCCTATTTTGTGCATAGAAGTTCTGTGAAGCATGTTTAATAAACACCTGGAATTTAGTTCACAACCATTTTGTTAGTTGAATAAATTATGGACATTTGTTAGTTGAATAAATAATGGACACAGAATTGTGTCCATTACATGGGCAGCAGGACTCTCTTAGCTTGTGCCTTCAAAGCTCCAGGAGTCACCTCTCCTTAGTCAACTTCACTTGTCTTCCGGCCCCCTACTCCCAATTCCAGAGGATGAGGGGTAGCCATCTTCTCAGCCTGAACCATCGACAAAGACCTCGGCACTTGAGGACAGATGCCCAGAGATGCTCTACGACTGTGCAGAGAATACTGCCTCCCTCTCCTTCTTAGCTCTGTTAAGATCTCTGAGAAGATGAAGGGCAAGTCCAGCCAGCAGGCTCTGGAGGAGGTATACCAGGGCCAGGGCCCTTCTATCTGAGGTCAGCTTTCCAACTGGCCCTGAAGTCCTCTGCCTGGCACAGCCCTGGTTCACTGCCCCCTCCTCGGCTTCCCTCTGTACTGAAGCAGTCTGCACAGGAATATCCCATTATCTCCCATCCAAAGCACAAAGGCCATCAGCACTGAACCACCCTGCAGCCAGCACCCTGCTTTTCTTCTTCCTTTCAGAATGAGGGTGCTCAAGTGACTTTTATTCTGTGGATCACCACATCCTCCCCTCCCAGTTTTCCTTGAAGTCTCTGTAACGGTGCTGCGCTCCCATCACTTTGTCCAGGCCACAGTGATGCCTCCTGGTTAATTCTCAGCCAGTACCCATCCTTCTGACCTGTCAGATTGGTCGCTCCTTCCTTCCGGAAGAATTTCCTTCCGTTTCTCAACACCCCAGCCTCCCGGGTAATCATGTCCTGCCTCCTTGACAAGGCTGTATCAAAGGTGGGAACAGCCTGGGGTCCCTTCCAGAGGCCTCTTTTCTCAGTCTGATTTTTCTCACTCTGTGGCAGGGGTGAGGCTGAGAAGGGTCCCCCACCCCACTCCTGCTCTAAATATCACCCGTGTGCTGATGAACCTATATTCTAGTTATCACACTCCTGCCTGGGCGACCTTGAACAAGTCGTTCATCCACCTCCCTGTGCCTGAGTTTTGTCTATAAAGTGAGGATGGTAATGATATCCGATATCCAGTTACCGGATCCAGGCTGTGATGAGGATTAGTCAAGTTATGGCCTGTGGGCATATTAAATAGACACCCTTTCCCACTCCTTTACACCTCGGGCCTGGCTGTGAGCGTGACCTCCAGATTTCTGTGGCACTTCTCCGGTGAGTCACACTCTCACAACTGTGGTCATCAGTTGACTTCTCTCCCTGCTATCTGGGAGATCAAGGACCAGGCCTGCCATCATTCCTCCTCCATCCTTCAGGTAAAGTGACGTGGGAGGGGAAGCCCAGAATAGTTCTGCTGCATGGGTGAACAATGGCAGCATGAATGGATGGGCTCTAGGGTAGTTACTCTGGCCCTAGGTCTCTTGACTAGGGTGTGGCCTCACCAAGGAGCTTCACACAAGATACAGTCTGGATATGCTGAGAGCGGGGACCATGGGACACAGAGGGCCGTAAAATTCACATCTCCCATGACAAGCACAGAGGCTTCTTTGTCCCTCTGTGCCCACTCCTGGGCTCTGGGTGACAGGCCTTACTTAGCACTGTAATGAATTTTAAAATGACAGATATATAATCTGGCATGTAAACTGACAGTCACTTTTTAGAGAAGTTCACAAATTTTACCAATACTTCATATATATAGAAATCCCCTTTGTCCTGCTTATTTCATGCACAAAAATTTATTTTACACATATCTATTCACACAAGCTCTCAAAAGCAAATACGAAGACATACCCATTGTGCTCATGCTTATCATAGTTTGAGAAACAGAAGTAGCATAAATACCAATTAGGGAGAGCATAATTAGTTGATCTACCATATGTATGTGCTACAGGAAAGCATGCAAGTGCTTAAAGAAATAAGTTCAAAGGTTGGTTAAACAGCAAGTTTAGGGCCAACCTGGCATACACAGAAGACACTGTCTCAAGAAAGAAAATAGGGCTGGAGAGCCAGCTCAAAGGCTAACGTACCTGCCCCACAAGTAAAGGGACATAAGTTTGGGTCCCCAAAACCCACATAAACACAGGAGAGCATGGCAGTGTCCCTAGAATTCCAATCTCAGAAGACAGGAACAGGGTCATTGCAACAAACTAAGCAGTGAGACCAATGCACCAGGGAGTTCTGCGATTGATTAGAGGACCCTGCCTCAAAAGACTAAGGTAGAACAGTGACAGAGGAAGATTCTTGACATCAACCTCTATACACATACACACACACACACACCACATACATACACACCACACAAACGCACCACGTACATACACTCATACACACAAACACACCACACACCTATGCACCACATACATTTACACAAACGCACCACACACATCACATCACACAAACACACCACACACATACCACACACGTAAAAAAAAAAACCACGTGGAAAGAGGAAAAAAATAAAAAGAATAATTTTTAAATTTAAATTTTTTAAATTTAATTATTTTGCTACTTTGTGTGTATAAGTGTTTTGCCTGGACATAAGTGTGAACACCACATGCCTGCTTAGTGCCCGTGGAGGTCGGAATAGGGCACTGGATCCCCTAGGACTGGAGTTACAGACAGTTGTGAGCCACCTTGTGGGTGCTGGGGATTGAACCAGGGTCCTCTGCAAGAACAAAAAGTGCTCTTAACCACTGAGCCAGCTCCACAACCCTAAATATTTTTCTTTTAAAAAGAGAAAATACACAAAATCAGGTGGTTAGGGAGGTGGGGATGGATCTGGGAGAAGCCAGGCCACAAATGCAATCAAAGTACATTATATGACTTTCTCCAGTAATTAATAAAAATACCATTATATATACACATATATATGTTTAAGAACCGTGTGTGCATTGTCTTCTTGTTCCCTTAATCAGCCCAACATGACCTGTGGCATATATACACAATGAAATACTTTCAGTCATATAAAGAATGAAGTTAGACCATTGGTAGGAAAAATAAACGTACCTGAAGAGAATAGCATCAAGTCTGACATTTTAGGGACCTGGATGTCTGCATAGCTCTGGGTTCCCTTTGGTGCTGTAATGGATCATTACAGGAGTAATAGTGTCCCCCCAAAATTCATATGCTGAATTCCTGATGCTCATAACCTGCTAACACAGCCATATTTAGAGAAAAGGTCTTTTGGGTGTTTACATGGTATATACATGTAAGCGCACATGTGTTGGGGTGAGCCATAGAGGCTAGAGGTCAAGGAGAGGTGGCTTCCTCTCCTTCTCCACCTTACTTTTTTTTGAGGTAGGGCTTCTCACTAAATCTGGAACTCACTAATTGACTAGCCTGATTAGCCAGCCTTCTTGGCCAGCAAGTAGCCATGTTGGGGGTTGTGTGTTCAGATGCTGATTTCTGTGCCCCAAGATCAGGGTGCAGTCCAGTCATGGGCATTTTCATGATTGTTGGAGAATTTCCTGTATCAGTGTTGTGTAAAGAATGCTCTCCAGTTATCTCTGATTGGTTAGTAAAGAAACTAAAGAGCCAATGATTGGGCAGAGAAGACAGTAGGCGGGACTTCCATTCCCAGTCTGGGGCCCCTGGGGGAAGGGGGAAAGACACAGAGAGAGAGAGAGAGAGAGAGAGAAGAAGGAGGAGGAGGAGAGAGAGAGAAGGAAGAGGAGGAGGAGGGGAGAGAGAGAGAGAGAGAGAGAGAGAGAGAGAGAGAGAGAGAGAGAGAGAGAGAGAG
>NW_026596166.1:1311862-1312663 GCF_907164565.1 Psammomys obesus | reverse complement strand
GAGAGAGAGAGAGAGAGAGAGAGAGAGAGAGAGAGAGAGAGAGAGAGGAGGAGTTGTTCTTCGAACCATGAAGAGTAGGACAAGGCTGGAGCAGGAGTAGCTACCAGGACGAGACTAGAAGACAGGTAACAGGGCACAGGCTAGCATAGTCAGGTTAGAATAGATGAGAATCTGCCCGGCTCTAGTGCTTTAAAGCTTATTAATATATGTAACAGATCTCCATCTCATTATTTGGGAGCTAGAGCAGACATAGAAAAAAAATAAAAACATTAATTCAACATGGCTAGATCTTCCTGTTTCTGTGCTCCTCTGCCGCTAAATCAAGCCCCTCTCCCCAGCCTGAGGCTGGGATTACAGACACTGGCCACCATGACCTGCCTCATACGTGAGTGCTGGAGATCCAAACTCAGGTCCTCATGCTGCCACAGCAGACAGTTTACTGACTGACAGGGCCTTTAATGGGGTGATCAAGATGAAGTCAATAGAAAGAGTGCACTCCTAAGAAGAGACTGAAACGTCACCCTGTTCAGAGTGAAGACAGGCCGAAAACAGCCATGCACCAGCGGAAAAAAGATGCCCTCAGAGCCAGCAGACGGAGACGAGGTGCTGATTTCCCACCTCAGACCTCTGCCCTTCAGTCCAACACAACTCTACTTTTGAAGCCTCAGTCAGAGAACTTTGCATGTCAGCACCAGCGATCCATGCTTTTTTCAGAAAATAATTTCCTTTTTAAATTTTCTTTCTTTCCTTTTCTTTCTTTCTTTCTTTCTTTCTTTCTTTCTTTCTTTCTTTCTTTCTTTC
>NW_026596166.1:1285060-1311852 GCF_907164565.1 Psammomys obesus | reverse complement strand
TTCTTTCTTTCTTTCTTTCTTTCTTTCTTTCTTTCTTTCTTTCTTTCCTTCCTTCCTTCCTTCCTTCCTTCCTTCCTTCCTTTCTTTCTTTCTTTCTTTCTTTCTTTCTTTCTTTCTTTCTTTCTTTTGTTATTTCAAGACAGGATTTCTCTGTGTAGCCTTTGGCTGTCCTGGACTTGCTTTGTAGACCAGGCTAGCCTTGAACTCACAAAGATCCGCCTGCCTCTACCACCTTGCCCGGCTTGATTTTGTTTTTCTCATTTCCAACTTCTTAAAGACAAGGTCTCTCTATTGTATACAAGTTGTAATATCTAAAAAGTCTTCAATACAGCCAGGTGACGGTGGCTTACGCCTTTAATCCCAGGACTTGGGAAGCAGAGGCGGGGGATCTCTGAGTTTGGGACCAGCCCAGTCTACAGAGTTCCAGGATAGGATAGTCAGGGCTACACAGAGAAACCCTGTATCAAAAAAGAAAGAAAGAAAAAGAGAGAGAGAGAGAGAAAGAAAAGAAAAGAAAGAAAAAATCTTCAACACTATGCCTAAGTCAGCTCTAAAAAATAAAAAGTCCCACTATCAGACTAAAGATTTTATTTATCACTTATGTATGCATACGTATGTGTTATTTTACATATTCTTTGTCTATTGCTGGTGGGGACTGGCCTCAGGACCTTGTACAAGCTAAGTCCATTTCAGTGCTGAGGTATGGCCCCAGCCTCTAAGAGTTCATTTTCTCTGATTCAGAGCTAAAGGGGTGATTTAGCTTCGGGGCCTTCTAGAGCTCTGGAACGCTCATGACATGTCTACGGTACAGCTGCATCAGAAGTATCTCCGTGGGGACATGGGGCCCAGCTGAAGACATGGGGCCCAGCTAGTTTCAGATTACTTTCAAAGACAATGACAACCCCCCACAGTAAATCCAGGAAACGGAATAACAAAACACCCTTTAATTTGCTTCAAGAACAAAATATGTTTTAAAATAGAGGGTTTATGAGTTTTGTTTTGTTTTGAGATAGGGACTCATGTATCCCAGACTGGTTCAAACTTGAGACGGGAATGACCCTGAAGTTGTGATCCTCCTGTGTCCTTCTCCCAAGGGATAACAGGTTATTTGCCACCAAGTCCAGTTTATTACTGTGTGTGTGTGTGTGTGTGTGTGTGTGTGTGTGTGTGTGTGTATGTATACAGAGCAGAGGTCAGCCTCACAAGTTTTCCTCAGGCGTCATGCATCCTGCTCATTTTCCCAACTAGTGTGTTGTCTCCGCCCCCCAAATCTGGGTATACCAGCCTATGCCACCACAGCTAGCTTTTTTATGCGGGTTCTGGGAGTTAAACTCTTGTCCTCATGCAAGCTCTTCACTAACTAAGCTATTTCTCTGGCCCAACGGATTGGGGATTTTTCATTATTATTATTATTTACTTTTGGAAATTCTAGAGAATGTAGGAAAAAAATCTCCCCATATATCAACTTCCCTGAGGCCACCTCTGTTTGCACTTTTGTATATTTTTACTTTGTTTTATATAACTATTTCATAATTGGATACAGAGTAACATATACAGTTTTACATACTTTTTTATTTATAAAACATTCCTCCGCACTATTGTAATCTTTCTATAAACATCGTTTTAGATGACAGAAAATCCCATCAAGTTGATCAGTTTTCCAAATGTTGATCTACAGAACATCTGCACTAGAGTCATATAAGGCATGTTAAAAAAAAGAAAAATACAGATTTCTGGACCCCATCCCAAAGCCATTAAATCAGAATCTCTTGTGGCAGAGGCTGGGAATCTTCATTTTCCTAACTTTTCAAGCCTATAAAAGGATGGAAACTGCCCGAATTGACATGCCTATAGCTTCACTACAACCTTATCTAAAGTGCTAGGCACCAACATTGTTCCTGGCGTTTCACAAATAGCTGCACAGAAGACATCTTTGTTGGTTTTCATCTTTGAAGGTTTTCAAGAACCAATCTGATGATATCCAAGATATGAACCTTTTGAAGATCCTTGGTAAACATACAACAAACACACCTACACACACATCTAGCTGCACAGCCTGCTCAGATTTCAGGAAGATGGCTGTTGCCCAAAACCAATCTGTATTTGTATTCATACTATCTCTGTTCTCCATCTTTATTACTGACAGATTGAAATAAAGTAGGCAAGGAATGGAAGATGGTCAGTAACCTGCCCTTTGTTGGCACATACTGACTCCGGCCTCCCTACCATGCAGAATGAGGGCAGCAATACTCATGGACACGCCAAAGGCTACCAGACACTAACCACAACCCCAAAACATCCCAGCTGTTTTCCAAAGAGCCTCTGCCTGCTGTGCCACAGAAAGAGTACCCTTTTAAACTCAAGGCGATGCGTTTGAAGGCAGATACACAACAAGAATGTGCACACCTGTAGGTCTGGGCACACCTGCCCAAGAGGACGCATCTCTCCAAGAACGGCCCCAGCAGCAGACAGGTTTAAGTACAGACCATTGGTTGAGGGGCCTATCCCATAGTCAGGTCAGGACAGCTTGGAATTTATGAAGTGTCAAGGGGTCATGGAGAGCCACAAAACAATGTCAAGTTGCACCAACGCGTTGTTCATAGACTGCATGCTGGAATTACTCGGCAGAAAGGAGATGACACGGGGGCACCGGGAACCTAAAGCCACCCGCCATGCCCAGCATCCATCATGTGCTGGGCATTCGTCTGAGAGCTTCATAACTCAATCCTCAAGCCAAGTCTATGGGATGGCATCATCTCCATTCTACAGAGTAAGCTGAAGCACAGAGAGGTTAAGAGAAGGCTGGGGGAGGGCCCAGCAGGCGAAGCACTTGCCACCCAACTATAAGAACCGGGGTTCAGATCCCCTGTACATGAGCATCACAACAGGCCTGCAGTTCCAACACTTGGAAGACAGAGACAAAGGATTCCGGGAGCGAGCTGGCTAGTCAGACTAGCTACAGTCTGTGAGTTCCCTGTTCAATAGGAGACTCGCATGTATGCGCACATACATACACACACACAAACACACACACACACACACACAGAGCACAAACCCTCACAACCATCACATTTTAGACACATTAGACTGTTCATTACAAACCCACATTTTAGCCTCAGTCTGCCCAGCTCTGTGTGTAGACACCCTTCAGAGAAATGTGCAATGGCGAGCTGAGTAACAGATCCATTCCACACACACCCAAGAGGTACATATGAGTACATGGGACCCAAGCCCCTGGCCATCTATGAGACCTGTTCACAGCACTCTCATCAGCTGTCTCATCAGCTGAGACCTCAGAACAGCAGAGGGGACCTGTCTGGCGACCCTGACTACAGCTTCACACTGAAGTGCTTGAGCCCGTGGGGTGGGAGTGGGGAGCTGTCTTGTACCATAACTCTTCCCCCGAGGGAACATCTCTGCATTTGATCTAAAGAACTCAAAAGCCTCCATCAGAATCCATCTTCCTCCGGCCCTAAGGCCTTCCACCACTGCAACTAATTCTTTGTGTCATAAACTTGCATACGGAAACAGTCTCCAGGCTTTCCCATCAAACCTGGCAGGCCAGCCGGCAGCTCACACCCTACACGGGCACAAGCCAGACTCCCCCTTTTTAAACAAACATATTAAGTTAATAACAAATGTCAACAGCATTTGACAGTCACAGTTTACTGATTAATCCTCACCTAGCCCTTCTGTTAGGAATGGGGATAATAAGGTCTGCCAGATCTACAGATAAACACAAGCTTCAGGGCCATCTATTACCGTGGCACCAAAAAGTTACGAAGGGCCAGCTAGATGGGCTCAGTGGCCACCAAGCCAGGACCTCCGTGAGCTCCTCCGGGCCCACACGGCGGAGGAACCAATTCCCACAAGCTATCTTCTGATCTCTACCTGTTCTCCCTCTCCCCGAACACACTCAAATTAGTAAACGTTGTTTGTTTGTTTGTTTGATTGTTTGTTTTTTAAGCTATGGAAAACTATAACTGGGAGTTGGACTTGATGCCCCAAGTTGATGTTTCTGTCCACCCTTACCCAAGCACCCAAAGGGCCATGTTTAGAATGGAGAGGATCCTGGAATCACTCTCACTCCCCACTCCAGGTGGCGAGCTGTCCCTGCCTGTCCCTTGGCAGGGAAGTGTGGGTGGCTCTTCTCAGACACCCCCTTCTGTCCACCTGCCAGTGAAAATGCTCTTGGTCATCTCAGCACCCTTCCCCTCCTCTCATTCTGCCAGGCATGACTACCTACAGCTGAGCAACCGGAACTCTGGCAGGTTCAAGTTCACAGAGCTAGCAGCCCCACAAGCCTATTGTCTGCAGCCCTCAGCCTTTACTGGTGATGACTGGTCAAGAGATGTGTTATGAGGCTGGGAGGTGGAGGCACACGTCTTTAAAAACCTCAACCCTCGAAGGCAGGTGGATCTCTGAGAGTTTGGTCTACATAGCAAGCTCCAGGACAGCCAGAAACCCTATCCATAAAAAAAGAAAAATGTCTTCTGGGCTATATACCTCATAGCTTCCAGGAGATTAGAAGCCTCAAGGCCAGCACTGGTCACTGACCACGGAATCAGCCCTCTCTCCCCACACCTGTCTCCAAGGCTCCTGGCCTCTGGGCATCCACAGCTGAATAGTTTGTGGGCTCTAAGGGAAGGAAGGCTTATTCCTCTGGGAATCTATTCTTACTCAGAAACTTCTATTCTCAAAACGCAAAGAATGCTGTTGCCTGGGCCAAACATCCTGGCCTGATGTCATCAGCCAAGTTGTTGAGTCTATGACAAGGGGACCTTTTACCTGGAGCTGTGTTCAGGGAAGTTTGTGCCATGCTCCCTGTCCTCTTGGTTTACCCTCACGCCTCATCTTCTCGCCCTTTCAAACACATCCTGGGCCATTGCTCAGGTACCAAACGTCTCCCTGAGGCCACTGACATTCTAGATTGTGTTTAGTTCTTGCATGATGACGGCGGCATGCGTTGTACAGAGAGAGAAAATGAAACAGAGTCCTTTCTTTGTTGTTGTTTTTGTTGTTCAAGACAGGGTTTCTCTGTGGAGCCTTGGCTGTCCTGGACTAGATTTGTAGACCAGCTGGCCTCAAACTCACAGCGATCTACCTGTTTCTGCCTCCCAAGTGCTGGGATCAAAGTCGTGAGCCACCACTCCCTTTTGAAACAGAATCCTTTTATACCTATTTTGGGTCATATAGCTGGATTGGCTTTTAGACTCTATGTTCAAGGCCTTGGCCTCCAGCTGTGGGAAGCTCCTTTCTTAAGTTTCCCTACTGGTGATCCTTCCACCTCAGAGAGCACTAAGCTTGGGGAAGAGGTCGGGGAGCAAATGGCTCCATAGTCACTTTTTTTTTTTTTAAACAAGTTGTGGCCTATGCATCTAATGACATTTCCCAAGCAAACTTAATGGTCAAAAACCAACGCCCTCACCCATACCCTGGCTACTGGATAAGGGATAGGAACCATCTCTAAGAGCTGGAAATCCTGAGTTTCTGAAAGTGTACTATTAAAAAAAGTTAAATAAAAAGGAAGTTCGCTTGTTCTTTTGTTCTTTTGGCTTCCTGCTCAGTCTAGGTCTGGCCTAACCATGTCCCGCCTGGGGTCAGCCTAGTGGCTAGGACCTCATGAGTAATATTCCCACCAGGCTCATCTTAAACCTTAAATGAAGCAGCTGCCGTTTTCTTGGACCTATCTCACACAGTGCTGTGACAGACATGACTTCATGTATCCCAGCAACATCCTCACAAGCTCCAGAGGAGGAAGTAGCCAAAGAGACCCTTCTCTTCAAGCCGGAGGGAAAAGGAGTCACGAACACTGAATAGGAAGGACAGAAACAGACGTAGTTACCAGGAGATATGAACCCTCCTCACCGCCTCACCCTGGGCCGTGGAAGGAAGGCTTAGTCTGTAGGTCCCCCACAACAAAGGAGGCTGGAGTTGAATTTATATGTTTGTTTAAAGAAATGCTATGGCCCAGGTTGGGGAGATAGTTCAGTCCATCAAGACAATGGCCCCAATAAGAAAGAACATGAACTATAGAGGAAATACTTTGGCCACTATGGCAATCCTGCTGTGTCCCCTCCCTCTTTGCTACCCTACAGCACCACAGACCACTCTGAACACAACTGGGTACCTGTGGCCTGTGCCTCTGTCTCCCGTGTTGGGATCCAAATATCAGAGAACAAAGACCCTTTGGGCTAGGAGAGCTCATGTTGACTCTGAACAGGTTCTGTTGGCTACTGGCCTCAACAGCAGGACCCCCACTGCCTCCACAGACCAGAAGACCCGCAAATCTCCAAGGCAAGAGGAGTAGCTGCCTCCAGCCTCCTCAGAGGCTGGCCCCAGAGTCCTGACAATCTTTTCTAAGCTAGGCCAGAAGGAAAGGCAGGCCTGACATGTTAGCCTGGTACCCTGACTCCTCACCAACCTAGTCCCTACCTCACTCTACCAGGCTTCTCCAGACCCATCCCCTCTATTGGCCTCTATGGTTGCAGCCTATTGATTGGCCCCTCATTCAGCCCCACCCAGACGAGCCAGGCGGCCTCACTTTTCAGAGAATGAGCTAAAAGGTCCCTAAAGAGCAACGTGTACATGTAACAGAGGACAAAACCATGACCCAGCGACACGAACCGACAGATTCAGGGCCACCGTTTGGTACTGACGGAGAGCTGGACGGGTTTCCAGGAATTTGGGAAATGTTTGCTTCACCAACCTGTACACAGAATGTCACCAAAGGTAATTGGAATGGCGGGTGGGGGAGGGTGAAGAGCAAATTTCATCCATTTATGAATTGAGCCAAGTCACCGGGGATAAAGAACTGTCTTCCCAAGGCCCCATGCTCACTGTTTGTTAGCGTGATCTCTTAGATATGGAGTGCCGAGCTGAGAGGCCCCTCATCCTGTGGGTGACAGCTGATGCCCAGACAGTGTGAGCTTGTAAGCTTCATTTAGTCACTTACTAACAAGCACCTCTAACTCCTACTGCACTGTCCTATGCCCTCCATCTGCAGGTTCTGTTTGCACCTCCATTCTTCCTCTGAGGGGCACTAGCACCCAGGGGTGCCCTGTTACATTCATTTCCCAACACTGAAAAAGCAAAACCAATGACTCTACAGAGAATTAAAGCCAAAGAGTACTTCTGTTTTTAAAAAGTGGAATGGAGGCCTGGCATGGTGGCCGGGGGACAAGGACATGATGATTGAAGCAAATTCACGGCTAAGCTGGGCTACATGGTGGGTTCTAGGCCAGCCTAGGCTACGGAGCAAGACTCTGACTCAAAAAAATAAAATAAAAGCAAGCAAACAAGAAGTCAAGAGAAGTGACACACAACACATATAGGCAGTCCTAGAACCCAAGAAGTAGAGACAAGAGGGTCAGAAGTTCAAGGCTAGCCCCAGTTACATGAAAAATCAAGGTCAGCTATGCCATCTGAGGCTCACAAGAATAATCATAGCAATAATAATGGAGAGAATCCTAAATTATTCTAGAGACCAGATCCCTAGTTTCTGGAGAATTCCTACTCACTCATCAATTGTAGGTTCCTTGACAGCAGGAGGCCTGTCATTTCTCAGCCCTTTCAACTGTGGTTACCTGTGAAAGTACACTGTTGCTTTTATGCCGCCTCCTTGTGAGACGGGAATTAGAAAATGAATATTTAAAAATGCCCTGCTTGGAACTAGAGAGATGGTTCAGCAGTTAAGAGCCCTGACTGCTCTTCCAGAAGATGGGGTTCAATTCCCAGAACCCACGCAGAGGTTCACTCCAGTCACAGGGGATCTGATAGCCACTTCTGGCCTCCACAGACCTGCATGCATGCGGTACACAGATATATGTTCAGGCAAACACTCATGCGTATAAACTTAAAGTAATTTTTTTTTAATGGCCTGGTGTCTAAAATGCTCTACAACCCTAGGCAGTTACTCATTATTAGCACAATGTTCTCCAGGCATTTGAGAGATGCAGTCTGTCGGGGGTTGGGAGTAGAGGGAAGTTACTTAGGTAACTCAGCCAGGTTAGCCAGGAAGCTCCCAACCAGCCTGCTTTAATGAATTCTTCCTAATCATCATGGCGTCTCCCCCGATGCCCAGCTCTTTCTGAACTCTTCATGAACCCTGTAGTCCCTTGGCTCACCTTACCCACATGTGCCCATGGTCTCTCTCCCCAACAGCTGTCATTCCCCCCAACAACAGAGCCCCCAGGTTTGCCCTGGTTCCCATCCTTAGTGAAAGGATGGGGGTTCCCACATCCCCTCCTTTTTCACTGAAGTATCAGAAAAATACACCACGGGCTCAGCCAACCCCTGTCTCTAGAGCAGAATGGGGTCTGCAGTTCAGGTGTCTTAAGGGCATCACTGTGGGAAAGCAGAAGGTGAGTGGGCTTGGGCCAGCTTGGTGGCCCCCGCCGTCCCTGGGTTCCTCCCATTCTCTGCACCCCATACTGAATCCAAGGGAGTGGCTGGGAACCAGCATTTCTTAATCCTCTATTATGTGCTGGGCTCTTTGCCCATATTAGCACTACTGCTCCCGTTTATCAGATGAGGAGAAACAGGTTTCCAGATCTACAGCAGGCAAGGCATCGGGGAGTGAAGAGAGTGTAAATCCAGGGTTCTTATGCTCAGCTCGGGTACACGGGGGGGGGGGGGATCCCGCAATCACAGTCATTCGCTGAGTCCATACATAGCAGATTTAGTGGAGTAGACCAATGAAAACAAAGTTCTCTAGACTTTGGAGTCTAAGATTAGGATCTCAGTAAGTACTGGAAAGGAGTATGAAAAATAGAGTTGCCAGTGGGGTGGGTATCTTTATATTGTTGCATTATTTTCTCAAAAAAAAAAAAAAATGTTCTCAACAATTTCTTTTCCCGGAATGAACAACCAGTGCACAGAGACAGTAGCAGTTAATATCCATGGAACACTTACTATGCAGCAGAGCCTTTTCCAAGAATGTTCCCATTGAGTCCACCAATGGCCTGTACAGTCAGCGCTGTTCCCTGCCTCACAGGTACAGCTATGGAGAGGAAGAGGTTTGCCACAGGTCACTGGCCTAGCTAGGGAATTGCACACCAATAACCTGATATTACACCTACGCCCCTTATTCTTACTGTCTAACCCAATGAAGGGACCTACTGTGTGCAGCTGTCAGAGAGTCAATAAAGAGGGAGGATCAATAACCGATGAAGACAGTGGAAAGAAGGAGGAGAGGAAGAAAGGAAAGATGAAGGGAAGGAAGCCAGTCGATCTTGAGGATGGTTTACGGACATGGGAGAGTTGAGCTGGCTGGCTGGCTGTGAAATCCTGCCTTTCTTACTGCCCCCAAGAGAGTAAGACAGGGATGATGGTCAGAGGCAGAGAGTTTCTGTGGAAGCACCCTACCTGATAGCCTGCCTCCCCGTGCTCAGCTTGCCTCACACCCCTTTTGCTCTTGAGATGTAGACCTACCGGGACATCATCTCCAAGCCGTTGTCATTGCAAAGCCACCCAAACGCCTGCCAGCGAACACACCATGTGCTAAGCTTTAGCGGGGAAGGACCACCAGGTGAAGCTCACAGACCCTGCTCTAGCAGTTCCCTTGTGAGAAGAGCTCCAAGATGGCAGTGTGCTCCCTGTTTCTGTTCAGAGAACAGGCAGTCTCCTGAGGTCCCTCATCTCCTGTTCCAACCAGTCTCTTACTGCTTCCACTCTCTTCTTCCTCCAGGTCCTCTTTCTGCCTTCCTTCCTCCCAGCCCTGTGTTCTCTCCCTGCTGCTTACTCTTCAGAACCTCACCTTCTCTCTCTGGGAGGTCCCCCCCCTCCCAGTGCCTTTTTTTTCTTTTCTTTTCCTTTTTTTGCAGTATTTCCTCTGCTTGGGAGGCTGTTTCACTGGACCCCCAGTGACTATGAGGTAGTCCTGCCCACCTTTCAGATATCTATTATCCATCTCGGCCCTGCTAAACAATCTTTCCCAGGGTTAGGACCCTGCCAAGGTTTCCGTGTCATGCCCTGCTGGGGTTGTGGGTCATATAATAATTTCACTGCCTTTAATCTCCACAAGGGACACACTGGGGTGTTCTCCCATGACTCCATGCTGAGCCCTAGCACAGCATATGGCACTTGCTTTTCACAACCATCTAGGTCCTTAGATATACTGCATTGCAGACTCAGCTCGTTCCTGGGAGGCAAAGGAAAGCAGTGCTTGGGGTGGGGGTGGGGGAAATTCTTGAATTAGCCGTAAACATGTTATCACTGGCTCTATTGTGGTTGCAAATCTTTTCTCAATTGCCCTGAGACCCGAGACGAGGAAAGATGCCATTATTACATCACCCACCCCCAACCCGCCGACTCCAAGGGTTCAAGCTTCCAGCTAGCCAGTTTCTGGATAGAAGTCTGGGGACCCGAAGTAAGGTTGGTTCTATAAGCACTGAAGGCCTGGGCTAGCTAAAAGCAAACCTCGTCCAGGAACCCCACACTGCCTTCCGCCCCCACCTCAGGAACCAGCCAACAAGAACCTAAGCTTGTATAAACAAGGCCACAGGAAAACCAGGCCCTTATCTGTTATCGGCTTTCCTTCTCCAGCTCAGCCACTTGGCCGGAATACCAGGAGTAGGGAGCCACCCAAGACTCCTCCCACCTCTCCTTTATCGGCTCTGGCCGGCTCCTCCTCCTCCTCCAGCGGCCGTGGCTTGGCTCCCAGGTCACTGATCCGTACTAGCTGGAGAAGGGAGGCCAAGGCTCTGTTAACAACCCATGTCAAGTCGGAGTTTCTGGATGCCAAAGCTGCAGAGATTCCTGACCCCCCTTCTCCCACTTCCGTCTTCCTTCTGTCAGAAGGGGGAGTCGCAGATGGGTTCATCTAGCTAGAGGAGGTGCGTGGAGTAGCAGTCTGTCAGCTGACTGAAAGCCATGGGGTGCCTTCTGGGGTCCTGAGCTTTGGCTTAGACATCTAGGCCAGGAGGTTTGCCTGTGGGTTCTCGGGACTAATAGCCAGTTGCAAAACAAGATGGATGAGGGTTCATTGGGAACAAAGTCTCCTCTGCTCTACAAGTCTGTGTAGCGTGATAGAAGGCTACGAAGGATGTGGCCTGGGTGAGTCTAAATGCCTGGCTGTCTCCATTTGGACTTCTAATTGCATAAGCCTGGTGCTGACCCAGAGAGAGGGGGCGGCTGATTAATGCTCTCCAGGCAGTCACATTGCGCTGGAGGGATTCCAGCCTGAAAATAAATCTGGAAATCTGAGGTGTTCGGTTCCATGAGGTAAAAATATCTGAGCCACATCCCTAAGAAAATAGATTCCCATACTTCCCAGAGAGACTGAACAGTGAAGAGGAGGGAGAAGCATGCTTTCCATCCCTCACACAACCCCTGCGCTGCCCTTCTCGCCTTCCTCCATAGCAGAGGTGCTTCCTGGAGAAGGTCAAGGGTGAGGTAGCATTTTGTTGTTCTTCTTCTCAGATGTACAACGAAACAAGGTTCAAAACCTGACCAGGTCAGGGACATGGAGAGACAGAAATGTTCCCCCAGGACTAAAAGAAACACAAACTCTAAATATGTAGAGCACATGCCGGGAGGTTAACACTGTGGGTGCTATGGGTACTTAATTTTATGGAAATGAGAGTGAGGGGAAATATATGTATGTAAATGACCCCCAAACGGTCTTTAAAGGGACACAGATAGTCTTGAAAGTCTGAGAAGCCAGCCCTGTTGCCGAACTAGAAGGAAGCAAACTAGAGCCTGCCCTGCAGTTCTTAAGACTGCCTGAATATAGGAACACTCATCTGTTGGGCTGCTGCTGGGCTGCTGCAGATCTGAGTTGTTCTAAGACAGACTCTCTAGAGCCAACGACGTCTAAAACCTCTCCTACCTAGAGACAGACTGAAACAAGGGCCAAAAACAGCAAGGCAAGAAGATGTGTGGCCACATACACCTGGCCCGAGGCAGGAAGGGTCAGGTGGCTTCTCAAACTCACTTACAACCTTCGGAAACAAATGTAGGTTGAGGGTCTGTTCAGGGCATGTAGGATACATTCATGAACAAAAGAACACCCCCCCCCAGACCCTTCCTTCATGAAACTCAGATTCTGTTCTCATGTTTATTTGGAATTCTATCCTAACTCACCAACTGGTTTCTGGCTTCTGAAGTCTGTGGCACAAAAACCGGTAAAGCTGGCATAGTAGCCAAAACAACATGGTACTGGGAGAAAAGTTGGGGGGAGACACACAGAGCGACGAACCAGGTTAGAACCCCCAGTAATAAGCTCATCTACTACCAGCTGCTTCCCCACAAAGGTGCCCACAAAGGTGCCAGGAACACACCCTAGAGAACAGGACCTGTCTGAGTGGTGTGCTGGGGAAATGGGATAGTCCCATGTTGAAGATGGAAACTCGACCCTTACCTCTTCAGCTCAAAATGTATTGGAGACCTAAATGTGTAAGTCCTGGAGAAACCTGGAAGAAAACATAAGGGAAATGCTTCAAGATGTTGGAACAGGCAATGCTTTTCAAGATATGGTCCCAAAGCACAGGAAACAAGTCAACACCAACAAAAAAAAAATTGACAAATGGGATGACATCAAACCCACAGCCATCTGCATAACAACGGAAACAATCAACAGAGTGAAGACACAGCCTGCAGAATGGAGAGAATATTTGCCAACTATTCATCTGCTGAAGGAAGTCCTGAGTATATGAGGAACTCAAAACACTTAAAAACAACAGCAAGCTAATTTTAAAATGGTCAAACAGAAGCTAGAGAGATGGTGTAGCAGTTAAGGGCTCACTGCTCTTGCAGAAGACCCAAGTTCAGTTCCCAATATTCATGCTGGGTTGGACCACAACCATCTGTAACTCCAGTTCTAGGGAAAATCTATGCTTCTGGCCTCTTTGGGCACCTGTACTCACATGCACACAGCCACATACATATAGTATACATAGCACACAGACATGCAAATACACATAATTTATAAATAAATAGATAGATAGATAGATAAATAAATAAATAAATAGATAGATAAATAAATAAATGCCAGCATTTGGGGGGCAGAGGCAAGTAGATCTCTATGAGTTCGAGGTCAGCATGATCTACAAAGTAAGTTTCAGGACAGCCAAAGCTACACAGAGAGATCCTGTCTTGAAAAACTAGATAGATAGATAGATAGATAGATAGATAGATAGATAGATAGATAGATAGATATGCCAAGCATCAAATATGGTGATACATGCCTTCAATCCCAGCACTCAGGAAACAGAGGCAGGCATATGTGTGAGTCCAGGGTCAGTCTCATCTACATGATGAGTTCCAGAACAGCCAGATCTACAGGGTCTCTCTGGACCCTGTCTTGAAAAGCAAAAATAAAAATAAAAATATGTCTTCCAAAAATTGGCTAATACCCAGGCATGGTGACCCACACCTTTAATACCAACACTCAGGGAAGCAGAGGCAGGCAGATCGCTGGGTGTTCAAGGCCAGCCTGGTCTAAGAAGCAAAGTCCAGGACAGCCAAGGCTACACAGAGAAACCCTGTCTCAAACAAACAAAAAAAAAAAAAATTGGCTAATGATCTGGACAAATACTTCTCAGTGGAAAATATATACGGTCAACAAATATATGGAAAAAAAAAAGCCAA
The DNA here is from genome assembly GCF_907164565.1 of Psammomys obesus. Taxonomy (NCBI): domain Eukaryota; kingdom Metazoa; phylum Chordata; class Mammalia; order Rodentia; family Muridae; genus Psammomys; species Psammomys obesus. Next base: position 1,298,262 of record NW_026596166.1, on the reverse strand, counting down.
TCAATACAGTGCAAATCACAACTTTAATGAGAAACCATTTCACCCCAACTAGAACAGGTATGATACATAAACAAATTCAAGAAAATAACAAACGCTGGCAAGAAGATGGAGAAAGGGGAACTCTTAGGGAAAGGATGTGAACTGGTCAGCTGTTATGGAGAACAGTAAAGCAGTTCCTCAAAAAACAAAAATATAACTACCCCATGATCCAGCTGTCCTACTTTTGTGTGTGAGTCCAAAGGAAAAGAAGTCAAACAGAAAGAGCTACCTTCCTTCCCATTCATGTTTATTGTGACACAATTACAGAAGCCAAAAACCAGCCCAGGTGCCAACCAACAGAATAAAGGAATAATGGTATATATCACAAAGGAGTATTTTTCAGCCATAAAGAAAAGTTCAATCATGTCATTTATAGCAAAACTAGATGAAGTTGAAGAATCACATTAAATAAAATTACAGAAAGATAAATGCTGCATGTTCTCATGGGTGTAACCTGGGGAGAAGGTTGTTCTGAAAGTATGAATAGCAATGAATAGAGGTTGGAGGAAGTGGCCTGGGGAAGGTGAATATAGGGAGGTTGGATTTGACATGTTTTTGCCGCATGCATGTATAGAAATGAAACATGATGTACAATTAATATATGCTAATTCAAAATCAAATAAAATAAATATGTAAATATGTCTTTAAGACTCATGAGCTTGCATCTCATCATCTAAACCAAAACTGACCATCCATGTGGTTGGGCTAGGGATGTAGCTCAGCTGGTAGAATGTGTCTAGCATGCACAAGGCCCTGGGCTGGATCCCAGACATCTCAAACACATCTATAGTCCCAGCACTTGGCAGAAGATCAAGGGTTCAAGGTCATCCTCAGCTACATAGCAAATACAGAGAGATGGGGTAGAGCAGTGTTCAGTGGTAGAGCATTTAACTGCAAGTACATAGCGAGACCAGGCTGAGCTCAACCACAAAAGCCTTTCACGTCATCGGCTTTGTTGCTGTTCTTTGGAAGAGTATTGGACTCTTTGTCTCATACAGAATAAATCTATTTACATAATATGTCTTGACCGATGAAGTGTGAGTAGAAGTGGCAGATGTGACACCCACAGTGACGTTTTAAGTATTAGTGGGTAGTTCAGCTCATCACCCTCCTTTTCCCACTGTTATGAAACTGTGTATTCCAAATTGACGTATACCACGCCACTCCACTAAATGAAAACCTTAGGTTGGACTGGAAAGAAGGCTCAGCTGTTAAGAGCACTGACTATTCTTCCAGAGGGCCTAGGTTCGGTTCCCAGCACCCACGTGTCCCACGTGGTGGCTCAGAAACATCAGTAACTCCAGTTCTAGGGGATCCAACACCCTCTTCTGACCTCCACAGGCACCAGGCACACAAGTTATACACAAACAAACATGTATATATGCATAACAAACATGCCCATATACATAAAATAAACAAACAAACAAACAAAAACGCCATAGAAAACCTTTGAGCTGTTGCCAAAAATAATCCTCTTGTCATCATAGCACATCTTGAGTCCGTGTCTGTAGACTAGGTGTGGCCCCATAAAACTGAATCTACTTTCTGTTTATTTCTCTATCGACTTCTGCTGAGAAAAAATCAGGGCATGTAGACAGCAGTGGGAGGAGTACAAAGAAGGGAGGTGAGCCTTGTGCTTGGTTGGTATTTTGTCAGGTCCTTTTACCTCTGCTAAGGTTAAAATCAGGACCCTTTGCAATACCACTGAATATAGCTGAGTAATGTACCATTGTACAAGTGTCTCACTGCTTATCATCCATTGACTACACATGGGTTGGGAGACACGGTGACTTTTGGTAAAGTGCAATGACCACCTGGGTCATTGAGCTCTTGGCTCAGTTCAATGACCCAGGTCAAGAGCCTGGGTCCCTTCGCCTAAACACCAGTACAATACCATGTCTGACACAGCCTCCACGACTAGACTCCCTCGGTAGCTTCACACAGTAGACGCGTCTGCTGGAGAAGCTCCTGACTCCAGAACCACAGGAGGGAAGCCTTCCTCTGAGAGGGCCAGAAGGACCTGACTGCCTACTGGAGCACAGCCTCCAAGGGCAGAGTTTGAGGAGAACCTTGTTCTCTAGCTTCTCAGTCTCACACTAGCTACAGACCCTTCTTGGATTTTTCCCTTCAACCAGGAAAGTCAATCTTCCTCCTGTGAGAGGACTGTGAGGAGCCCAGAGCAGAAGGTGGGTAACCAACCATGAGACAAAAAGCCTTCTTACCCAAGAAAAGGGATTTGAGAATCACCCCCCCCACACACACACACATGTTCCCTGCAAGCCTTATAGGTATTCCTGGTGACACTTTGGGAAGAGCCCTGGCCTGGCTTCAAGGCCCATGGAAACAGGCATGGCTAGGTGTTAGCCCTGGGCCTGAGCAATGGTGGATACATGGGGGACACACACCTTCCTAAGGTGCATAAGGCCAACTGAGCGCAGCCTGCCTTTCTCCCCACTTTGCTGAAACAAAGTGAAGAACTGAGGACTGAGGGCTCCCGCAAGAAGCCTTCCCTCCAGAGGCTCTCCAGCCAACCAAAGGGCTATTTCCCAGTCACGTGAGAATCTCCGCAGCCTAGCATACTGACTTGGACACAATTGCTACCGGTATTCACGCATTCGACACCCCACTTTTCGTGCATTGTGGTTGGTTGGTTTTTATACCGCAGCTCCCTTCAGAGTCCAAAGGTGACGTTTCCCAGTTCTACAGATGGAAATTTTGAGGCTCAGAGAATTTTGATCAAGGAAGGTCACCCACCTTACAGAAGGCAGCAAGGGCCAAGAGATAAACTCGGGTCTGTTTTGGTGTCCAAAGCCACAGGCTCTTCTAGATCAGCTGCCTCCAAAATCTCAGAGCACAAATAATACAAGAAAACCCTTGGTCAGGGGCTACAGAGCCCATGCTCATTCTCTCTCTCTCTCTCTCTCACACACACACATACACATACACACACCCCTTCCCACCCCGTCACATCAGAGAAGCCTGTTTTTTTCTGGGGCCCAGATAGAAGTCTCAGAGCTCAAGCACAGAGCTTTCTATTGCTTGTGCTGGGAGCCTGGGAAGCGGGTGTTTTTCTTCCTCGAGGCCTGGGTGGCTGTTTCCTACTGTGATCTGCCCTGGAGAATGGCCGGAAGAAGTGGCTTCCGGCTGCGGCAGGGAGAAGCCAGTCTCTTCCCACCCTACAGAAAAAAGGGATTTTTTTTTTTTTTTTAAATCCAAAGTAGCTGTTGCCTTGCTTTGCCCTTGGACAGTGAGAAAGAGTCAGGAATGGATGAGCTTGGGGGCAGTTATTACATTCGCTTTTAGTATAATTGATTTGATTTCATTGCACGATTTCACACTTGCGTGAGTTCACACTTACTAATGGCTGACTCACAAAATACCTGGACGTTTAGCAGTCAGCTCCCATGAGCCAATACAATAAAGAACCAATTACTTCTTAAGGCTGCTGTAAAACTAAATGGGACAATGTCCAGTGCCCTCTGGCCGAATGTTGGAACCAGCTGTGCTACCTTGGGCAAATTTCCTAACCACCCTATGCTTCAGGTTTTAGCCATCTCTATAAGGAGGCTGCTGCCAGGATGGTCAGCGATTGTGTGTGTGAAGAGCCACGGTGGGACCTGGTGACAAAGGTGTTGTACAAGGCTGCCTGTACAAGGCTGGTGTGCAAGGCATTTCTCTTGCCTCCCCCTCATCTCGGCCCCAACCCTTTCGCACAGGAGGTGGTTGCTGATGTTACTGCCGGAGCTTCAAGGAGAGTGTGAACGCAGCAGAGGCAAGCAGGAGAGAAGTTATCTAGGAGTGCGTGAGTAAGACAACAGCAAAGTCCGTGGTTGCAGAGCATATGGGAAATACCCACTGAGCCATTCAGATAATGAGTTGAATTTCAGCAAACAGCCCCACTGCCTGCTGAGGGGACTGGCCCGTCTCCTGAAGGTCAGACTGTTTCTGGAAGCAGCTGCTGTAAATGAGGTTCTCTGCATTAATTTGAAAGGTGAAAAAGCAGGACTCTTCCAGGAGACAGATTGATTGATTATTCTCCCCGCTCAGGTCTTTCCTGTAAATGGACAACAGAGAGAGATGGCTCAACAGAGAGGGATGGCTCTGTCAGTCCTGTGGCTGCCCAAACTTCTGCAGGGTTTGTGGTGGGGGAGAGACAGCTGCTCATACACTGGTCACAGTAGACTGGAGGGTGGGAGGGTTTCACGTGCTGAGGATGTGAGGAAGGGAGATGGAGGCTGATTCCTTGCAAAGTATGGCTGGAAAAGGTGTGTGACCCTGTAGATGACAACTGTCAATCCTCAAAATCATTTCCTTTCAGTGCTCTGCTTGGGCACGTAGAAGACTAGTAATGAGTAAGTGCTGGTGTAATGTTCTTGTGGAATGTATACAATTTTCCCTTGTTCACTCAAATGCTGATTTCTCTACCCAACTATCTGGTTTCAATCCAGACATTGCATTGTGATGTTTATTCTAAGCATCACCTGTCTCAAGTTTGTGTAAACATGCCACCATTTGTTCTCTGTATTTTCATTAAAACAACCAGCTAATGCTGAGCAATGGAGAGAATAGTGTGGGACATCCTGGTCTGAAGGGGAGGAGAAGGAATTGAGTGGGGGGAGTTGGAGAGCAGAGATTGGCAGGACAGGACTTGGAACCGCGAGGAGAGATGAATGGGACCTAAGATATGGCTAAGAGCCAGTATAATGTGGGAAATCTGAATGGGAGGAAACTATGCGGGCTTGGAGGTTTAGGATGGAGTAACTATTGCCTAGCATTTTGCTCTGGGTTAATTAAATGAATCCTAGTCTCTGTGTGATGATTTGGGTATACAGCTGGTTTAGGAATAAGCTCTGTTTAACTAAAAGATAAATCAATATTAAATATTAATAATCAACAACAAGTAAGAATGTTGGGTTTACAGCCACTATCTCCTCCATCACTTTGGGCAAATTCTCCCCGAGCCTTGTTTTCTCCATATGTTAAGTGGGGACCACGAAGAACAGCAAAGGCAAGAGAGCGATGCTTTGAATGACCATTTGAAGATCCCCGGAAAATGGTACCCAGAACCAGGAAGAGTTCCCTTTAGGTTCCCAGGCAAATCACAGCACCACACGTGGGAACCCCTCAGGCAGATCACCTTTGACCCCTAAACATTGGCACTCTGCTTGCTTAGTTTACACTTGGCTTCACAGGTAGAGATAATCCAAAAATACTTCCTGGCTTGGAAGGGAGGGGCTTTCTTTAATGTTGAAGATAAGAGGGCTGGAGTGTTCCATAATAGAGTTTCTATTGTACAGGAGGGCCTAGTTCAGTCAAAACAACAACAACAAATTAAGTTGCCAAAATGTAAATTGCATTTCCTTGACCTAACTTAACTCAGCTCTTTTCTGCTCTCTGCCCACAAACAAGGTCACTGCCTAAATAACAAGCACATTGCATGCTGCCTCTCTTAAAGCAGCCCAAGGAAATGAGATCTGAAAGAAGCCGTGAAGGAGATAACACAGGGCAGATACTTTCCCATACTTGAGCCAGAAAGCTCCTGACTCCTGCTGTGTTTAAAAGAGCAGAACACACACTGGTTTTGATTGTCCACCCATGATCATAAGATGCCAAAGGGCATGGACCATGGTAGATTATTTGCAAAAATAGCTACATGTCTCCTCCTCCTGAACTGATCCTCCTGAACATGACTGCACATTTGCGTGCACCCCGAGACTCTGGGCTTGCCTTGTGACTTTGGCCAATAGAAGTTGATGGAGGTGGTGTGACAGTTCCAGGCCCAGCACTCCAGAACCTTCGCCTGCCCACCCTCATTCTCTTAGAGTGCTGCTTCGACCCTGAGAACAAGTCCCAGGCAGCCTGAGAGATCATGAGAGTGGAGATTGTCCCACTGAACCGTTCTTGAATTCTACAGCTCCCAGCCACTGGCCTTCTGACTACAGAAACACAATTAAACCCAGCACCACTCAGCTAAACCAAGCTCAAGCTGTCCACCCACTGAACGGAAAGCGACATAAATGGTTATATTAAGTCCTAAGTTGAGGAGCTCTTTTATTACATAGCAAAAGCTAACCGACACTGGGCAGGGATAGCTCCTCTAGGAAAGCCCTGGACTCCAATGGCAGTGGCCAGCCTGTGCTGACACAGGGGGCACAGATTCGGCCATAGACCCAACCCCTTCATTCCCACCGTTTTGGTGTACATGTGTCCAACTCTAATTGCCAGTGCCTATGTCTGCCCATGGGTTCTCATCACCCTCACAGCTGCTTAAAAGTGGCAAGCAGCCTTCAACTCATGACTGAGGGAGGTGGGTCACCAATACCGCAGCTCCCTCGTCCCTGAGGTGCTCTGTGTCTAAGGCACATGTCCTTCACCAGGATCTTCTGAGCATTATCAAGGCCCAAGACCACCCTGGCGATGGCTGTCTTGATAAGAGGTTCTTTATTGGTTACCTTCTCACCTCTGACTCGGTCCCTCCAAACCTATCCATGCTTCCTGGAATCAGCTCTCAAATAAACTCACACCCTAGTCCTTATCTCAAGGTTCTAAACACCTAAAGCAAATGGACACCAGAGGGAAGCTCTCTCCCCCATGGCCATTGCAGCATCCAGCCCCTGCCCACAGGCTTCCACCGCTTCTGCTCCATTCAGGAACCAACTGGACAAACACTGCCCACCAAGCCATGGCCACTGCCCCAGGCACAAACACTCAACACGGCCCGTCACATGGTTCGAGGAATGACTTCCTTGGCCAGTTGGCTTTGTAAACAGTGGTTTTTTTGTTTTGTTTTGCTTTGTTTTCCTTCGCTTTCCAACCCACAAATGTCTCATCTGGAACTCAAGAGGGTGAAGGAGAAAAGACTTAGAAAAATAGGAAGAGCTGGGGAGGTAGTGGCACATGAATTTTATCTCGGCACTCAGGAGCAGAGACAGGTGGATATCTGAGTTCAAGACCAACCTGGTCTACAGAGCGAGTTCCAGGACAGCCAGGGCTACACAGAGAAACCATGTCTCAAGAAAAAAAAGAAGGAAACAGGAGGAGAAGGAAGAGGAAGATGAGGAGGAGGAGACAGAAAGAGAGAGAGGGGGGGATCAGACTTGGAACAAAAAGATGGGAAGCAAACTGGGCTAAGGCAACTGCCCCTTTCATCCTGCTCACATATTATAAAACGGCCAACCTCATCCCCCAGCAGGCTGAGTTACTCAGAAGCCCAAGTTCAGCAACTAAAGACTGTTCTGGCCAACATGTCCATCCAAAGCTATTTACTGAGCACTAGTTACAGGCCAAGTAGAGGTTAAATGGACCAAAACCCGGCTCTCACGTAGCTCATCTCCCAGTGCAGACGTAGAGCACACGCTGAATGCCTGTGTCACACCAGCTCAGAGACTTCCGTCTTAGAGCCTCACAACAGGGAGGCTGCAACAGTGAACGCAGCTTTTGGTATCGGGCCGGTTTTCATTCGAATCCCGCCTAGCTGGGCCCTCAGGTAGCTGTGTGACCTTCGATATGTTGTTTAACCTCTCTGTCCTTTTCTCCCCATCTGCAAGGCAATACCACGAAGATCGAGTGTTGCCTGTCAGGTTGCACATACGAGAGAAGCTGTGGACCAAACTCCAGCGGACCCACCTGCGGCAAATGCAAGATGCAATGGGCTCTCCCCTGTTGCCTTACTTTATTTCATTATTGTTATCTTTTTCTTTCTTTTTTTTAAATTAATTCATTTAATGTGCATGGGTGTTTTACCTACATGTATATCTGTGCACCATATGCCTTCCGGGTGTCCACAGAGGGCAGAAGAGAGTGCTGGATACCCTGGGACTGGGTGGTTGTGAGCCAGCCACTGTTGGTGCTGGGAATCGAACCCTGGTCCTCCGGAAGAGCAGCCTATGCCCTTAACCACTGAGTCATCTCTCCAGCTCTCTCTTTCTGTTTTTGTTTTTTTGTGTGTGTTTTTTAATTTGCTGCTTATTGACTGTTTGATCACTGTTTCTTGAGACTGGATTCTCATGTGGCCTGGGCTGGCCTTAAACTTCCGATGCTGGTGAAGATAATCTTATTCTCCTCTTCCTCCTGCTCCCAGAGGGATCTTCTGATCCCTCCTGGGCTCTGGGCTCATAGGCATGTACTGCCACACCCAGTTCTATTGCCTCTTTGCAAAAGCACACAGCCCTCTTAGGTACTTACTTTTATTTTGCTAAAGATAAGAGCTCAGAAAAACATTTCTTTATCGTTGGAGGAAAACCTTCAGGAGTTTCTGAGGCTCATAGGGAGTGGTGGGGACTGGGGCACCCTACAAAGAGCAAGCCCCATCTTAAAAGAAACAGGGGTGACCTGGGTTTCCATGGAAGATTCCAAATGGTAAGCCTTCTGTGACCAGACGCCTGTTTTTTGTTTCTTGTTTGCTTTTTTTTTTTTTTTTTCTCCAAGAGACACCAGAAAGTGCAAGCTTTGGGGGAAGTAGAGGGAATCAAAGACCAAGCCTTTCTTATCCTAGGCAAGGACTCTCCCACTGAGCTACACCCCTAGCCCTTGGGTTATTAGAAAGAAAACCAAATATTCATTTGTAAATATTGGATCCAAATGTTTGGGCCTGTTATGTGCCACACGGGACCTTTTAAGGGTCTGTGGACTGGCACAGCCCCATAGGACCTCTCCGATCCCCTTCTCCTCTCTTGATGCCAGCAGTCTGAGTTCTTCACGATGCACACCAATGGAGATAGATTGGGGCGGGGGGAGGTTTGTCATTCTTTTTCAGTTTTTGAGTCTGTGGCTTAGAGCAATGAAAGCCAGGGCAGGAAGGGGCACTGGCTTCGTGTCTCCTTAGTCTCCGCGACACTGATTATGCCAGCCAGTTGGCAGGGTATCACAAGCTGAGCTGTCCTCCTGTTACTGCCCCAAGCAGTCTTTATTGAGTCATCGTATATAATGTTATTTAAGGGACACAGTATAGTCTGGATAATTACCAGCTTCTGTGGTGAGCAAGTGTACCCCCGTGTGAATGAGTATTCACGGCATGAGCGATCTACCACATCAAGGATGCCCAACGCCCCAGACTCACGGGAACGGCGAGGCCTTCCCCGTTCAGAGTAAGGGTACTAACTGTGTGCAGAAAGATTCAACCACAGCTTTCTCCTCCAAGATGACCGCAGCCTGAGGCTGCTCCCCTAGAATTCCACCTACCAAGATTAGTTAACCCGCCTCCTTTTTCAGCAGTGAATAAGGAGCACGGAGTTTCCAGGCTGCCGGTACACCTCCATCAGAGCGCAGGGTCCACCCGAGTCTTGCCTTCCTGCATCTGTGTCTGCGGTTTCTTCATCCGCATCACTCCACTTAGGCCAATCCCTGAGCAGTACTCTGCATCTTCCTAATGAAAATGAGTGAGGATCACATTCTGTGCCTTTTAAACTTAGCTATTTCTCCATCACTGTGACAAAATACTTGGCAAAAGAAACTGGGGGAAGAAGGTTTTTATTTTACTTCACGGTTTGGAGGTACGGTGTCTGCTGGAGGGGAAGGCATTCGTGGGGGCAAGGGCTGGGTAACTTCGGGGCAGGGGCATGAGACAGCTGGTCACGTTACAGCCGTGGCCGGGCTTACAGCCGTGGCCGGGCAGCAGAAGGATGAGTGGTGCTCAGCTTTCTCCTTTTCACTGAGTCCAGAACCTTAGCCACAGGAATGGTGCCACCCACACTCAGGATTGGCTTTCCTCCTTGCTTAAAAGCCTTTCTGGAAGCTCCCTTCTAGACACACCCTGTCCAGTTGACAATGAAGACTCACCAACATACTTTTTAATGTCTTGTCTTTTTTTTTTTTTTCTTTTCTTTTCTTTTTAAGACAGAGTCTCATTTCGTAGCCCTATCTGGCATAGTACTCAAGATGTAATCCAGGTTGGCCTCAAACTCATGTCAATCCTCCTGCCTCAGATTCCCAAGTGCTAGGATTACAGACGTGCACTACCATGACCATCTTCGGATGCCCTTTCAAACCACACAGTTCCTGCTTCACTAACTTGAACCTGATGGCAATACCTCTTTGTGCGCTGGCCAGTTCACTACAGAACTAATTCGGCCTTCTTTCCTATCATGGATGGCACTTTGGTACACAGAGAAGGAGACCTCTTCCTGAAGTGTCCAGAAAGGGGAATGTGTACGTAACAGCGAAAGTTACTTGACAATGTATATCTGGAATCAGCATGTGCCAGCTGCCAGAAGGCGGTCCTGCGCTGAAAGTGGTCGCAGTATTGTCACTACTTGAAATGTCTCATAGAAAATAAAATGGACTCATTCAGGCTCACATCTCCTAGAAAGAGTGAAGAGACTCCATTTACAAAGTATATTTCAAATGAAAAATATATATACATGGTAGGCTGCCCATATTCTTGAGTTCTGAACCTGAGGATTCGACCAACTGTGTATGGAAAATATTTTTAATTGCCTCTATACTGAACATGAACAGACTCTTTTTGTCATGACTCCCAAAACAACAGTGTAACTAACTACTATTTACTTAGTATGTGTGTTGTATTTGGAATTGTAAGTCATCTAGAGACAAGTTAAAGTATGAAAGAGAAGGCTGGAAATAGAGGTCAGCCAAAGGCCAAATGCTAGGGAAGTAGTTCCAAATTCAATTCCCTATACCACAAAAAAAAAAAAAAAAAAAGGAGGGGGGGGAATGAATCAATAAAAGTCTGGAAGAGGATATTGTAGGCTATGAGCACCAGCCAGTTTATATACGTGACTTGAGCATCTTCAGATTTTGGTACCCCGCACACAGGTCCTGGAAGCAATCTCTGAGAGCTGTGAGGGGATAAGTATTACCTTTGTTGTGGCTGATTGTTCTGCTAAGTGGTTTTCATATATCAGTTTTAGCAATTTGTTGGGCTGGGGATACAAGCTCAGGTAGAACGTTTGTCTAATATTCACGAAGCCCTGATTCAGTCCCTCAGTACAGCACAATCCAGCTGTAGTAATACACACCTCTAATCCCAGCACTTGAGAGATAGAGGCAAGAGAATAAGGAGTGTTAGGCTAGCCTTAGTTACATAACAAATTCAAGGCTACCCTGGGCTACGTAAGAACTTGTCTCAGAAAAAAAAAAAAAAAAAAAGAGGTTACCTGTTAATTTATACCTGGGTTTTAAAATATATATTTACAGCTTCTTTCACCAAGCATGGAGGGGCACACATCTTTAATCAAAGAATTCAGGAGTTAGGGAGGCAGAGGCAGGGAGATCTCTGTGAGTTTGAAGCCAACGTGGTCTACATAGTAAGTTCCAGAGGCAGGGCTCTATAAAGAGATTCTGTCTCAAAACAAACAAACAAACAAACAAACAAACAAACAAACACAGTCAATTTTCATAAGTCTAGTTGTAGTCCCTATACTTTGTTATGAAGAATACAGTAGTTTGTTTGAGCTTGTTTTTACTGTTTGATTCCCAAGGCTACTTAGTTTTTTTGTTTTGTTTTGTTTTCTGTTTGAATAGGCCCAGAACCCCTAATAAAAAAGAGTTGAACAAACAGTTTGAGAACAGCGGGGTGAGAGCAAACACAGAGTGCTTGAATCAGAAAGTAGTCCAACTGGAAAGGGCAGGAAGATAACTCAGTCCACAACTCCTCTCACCAGTGAAGCGACTGAGACCCAAAGAGCTTGAGTGACTCACTCAAAGACACAGGGTCAGCAACAGGTCACATGCTCCATTCCCTCCGCATGCTCTACAGCTTATGAGCTTCCAGGCGCGGTAGCTCCCTCAAATCCATGGCTAGACAGTTGAAGGGCCCAATCCCTGCAAAGGAAGAGTTCCTAGTGAAGCCTAGCTAATGGTAAAATGCCATTCACCCAGTGGTTTCTGACAGTCTGCTTAGCGCTGCCTCTGCAGTGCAGACAGGGTTGTCAGAGATCCCAGACACCTGTCTCCCTTGGAGGTTCTGCCTTCAAGGGAGATGACAGAGGCATGAAGGGCAAAGTGAACACTGCACTTTCCAACAGCTGTAGTATCAAAATACCAAATCCTGTATGACAGTGAGGAAGGGAGATTGCTTTGAGCAGATGTCGGGAAACCATTCTTCAGAGTCCTTGCCTGGGCTGCACAGCACCTAGCTTCTGTCTAACCACCACAAGGAAACGCACTGCCTCTGATGGCCAGCCTGATTAAAAAGATCTGTGGACTGAATGGAAATCTACCTCCCTGAGACTTTAAGCCTTCGGTAACTTATTCAAATGTCAAAGGAACCAGTCCTCTCAGCTCCTAGACCGGAGGTACAAATGCACCTAAAATAAAGCACTGTGTTTCAGTGTTTTCATTTGGAATGGCATGTCTGGGAAAATACAACATGCCAACAGGATGACTTACATGGTCTCATTCAACATTCAGTTCATTAAAAAATGGTTCAAACCACCACTTCAAAGGAGGCGGACACAGCCAACTTCTAGAACCTCTGACTGCCTATGTGAGTCAACTGACATACTCCCTTCCGTCTATAACTCCAGTCAGTGTTATAGAACACCCACACAGCTGGCTTCCTACCCGTCAGCGCAGGCGAAGGAAATTTGGCTCTTCCAGAAAGAAAAATGTGTGTATTTTGCTTTCTAAGATATTCATGAAACCATTACAAGGCCTTTTTTTTGGTTCAACCCCAGTATTTCATAGACAAAGCCGAGGAGACCTGGAAAGAGGACATGACCATCCAGGATCTAACCGGTGATGGCTGAGGCTGGGCTGCTTCCCTCCATGCCCAAATCATATTTCCCACTATATAGGGGAGGGTCTCCAACTCTCCAGAGGTATTTAGAGCATGCATGTAAAGGGAATGCCCAGCTCCCAGGCCCCTTCTCGTAGGGACCAAAATAGTATAAACCTTCCTAGACCAGTCGCTGAAGGAATCCCCACGTGAATTTGATGTGCATTGTTTATCTCATGGGTATCATCTCCTGTGAGACAGGAGGCAGTTGCTGCTCCCAACCCCACTGGAAGATGCTTCAGGATGTGAGAGAAAAGCCAAGGTCAAAGGCCATACAGATACCAAAAATATTTCAACTTTACCTGAGTCCACTGAGCAATTGCTCTGCTGTCCACATGCCCCCACCACACCTCATCTGGATAGAGGGAAGTCGAGAAAAAAAGAAAGAAAGAAAGAAAGAAAGAAAGAAAGAAAGAAAGAAAGAAAG
>NW_026596166.1:1279844-1285050 GCF_907164565.1 Psammomys obesus | reverse complement strand
AAGAAAGAAAGAAAGAAAGAAAGAAAGAAAGAAAGAAAGAAAGAAAGTGGCTTGAGGAAACAGGACTTCTTTCATCGATTACCAAGTCAGAGAACCCTGTCATGCCTGCTCCAGCTAGCAGCCACGGCGATGGGGGATGGGAGAGACCTGAACAATGGTCTGACCCTTTCTCCCCCTCTCACCTCAACGCTCTCAGGAACAGCTTCTTTTGCCGGAGGAGGACTGTGGGAATACGGCTTAATAACTGTGAACATTGGGTCTGGAGAGTTGGCTCAGCAGTTAAGCGCACTGGCTGCTCTTCCAGAGGATCCACACAGGAGCTCACAACCATCTGCAGCTCCCGTTTCAGAGGACCTGACACTCTCACACAGACATACGTGAAGGTGAAACACCAATGCAGGTGAAATGAAAATAAAGAAATAATTTCTAAAAATTAATTAAGAACCACATCTTTTGGAAGGGCACCAGTAGGGAAAAGGCATTAGCTCCGTCAAGGGAGGCCTCGAGTTTCAGAGAGCCCACATCACTGGCGGCTGATGAGAGGAGTCAGCTGAGCCCTTGGGCTTCCAGACCATTGCTCAGGCAAAGCAACATGCTCCTGAGAAAGAAAATACCACCCACGAGTGTGCTTGGCTTTCCCTGAACCACAGCACCTACCACTAAGCCTAACACAGCAGCCAACACCCTACCACGCCTCAGTTTCCCCGTTTGCTAAAGAAGCTGAAATCAAAGCCAACTTCTCCTCACCACACAGCCTCCAGGACTGGAGAAAGCAACCAGAGGGGATGAAGAGACGAGGAAAGGATGAGTTGAGAGAAAGTCTCCATCACTGTGGGTCCCTAGGGAAGAGGGCTGCCATTTGACATCTGTCTCCTCTACCATGTGGGGACTGAGAGCTTGGGTGCTGACAGACTGGTGGCACATAAGTGTGTAATTGGGAATAGTGATCCCCCGGAGCCTGACTTCCCCCCTCTGTAAATGGGACAAATGATAACCGTATTCAAAGATACTATCAAACATAATCACCTGAGGAAAGGCTGAGCCAGCGCTGGGCCTGCATAGTATGTTTCCTCCGTGCTGGCTCCTGTTACTTTAAGTATGTAAATGTTAAAGGGTCTCCCACAGCACACATACCACCTGTGAGTTCTGTACAGGAAGCCCGAATGAGCCAGGTTGTGAGTCTAGGGCGTCCCTGAAGGAAGGCACTGTCCTAATGGCTGCAAGTTCTTACACCATGTTCACCTCCCCACAAGGCCTTTTCTTTCCAGAGTGCCTCCCTCCCTCCTATCTGCCCCACATTACAACCCTGTCAGGCGGCCAAGGTGAATATGCTCCCCATCTCAGAGAGATTAAGTCACTTACCCAAGGCCATCAGCAAGGTCGCAAATTCAGGACTGTCTGGTGGTGTGGACCGAGAGTAAGACAAGTGAGATGCCCAAGGTAGAAGAGTTAAGGAGCCTCTCACTAGCAACCCCAAGTGGGGACGCCCTGTGTTCTCTGCTTTCTGTCCCCAGGCCTTAGACCCTTCCCCAAGCACTAAGGTTGAGTCTAGCCCTGAAAGAGCTATTCCTGAGCCCTGCAGTGGCTGGGTCCAACAGCTGAGCTAGACATGTGTCTCAGCTGCAAAGGATGGAAGCTCTGGTTGGGTTTAATAATCTCAGAGGGAAGTCAGATGGGACAAAGAGGTTTCCATGTACCTTTAAGACAGGTCCAAGTCCCACCTAAACCAGGTAGGTAGGCCCCACAGCCTCGCCAATCCTAGGATTGGACAAGCCCTACAGGCAAGCAGCCCAGACAGACAACCCCCTAGAAGAGTGGCTCACTCAAGAACCAGGGCTTCCTTCCTTCACCCCTAGCTGGGCCTCCTTGTGCCCCTCCTATGAATCATGACAGGTACCAAGCAGCTCTTGGTAAAAGGGGGACCACAGAGCTACAGACATCTTGTGGCTGTTGCCATTGCAAAAAATAGCCACAATTTATTAGTATAGTCGGGTAGTGAATTTATTTATTTCTTCACCCACTCATTTACTTACTTTCTTATGCATACTATTTAACACACCAAACCTACAGGTTTTTGTTTTGAAGTATAACTCTTTTTAGATTTATTTTACTTAATGTGTATGAAGGTTTTTCCTACATGCATATATGTGTGCCATGTGCATGTCTGTTGGTGCTCTCAGAACTGAGGTTACAGAGGATTGTGAGCCACCACGAGGGTGCTGGGAATTGAACCCAGGTCCCCTGCAAGAGCAACAAGTGCTCTTAACCTCAGAGCCATCATCCAGCCCCTTTTTCGTTTTGCAGTGTAACTTAAATACAATAAAATACTCACATCTTCAGGCCACAGCTCAATGAATTTTACCGCATCATTATAGACCAGTTTTGCCTAGTCTTTAACTCTTTACAGGTGAACTCATACCATGTGCACTTTTTTCTTTCTTTCTTTTTTTTTTTTTTTTAACTCGGGGTCTCTTGCAGCCCATGTTGATCTCAAAACTTGTTATGTATGCGAGGATGGAATTACAGGTGTGTCCCAGCATGCCTGGTTTGTGCAGTACTGGGAATCAAACCCAGGGCTACAAGTATGCTAGGCAAACACTGTACCAACCGGGCTATCTGCTCAGCCCAGATATGTGTTGGCTTGCATCTGATTTCCTTCCTCACTGTGTGCAGTTCACCTGTGTTATGTGTTATCATTTGCTCTTCCACACATCTCTGAGGCATCCCGCTGGGTGACGGTGCAGTTCCGAGGTCCCTTGAAGTGGGTGTGATTGATAACGTTGCGATCATCTTATTTTGTAGACGCAGCAATCTGGGCCCTAAGTTGCTCTCTGACCTTGTAGCTTAAAGTCACAGACTGATACTGAGTCTGAAGAATAACTTGAACCCTGGGTCCACCGACTCTGGAAGCAGCTCCCTTCCCTGTTTGCAGTTCTGGGGACAAGAGAAATGAAATCTGGCGCCTGTGATCGTGCTTTTGCCTCCTTAAGTAAAACCAGAAGAAAGAGGTAGATCCAGAGCAGTGATGGCACACACCTTTAATTCTAGCACTCAGAAGGCAGAGGCAAGTGAACCTCTGAGTTCAAGGTCTACAGCGCGAGTTCAGAACAGCCAGGGCTACACAGAGAAACCCTGCCTCAAGAAACAAACAAACAAAAAAACAGAGAGAAAGAGAGAGACAGAGACAGAGAAAGAGATCCAGCTCCAGGAAGAGAAAACAACACTAGGTTTGGCGATTGCCAATATTTATTTTTGTTGCACTACAAGCTGATAGCACAGCTACAGCCGTCACTCACAGCCCTGTACCTTGAGACCCACGCTTTCCCAACATTTCACAACAAGTACAAACAGCCTCCACAAGGAAGGGATGCCCTTGCCCACTAATCAGCAGTAACTCACAGGCAGCCCCTTGCTCTGGCTCCCCAGAGGGTAGTTTCACAGATGAGCCCATCTGGGACTCCTCCAAAAAGCATTGCAGGCCCTCAGGCCAGATTTCTCTGTTACCCAAGCATCACCCATCAAAGAGTGGAGCCCCAGAGCTGACCTGACCTCAGGAACGGGCCAAGGTGTTTGCCCTGTTCCCAGCTCTCTGAACCTGCAGGCCTCGGGCGGGACCATCTGCAAGGCAGCCAGGGGCAGCAGGAGCTTTGCTGACCTCCCTGCCACCTCACCCCCTGAACTCAGGTAGCATTCCTGTCAGCCCAGCCAGACATGATTAAATGCTTGGCTACGTGCAGGGGTGGGAGACCTGGGGGGGGTGGGGGGAAGGCTCAGAGCCAACTCCCTGAGGCACCCAGGGCACCCTTTGGTCTGTTGATCATTAACAGGAGCCACCTCACAGCAGGCAGAAAGGGGAAAGTCCAAGGGGATGGCCTGCTCCCTCCTCCCAGCACCCTCCTCCAAACATGCCAATCCAGAGCTTCATGGGCCATGAGCTCATGACCCTGAGGGAAGGTGTGTGTAGAGTCATCCAATCCAGCCGGTGCCTCTCAGCTTCTGCAGATCACCAGCAAGGGAGAGGTAGACAGGAACTGACCCTGGTAGACCTGTAGTTACTGTGTGCCAGGGACCGTGCCCAGTGGTGGCTTCAGTGTGCCAGCCTATGATATGCCATAGGACAGTGCTAAAACTATGTTGCTAACAGGCCTGGGTTCAGGTCCTGAGACTTTGTCACCACAGGGCAAAGTCATGGGCGCCCCTGTGTCTTACTTCTTCCACGTAAAGTGGGGGGGTGCTGTGTGTGCTGGTCAGTTCGTCCACTTGGTACAACCTAGAACCAAATGGGAGGGGAGTCGCAGCAAGGGATTGTCCAGATGGTTTGGTCTGTGGGCATGTCTATGAGTGTGTGCGTGCACTCCTTCCTCTCTGCTCCCCACTGCTGCGGTGATGTGACTAAACTCTTTCTGTCTTGACTTCCCTGCTGTGACGGATTATAACCTGGAGCTGATGGCTAACACAAACCCTTTCTCCCTAATTTGCCGTTTTGCCCAGGCATCTTATCGCAGCAACAAAAATGAAGCTAGGACACCGTGGAACTTCCTTCAAGGTATCAGCATTACCGTCTGAGGCTAAGGCCTTAAAATGCAGCCTGGTCTCCATGAGTGCTGCGGAGTGCTCCCTTAATCGCCCCAATAACCCTTTGAGACAGGTAGTCTGGCCTGTTGCAATGGCTCAGTGGGTAAAAGGGCTTGCCATCAAGCCTGATGAGTTGAATTCAATTGGAAGGACCCACATGGAGGAAGGAAAGAACCAGCTCCCACAAGTTGTCCTGGACATCCACAGACACACTGTAACACTCATGCACACATATACCTAAAAAAAAAAAGAAAGAAAGAAAAAAGAAAAAGAAAAGAAAAAAAGCTCTTTCCTTCTTGGTGCCATGACTCCTTCTTCTGCTCTCTCTCTCTTTCACACACACACATACACACATACCGATCTCCTGAAGTGCCAGGGATTTGTAATCCAATTATTGACAAAACTCAGAGTAAACCAGCTCCCTGGGGTCCAGCGGGCCCATTACCTTCCTGATGTTGAGGCCTCAAGACCAGGAGAGGTTAACCTGGTCTACATAGTGAGTTACAGGTTAGCTAAAGCTACACAGTGAGACATTGTCTTAAATAGAGGAGGAGAAAGAAAAGGAAGAAAGAAAGGAAGAAAGGAAGAAAGAAAGAAAGAAAGAAAGAAAGAAAGAAAGAAAGAAAGAAAG
>NW_026596166.1:1247216-1279834 GCF_907164565.1 Psammomys obesus | reverse complement strand
GAAAGAAAGAAAGAAAGAAAGAAAGAAAGAAAGAAAGAAAGAAAGAAGAAAGAGAGGAAGAGGGAGAGGAAGAAAAGGAGAAAAAAAGAGGAAGAGGAGGTCGTGGCCCAAACAGTTCATTGCTTTGAGCTGCTCCAAAGGAAGGCCAGCAGGGCCAGCAGGGCCAGCACCCATGAGGCCTTGCCCACATAAAGATTTGTATATGCTGGAGATAGCCCAGGGTCCTGGGCAGGGGTAGGAAAGAAGATCCTGTGCCCAGGCTGGCGAAGCAGGAACTAGTCTTTAGGGCCACCTATCCCCTTGTGTGGGCCTTACCGGCAGCTCCCAATGCAGGGTCTTAGCCCCTCTCAGCTGTGAAAATGCACTTCCTGGATGTCTTGGTAGCCTAGTGTGTAGGGCCACTGCCAAGACCCTTTCTAATACGTTGGGAAAGTAATGGGGCTGAAAGGCTCTTGCTTCAAGGCTCATCTCTACCAGTTCAGATCTGATGGCAGGAATTCATGCTACCGGCCTGGACAAACTAAAGCCTTGAGTTCCTCACGGAAACACTGGGTGGGATATGGGGTTAGAGACTACAGACAGCCAACCTCCCCAGGTAACTTGGAGCCTCCCTTTGCCTTTCCAGCCTTCCAGGGCCTCCTGGATTCAATGTCTTTCCTTGCCATCTCACTCTAGAGACTGACTTCAAAGCAGGGTATTCAGGGTAGTTTCGAGACCCCTCTGAACTCAACTTGTGACATCACAAAAGGAGTTCATGTCCACCACAGGCACTCTGTGGCTAGAGTGAGCTCAAGCTGATTGACTAAATGCTTTTAGTTAGAATGGAAGATCATCACCACCCACCCAAACACGTGCGCTCGCACGCGCGCACACACACACACACACACACACACACACACAACCTTATTCCCCTCTTAAGGAACGAGAGGCCTGGGTTCATCCACATCCTAGGTTCATGGGCTGCCTCTTTCTTCCTTGTGTCATCAGCCCCTCCCTGCCCTGGAAAGGATCATCCCCGTATATCTACCTCACAACCGAGACACGCAGTAACGTGCTCTGGGCAGGTGGAATGTCCAGAGACTACTGGTAGTTCTTTCATTATTGGACAGTATCTGCAGCGGATCTACGTAGGGAGAAGGCCAGCGGAGTTCAAGAAGATAGAGATTGCTCAACCCTCAAAACTTAGGAAATGTGAGGAGCCAAGAGCTCAAATATTATCTCTGCCTCCGCCCCCCTCCCCCCACCAAGACTCAGACCTCCCAGATCAGGCTCAGGATCTTTACAAAGACCCAACAACTCCTTTCTCTAAATTAATCACTTTCCAGTGGCTACCTGATCCTGACTAGAGTTCTCATGATCCTCCTCCTTTGGTACCCTTCAGCAAATCTTGTGTGCATCACCACAACCGGCCTGGCTGAACTTCTAACCCAGGGGACCCTACACCTATTTTTCACGGCATCTGAGGTGTAACTACTACCATGACCAGAACCATGGATTTACTATCATTCTGTGCTAATCCCCATTTTCCCTTTACAGCCCTCCTTTCCCATCCTGGTGCTTCCTCATAGCCATTTAGGGAGGTACCAACGCTGGGACCTTGGTTAATGTCTGTGGGAGCAATGAGCCTGAGGCATCCAATCCAGGCCTGCCAGTATGGCTTGGGCTACACCCCCCCCTTCATCAACAGCACCTTCCCAACCCCCAAAGCAAGACCCAGTTGGAAGACAGGATTTACAGCTCCCTGAAGTAGCCAAGGCCACACAGGTTAGCAAAGTACCCCTGGAACTGCTCTCTGCAGGCGTCTTTGCAAAATAACCCTCCACCCCAACCAAGATAAAACAAACAAACAAAAAGCCAAACAAACAAACCTATAGACAATTACTTCTTGAAAAAAATGGGGTTTATTGATTTTTAAACTGCAAATAGTCGTTACAAAAAGTTTTTTTTTCTTTTAAATAAATTCACACAAAGAAAAAGAGAAATAGAAAGCGACGGTAGTGACCAGCAAGAGGAATAATAATTACATTCATCTTTATGTGTGTGCGCCAGTTGTTTACATTTAACAATGGAAAACTCCAACCTGGAATCCAGAACCTCGAATCTGCGAGCGGAATGTCTTGAGATGGGCACATGGAAAAGGGCTTTCTGTTTTTCTGTTTTCCCTTTTAGAAGCTATACATAAATGGTGGTTTTCCTTCTGTACTGTCACAGAACTTGTACGTACATTCTCAGTCCTACCTGTGAAAGGCCTAAGGAGGAAGAAACTCAATTTGCAGTCCAACACAAAGGGGAGAATTTCTAAAATAAATAATCCAACAGTTTTTTGCATTTTTTTAAATTAATTTTTCATTTTTTTAAAATAAAATAACCAAAAAAGTGTAAAGTTACAAAAATGTTGTTGAAGAATAATATATTAAAACTGTGGAAAAAAGGAAAGACACGTCACAAAATTTTAAGATTAATATGAAGATCATAATTTAACATAAAAGAATATATTCTATGGATTTGTCATCCCGATAAATATGAACAAAATTAACAAAAAAAAGCATAGTTTGGCAATAAATACGTTTTGATAAGTTAAATAAGCTTTTTTATATTGATGTGCAGTGACAAGCAAACTTTTTGCTCTCCAATTTCTGAAAGTTAGATGAAGTTTAAACCCAGGGAAAAAAGCATGGCGTGAGGGCTCTAAGGTAGACCTAAGGTATTCTAGAGCAAAATCCATTAAAGCTACTTCTACAGGAAATCGTTTTACACAGATATTGTATGTGGAATGAATACCATTAACTGCTCACCCCTTGCGTCTTTTTTTAGCTTTTCTCTCATTTTGTCATTTTTAAGATGTCACATATGAACTGGGGAACTTTAGCACCAAAATCAAGTCTCTCATAGTCCATCTAGTTTCCCCTTCCTCCCCACTTAAAAAAGAAAAAAAAAAGAAAAGAAAAAAAAATTAAATCACAAAGTCCCACTTAATGTCAAAACCTTCGTCCAACTTGTTCCTTTCTCCCTGAAGACCTACACAAACCCAGGCAAGATTAGTCAACAGGGGTTCAGGCCGGGAAGAAAAAGGTTTTGAATGTCAAAATAGGTTTTCCCCCCAAAACCCAAGTCCAGCAACAATTCTCTGAGGGAGGCGGGCAGAAGTGTGCGGGAGACTGAAAGGAAGGTGCACTTGTGTGGCCAGCTGGGGGAGCTGCTGGTTTCGGTCACCCTCCCCCCCAACCCCATGGGCAGAGGCTCTGGGAGGCCCACGGGTGCCCCCTGGCGTTGAAGAGGTAATGTAGTCACAGTGACAAAGTTAGATTAAAAGGCACTAAGTTGCTTCTGTAAACGGTTACTGCTTTTTTTTTTCTTTTGTGATTTGGCACTTAAGGCTTAAGCCAAAAAAAAAAAAAAAAAAAAGGCATCTACTGACAAATACGGGACTCTGTTATGCGTGGTTAAGTGGGCTATGAAATGGAGGGAGGGGTTTCAAGCCAGAAGCTACTGACAAATTGACTTGTCCTTATGTTGGGGAGGGGGCCGTGTGTGTAACATACCAAGGTTCTGGGGAAGGGGTTGAGCTTAAATGTATCAATGTAGGGGTTTGAGGAAAGGTTAGGGGGTGGGGAGGTGGAGGTACGGGATGGGGAGCAGGATGGAGAGGTGGAGGAGGAGGTAGGGGGGCCCTCCCTACCCTGGCTTAGTCATCTGAGATGGAGAGTCTGCTGAAAATGGGCAGGCGTCTTGAGTTGTCCAAGGTAGGGGAGTCTGAGCCACTGTGGCTGCTGCTGGAGCTGCTCAGGTAGCCCTCCTGGTCCGAGAGAGAATCCTGAGGGCTGGGGGGAGAGTCAAACATGTGAGGGGACTCGGACATGGGCCGGAAGAGGAAGGTGGTGGGGGAGCCTCCCCCGGGCAGCCCCATGCTAGGAGCAAAGAGGCTCGCCAGCTCCTGGCTGGAAAAGGCGAAGGGGTTATTGGTGCCATCGGGCAGGGTAGGTGAGCCCAGGAGGTCATCGGCGCTCAGGATGGGGGGTGGGGTGATGGACGTGGGGCTGTCCAGCAGCCCCGTGGCGGCGGCGGTGGCGGCGGCACTGGGAAACCCAGCAAAGCTAAAGCTATGCTGGAGGCGGGGACGGTCGGCGGAGAGGTCCCGTCCCCCGGCCAGGGCGCGGCGCTCCTCGGCGTTGTGGATGAAGTGGCATCGGGGCCCGTACGGGCAAAAGCCGATGGTGTGGAAGGTGCGGCACAGCTCCGTCTTGTACTTGGGGTGGCGGGTCAGGCTGCGGAGCTCGTGGATGCCGTGCGCGAACTGGCACTTGTCTCCGTACTTACAGGCACCGTTTTCTTCGAAGGGGCGGCACAGCTCCGTCTTGTAGCGGCTGGAGTTGACCTGGCCGCCCCCAGGCTGCTTCTGGGTGGGCAGCAGCCGCTCGCCCCCTTCGGAGAAAGAGCGGTCTCGAAAGCGGCTGTCGCGGGAACTCAGGGACGGGGCCGGCTCCCCCTTAAGACTGCTGAGAAGCTGGTTCTGATGGAACTTGGAGCTGGGCAGAGTGACCGAGTGCCTCCGAGGGAAGCCCCCACCAGCAGGGGTGCCCACTGCCTTCCTGTCCAGCAGGCAGCCCCCAGCACTGGGAGTGCTGTAGTTGAGCATCTTGTTACCCTGAGGGGAGGGGGGGAAAAAAAAGGACCGGTGAGTGACTGAGAACACCCACGAGGCCAAGGCATGCTGTCCACACAAGTGTCCCTCCATCAGATAGGCCTGTCTCTCCCTAAAAGGGGCCATCTGGGTTTATTTTGGCACTGCTCATAAGAAACCACAAAATCCTGCCCTGTGTGGAAAAAAAAAATTAATGTATGCCCCCTGATCCATGCTGACCCCTGATATGCGGCTTCCATATCCTCTTGTCCCTCAAGCTCATTAATTCTTCCCTTCACAATCCAAGTCCTCAACACAAGGCAGTCCCTCTGTAATTTCCCTCCCCCTAACAGAACCAGGTAAACCTGGTTTAGAAGTTTAGACGACTAAATCAAACAGGAGCCAAATCCTCTCTCAATCAGGCCCTGCTAGCCCCCTCCCCCACAATCCGGCCCCAAACTCTCCACTTCCTCTTCCACAAGAGTACCCTTCCTCTAGCAACAGGTTTTCAAAGTGCACTTTTTCCCTTGCTTGCGGAAGGACCTAGTCTGGGGTGTGGGGAGAGGGCTAGTGTCTGAAAACACAAGTGAACGGCCCCAAGCTTGTGGAAGAGTAACCCCTAAAGCCTGGGAAGGATTTCTCCCAGCATTCCCCAACCCCCCTTCACCGGGAGGATGCCTTTGCACTTGGTCTCCTGGCTGCAAGAGAGGTCTGGATAAGAGCACCAGTGTTTAATCTTGAACCAAAGCTGCAGATGGAAAAGAAAGTATCGGTTCGGCCCGCCCCCACCCCCCACCTCGAAAGCCAATTGTGGGGGGGGGCGAGCAAGGACACAGAGCTGCCACAAGCTCTAGTCACCTGCCCAAAGTACCTAAGATTTAGAAAGGGTGGGGTGAGAGACTTTTGAAAAGTTCTCTCCAGGCCCCTGACACATGTGGGTGTCATTGTGCAGATTCTAAAGTTAGTCCCTCAGGATCAGCAGCCGGGGATCGGGAATCGGTAACCGCAACCACCCCACCGAGCGGATTACAGGAACCCGGAGGAGAGCCGGTTCCCAACAATGAGGTTCATTTAAAAAGTCCTGCGGGGGGGAGGGGGCAAGAGAAAGAGAAACACATCAAAGAGCGGGCAGCAGGGAAGAGAAGGATGGAGTTGCCCAGGAGCGCAGGCAACCGCCAAGGCAAATAGACTTGGAAAAACGCAGGGAGGGAAAAGAAGCTGAAAATCCCAAACGTTATTGATGTTGCTCTTCAGCTCCGGCACGGCCCTACACCCCAACCCTGCAGCCCCGGGGCCTTGGCAGCTGCACCGACAGGAGCGGCAAGCTAGAAGAGAGCAACATGACCCGACGTGTTTAAGGGAAGGCAAAAACAGTTCAGCAATTAAAAGTAGCCCAGCAGCTTCATCCTTTCAAATTGGGGGTGGGGGGGAGGGTTGGGAGAGGTAGAGTGGGGGAAAAAAAAGAATCTACAACATCCACGGAATTGTACATTTCTCCCGCACTCCCGGAACACACCCAGCTTTAAAACTTGTTTTTTTGGAAACCCGACTGGCAAACTACCCCACCATTTAAGGAGGCCCTCTTAAATCCTGACTGGCGGGAACTTGAGTTCTGGCAGCATTTGGCTCCCCTGTTCCTCGGTCAACGAGCCGTAGTGCCTCCCGGCCCAGGTAAGCAGCCACTTTCGGCCCTAGAGCGCGCAGCCTGACCCACCAGCTCCCGCGGAGGAAGCCTAGCCCAGCCAGGGCGGGCGCAAACTCCGCTACAGAAGTCGCCTGCCCAAACCGGCCTTTGCCTTCGCCGCATTCTCGCTCAGGTCCCCAAGGCAGGAAAGAAAACTCTCCCAGCCGAACACCGTCCTGGGACTAAGCTTCCCCTACGAAACAGTCTAGCAAAGTTGTCGGGGAGCTTCGAACCCAGAGCGCACACCGGGAAGCCGAGCCCCCCACCCCGGGGGGGGACAAACCCCAGCTCGTGGCACACCACGCAGGAAAAAATCCTTCAGGAAATCCGCCCCAATCCTTGCCCCCCCACCCCCCCCCCGCCCGCACCCCTTGGCCCGCAAACTTGAGCAGTCGCCCCGAGCCCTGCTCCCCGAATTCGCACAGCACCCCACCTGGGACTGGAAAACTCTGGGAGAGGGGAGACACGGCCGGATTCCTTCGCCGTGGAGAAAAGGCCTTCGCCTCCCTCCCTCCCTCCCTCCCTCCCTCCCTCCCTCCCTCCACGCCGTCTCCCCAGACCCGAACTTTTAATTCCCATCAACTTTCTCAGGGTTCCTTTAAAGCACGAGAGAAACTTTCCGAAGCGCCAACCGCCCCGCCCTCCTTTACCTTGCATAAAACTTCGCTCAAGTCGAAGATGGTGGCGGACACGAGAGTGGTGGTCATCGTGGGCGTTCGCACGGGGCGAGGGCGAGATTCCGATGCGTCGCGAAGGTCCCGGTGCGGGGAAGGCGCAGCCTCCGGCTCTCCGGTCAGGAGTCCCACACGCCTGCTCCCGGCGCCCCTCGCCTTTCCGACTCTCCCGGGCTGCGGCGCGCAGAGCCCGATTTATAAGGTTGGGGGGGTGGGGGGCGGGGGGGAGGAGCTTTAAACTTATTTAAATGAAGAAGAGGAGGCGGAAAAAAAAAAAAAAGAGAGTTGATTGACACTGAGGTTGAATCAGCCATGCGGTCAAGCGGGAGGGAGGGAGGAGGGGGGAGAAGGGGGGAGGAAACAAACTTTCAAAAGGAAGAAGGGGGGGAAGGGAGACTAGGAAAGAAGGCGGAAAAAAAAAACCGCTCGGAGCGGCGCAGAACTTTTTTTTTTTTTTTTTTTTTTCTTAAAGAGGAAAAGTTTCTGGTCCGCGGGCTCCGCTCCCCCGGGCTCTCGGGGCGCCCCTCCCTTCGGCCGGGCGGGGCGGGGGGGGAGGGGCACCCACCCCTTTGTCAGCCTCGCTGCACGGCTCTGTGACATCACTCCTTCCACCCCCTTCGGAGTTCTGGTTGTTGTGTTTTGTTGTTGGTTTTGTCTTTTTTTTTTTTTTTTCTTTCGGGCAGGAAGGCGGGCTCGACTTTCTCTCTCTCTCTCTCTCTCTTCCCCCCTTTGCTGAGGCTGGTCCTGAGCGGGCCGGGGCTGCGGTTTCCATCTTGAGCTGGTGTCTCTTGAACCCTCTCCAGGCGCCCGCACGGCGTACCTTTCCCTGACTTTCCTGTCCACACCCCGTCTGCCCACCGCCAAACGAGCCGGGCGAGGAGTTTAGGAATCCGGAGCACCCCCGAACGTCCGAGCCGAGACTTTTTGATGCTTGTTCCCCACCAGTGGGCAGAAGGGAGTGAGGGCGACCAGGGAAACTTTTTTTAATTTTATTTTTTCCCCTCCGGGAGAGGCGGCCGGCCTGGCGGGGGCGAGCGCAGCCAGGGCGCGCGTGTGCACGCGTGCTGGGCCGGCCGCCGGCGCTCTCCTGGTAGCGTGGGGGCCTCGCCAAGAAGACCACTGTCCCGGGCAGGCGTCTCCTCCACACGTCCGACCTTTCAACTCCACGCCAACAAGTGATCCAGACCTCCAGGGGCGCCCCTTTCCTCGGGCTCACAAAAAATAAAATAAAAAGAGCAAACGACTCACTCTCCACGCGCGCTCCGGGTTCGGTCTTAACCTCCTCCGCACACGCCCCGAAGGTCAAAAACAAGGGGGGGGGGTGTGAAAAGAAGTGACTTCGGTGGGAAGGGAGGTGGGGGAGGCGACCCTTGACTTCTCGCCGCCCGCCCGGGAAGCCCTCCGCTCGGTGTTTATTTACTCCGAGGCTTGGCCGCCTCCTACCCGCACCGGCTCGCGTGCTGGAGTGGAGACCCGGGCGGAAATCGCGGGCCGCGCAGCCCGGGGCCTCGCACGTTTTTCCCCGGCCCTCGAGGCCGCCGGCTCTGTTACGAAACCCGGTGAGCCGAGCGGCCGCGAGCGAGTTCCATTGCGATGTAATTAGGTCACCCCATTACGGGGACGTTTCTCTGGAAGGGACGGAGCGGGCGGAGCGGAGCGTTCGAGCCGCACCCCCCCCCCCCCTCCCCCCCCCCCCACTTCCTTTTTTTTTTTTTTCCTTTCAAACTGCAATTTATTTATCGCCAACCTCTGGGTAAGCCCAGGGAAACCTTCCAAATCACAACTTGTTTTAGAAACAAGTTTTTGGTGTTTTTTTTTTTTTCAACTTTGCGAAACACACGACTTCTGCTGCAGCCCACGAACCTAACGCAATTCCCTGCGGGGTCTCCGCCTGACTCAAAAGTCTTCGGTGACTCGACGGTCCCCATTTCTAACCCGCCTGCTGCCCCGGGTTTTGCTGCTGCTCCTGTCCGGCCGCCGGCTGCTTCCCTCCCCCGCTCCCACTTTTTTTTTATTATTATTATTTTTATTTTATTTTTTTCATCTTTTTCTTGAAATCTGGCAAGCGCCGGGAAGGGAAATAACTTCCATCCACCTTAATTTAAATCACTCGGGCTGTGGAGGTTTCTTTTTAAAGGGATGTTTGCTCGTTCCCCTCCCCAGCTCCAAGGGGGTTGGTGTGTGTGTGTGTGTGTGTGCGCGCGCGCGCGGATTTCGTGCAGTTTCTCGGGGGATGAGGTAATGAGTTCCAGATTTCGGGACGGGGCAGGGTGCGTTAAAACCACAAGGTTAGCCTGGGCCCTGATGTGAAGCTATTTCGGCTTTTCATTCCGCACCACCCGCCGCCCCGGCTGGTCTCAACTCCCGAAGTGTTTGCACAGCTCAGCTGGAGGGACCGGGGCCGGGGTGGGGCGGCCTCCCCGGGGTGGTGCTGTCCCCTCGGAGGCCACCGAGCGGCCTCGGACACCCCGAGCCGCCCAAATCATTCTCGCTCTCTCTCTCAAAGCAAAAGGCGATTCCTCGAATTTCCTAGGCCTCCCCTCTCCCGCTCCCCGGGGGCGCGGGCTCCGCGCTTGTTTACCCGCCCCGCCGACCTCCCGGGTTTGTTCCTGCTCCCAGAGCCCGTCTCTATAATTAAACTCTTTTCTTTTTTCTAATTGTCGGGTTGCAACGTCACTTAGGGGACTTTCCAGGGGATGGGGGGGGGGGGGGGGGGGGGGGGGGGGGGGGGGGGCGCGCCTTAACCCTTCGCTGACCCTCGCGTCGGGGACACACGCGGCCCGAGCGGTGGCCAGGGACCCACAGGTGGGCGGCAGGGACCCCGGCCGGCCCCGGCCGCGCCGCGAGGCTCGGGGGGAAGCGAGCCGAGGCCTCCCGCACGCCCGACCGCCCGTGCCGCCGCCACCTGCGCCGCCGCTTCCGCCCGGGGGGGCGCGGCTCTGCCTCCGACTTCCGGTTCGCGCGCCCCGGCCGCGCAGGTATTTGGGTTTCGGGGAGGGGGGGAGGCGGGGCCGCGAGGTTTTGAGACCCGGGAAAGTGAAAGTCCTCGGAAGCCTGGGGGTTGGGGGTGCCGTGTGCGTCCGCTGAGCCGAGCCGGTCGGCCTTGCTGAGGGGCTACCGCGGCGCGGGGTCCCGGACCCCCGGGGGGTCAGGGGGGATCGGTCCGCGGCGCCAGGCGACGCCTCTCAGCGCCCGGAGGGGTTGCGTTTCCCTCCAGGTCATTTGCGAAATCCAACCCTTCCTTGTGCTTTTTGCTACCTGAGACCTGGGGGTGGCCCTCGATGTCCCCGAGTTAAAGGCAGAGCTGGCCCGAGTGAAGCCCTGAAGCCGCCCGGCTTACCCGTCGGGTTTGTGGACTCCACGGGGGCGCAGTGATCCAGATCCCCTAAGGAAGAATCCTTCCTTAGAGCTGCACTTCACCCCTCGCCCCCCCACCCCCACACCGTGGGTCCAAGACATTGACGTTGAGCAGTTCAGGGTTCAAATCTTGGATTCTGTCTTTTCTAGCTGTGATTTGTCTTCTTTTATGATTATTATTATTATTATTGGCATAAGGTCTTGCTGTGTTGCCTAGGCTGGCCCGAAACGTGTGTGCTCAAGTGAGCCTGAGGAAGAGCAGAGTGGGTTAGGATGTAGTATGGGAACTTGTGTAACTGTTCTGAATATCCTGATTATTGCCGCAATTACTGCAAACAGTAGACCGGGGGTCTTAGAATACAGGTGGGAACCGGTCTCCCGTGTCTCCCAAGTCCTAGGCACCTCAAAGCACTTAGGGGACATCACTCATCTGTCATGTCCCCCAGAATCAGACTGCTTCCCTCAGGAGCGATCAGTCCAGATTCTACTATAAGTGAGGCATTGCCTGGGTTCTGAGTCTTTAGGTAAAGATACATCTCAGGATGACTGAGAGTCCAACCCTGGTTCGGGCAGAGAGAAAACATGTATTTACTTATTTGTTTGTTTATCACATTTGCTTATGTTTTTCAAGACGGTTTTTCTGTATAGCACTGGTTGTCCTGGACTGGCTTTGTAGACCTGGCTGGCCTTGCTCACATAGATCTGCCCGCCTCTGCCTTCCATTTGCTGGGATCAATGGCCTGGAGTCATCTTTCTAGCTCTTTAAGTGGTGTGTTTAAAACTCCATTCTTAGGCTAATTGTTTCAGCTCTCTGAAGAGAAGCTGGAAGCACTTCAACTACTTCTTTTGGTTTTACCCATTTGCCTGGGCCTAACGACAAACCCCTGGTCCAGTGCCATCCACAGACCTTGACTTTTTGCATGTCACTTCCACACCCCCGGGGCACTCTATAGTGTTCTTATTTAAAGGAAAATAAGTCCTCTTCCTCCTGCCCCTGGGCCTTTGCACATGCAAATCCTGTCTGAGGTCACTGACCAAAAAAAAAAAAAAAATTTTTGGACAGGGTCTTTCCTTGTAGCTCTGGCTGTTTTGGAATTTACTGTGTAGGTAGACCAGGCTGCTTCAAACTCAGACATGCTTCTGCCTCTGCCTCTGCCTCTGCCTCTCAAGCGCTGGGATTAAAAGGATATTCCACCACACCTGCCTAAATTGTTTTTCATTTCTCAGACAGTTTCACATAGCCCAGACTGGCCTCAAACTCAATTTATAGTTGAGGATGACCTTTGAATTCCAATTCCGGTGCAAGGATTATGCCCAAGAAAGTTCCTAATCATCATTTTGAACCTGGCTAGCTCAAGCACACTTCCAATGGAAAACATCCTTGGCTGCACGTCTACCTCACCAGCACAAAGTGTCTTCTTGTGTTCATGGAATGTTTCCTTGTGTACTTTCAGTTCGTTAGCTCACAGTCCTTCGTACAGCTCTGTTTTGCTTTTTAACATACAATAAAATTGATCTTTATTTGGTTTACATATCTGTCAATGTTAAGAATAAATTTACCTGAAGAATAGATTGATGTAGTGGCTACCACAGGCAGGTAGTTCCATCACCCCTCAAAAGGCTACCTAGTAGTGTCCTTTGGTGGTCACAACCTTGCTCCATCCTTACTCCCTGCAACCACTGAGACGTTATCAATCCCTGTAATAGTGTCTTTTCTAGAATGCCATATAAATAAACCTAGGCAATATATACTTCCCAACATAATAACTTTAAGATTTATACATGTTGCATATATTGAGAGCTCATTCCCTGCTATTGATAAATAGCATCTTGATGCATAAGTATACAGTAGTTTGCCTACCATGAACCAATGGGACATTGAGTTATTTCCAGCTTTGGGCTGGAAATGGAGCTGCAAGGAAAAAAAAATATTTATATGCAAGTTTGTGTGAGAGCATAGTTCTTACATCACTAGGGTAGATAAAGTGACATTTCTAGTTGTGGTATGGTAGTTGTATGTTAAAACTAAATTATAAGCTACCAAACCTTTTGTTTGGTTTTTGAGACAGTCTCCATATAACCGTGGCTATCCTAGAACTGACAGATGATCCACTTGCCTCAACCTCCCAGGTGCAGGGAATAAAGGTGTGTACCACCATGCTCAGCTCAACCAAGCCATTGGACAAAGTGGATTTTACAAGTTTGCATCTCTAGTAGGTATATATGGAGTCTCCAGTTGCCTTACAGCCTCAGTACTTACTGCTGTTTTTACATCAATTTTTCTAATAGGTAGTATACAGTGATATCCCAGCATGCATCTGGTTTGGTTTGGATGAGGAAAAGGCCTTACTGTAGCCCAGACTGGTCTAGAATTCACTAAAGCAAATCCCGGCTGGACTTGGACTCAAGGCATGTCCCCTGCCTCAGACTCCCAAGTGTTAAGATTCCAGGTTTGAGCCACCATGCCTACTTCTTTCATGATGGTTTGATTCACATTTCTGTAATAGCAATGTTCCATCTGCTTAGCTGCCACCTGTGTAGTCTGTGCATATCTTTAGCATATTTTTGACTGGGTCATCATTTTCTTTCTATTGAGATGTGAGGTTTGCCCCTTTTTTAAAATTCTAGATACAGTTCCTTTGTCAGAATGCAATTTGCAAATATTCCATCAAGCCTACACGTTTTCATCCTTTTAACAAAGTATCTTTCACTGGGGGAAGAGGGGGACTAACTTTAGAGAAGTCTGATTTATCAGCTTTATCTTGTGGGTCATGCTTTTGGTGACAGCTGAGTACCCTCTAACCCAAGTCATTAAGATTTTGTTTTTGCCAGGCCTGGTGACACAGCTCTGTAGTCCAGCTAATAAAAGAGGCTAAGCAAGGAGGATCAAAAGATTCAAGGCCTGCCTGGGTAACTGAGCAAGACTTTCTTCCAAAAGTTGTGTAATTTTAAATTATGTTACTAACAAATGCTTATAATTGTTCTTTGTTATTGCTGTTTTAAATACCTGATTAATTATAACTCCCTGGCCTCCTATAATCTTTTCTATTCTAGACATTATGTTCAACTATTCAAACACAGGAAACATTTTTTTTAATTTTAATTTTTTTTAATTAAAAAATTGTTATAGTGTGTGTGTGTTTGTCTGAGTGTCAGAGAGAGATTGATTGGTTCTGGTGTATGTGGTCATTAAAGGTACAACTTGCAGGGCTGAACTCAGGTTGTCAAATCTTGCCAGCCCACTAATAATCTCTGAAAGTCTGTCCCTGTCTTCGTTAGGGCTTTTATTGCTGTGAAGAGACACCATGACCATGGCAGCTCTTCTGAAGGAAAACATTTAATTGGGGCCGTCTTAACACTTTCAGAGGTTTTGTTCATTATCTTCAGGCAGAAAACATGGCAGCATGCAGGCATACTGGAGAAGGAGCTGAGAGTTCTACATCCAGATCACAAGCCGTGAGGGAACCAACCAGAGCGTCTTGAGACCTCAAAGCCCGCCCCCACAGTGTCACACTTCCTCCAGTAAGGCCACACCTACTCCAACAAGGGCACACCTCCTAATAGTGCCACTGTTTGGGTTCAGCATTAACACAAGAGTCTATAGGGGCCATTCCTATTCAAACCACCACAATCGGCCCTCTTTTTTTATTCTTTTTCTGTTGTTTGTTTTTGGTGCTAGGGATTGAACCCAGAGCCTCATGTGTCTTTAACCCCTTTTTCTGTCATTCACCTTCAGTCTGTATGTGTCTTTGGATCTAAAGTGAGCACCTTATAAGTGGCATGTGGTTGAGTTATGGCTTTTCTTACTTATTTTGCTGATCTGTCTCTGACTGAGAGTTTACTCCCTTGCATTTAAAATATCAGTAGTAAGGGGAGACTTTATTCTGCCATCTTAGCGTTTTCTCTTTCCTCCCCTGTTTGCTTCTCATGCTGGGGTGTTCACCAGCACATTCTGGGCTGCTGTACACTGAGCTACAGCCCCAGCCCTCACCGTGTTTTCTGGATGCCTGGGAACTATCATCTCCTGCATCACTAGATAAGTCACCCCCTTGTCTGTAAGAGATGCCTTCTAAGGTTCCCGGTGTTGGGTGGGCGAGATGGCTTAGCAAGTAAAAGTGCTTGCCACCAAGTCTCAAGACCTGAGTTCATTCCCCAGAATCCAAGGTGTTCTCTGACCCCCACATGCTTTCCAGTGCCCTCTTCTGGCCTCTACAGCTTCACACACTTGGTACACAGACTTATGTGGGCGGGACAGCCACACACATAAAATTAGAGACTTACGTTGAAGTTCCTTTTTATGTTTTGTTTTGCCTGTGGTTGTCCAATCCTAGCACTGTTGAAAAAAAAGACTTCAGTTTCTCTATGTAATTGTCTTCATTATCTCTCTTCAAATCAGAAGCAACATTTCAGTCATGGATACCAGCCACTAGCAATGAGGGTAGCTTTAGAGTTAGTCTTAAAATCAAAGGCTATCTTCTTCCCTCCCAATGTTTTCTCTTTGAATTATTTTATCTTTTCTTACTCCTTTGCCTTCCTGTATAGACTTCCGAATCATTTTGTCTACCCTGGAAAAAAGTCCTACTTGGAAATCCGGGGTGGAGTGTCTGCTTACGGACTTACTTCTCTGTTGCTGTGGTAAAATACCATGACAAAAAAAAGCAACCTACAAAAAAAAATAATAATAATAATAATAATAAAACATTTATTGTGGCTTGTGGTTACAGAGCGAGAGTCCATGACGGTGGGGGAGGCATGGAAGCAGACAGCTGGAGCATGACACTGGCTGATCACATTCCCTCCCACATGAAGCTGAGCCAGTGAACTGAACGGGGCTGAGGCTGCAGGCACTCAAAACTCAGCCACAGGGGCATACTTTCTCTAGCAGGGAACAACATCCCAAGAGTTCCATAACCTCCCTAAAACAGCACCTCTAACGTCAAACCAGGCTGTTCATATATGGAAGGGACATTTCTCATTCAAATCACTACATTTTCAATACACAGGGTCCCAGGTCCAACCCCTAGAACAACACACATTAGAAAGATAATAACTCCTAAGATCTTCTATCCATGATTATGACATGTATTTACTTAGGTATTTTTTTTAACTGGGGAGAGAGAGAGTAGGAGATTGCCTCGGATCGAACCAGCAAGCCAAACGTACACATTACCACTGAACTACACCTCACACACACACTTGATTTATTTAGTCGGTAGTTGGTTTGTTTGTTTCTGTATGTAGCCTTGGCTGTCCTGGACTTGCTTTGTAGACCAGGCTGGCCTCAAGCTCACAGAGCTCCACCTGCCTCTGCCTCCCAAGTGTACCACCAAGTCCAGCTTTATTTCCCAGTTGTTAATCTCCTGTAATTAAATCTTTGTCTGCAGTCGTTCATTACTAATTTATAGAAATATGTACGATATTTATAGAAGTATGACAGTTCTTGCTAGCTGTCTTACTCAAGTAGCATTTTAAACATCTGCCTTCCCAGCAGGACGTACGTGCCATGAAAGCTTACTCTGCTCTCCGCTTAGTCCCTAGTGCCTGCCATAGTGTCCAGCACGTGGTCGGCCCATAGCTAGTACTCACAAAGAGAAAGTGAAGATCCAGTGATCCTCTGCTTTGTTGACTTAACCAGCTTACTTCCCTACCTGACAGATGACAGGGCCTTGGCTGATATGCTCAGACATCACACACACACAAAATAATCCAGCAATAAATACCCAACAGATCCACCAAGGCACTGGCCCCACACAGTCCACTATTTTAAGCTGCGGAGCGTTTATAGACCAGGTTTCTAGCAAGCCTTTTACAGTATCAAAGCATTTATCTGTGAGGAGTAGGTGACTGTGGTAAAGTAATTATTTTAAATTGAAAGCATTCCATTCCCAACAGAATTCAAACAAAAAGCTCTCAGCTCAGAAAATGAAGAGCTTTCTCAGTGAAAAATCCCACTGCTCTGAAACCTTGGGCCCTCTGATGGGTGGGGTAATTTCACTAAATTTATTTCAGCCACTTATAGAAACAGAAAGGGGAAAGGGGGTGGCTGTGTGCACAGAAGCCCTGGCTCTGGTGTATTAATGTCTTCCAGGTCCAACCTTTATCTGGGTTTTGTTTTACTTTGGGGGCTGGAGAGGCAGGCAGCAGAAAATCTTGCTGCCCTCAGCTGCAGTCTCCCACCCTTCTCTCTAAACGTTCCCCCGGGGGAGGCCAAAGCCAGCCACAGCCCCCTTGCTTCACCTTCCGACGCCTGGGAGGTGGTTAAACTGTACCGTGAATACCCAGCACTGTGGCCACATCTGGCACCTTTGGTAGGAGCGTTCCTCCCGTCCCCAAAGGGGTGGGGAAGAAAGATTAAGTTATGTTTCTTTTCCGGCACCACTGTGCGTGGAGACCTGGTCAGCCTTTGTCTCTCGTCCCCACCCAGTCCAGTGCACCCACCTGCAGTCACTGGACTTAAACCTAGGATGCATATGAAAGGCTTTTTTTTTTTTTTAAGCATTAGGAGCCACATTCTCCATAGTCTCTGATAACTTGCAAGTCACATCTCTGCTCCTATAACTAGAAGAAAAAATTTTAATGAAACTGTCTTGATGATTTTCTAAAACCTGTTCTCAGCCATTTGAAAGCAGGTACGGAATATGTGCTTATTACCTCTGACAGAAGGGGGAAACTGAGGCAGGGAGGTCAGGAGGGAAGCAGCAGGTGACCAATACCCACTGTGGATGGGGAAGATCATATCCAGTCTATGGCTGACTCTCAGAGGCCCCCAGCTGGACCAGCAAAAGCCAGAGCTTGCCTTCTGTGGCCACCATCACCCAAGGCTGAAAGAGGAAACCCTCGAGCACGTGGGAGCACTGAACCTCAAGGCTTAAATGTGCCCTCAAGGCTTAAACAGGCACATGAGAATGTGGGGAAAGCACCTCGACTGCCTGTCAGAACCCAAATGCCAGCCTGGTTCTCTAGCAAGCTCCTGCTCCCAGGGTACCAAGGAAGAGGGAAGGAACTCTGTACTCCTACTTGCTAGGAACCAGTGGGAGGAAGGATGATCTGTGCAAAAAGGGTAAGAGGTGCCCAATATGGAGATTTGCCAGCAGAACCTTGTTCTGATCTCAGGGTAGCGTTCGGGGCCTATGGAGACCATCCCATGCTTTAGTTAAGCTGTGAAGTGCTCAAAAGTAAACGAAGCTACTATTTTGTCCTGGTGTCAGCCAGTTGGCTCTGTTACTGTCTAGAAGGCTAGGATGCCACAGATCCCAACCCTGAGAGCCACTTACTTCTTCAAGAAGCAGGAATCTCCGGAGCCAGACAAGGGGGATCCTCAGCTCTTGGCAAATTGCCCATGGACAGCTGGGGTGGGGTGGGGGCGGCTGGCTGCAGAAGCCAGCCAACAGGGAGAGTGGCTGGGCCTCAGTCACATCCCTGTGACCTCTTCCATGTTGCTTCTGCCAACTGCACTCTCTGTCCCGGGGCCTGCCCTTGTCTGAACAAATGCAACCAGATCTGCTGCTAGGTGAGAGAACAGGCATTCACAGGGACCAGGGAAGCAGCTGGGGAAAGATTCCTGGGGGCATAAATATTTATACAACACCGTGCGTGGGAAGAGGCAAGGCGGGGGAGGTCGTAGGCGTAGGAAGTGGAGGCACAGACAGAGCCTGCACTTGGGCTCAGGCTCGGAGAGCCAGGGACCGCTGGGACCCTAATCCCTCCCTCTGATCCTCCATCAGGCGCTGAGTCCTGGCCTCCAGTTCTGCCCCAGTGAAGGGCAGGTTTTAGAAAACTAATCATGTATGTCCCAGTCATTCCCACTGTTGAGAGTGTGTTTGATATGGATACTGAAAGATGCAGACACAGAGGAAGAAGGCCTACCTTGAATCAGATAGGAAACAAGTCCACAGAGTCTACGAATAAGGGCCTGGGGACTCTCGAGGCTCATGCAAGCCAAGATAAGCAATATGTTCTAGAGTGACAGAGAACACTGTGCTGATGACCTGGAGAATGATGAAGGGACAGGTTCTGGAAAGAGAACAAAAGTACGTTTGAGGTGGCCAGGAGGCCCTAAATGACACTCATCAGGGAAGCATGTGGCCACCGTTACACAGAACGTAGGTAGACAAGGTACTCTTATGGTACCCTTGACTGCTCTTGGGTACCCCAAGAGCACCCGACTCCTGCTGCAGCTTAGCTCCAGGTGTGCCTATGCAGAAGCCTGACCCTTCTGTGCTAAGTCTGCATGAAGCATGGCCCAGCAGCTTTGGTGTTCCAGGATAGGAAGCGAGCCTGAGCCGGTGGGGACAGCCAGATGGACTCCAGTCAATTTGCCTTGGACAGCTGGGGAGCAGGGCTCAGGCCACTCCCCTCCCCTCCAGACAAGAAGGGGTGTGGTTGCAACTTCTAGGATTTCTCTGCCACCACACCCATCAAGAAGAGCCACCTGCCTCCATCAGTGCCTAAGCTGACCCTCAGAGCCTCCTACAGATGGATTTTGAGTTGCTTCCCAGTGGCCAGTAGCCTTGACCTTCACAATGCCCACTGACCAGCAGTGGGGCACTGGGAAGGAAAAGGACTGAGCTCCATGGAAACATGCCTGTCCTCTCAACAGATCAGCCCAGAGACAAGAACTATGTCAGCATATATCAGGGAGGGTACCAGACTCCTTTAAGAGACAGACCCCTCTGCTTCAAGTTCTCCCTCATCTTCAATATGCAAATGATATCTTCCCAACAGGATATCACCCCTAAGTTCCAGTCTCTTCCTGTGAGCCCCGTTAATCCTCACCCATCCATCCATGGGACTCTCCAAGCAGTGGGGCCCAGGCCACACATGGAGCAGGAAATGCCATCTGTCCCCACCTCTGGCCAGGGGCTGGCAGCCAGCATCAGCCAGTCTTGAAGGTTCCTCTTCCAGGGCATCACGGCTAGGAGGAGCCTCTTCAGGCACCCAAGATCTCTGGCACCATGGCCCCTACCTGCTGGTCCCAGTCCTCCATGCCAGCTCCACTCAAACAGATGAGCAGCAATAAATGCTGTACAGCCCCCCGGGAAAGAACTGAAACCAGGAAAGAAAACAAAAGCTCGAAAATGGGAGGGATAAATTCAAGAAGCAGGCAAAATAAATCACCCAAGAATCCATATGTATGTGTAATAAGGCAGGCCAAAGCAGGGACATAGGCTAGAAGGAACAGTGAGATAAGGAAGGACCTGAGAATGATAAAGGAGGGAGACAGTTATACATACCCTGAAAAAGAAGAATGCAAAACAAACAGGTTAAAGGCTAGGATAGCAGACTCAGGAGAGAAGCAGGGAGGGTTGGAGAATTCTGATCCTTAACTAAATACTCTCAGGAATGTTCTGGAGACTTGTTGCTTTTAGGGGGGATTTCAGACTCTTCAAAACATTGAGCAAGGACAGTCCTAGGAAAGCCAATTTCCTTTCTTGTCTTTGCTTTTCCTGCAATTCTCCCAAGTCACTCCCACCGTTGGTCATTTGTAGAGTGAGGGCTTGTCTTCCAAAAGCAAGGCCCAAAATCAATCCATTCAACATGGACATGGTCAGCTTCCTTCATGGCACTCTGTGGGGTGGCAGCTTTCATCATGGTACCCTGTAGACAGTTCCTTGCTGTACCTGTGCTAGACTTGGAGTGTAAGGCCATGAGCATGGGCTAACCTAACGTGCAGAACTACCATACTAGAAAATTGGGAGTTTATGGAGGACTGGCATACCATCTCTTTGCAAACTCAGGGAAATCCCAGCATTTGGAAACAACATGGATGATTTCAATGGATTTCTAGACATTCCTTGGAATAAAGACAGCCCTGCCTTTCCCCTTGCAAGGGTTGGCAAACAGCTGTAGAAATTTATCCTCCATGCCTGTATCTGGAAAATCCAGGAGGATTCAGAAGTCACTGACCTGGCCCCTCTGGTGGGTGGAGCTCCCTCACTCTCTATTGCCCCTCTTCTTTTGGTCTGCCACTACCTCTTCTCCAATTTCCTTAACAAACACAGCCCTGCCCACTCCTCTACCTCCTTCGGACATCAAGAGCCATGAGAGAGCAGAGGCACACCAGGCACAAGTGGATGGATAAGGGTTTTGTTTAGGCCGAAGCTTTGCTGAGCCAGGCTGCCTTTGGTTGACAGGGCAGGCTTCCAGTAGAAAGAAGGCTCACGAAGCCATCTAAAACTGCCCCTCCAAAGTTCAGCCAAGGGAAAGGCATATGGGCTGAACTCTGATCCACTGGGATAAAGAAAATAGGGCCCAGGCCAACCCTCCTCCAAGAATTCTAAAGTATCTGATCCTGATTCTGTCCATGCCAAATGTCACGTTTCATCTACCTCAAGCTGGGAGATGTGACAAAAAGTATGGGAGGGATGTCTAGGCTGTAGCCTGTCTTCCTATCACTGCCAAACTTCAAGCCTGTCAGTCTCAGAAGCCCCGACTCAAAACTATTATTTAATCACACACACAAAAGAAAGGCAAAGCAGGAAATTAGAGCCTTGACAACCTCAATGTGTACTTCTAAGCAGCACGTACAGACCCTTATCTGTTCTCAAGATGTGGACACAACAAGAAAAGCGCACAGCGATTTCAGCTTTTTCAGACTGTCAGAGGTCAAGTTGTCCCAGTGTCTTAAATGACTCTAAACATTGGGAATCATCATGTTACAAGCTGAGTTCAAATCCTAGCATTGCAACTTCCTGGGCAGGCAAGGGACCTACCTGCCCTCCCCTAGTCTCCTCTGTGAATGACAGTAACCATGACACCAGTCTCCCAGGGCTGCCTAAGGACGGATGAGCAAAGCACTTGACACACTGTTGATGAGTGTGACGCCCTGCGGCCCCCAAGCAAGCCAGTCAACTTTTGTTGTGCCCTGAGCAGCAATCAACTGACAAGGCCAAGAAGCCCCACCAAGGAGGACTCCATGGAGCCCCTGGAGCACAGTCAAGTATCCCAAGCAAGAGAGACAAGCAGGTCCCAGAGGAGGCCTGGGCAGCTGGTAGGTAGAGCTCAAGAAGGGAAAGCCAAGGACAACCGTCCAAAGCCAGGGTATCTGAGTAGCTGGCGGGGTACAAGGAGCTGCCCCCCAGTCTCCTTCCATTAACTCATCATGGCCGCACCCCACCTTTGTGTGTGTTTACGCTCACGTGAAACTCAGCACATACTGACCTAGCACTACCATACCCCCAAGGCCTGTCAGAGCAGAGATGTGCGGCTGGAGTGGGCCGAGAGCAGGCACTACCTCTACGCTACCTCTAGAGCCTGGCTGGCCAGGTATTTCTGCACAGATGCAGAGACTGGCCCGTCTGTGGATGACATGATGAGTCAAAGGTCCAATACCAGCATTCTCTTTCATTATTGTTAATTATTGCATTTATTTTGGAGGGAGAGGGAGATCATCAGCCAGCCTGTGGGAGTCAGTCCTCTCCTTCCACTCTGAGGGTCCTAAAAAGCAAACTCAGGTCAGCAGGCTGGGCGGCAGAGTGCCTTTGTCCACCAAGCCAGCCTTGACAGTCCATCCTGATATTCTTTCTAGGGCAGATCTTTTTATTTATTTGTTCTAATGCAGAATAGGATCTAATATATAAGATTTCTTTCAGTGTTAAGAGGGGCTAGGAATGTAGCTCACAGCTCACTGGCATAACATATAGCATGTGCTTAGCATGTGGGAGGCCTTCCCAACCTTTTTTTTTTTTTTTTTTTTTTTTTTGTCTTCCAAGACAGGGTTTCACTGTGTAGGCTCAACATTTCAAAACAAAACAAAAACCAAAAAAATTACTACAGGGAGGAGGTGGCTGGGGTTGCAAATGAACAAGCTTGGCTGTGAGCTGGTGATGCTGATGCTGGATAACGGGCCCTTGTTTTCTTGGGTTTTGTTTGCTTGTTAATAGTTCCCTGCCTCCCGTGTGTGTTTAAGATTGTCCCGAATTAGGTATCTTAAGTTCATAAAGCTGAATTTATTTTTAACTCAACTGACTGTCTTATTGGATCTTTCAACATACTGCTTCCTGTATACACACTTTCTCAAAGATGGGGCCATAGAAATATCTGTCAGGGAGAGAAGGGACAGGACCAGCCCTACCCAGGGCCAGGAAGGTTCCTAAACCCTTCCACATTGTTATGTGAGGACCAAGGATGGGATCCCTTCCTTCAAGGTTTCTGGCCCATGGCAAGATGGGGAGCACATTTAATTTTCATATTGCTTTTAAGTTCAGTGACTTTATTCTTCAATTGGTTTAATGCATTTCAAGACACAATGAACTTTTTAACCTCCTCAGCAAAAGGCAAACTCTTAATTCTTTCAGGAAAACGGGGAGAATCACACAGACTCCACTTCACAGGGTGTGAGGCTAAATAACTTAGTATTCTGCGGTACCTGTCACTAGTAAGTATTGCCAAGTGGTGTGGCTGGTGGGGTTGTTTTCTGCAGGTGGCAGCCGTAGCCTCTAAAGCTATTAGCAGAATAACTCCCCCATCTTGGGTACTCTAAGTTATGGGTGCTCCCCCTCTTTTCTCTTTCTTCCTTCTCAGTTTTTGTTCTCTGTGTATTTGCTGCCAAAGCAAGCACATTTTTCAGACAGTGCCTGTCCCTCATTTTGTAGCTCAAAGTGGCCACAGACTCATGGTGACCCTTCTGCCTCGGTGCTGGGATTATAGGTGTGAGCCATGATGCCTGGCTATTGAAGATTTTTCTTAAACATCAAAAATAAATAGAAAGGCACACTGCTCTGAATATCTCTCATCTTACCAGGCATTGGAGAAGCCATGGCTACTATCCTTCCCAGAGGTCTAGGACATGTCACATTGGAGGATGAGAGCTGCAAGATGTTGATTACGGCACTGCCTGCTCTAAGCGGTGGCATTGAATCACATATACACGCAACACACGCACGCACGCATGCACAGAGAAAGTAGAGCCAAAGCAGATTAACTCATTCCCAAAGACTGGATTGATTTGGGGGTGTACTGAAAGGCTATTATTGACCCTGGTTGGCAAGAAAGCTATGACAGCCTCCACACAGCAGGGGGCAGCACAGCATGCCTTCAAGGACAGGAGGGACCACCCAAAGGACCTGGCCAGAGCTATGCCTCCATGGTCAGTAACCATGGCCTGCATAATGGCAGGAGGCCTTCACAACCAGTTTAAAAGTTGCCAGTTGCCTCAGGCCACACAGTGAGTGGCACCCTGTAAGGCCAGCTTTAGCCTGTGACCTCAGGTGAGGTCCCTGCTAGTGACAAGGTGAGGGGACGAGAGCAAAGGTACAACAGATAAGGCAGCCACGTCTGCGTCCCTACTCGAATGCCTGATGCCAGTCAAATGAAGGGATGAAGGACAAGACACTTGCTCCCTATCCCATCCTGCCCTTAAAACCACTGTCCACAGAACCTAGAGAAGGCAGGGTAGAAGGGCTACAGCAGTTCCACCTGCTCTGTCTCCTCCCCTAGGCGGGCAGAAAGCGGGGAGAGCTCACAACAAATCTAGAAAGGGCTTTGAGACCTATACAAAGTGCTATCGAGATTATCCTAAACCTTCTAAATTGGCTTCAGGGAAGACAGCAATCTCTGAGAGACCCCGAGAGCAAGGGCTGAGGCTCCAGGTTTGGGAACAAGGAAGCTTGACTTCGAATCTCATCTCTATTAGCTTTGTAACACTGGTCAAGGCGCTTAACACTGCTTTTTCTGATTTTACAGACTCACTTCAGAGCCTAACCTTTGCTCTGTACGTAAAGCTGTTTCTTGGAACGACAGGAAGTCCTCACTAGTCTTAGTAAGGGTCCTCGACCTACTACTGACTACATAGACTTCTGGAAGAAATAGACACACCAAAGACCTTTGACGGAAGTAGAAACACATGCACAGAATACCGCTTCCCCATCAGGCCCAGAACCCCCCCCCCCCCCCAAAGACTTGTGCCTACATCCCTCAGAATGCAGCCCTCAGAGGCCACCAGGCCACAAAGGCTGCAGGAATCTGCAATGACAGTGGACTTACCTGCTCCCTCCATGGAGGGGTAAAAAGGGAAGGGGACACTGTGGGTTTTCTGGGGGACAATCTAACGTAGGCTAACTAATCACATGGCCAGAAGCTGAAAGGCAGGTGCTACGGGGACAGCCGCCCCTTACTGAGGCCCTGTCAGCCTCGGAGGTTGTGAGGCTGGCCTCTGCAGTCAGAGCAGCCTGTGGGCTTGCCCGAGGCAGGGAGGAAAGAGTTAAACCTGCTCTAGGCTGCGAAGGACGGCTCAGCAGCTATAAACAGTGAGCCCTGGGAGGGAGGCAGCTGACACAGGATGTGGCCAGGGCTTGAGCTGTCTGATTATTAACTTCACTTTTATTTGGCGGGGGGATTCATTCTCTGTTTTACTTCCCATCAAGGAAGTGAAAGCCCAGGTCTCAGAGGGGCCTGGTTTCAAATTGTTTTGTCACAGCTCATTTATTTTTCCTCTTAAATAAATAAACAAAACCACCTCTTTGTTTTCCCCTTAATGAGCATTCAGCAAATCATCTGTGGCTGGAGCATGAAAGAGTTTTCAGGAGTCCTTCACGGGAGAACTCTGGGCTTCTTGGGCTTCATCTTTTAAAAGGAGAAAGAAAGGATCACTCCATCAGCATCCACCTTCTCCAAACTGCTACGGGCACATCACTCCCGCCTCTGCCTGTGACCTCAGCCTCAAGTGCTACCAAGCGCTCAGGCCGGTGGTTCTCAACCTTCCTAATGTACCCTTTAATACAGTCCCTCATGGTGTGCTGACCCCCCACCCATAAAACTGTTTCCGTTGCTACTTCATAACTGTAGGCTTGCTACTATCTGTGTTTTCCAGTGGTCTCAGGTGACCCCTTTGGTAGGGTCGTTTGACCCCAAAGGGGTTACAAAGCCACAGGTTGAGAACCGCCATCTTAGACAGTCTTCAGCTGGTCCTAGTCTTGACAGGCTGATTGTCGTGTCATTGCTCACAGCCTGGGGCACAGAGGAACACAGGGGCTCGGAAACCTACTACTCAGTCTCTTTCACACCTAGGGTTTCAGTTCCTACAGAGCCCCGACATTTCTACTCAGAACGTCTTTCAATAGTTAAGCACACAAAAGGATTCCATTGCAGGGCTTAAGAAAACACCATTACATATTCCTTTGCTCAAGGTTCAAAACATCTGTGAACCTTGCCCAAACCCAGATTAAAATGCATTCAGTCACTTGATAATTCTCTTGCAAGGATCCTTTCCTGAATGACCCCTCCCTCCCCCGTACCCAGTAAGGAAGACCAATTTCACATGGGCCTGACAGTCATGAGTCCTCCGGATTCAAATGGGGAGGGTGCAGCCACCAAGACTGAGGAGGGTAGTGGAGGTCCATGGATGATGGTATGAAGGTGAGCCAGCCAGGAAGAGACAAAATTCACTGGAAACAAGGGGGGGGGGGGGAGTGGAAGGCTTCCTGGTGGGACTGCTCTCATATAGACCTTGAAGAACTGACAGAAAAACAAAATATGCTAGAACTGACAACTACAAATGATAGGACGACCCCTATGTGCAAACTAGGCAGACAGGATGGGTGGTGGGGTCTTCTGCTCCTCAGATGACATCAGAACGACTGAGAAACTGGAAATGAGCTGGCCACATACAGCACTGGAGCAGCCAGCCAGTCCTTGACCCTGGGTTGGTATGACCTCAGGGCATACCACCTCGCTGCTCGGACCCTGACGCCGAGCTGCCAGACGACAGCCTGATGATCACTTTGACC
The DNA here is from genome assembly GCF_907164565.1 of Psammomys obesus. Classification (NCBI taxonomy): domain Eukaryota; kingdom Metazoa; phylum Chordata; class Mammalia; order Rodentia; family Muridae; genus Psammomys; species Psammomys obesus. The sequence continues at coordinate 1,253,773 of NW_026596166.1, read as the reverse complement.
TATTTCAACCACCCAAGACTATTTTCTTTGAATATAGGGCAAAACGAACGAGGAGGCGACTGGGGCAAATCCAATCATTGACTGAAGCCGGGGTCCTGCCTGCTAAGGGCTAACTGACAGCATTTCCAAACACGCAGGGGGAACGTGCCAGGGCCTCGGCCGTTCTTAGAAATTCCTCCCCGCGCCCTTGGCATTTCGATTTCCAAATCCCAGGCCTGCCGCAGAGCTCAGTGGCCGGACCCCTAGCCAGGCCCGGAGCGGTCAGGAGCGGGTTAAGGGCGCCAAGATGGCCGGCTTGTTTTGCTCGCCCAGTCATCACGCGGAGGCTGCCCTTTGCCTCCGGGGCCGCGGTCAAGGTTCCGCCGCCCTCTCTGGCACCCCGCCCCGGCCGGCCCGACGGAGCCTCCTCCCCTGCGCCCCGGGAGCCTCGCGAACCTTCCAGACCCGGGCGCGGCGGAGCGGCAGCGCGGCCCGCCCGGAGCTCCGGGACCTCTGCGGGCCCCTCGGCTGCTCCGAGCCTCCGCCTCCCACGGCCCCCCGCTGGGGACCAGGCCGCGGCCGCTCCGCCGGTCTCCCCGCAACAGCCGCCCGCCTCCCGGAGTCTTTCCCGCCACCCGAGGCTGGGCGATGGACGTGGCAACACTGCCCTCCAGCGGTCCGTGTGCAGAACAGCGCACGCGGAGCCATCAAAGCATCAAAACAGCTCATTTATTTACCCCAGGCCCAGATTCTGTCATACACAACCAGTACACAATATGCCCCGTGGACATAATTTATCCCAGAGGATAAACTGTGAGCCTGACAAAGTTCCACCCACATGGCTCTTAGCAGAATAGGCTCATAAATCTAAGACTGCATGTGAAAACGTTTTAAATTTTATGTGTCTGAGTGTGTTTGCCTGCTGCATTTGTGTGTGCCCTGTGTGTGCAGTGCACTCTGAGGCCACAAGGGGACCTTTCAGATCCCCTGGAACCGGAGTTAAAGATGGTTGTAAGCTATCGTGTGGGTGCTGGGAATTGAAGCTGGGTCCTCTGGAAGAGTAGCCAATGTCCTTAACTGCTGAGCCATCTCTTCAGCCCCTTGAAAATGTTTTAATACACTTATGAAAATATAAATAGTATATGTGAGTGTGAAAAAGACTATAACACACACACACACACACATTCGTGCTTGCATTAAGTCGGGCAGTTTTCAAGACTGGGTTCCCTCCTTCCAACACGCGGATTCTGGGGACCAAACTCAGGCCATCAAGACTTGCAAACCACCTCTACCAGCTGAGCCAGCTCACCAGCCCCAATTGGAAAAAGTTTCCAAATTCTTAGGAAGGGAAATATTAAGGTACTCACAGAAGCCATTTATAAATAGGGAACCACAAATAGTCCCCAACCTATGATGCTTTCACCTTTAAGTTGGTGCAAGAGTGATGTGTGTTCAGTAGAAACCGAGGTTGAATTTTATTTCTGGGTCCCCCCACACACACTAGCAATAAACACAATACTCCTTTTTTTTTTTTTTTTTTTTCCAGGAAGTTTCTACAATCACAAGTGGAAAACAGCCTGTGGTCTGTCCTGGGCTGTGCTGCTGAGTGGTGGTGTTCAGTCGGTTAAAGAAACAAGCACAACTCTTCACCCTGCCTGGCATTCTCAGCTGATGGTGGGCCCATTGGCCTCGTTGCAAATCCAGAAGCATCTGGGACTTAAACTGGGGTTGGGGAAGCTGGGGAAATCCTAAAGGGAAGACTAGAAGGAAGGAGTAGGAGGGTCCTGGAGAGAACCCAGGAAAGTACTGGGTATGGCAAGCAGAGCAATGAGAGAGGACAAGAGCACTGCCACCCATGCAGAGGCTGAAGGCCAAAGCTGTGGGAACAGGAAGAGAAGCCAAATGGGCAAGGCCCAGACATCTGGTACTCAGGGACCTTTCTCTTAAGAAGGGTCCCTGGATCCTGAGATCTTAGCCACACCCAAGGGGATCTGCCATCTTTAGGAACCCTGGCCAAAAGCTCATGGACCATGAACTTCTCACCGACTGAGTCCGGTTTGTTTAAGCCCTTCCTCAAAGTCTAAAGGAGGATCACATTCGACAGAACCAGATGTGTTGCACAGCGGTAAGAAAACAAAGTGTCGGGGGCTGGAGAGATGGCTCAGTGGTTAAGAGTATTGTCTGCTCTTCTGGAGGACCGGGAGTCAATTCCCAGCACCTACATGGCAGCTCTCAACTGTCCATAGCTCCTGTTCCAGGGGATCTGACACCATTACTCAGATATACATGCAGCCAAAACACAAATGTACAGAAAATAAGAATAAATTATTTTTTAAAAAGAAGAAGTTATAAGGTCATCTTCCCACCCATGCATTCCATGATTTGTCTGGTGTCCATTTCTCCAGTGAACACTGTTAACGCACCTGTCCTGTGCTTGGTACTGGTGTCACAGTGACGAAATGCAAGGAGGGCCACAAAGGATGGCCACCTTGCCTTTGCCCTGCTCCAAGCACTTTGGAGGGCAGATAGGGGACACACTGTCCCTTCCTTGGGCTCACTTCCCACCCCTCCTGTTCATTTATCTCCCTAACGACCCCAGGCTTGGCCAGGTTGGCTCATGGCACCCACAAATGCTGTTGTAAGGACGCTTGATGCAGACCACCCATGCCAAGTTGGAGAGGAGGATAGGGTAAGCACCAGCCTCTTTGTTGTTCAGACTTTGACGAAGAGCATTTCCCATTGGTCCTGTCGCCTTGCACAGTCCCTTTCTTCATCAGAAGAATGGGGGGTTAGGATGAATGTATTAGATGACGAAGCCCACCAGCATACCATCAGGGAGAGAGAAGAGAGGAGAGTTCCTGTCCAGGGCCCCCACCACTCCAGTGTTATGCAAAGTAAGCCCTTTGGTCAATGGACTGTTGAACTGGGAGAACACACTTTAAAAAATAAAAATAAAAATCACTTCCCAATTCAAACCCCTCGCAACTCAGCTCCTGGTTCTGTGTTATTTCCAGCAAGTCACTTAATCTCTCCGAGCCTCAGCTGCCTCATCTGGAAAATGGGAAGAGCATAGCATTCTGCCTCGTTGGATGATCCTGAAGATTGACAATAACAGCTATCAGTTCCCAGGTGCTGACTCCATGACCGGCATGAAGGACTTCTCATGAGGTCATGTGTTGGAAGCACTGGCCTCTGGCCAGACGGGAGTCAAGTTCCGCCATGGGAGCCAATTTCACAATAGCGCTGCTGCTCGGCCCATGTGGTTAACTTTTAATAGATGGAAGGAGCTTAGCAAGCCCTAGGCACATAGTAAGCGCTCAATAAATGGCCTTCATTATAAGCCAGAGAATGGGGATCTGTGTGCGGAAGTGCCATGACAAAGAATGTGGAGAGGTAGGCGCCCCAAGATGACAGTTCACCCCACTTCTTTCTCCCCGGGAGGGCCGGCCTTGCGTACATCAGGCAGCTCCCCAGGCTGGGACCGTCAGCTCTTACTCACTCTTCCCGAGGAGAAGCTTAATTAGCCTCCCAGCAGCCAGGATCACCCCAGATGAAAGGTGCTGAATGCGAGTATAAGGTGTGACCCCCATATTTATAACCGAGGCTCCCTTAGGTGAGAAAGGCCGGGGGCGGAGAGGCAGGCCAGATCAGGGCCTTGCCTTGTTTATGACAGAGGTTCTCAGGAAAAGGAGCTGGCTGTGGATGTAAGTCTGAGAAAAGCTTCGTGGGGGGGGAGGGGAGGGGGCGGTGCAGAGGGCCTGAGCTTGGAAGGAGTTGGAGACCCTGGAAGGGTTGGGAGGCTGGGAGCAGAGCCCTGAACAGCAATCAGGGGGGTGTTGCTGTTCCTCCAGCACTGCGAGCTGCAAGGCCAGGACACAGGTTTGGGTGGGGTGGGCCAGAGTGGGTAGAGGCTTCAGGTCTAAATCCAGACTTCACTATGACATTCTGTATCTGTAGCCTGGACTCCCTCGATGACCGGCAGCACTTGGTGGGCAGCTGCAGGCACCCACTCTTCTCCACACAGCACCCTGGACAGAGAGGTCAGCCGCTGAGGCAGGTAACGCTGAGGCAGGCAGACTCAGAGACGGGGTCAAAGGGCAGAGTCTACGGCACAGGACTCTTGATCGATACACGTCTGGCAAAGCAGATGCCGCAAGAACTGTCCTTGTCCCCTTGGATCCTGCTGGGACTCCTGAAGTCGGGTCCAGTGAGGCCAAGAAGTGCATAGCCACCAGGCTAAGGACAGTTGCCGAGGCTGCTCTCTGAGCTCAGCTGGCATTTCCTGGAGCCCTTCCAAGTGAAGTGCCCGGTGAGTAAGTAGCTGCCTGGCTTTACAGTGAACAACTCGGTGGCATGCCATACATTAGTGACATTGTGCGACTTCTTATCTGTAGCTAGTTCCACTTTTTTTTTTTTTTTTTTTTTGAGGCAGGATCTCACTCTGTAGCCCTGGCAGGCCTAGAACTCATTATGTAGACCAGGCTGGATCTACACGCCTCTGCTTCTTGAATGCCGGGATTAAAGGCGTGCATCTCCATGCCTTGCAAGCCTTGCATTTTCATCAGCCCTAAAGGAAACTCATGCCCATTGAGCAGCTATTTTCTGTTCGCTGCTCCTACAACCTCCAACAACCACTAATTTACTTCCTGACCGTGGGTTTACCTGTTCTGGATCCCTCATCTATCCGAGGCTTTCTTTCACTTAGCCACACTGTCAGTGTTTGTCCACAGGGTGACATGCGTCCATATTAACTTCTCTTTATGGTTAAATCATGTTCCATGGTTCTGTGTAGGTGACCGTTTTACAGCTGAGGAGACTTGGGACAAACAAGCAACACCAAAAAGGTCACAGCGAGTTCATGGCAGGAAAGAGATGTGGACTATGTGAATCTGTTCCCCAGATGGCCTCACCTGGCACCATGTCGAGGAAGAAGGCTGCTTCACGGGAGAGATGTCGGCTCCCTCACCTCTGATGTCACTTCTCAGCACATGTTCCCAAGTAAGGGTGAGGTAATCTAGTCACTGGGTCCCAGGCCAGTGTGTCTACAGAGATTACATTCTTGGGAATTCTAGTCCCTGCCAACCATGGGCCTTGACATTCCTGGAGCCCTAGGAGCAGGCCAGGGAAGGAGTGCTGTTTCCAGCCAACAGCCCTGGGCAGCACACTGGGACCCCCCAGCGGAAGGGCCGCTCAGTCATCAGGCAATCATGAAGACCTTCTTTATGCCCAGAGCCTTGTAGTCCCTACTTAAGGGACCTCCATTCCCGGGACAGAAGCGGGTGCTGAGCCAGGGAGCAGGGCAGTGGGAGTTCCCAAGAGCCAACGACGACAAACCGGAGCTCACAAAGGCAGTGGTGGGCACCATCTCACACAGGGTGCCCCTCACCTCAGAGGAGAGGATCTGTAGCCTCAAGGATGCTAAGATGCGAGTGGCCCTGCCAACGCTCAGCTTCAGTGCCACACAACCTGTTACGCCTGCCTAGGATGTCCACTTGGCAATGCCCAGACAAGATGGTGTGCGCTGTCAGTGTACCCTGTTCAGGCCACGTCTCTGCCTGGGGCTGGAAATTCATTTCATTCATTCATTCAATGCCAGTCGCTCTACCGGGCAACAAGGATATAAAGACAGCACATAATAACAAGTGCTTAGTCGCTGTGCTCTAGAGAACTTAAAACAGAGCAAGGTTAGGGGTGTCATTCTGGTAGAACGCTTGCATGGTGCATGAGAGCCCTGGGTTTGACCCTCAGCGCTGCAAAAAAAAAAAAAAAAAAAAAAGGAATAGCTAAGTATTAAGGTGGCGTGAGGGCCAGACCAGCAACGGCCACATGACATCAGCAGGGGCAGTACCCAACCTGGAGGCAGCTGGAGCTGGTAGCTGTAGCTTGCATCCCACAAGCCCCCACCACCTATCTCAGGCCTTCTCCTCCAAAGCAGGCGCCCCTGTCTGCACCACTACCTGTACCGGTACCTGGAAGGCAGGCGGCATTGCCCAGCCAACGAATCAGAGAAGGGGAGAACGTGTCCCACCACAACTCACCGGGGCCCCGAGGCGTCACTCCAGGAGACAGTGTGGGCTGCTGGGCTGAGCTGAATGGCCAGGGGCTCTCTCTGGATGGAACGCTGTCACCATTCCCTCACAACAGAGCTCTAGCCAGGTTCTAAGCATGTATGTCTTAAACTACTAAGATTTTACTTATGACTTTCCCAAGGCCACGGGGCTAGCGTGTGGAGGATTTGCACTGTGGTCTGGCTCACCCCAGAGTTTCACACACACAGTTCAACACATCCCCCAAGCAAGCCAGCATCTGTTTTCCTAAAGGAACCCACAATGGTCCCCTGTGTGCTGTGCCGGCTCCGAGCCAGGCTGCCTACCAAGGAGTAAAGGACGAAATCATCAGACACAGAGTCCCTACCCCAGCCATGTTCCTGCCTCTCCCCATCCCCTGCCTGGTCCTCACCAGTCTGTGTACCGACAGGAAGGCCTTCCTGCCTCCAGGAAACTCACAGAGGGTCTGGAGGGAGCTGTCCCCACTGGGTCCAAGTGGGTAGACTGGGCCTGGAGAAGGAAGGAAAATGG
>NW_026596166.1:1239776-1247206 GCF_907164565.1 Psammomys obesus | reverse complement strand
GGGGGGGAACCTTCAGCCGTAAAACCACTGAGACGACTTTCAGAGAATGGATGGAAGGAAGCTGATGCAAAGCCATCAACTCTGTGGCTACTCCTCGGAGATGGGGTGGGGATCACTGGGCCACCAACCATGGGCAGGCCTCCAACCAAGGGGTCTTACGCTAACAGCGCCTCCTGGTGGTGCAAACATGGAATGAGTTGGCCCCACCAACAACGGTGAATGTACATGCTTCAGCTTCACAGGTTCATTCAAAACTTGTTCAAATCTCAGTCTGCTGCAACTATGCAGAAGGGCACTCTTACTTTGGGCGACCCCAGGCTCCTCCCACCAATGACACCACTGACCACATGAGGCTCAAAAGTCTGCTCCTACTCATCTTACCCGCCCTGTGAATCCCACGCTAGAAATGTGGGAAGGTACATTCAGGGAAGGTACTCATGTCCCACCCTCCTCTTGCTCTGGGAACCCCCAAAGTGAAGAGGCAATGGGTGAGTAGAGAAGGAACACCAAACTGGTAGAAAATAGGGGACGCAAAACCAGACTATCTGGATTTACAAAGTCGAAGAGCCTGTGGTAACAAGTAGGGGGACAGAGACGGGAGATAAGAGAGGGGATATCACTCTAAAAGCTTTTGGGCTAAACATTCTCAGACCTCACCAGTCACTTACCAAGCTGCCCCCCCCCCCCAAACACCCACCGCCATGACAGGGAGAAGGGGTATATGCTGTACCAAATATCTGGGAAAACGGCATCAGGTGGGCAGGAGAGTAAACCCTTCCTCAGTCTGCACTGTTCTCCATACCTTGCTTGGCTAACACATCTGTCTGCCTTTTAGCACCAGGTACAGACGTCACCTCCTCCAGGAGACATGCCTGGTTTGTGCGCAGAGCCTGCAGCCCCACGTCGTCAGTCTACTGTGGCCTGGACCTGGTGATGCGCCCTGGGGAAGCTGGGTGCTCCAGAGAACCTAATGCAAAGCTCAGGGGCCATAAAGCGCCAACGGAGCCTACGGGTGGTAGTAAGTGGTCAGGGCGCCGAGTGAGTGGGTGGCCATCCTCCCAGGCATTTTGAGAGCCTCTGGCCTCAGAGGACAGCTCAGGGGACCGGCTGACAACGGGGAGTGTGCACCAGATACCCTGGAAGGGGGTGACACTCTTCTTAGCGTTTGTTTTCATTGTGTATGGCTTGTGTTGGCATAAAAAAAAACATACCTTAAAGAAAGTGTAAATCTTTATTACTTTGCCTCCGCAAAGTCTCTCCAAATGGCCACCTGTCCATACCTCTCACTTTGGCCCAGAGCCACCACACTGCACATTCACTGGGATCAGGGATAGGAATGTCTCATTCCATGATCACCATCTCCTATCTCCCAACTCCTGGTTGTTAAGCCTCTTTCAGGTCCACCCTCCAACTTTCTGTCCTTTCCACCCTCCGCCAAAGGCTTCTGAAGGCCTTCAGGGAAACTAGCCAGTGCCAGCAGCTGGGAGTTGAAGTTCCCAGCAGGAGCTGCCCAGATTGAGAGCTCCCTGTTTACTAACCTGGGCTTGAAGGGGAGGGGTGGAGGGAGGAAGAGGCTGTAGTAAGAAGACGCAGCTTGTGAAAGTGCAGTAGAAAGCAGCTGGCCCCATTTCCTGGGGAAGCTGCCGGGGCCAAAACAACACCTGTGTTTGTTCGGGCCTCTGGGACAAAGCCCAGGGGCTAAGCTTCCAAAGGACATTCAATAAAAGCCACACTCCCCAGGGCCCCTCTGCTTAGGGTCCTGAACTCCTCCAAAGCGGTTAAAGTACCCCTACAAGCAGTAGCCACGAAGCTCTGGCATGGGAGTCCTACTTTAAAAACACCCTCTTCCTACAGACCAGATCTGAATCTGAAACTCCAGTTCCCTTAGCAGTACAGCGCCATGTAACGAGGGAGGCCCAAAACAACAACACAAAACCAAACATGCTGGTGGCAGGGCCTGGAAGGGTAGGCTCCACTCCACTCTCTCTCCATAACCCCTCCCTGCCTCCAGCCACCAAAGTATCCAAGGTCTCACCAGTGTGGAGACTGGTGGGTGGCATTTACTTAGGGAATAGCCATACCTAACAAGAAGCAAACTGTGCAGAAAGAATCCTGCGGCCCCAGGATTCAGCCCTGAGGAGAAGGTAGCAGCCAAAGAAAGACACACCCATTTCAGACACCTCTGGCTCCACACCCAGCAGGGCGGGGCAGTGCTACACTCAGAAGCCTAAGGGTCCAACTTCCTCTGAATAAAGGGGCAAGGGACCACACGCCTACCTGCACCCCAGTGGGCCCTGCTTTAATTCCCCTCACCCCAAAAGTCTTCACTCCCCTTCAGGAGCCTGTTCATCTCGTGGTCTAATAAGGAAACAGGAGAAGTCAACTGGCCTTCCTTCCCTGGATCCACTGCACTCTAGAAATGAGCCGGGGTGGGTTGGGATGGGGGTGGGGGGTACCATGAGGTCTCAGGAGCCAGGCTTAGGCAAGGACCCTACTCTGCCCCTGCTGTATCTCTCCACACCTGTCCCTCTCCCCCCATGGACACATATGCACACAAACATGCACATGCATTCACGTGTGTCCAGCTGTTGGCCTCTGCAGATCTTGGGCAGGGAGAGAAAAAAAGGGACATGGGTCCCCTCACCCCTCCCTGACCCTGGCACCTAATGGTGGCTTGAGGAGGTGACAAATGTGTCCACATGTCAGAGTATCTCAGGGTCATAAAGGATACATGGTTGGCCAGTGCGAGAAAGAAACCTTGTCCCCAACTTTTAGGGTCTGAGTCTTGCTTCCCTGGCTTCTACCGTGTTCTCATTTTGCCCTTAACAACTACCATGGCAACACGGCTCCTCTAATACTCCTTGAGAATGGCCCTGGCTTTTGAGAATGTGTCATTCCTGTCTCCTGGCTCAAGGGTATCTATAACCACACAGCCTTAGTTTTCAGAACTATACAATGGGACAACAGGAATCTCCCAGGCATTCCTGAGGCAATGCTTAAATGAAACAATACTAACCAAGTAGTAGGACTTGTTTATATTAATATTATGTATTATACAATAATATATTATAGTAAGTATTTATATTAACACATGGCCCCAAAATGCGGACGTGTCTGAAATATAGTGGGCCTGAAGTGGCCCCTGATGTTATTACTACTGCCTCCATGGCAGTTTTCTATTAAGATTTCCAAATAGTCACAACCAGTAGGGATTTCGGTACAAATGACTGTTTCCATGGCATGAGCCCATGGCAAGAGCCAGCAGCTGGGTTTTTAATCGGCCGTAGCCTTGACCTTAATGGAAGGAGGGGAGCAAACACAGGAAAGCCACAAGCTTGTGTGACATCACAAGCTGCAGAGATGACCACACAGACCCTTCAACCTGGCACTGTGGGTGAGTGATTTGTCGCAGCTCCAGCTTGGATAGCCAACAGCAACATGAGGGCAACAGTGGACTGTTTAACAGAAGGTCTGAAGAGAGTCTCCTGAAAACCAAGGGAAACAGGTATGGTGGTGCAAACCTTTAACCCCAGGACTTGCAGACAGAGGCAGGTGGGTCTTGATGAGCCCAAGGCCAGCCTGGTCTGCAGAACAAGTTCCAGGATGGCTAGGGCTACATAAGAGACTCTATTTCAAAACAACAACAACAAAAAGGGGGGGATGCCTGGGCTGGGGTGGGGACTGGCAGGCCGCCCAGGCAGAGGGAGTGGGGTGGTGAGTATTACTTAGTAGTTTCTAAGTGCCACTATCACCCTGCCAGAGGGAGAAGGCTACCGTCATCTTAGAGCATGCTGTAAGCACACTCCATCAGTGATGTTAGGCTGGAAGAGATGTTTAGGTAGCACCTAACATCCTCATTTTTACAACTGAGGGCACACGGCCCAGAGAGCGTAAGTGGCCTTCCTCAAGCTGCCAACTGCCACTAACTCTAACTCCCTCACAACTTCTGCTCCCCTGAATAACATGGCTCAGGTATGGATGGGGTGCTAGAAGGGGTACAGAACCAAGGCTGAAATTGTAAGTGCTCACACAAGTGAGCCAAATTTCATGGAATCCCACTGAAAACCAGTCACTGGAAAGTGAAAACACAAGCCACGTGGGTTCCAGGGACTCCCACCAGCGTCAGCAGCACCGGCATGAGAGGGACGGCCTCTCTGGACAGCATGGCAGTGAGAGGTGAGAGAAGTAGCGCCTGTGGGCTGGCGGGTGATTATCAAGAGACCACACAGAAGGGAAACAGATCAGCAAGGCATGGGCAGGGGGAATGGGAACTTGATCTCTGGCCCGAAGGAGAAAAGATAAGTCTGAGGAAGTCATCTCAGCTTCCATAGTCAAAAGAAGCATGGCTGATGCTGCAGCCCCAGGCAGCACAGGCAACTGGTGAGGGATGTGGACTCTGCAAACAGATAAGAAGCCAGCTGTACCCAAATGACCCTGTGCAGGTGACTTCGCTTCTCCATCCCTTCATGACCATATCTGGAAGATCACTGTGACACGGATGTGAGGCAGCTGCTTTCAGGAAGATAAAGGACAGAGAGTTTCAGGAAAGATCAAGACCTCAATGAACTGAGGGAACCCAGAGCCGGACATGATGTATGTCCCAGGAGTGGAATGCTGTTGAAGGGGTTCGCGTGGTCCCTGGGGCTGAGTTGAGTAAAGCCCTTTATGACTGTGCTTCTACAAAAACCCATGTGGCCCCTGAAAGTGTTGGTAAAACCAGTGTGAAGGGTTTAGCCACACCAAGGGCCCACTTAGGCCTTAAGTCTCTTCTGCCTTCCCCACCCCATAAACTCATAAGATTTGCTGTGTGCAGGCATTTTAAAACAAATACTAACACTGCTTCCATCAGATTAGCCTGTAGGTAAATCTGCAGGGGCATTTTCTTGACTACCGACTGACGGGGTAGGAGGGCAGCTCACTGTGGGCGGTGCCATCCCCAGACAGGCGGTCCTTGGAAGTTAAAAAAGAAAAAGGTAGCCGACCAGGAGCCTGCGAAAGCCAACAGCTGCAATCTTCCATGGCCCCTGCTTGAGTACCTGCCCTGATTACCCTCACCGATGGACTGTGATCTGGACACGGAAGCAAAACAGATCCTTTCCTCCCCAAGTTACTCCCGGTCGTGGTGCTCGTCACAGCAAGAGAAAGCAAACCAGGACGGCCATCCATTATATTTGCAGAACGAATTCTTGCTATTTCCTGTTGTTAGAGGCTGTGCAAGGCGAGGCCCCAATACGACTGTGTGCAGGCTGGTTTGTTACAGCCCTAAAGGAAAGCAGCTTGTCAACAGAACAGGCCTGAACTACACCCCAACTCAGAGACTCTATCCTGCGTATAAAATGCCAAATAAGGAAAAGGCGGTAAGCATGAAAGTGTGCTCCTTTGCCTTCATTAAGTGAAGAAAATCAAAAAGACCCCAAATTGTGTTAAGAAGGTATATAGTTAAGTAAACCACAGTGTGTCCACTTATCAGAGGAGGACTAACATGATGGGTTCTGAACCTACATTATTGTAGGAAATTGCTTATATATAATTAGCCAGAAAAAAAATCTGAAACAAGATTGTATGCACTACCATTTATAAGCACTGGTTTAAAGCTGTGCGCAATCACACAGACGTGACAAAATGACCAAGACCGAACGTGTCCAAATGCAAGCACACTTGTGCTCCAGGAACTGAAGTTCCCAGGATCCTTAGCTGCTTTCCTGCCTGAACTGCCTATAAATACAGCTGGTTGTTACCCTCTCTGCCTTCCCCCTTTGCAAGCCTCTTCTTTCGGATATTCATTCCTCCATGCACAATCCAGGCTGTCCACACTCAGGTGACCTGACCAGAGAGGACTCTGGTGACACCAGCACAGAATAAACAATGCCCTGAAGCCAAACGAGACTGGCTAGGCAGGGATAGGACAACAGCCGACCACAGGCCTGGGCTTCACCTGCCGGCCACATCTCCCTCTCCTGGGATCAAGGTTTCCAGTCCTGGTTCACTTCAGGGGAAGTTACTGTTCGAAGGACGAGTCAGCCAGGAAGCTTGGTTCAGCAAGGCACAGGACCTCAGATAAGTTAACCTCTTTCAGCTCTCAAATCCCATCAACAAAACAGCCTAACAGAACAGTTGGTGATAACCTTTTGTTCTTCTGTGGTTTCTTCCCAGTAAATTCCATGGGGACGGATGGTTTAACCTCAAGGGACTCAAAACATGACTCAAAAGTTTCAGTCTCAAAAGTTCAGCTCCTGGCCCTCCCGCCCAGCAGATCCTAACTAGTTCACTGGATAAGCCAAAGCTTGATTATCAGTAAGTGCTGGTGGCGTGCGCCTGCGATCTGAGCACTCAGGAGGCTAGGGAAGGAGAATCATCAGCTTGAGGTTAGCTTAGATGATATCGTTAGACCCTCTCTCAAAAAATGAAAAACAAAACAACCAAACCGAAGCTAAATGCCGGAATCTCCTTGCAGGATGCAGGAGAACCCTGTTTGTGGCTGGCTCTAGGGAGGAGGAAGAGAGGTTTGGAACAGGGGATAGACAGACATTTGCTTTTCACTGACTATCCTGGTTTTCTTTTAAATTTTACACCCTGTGCTGTCACTATCTATTTAAAAAGTCATGCAAATGTACAGACAGTCTGTCAGAAGTCAATTTTCACCATTCACCATCATAATCAGGACTCTGGGATGAGACAGAATAGACTTTCTATTTCTCTGGGATCACTTTGGTGGGAGAGAGTGTTGATGTTGAAAGTATTGTTGTTGGTTTCCATCACGAAGAGGGAAAACTATTCCTTACATTTAAAAGAATGAAGGCTGGGTGTGGTGACTCATGATTATAACCCCAGTAAGTGAGAGCTAGAGGCAGGAAGATCAGTTCAAGGTCGGCCTCAGCTACACATCTGAGCTGGAGATGGCCTGGACTAGGCATGACCCAGCCTCATAAACACATAACAAGCACATATACACAGAGAAAGAAGCCCATGTCAGCTGATGGTGCACACCTTTATCCCAGCACTCGGGAGGCAGGCAAATCTCTGTCAAGTGTGAGGCCGGCCTGGTCTGCAGAATAAATTCCAGGACTGCCAAGGCTACACAGAGAAACCCTGTCTCAAAAACAAACCATTATGAGAGAGACAGAGGGCTCTGAGAACATTCCCTGGTAAAATCCACCCAAGAAAAGGCATAACTAGACACAGGGACAAAGGTCAACCCAACGCCTGGAACACACTTCCCCTACAGCTAAGTCTGTAATGGTTAATTGTGAGGGTTGTTGAAGAACAACCCCTCAACCTCTTGAAGGTGGCATGGGACTTTCTATGCCAGCTGGCTTCCCCTCTGGGGTCTTCCTCTCCTGGCACAGAGCCAGTAGGTCCAAGCAAACAAAAGGATGGATGAATGGATAGATAGATAGATAGATAGATAGATAGATAGATAGATAGATAGA
>NW_026596166.1:1159131-1239766 GCF_907164565.1 Psammomys obesus | reverse complement strand
AAAAAAAAAAAATCACACACACACATACATGAATTTAAAGGGTTTAATTTTATACATATAGTTATACATAACATTTTATATGTGGCATGAAAAAGAGCTCAGTGGTGAAAAACACTGGTTGCTCTTGCGGAAGCCCCCGTTAGCATCTCAGCACCCAAATCTGTGGTTCTCAACCTGTGGGTCATGACCCTTTTGTGGTCGCATACCAGATAACCCACAATCAGATATTACCATTACCATTCATAACGGTAGTAATATTACAGTCAGGAAGTAGCAACAAAATAATTTTATGGTTGGGGAATCACGACAACATGTATTAAAGGGTCATGGCATGAGGAGGGTTGAGAACCACTGACCTACAGGGTGACACACAACTCTCTGTAAGTCCGATCCTAGGCCACTTGACCCCTCTTCTGACCTCCTCAGGTACTGCACGCACATGGTACACAAAGATACACACAAGCAAAAAAAAAAAAAAAAAAAAAAAAAAGAAAAAGAAAAAAAGAAAAGAAAAAAAAATACTCATACACATAAATCAATCTTGCCAGGCATGGTGGCTCACACCTTTAATCCCAGCACTCAGGAGGCAGAGGCAGGCAAACTCTGTGAGTTTGAAGACAGGCTGGTCTACATATCAAATTCCAGGATAGCTTGGTTACATAGAAAACCCTGTCTCAAAACAAACAAACAAACAAACAAACAAAACAACAAAAACAGACACCAACACCAAAGGTGTGTGTGTGTGTGTGTGTGACTCCTCTCCTTCCACCAGCTCCAAAAAAGAAAAAAAAAAGAACTAATATCTCCCAAGACTTGAGGTAGAGATGGCTACACTGCCTCAGGCCCTTCCTTGCCCTCTGCCCTGGCAGGCAGGCAGGACAGAAGTGCCTCTCCTGCCTCTCCCATGGCCAGAAGAGAGAAGCAAACTGGGAGCCCCTCCCCAGGTCCTGACTCCAGGGTGACTCAGGCTTCAGTTTCTCCAGAAGGAAGTGAGCCACTCAAGCCTGCCTTTTCCCCTTTTAGGAAGACACAAGAAAATGATTCAATCTATTCCCAAAGGGCCCAGATTCCTCTTCACTCTTACCTGCACCACAGATATCCATACCCCACACACAGTCCTCCATGACAGAAAGTCACGAAGGACAGGACTCAAGACTTCCCGCTCTACACCAGCTTCCAACAGAAGTACACTGGGAGAGACATAAGCAAGGCCTGAGCCTACTGTGGTTTTGATGTTCTGGTGGCCTCAGTTTCCTCATCGGTAACTTAAAGGGATGGCACAGAGGAAGTTCTGGGCTCCTAGGCTTCTGAAGAGCTGGATACAGATATACTGGGGCTGAGAAAGGACAAGAGAAGACAGAACGTGGCCCCGGTTGGAGCCATGCTTCAGGAAGGAACACAGACTCATGCCTGGCACCCCTCCAGAAGCATGGGCTCCAACTGAACACCTGCGTCATCCCTCCCCCAGAGCCAAGCAGTCCCATTACTATTTTCCGAGCTTCCACAGGCTACTGTTGGGGGACAGCGGTGAGCAAACCCAGCTTCTGAGATGTGCACAGTTTGGTGAACTACTGTCACCTTTAAGGCCTGTCACCCTATCTCTTGTCCCCAGGGCCTGTGCTTGGGGGCCTGGGCAAGGTGAGAGGCATGGATGGGTAATTTGAACAACCACGCAGAAGGGAGCTATATGGAGCCACAAGGAGCAAAAAGGAAATGGAGAATCTAGTTTGAATCCTGCGTCTGACACAGCTTGCTGTGAGACTTTGGAAGAGCTTGGTCATTCGTGTGGGCCTCTATTTAACTACTAGCACAGGGTATGGCCTCTAGGGGCCCTCCGACAGTCCATACAGAGATCACAAGAGAAAGGCTTGCTGGAGCCGCCCTCAATATGCAGCTTCCTGTGGCCCCTGCTTCGACCCAGTCATGGCTATCCCACCAGGGCTGGCAGACTGCAGACAAATGAGCTGACAGGCAGCCAACTCCGAGGAGTGCTGAGGCACGAGGGACGCGGCTTCAGCCTGGCAAAGTCCAGCTGCTGGAGGCTGTCTGAGGGCAAACATCCTGCTTTGATGGCAGAGATGAAAATGGTGTGGCCGTTTTCTCCGAGTTGGAGCCAGCTGCCAGCTGGCTGAGAAAGGGTCAGAGGACAAGATGATGGCTACGTGCATTGTCTTTGTGCCGAAAGGCCTGGTGCTGGGAAACTGTATCCCTCTCGCCACCCCATCCCCCCCTCCCCTCTCCCCATCTCTGCCGGATTTTAACCATAAACATAGCCTTTTTTTTTTTTTTCTAAAGGAAGGGCTTAACACAAACCACATGCTTGGGGACTTTTCCCCAGCCCCCTCCCTAGCCCTAAAATTAAACTCTCAGTATGGCCTCTGCCAAAATTCACTAGAAGGTCTAGCCTTAAAGAGCCAGAACCTCCAGTTCTCACTCATGCACATACTCAACAACGTCCTCACCTAAACAAAATGTCAAAGTGCCCCAATGCTGAGAACGGTGGCCCCCTGAGTGCCTAACACTCATGCAGACAGCAGTAAATCTGAAAAGGGACAAAGCTGTAGAAGTACTGATCCTTTAACCCCAGGCTGCCACTGACACAAAGAGACAAACAGGACAACCCTGGGCATAGGAAGGCTGCCCTAGCTGGGGATTTAGAGATGGAGCCCAGCCTAGCCACAGGGAGCCAGCCTGCACACTAGCTCTGTCCCAAAGGGCTCTGGAGGGGACAAGCTTCTTGGATGTAGCTCCCGGGTCTAGAAAACAGGGTGGATGACAGACATCTCATTTAACCCGGAGCTCACAAAGCTGGGACGGTCTGACTAGGTCAATTTCAGGCCAACTAGGATCTGCTACCCTTTTGAGGTTTTCTAGATGATGGTCACCCCCACAAAAGCAGACACCTCTCACCTTTGGGACCATGTCTAACACCCTCTGTGACAGGCCGTACACTTCACAGAGTTTAGACCTAATGTCAAGAAGAAATGGGTTTTTCCAATCTGGCATGACTCAAGCTGCCGAGTCAAATGCAGAAGCAGAAAACTAACTGAAGTGTAGATTTCCTGATTCCCCATCTGTGCTCTGGCCCTCATCAGCCCCTTGAGAAGTTCCCTGGACACAGAGGCAGCCAGGACATTTCTTCTCGTAACTCCCCAACACAAGCCTTTTTAGTCCCTCACGGTACAGTGTGGGGGTGGCGGTTTATCCTGGTAGATAGTATCCTGCAAGCCTCCCAAGCTGCCCTCACCAGGGCTTGTCTACAAAGGCAGTTTGAGCCCGTGCCAACAAACACAGCTGCCGGCTGACCCCTAGGTAAAACAACCCAGTCTCATGACAGTGAGGAAGCCAGAAGTTCAGGGCCAACCCAAACCCCTGCTGTCACACCGCCATACGGAAGCCAGAACCAAGGCAGAGACACCTAAGACAGAATTTGGCTAGATGGGGACTAGAGAAGCAGAAGTCACTAAAGGTGGTTCAGGGAACCAAGCAAGGCAGGATACAGAGTCAAAAAAAAACACCCTCACTCCAAAGGAAACCAAACAATAGACCTGGGCAGGTCAGTGAAGGACATAGCTGTTTGTGCTCAGCAAGGGGACAACACAGGCTGGGAGGGATCCCAGGTAAACAGGCCCAAGAACCCCCAGGGTGAATGAAATCCATCAGGGCAGACTCCCACACAGTCACTACAATACCCGCTCCAACAGTTCCAGACTCAACACAACCGACCATACGGAAGGCACTGGCATTTCCTCGCCTCTCCTTGCTTTCGATCTTAGTAATGGGAGGTAGGGCTTGGGGTCCAGAATACTTCATTCCCATTTGGGGGCAGCTAGGATTCAGTCACAAGAAGGGAAGGCCCCACAGAATGTCCTGGAGGGCAGAGGAAGTTAAGGAGGTGCGTGCTTTGAGCTTAACAGCTCCCCCATTCACACTAAAGCAGTAATATTCCTCCACCAAATTCTGTACATTTAAAAAAAAAAAAATTACATAGGATAATTGTTGGAAACCACACCTGGGGCCTGTGGTTCACTGGCCTGGATGGTGCCCTGGAAGCCCAGAAATCACCCTTTAAGGAGTAAGGACGTGAAGTGTGTATTCCATCCTAAGGGTGGCAGAGGATGGCCATAATACGAGCAGCAGCAGTACATACACAGAGAAACTGTGGTCACTGAGAGAGGGTGACCGTGTAGATAAGATGGGAGGCCCTGCTTCACGCTTACAACGAACATCTCCACTGGCCACCGGCAAAAGCCACTGCCTCCCCAGGAGGCCAGCTCCACCTCATAGTCACCATGATCTTCCGTGGGCCCTCTGTAGCGCTGACCGGGATTGTCTTGAGTGCAGAAGAAAGGAAGGCACAAATGAGACAGGACAAATCAATCCCCGACGGCCACATGGCGACAACCTGTAGACAGGACGAGGCTCCAATGGGGATTACTTTACACAGGCACTACCAACAGTGATGGAGACCCCCACAGTGGAATCCTCATCACCGATCCTAAGAAACAGCCCCTGGCAAAGTCTCTCTGGTACACCCCATGATTCTGATCCCCCACAACCACTGGAAACTGGAAGTCAGCTCCAGAATGTGCGTCACGTGGCTAGCACAGGATACGGGACATCAGCATCCTCTACATCTATCTCTGGGAACGCGGACAGTTTGGACAAGGGCGAGATGCCACCATTCGTGTATTTCTCTCTTCCTCCTTCAAGGGATACGTGTAGACCGTGTGACAGTCCCAGCTCAGAACCCATCCCACTCTAGGCAACAGCCAGATGACAGGGACCTTCCGGGTCTCGGTGCCTCTGCACTGAACAGGCCTCAGCCACCCCGAGAAGTCACTGCTGTGTGTAAAACACCAACTACCAGCACACACACCCGTTTGGGAATGTTAGTGGGTTTTTAACCATTATTTTTATTATTTTAAAAAACTGCATATATATGGATGTGTCTGTGTGTATGGCCATCCGATGTGGGTATCCGTGGAGGCCAAAGGAGAACATGAGACCCTCCAGAGCTGAAGTCACAAGCAATGGAGATCCACCCACTTTGGGTTCTGGGAACCAGACACAGGTCCTCTACAAGAGCTCCAAAAACTCTTAACCCCCTAAGCCAAGTGGTCCTCAACCTTCCTATTATTATAGCCTTTTAATACAGTCCATTTGTGGTGACTCTCCCAACCATACAATTATTTTCATTGCTGCTTCATTTCTAATGGTCTTAGGCAAGACCATTATACAAGGGTCATTCAACCCCAGAGGAGGTCATGACCCACAGGTTGAGAACCACTTCCCTAAGCCATCTCTCCAGCCCCTGCGTTCTGTCCATTCTTAAAGCAAATCAAGACCAGGCCTCATTCCCTATCCAAGGACAACCAACTTCTCCGGTAACCATGTCTTTCGTGCCACAGCTTCTGGGAAATTCAGAAGATGATGCCTTGGGGAACAGCAGACTGATGAGAAGCTGGGTTAGATCAAGAGTTCAGCGGGTCATCCCGCCAGCACAGACGAGGTCCCCAGCCCAGGAGCCTCCTCTTGAAGGTGGGGGAGTGGAGAGCAGTATGCACCTGAGTCATGTATGGTTAGCTCAGAGAAGTGGGGAGGGGAAGTGAGAAAGCAGGCTCCTCCTCCACTTCCCTTCAACGTTACCAAACACCTTTTCCCTATTCAGACACGCAGGAACTTAGGGGATGTGGTCAGTAGCCAGATCTAGGCAAAACACTCTAGGACAAGGATCCCATGCTTGAACATTTCTGCCACCACAGCTCGTGAGCCCCTGGTCACCACTGAGGTCTCGCGTCTTGAAGTCTCACCCTGCTATTCCTGCTACTGAAGAAGTTACTTAGGGGTACCAGACTGTGGTGACTTAACTGTTCAACACTGACCGTTTCCTAAACCATAACCCATGTAGCACCAAACAATTAACATGGCCAGAACCTGCCAATGTAAGCCCAAGGTTCATGGATGAGATAGGTTGGGATGGAGGAGTTGCCCCAAGTTCAAAGGTCTGCCTGCCAAAAGGCAGTAAGTTCCCTGCAGTGGTGGGCCGCCTTCACTCACGCTCTTGGGATGGCAGAACTATGAGAATCCTTATTTTCTTGTTTTCAGACTGTGATGGCCAACTTTGGCTGTCAACTTGACATATCTGGGAAGAGGGAACTTCCACTGAGGAACAGCTGCCATCAGACTTGTCTGTGGGGATTTCTTGATTACTAATTGCTGTGGGAGGGCCCTGCCCACTGAGAATGACACCAGCCCCTTGGAAGGTGGGCCTGGGCTGTTAAAAGAAAGACAGCCTGGATGTGAACTTGGGAGCAAGCCAGTGTTCCCTCATGTTCTCTGCTTCATTTTCTGCCTTTAGGTTCCTACCAGGATGCTGAGACAGGAGGACTGAAATTCAAGATCATCATTGTCTACATGATACACACACACACACACACACACACATACATACTGCTTTCCATCAATTTACATAGTTCTGAGAATACCAAGAAAGGAAGAGCCATTTTCTACAGTAACCAAAAGCAGGAAAGAAAAAAATATGCCATCATGGGGACATTATTGGACAGTGTCAGCTGAGACCCAAGACAGCAGGCAAAGGAGATATGCCAAGCCCCAAAATGATCATATGGTTTCTTCCCTGAAGCTCCTCTGCCCTGGTGTGTGAAGAGGCCAAAGCCAGCAGCACCAATGGACAAAAGCAGATGCAAAATGGCCTGTAAGAGACACCTCTGGCCTCCTCCCAAAATGCTGCAAAGCTGGGATGACCACGTTCTCATGTTCGTAACAAAACAGAAGCTCTGGTACCCAGCAGGCAAAGCAAACATTTCTTCTCTTAGTAAAGGCCTCAGAAAAGCTGTGCACTCCGAGCTGGGGCCCCACAGACTGTCCTCACCAGAGTGTCCGGAAATGGCTGTGGAGCAACTCCAAGGACCTGGGTTCTCCAAGGTTAGGCCTTAAGAAACAGCATCTCTGGATTTCATGACCTCTACTTCCTGCAGCAACGCCTTCAGACAAGCTCAACTGAACACTATGCCTTGGCTTCTACTGTGAGTTCATTTGAAAACCAAGACTACAGAAGAGGTATTCTGTAGCTCTGAACTGGTTCCGCATGTCCAGTGCACCTCCATCCTAATGGCTCATGCCCTCAGTGGTTAGTGCTTGTAAAATGAATGAGCCAATAGACTTCCTCATACCGGGAAATAAACAGTTTATTCCTGTTTCCCCTCCTGTTTTGGAGGGCCGGAAAGCTCAGAAGAGAGGCCAGGAGCTGACTTATAGAATCAACCACTCTTAGTATTGGGCTAAGTGAAAGAAGCTACACAGAAAGGCAAGGCCTGCTTGATTTCACATGAGGAATCTAAAGGGGAACTCAAAAACAGAGTGAAGACTGAAACAGGATGGTGAGTTCTAGGCCATGCTGGGCTCCAAAGACCATGCCTTGAAGAAAAAGGACACACACACACACACACACACACACACACACACACACACGAGAGGGGAGGAGGAGAGGGAGAAATACCAGAGACAGACAAAAAGAATTTTTTTTATTGATATTTTGGGATCTAGACATGGTGGCGTATGCCTTTAATTTCATCACTTAAGAGTCAGAGGCACGTGGATCTCTGTGAGTCTGAGGTCAGCCAGAGCTACAGACATATTTTGAGACCTTGTCTCAAAGTAAAACAAGATAAAAGTTAATTTGGGGGCTGGTAAGATGGCTCAGCAGATAATAGTGTTTGCTGCATAAGAGTTCAATTCCTGGAGCCAGCATAAAGGGAAAAGGAAAGAACCAACCCCACACACACACTAGGGCGTTTTTAACCCCCCACCCCATATTATTTATTTTCTCCCCACAGCTTTTTTTTCTTGATATGTAATTGACAGGTAAAAATGATGTTTATGTGTTTCGGTTTTGCCCTTATTTAGTTATGTGTATGTTGGGGGGGGCATATTAGCACACACACACATCCACGATCAAAGGCCAGAGGACATTACATGTCTGCTCTATCTTTAAGACAGTCTTTCGATGAGCCTGCTGTTAGGCTGCAGCCACCAAGCCCCAAAGATCTTCCGACCTCATGGCCTTAGGGTGCTGGTGTTACAGGAGCACATGACTACGCCCAGCTTTCTATGTGGGTGCTAGAGATTTGAACTCAGGTCCTCATAATTGCACAGCAAGCACTCTTACCCACAGGGCCATCTCTCCAACCTTCTTCCTTTTGGGGGATCTAAAAATGTTTTGGGTTTTTGTTTTTTTAGATTTATTTATTTTATGTGTATGAAGGTGTTTGCCTCTGTATATGCACAATGTGTGTTTCTGGTGCCCAAGGTCAGAAGACGCTATCAGCTCCTCTGGAACTGGAGTTCCAAATGGTTGTGAGCTACCATGGAGGTGTTGCGAACTAGCAGACGGCGTCTTTACCCACTGAGCCATCTCTGGCTAACCCCACTGCCCTTTACAAAATTGTTTTGAGACAGGGCTCCTTCTGTAGCCCAGGTTAGCCTGGAACTCGCCTCTTGCCCCAACCCCTCAGTGTTCTGAAACTAGGCGTAAACTAGCCTCTTCTCTCACTTCAGTCAGTGCACACAGCGGAGGGGCCCAACGAGGCCAGCGGTGTCACATTCCCCTTGGAGCTGGGACTGTAGGTGGCTGGAAGCTACTATATTAGGGGCTGAAAATCAACCTTGGGTCTTCTCAAAAAGCTGTACATGCTTTTAACTGCTCAGCTATCTCTCCAGTCTCCCAAACTTTCTCAGTGACCTCACCCTGCCCTTCCAGCACTCTGGCTCTCCTGACTCTATGGCTTGGCTATGCAGAAACTACCCCAAATGCTTTGGGGGAAAAGAGGCAGGAAATGTACAAATAAATATACGTCTATGAAAACAACCTCTATTCTTGGATCTCACTTTCTCTGGGGAAGAAACACAGAGGTTGCAAAAATCTATAAGAAAAAAAAAATGTTTTTGGTAGAATGCCAAATGGGAAAACACTAAAGCCAAGCTAAATTTTATATACACTATGACTACTGCTATCCAAATAATTTGAGGAAGATTAAATCACCAAATGACTTCTGAAAACATAAGCAGTTCTGTTTTGGTGAAAGGGCTAGACAGGCCTCTTCCTGCTGCAGTCATTTATCTTCGCAAATGGGGGAGGGAAGACGTGCGGGTAGGGGCACTGAACCAATAGCCAGGAAAGCACAGCTTTCCCATGTCATCTCACAGGCTGCTATGCAAGGGGAGATGACAGGCCCCCAGTGGCAACGGTACAAGTGTCTGGCTCCCTCAAATTATGATCTTTCAGATTCTCACAGTCCATCCCCGCCCACTGGTTGACGGGTTCTCATCACTCCCTCATGACCAGGCACATAGCAGATGGGATTTCCACGAAGGAGCTATGATCCTCGGACTTCTGGGTACCTAAAACTTTGTCAGCAAACTTTGGCTTCCTTGTATCAGATCAGTGCTACTGTCTCTCCTGGATGCTGTCTTCATTCACCCCTAAAAACGACTCAGTACCTGCCCACAGAGCCTCACATAACCTCCATTTCTTAAAAACTTGAGCCCTGTACCCTTGCCCCCACTTTCTGCAGTTGTTCAGCCCCTGACTGTGAATTGTTCGCGAGACATGGCTGTGGCTGGTGGCCAGTCCACCTCAGCTAAGGGGCCAACAGATGTCCCCTATGCAGAGGCCCAAGGTTCGACTGCAGCGACTGAAGACTTCTTGGACTCAGAATTTTAGTATTGAAATTTAGATGAATGCCTGGCAGGCCCTTTCACTGTCGGGTGACAAGAGCGCATATCCCAGCAGGGTGTCTGGGTGGCCTGTAGAGCAGTAGGAGGTAAGGGTCTGCAGGTCAAGGTCCCCCCTGGCCAGGCAGGGCTGACTCATCACCTTGCAGGTAGGATGAGCTCACTCCCTTCTAGGGCATCCTCGAAAATGGAAACCCACAGCAGAAGAGTTCCCATGGCAACAGGCCAGTGCCTCCTCCACAGCCTTTCCTTGGAGTGCCTATGCCCACAGTCACCCTCTCCGGCCTAAATTCTTAGAACACAAAGTAAAGAGCCTTGACGCCAGACAGCACAGAGCCCTCTCCCTGCACATGCCCCACCCCAGCTACGGCACAAAGTCCATCCGCACACTTCCAAGACCTCATCACCCCCACCCCATCCATCCATTCAGTAACTCTGGCTACAGCTTCCTCCCTGCACAGCTCCCACAGAGACCTATTTCTGCTTAGGCCCACCCCCACATGGCCCCTCTCATTTAAATGACAGCCTGTGGCCTTCTCTAACCAGCTCAGCTTCCACCAAATATTCCTGTAATGTGGGCCTCCACCCTGCCTCATGCGTGAGCTTTTGTACATGAGATTAAAGCAATCTATGGCCCTCTCAACATGTAGGGTACAAGCTGGGTGGCCGCGTGCTTCAAAGGTCTCAGAATAAGCCTAGTGAACAAGCCTAGTGACGGCTACTTCCCCGAAGATGGCCAGGGCTTATCCCTCAACTGACTCAGCCTGAGTCGCCTGAGACTACCCAACCCCCCATCCCACCCCACACCCTGGTTCTTGCTGTTCCAGCTCACTTCTTCACGCTTGGCCTCTCGGTCCCCAGAGCTTCATGTTCCCTCTTTCCTGCCCTTGGTTACACTCTGCCCAACTCCACATACCTCTACCTCTCCAACACCTTTGCCTGACCCAATCGCTTTCCCTCTTCTTTCCTTCTTTTTTTCTTGGGGTGTGAGAGGATTGAGACTCGGTCTTCCTCTGTAGCCCAGGGTATTCCAGAACTCTGAATAATTGAGGCTGCACTCAAATATGCAGTGATCTTCCCATCACTGGAATAATAGGGGCGCGGCACCTGTTATTTCCTCTCTCTCATGCCACGGGGTCTTACTATGTGGCCCAGGCTGGTCTCACACTAGTTCTTCCTGCCTCAGCCTGCCTAGTGTTGGGATTATAGGTACATCCAACTTACTCTGAATTAATCAATCTATCTATCTATCTATCTGCACACACACACACACACACACACACACACACACACACACACACATTTCTATATATCCTCCCCATGTGTGTGCAATTCTGAGAACCCAGAGCCTTGAGCATGTTCAGCAAATGCTCCCCCCACTGAGCTACCCCACGAATCCTCTATCACTGTTTCCTTACCTGTTGGATTTTAGCTCAGTGTCACCTTACCTGCCTCCTACTGGTGGAGCAGGGGCTACCTTGGGGCTTCCTTCACCATGCTGGCTAGCATTCCTAAGAGTACGCTGGCACGTGACTCTCACCCATCTGAGGTCTCGCTGGCTATGATTACACAGCTGGCTGCTACCTGGATGGAACAGGGCTTAAGGGAGGCAGGCGCCTCATATTCACACAGTGGAACAATGGGACCCATATGTGCGCATGGTCCTGTAAGATTCTAACAGAGCAGAAGATTCCTGTTGCTCAGTAAGAGTGTAACCAGCTTAGGTTACAGATGTATACATACTGTCCAACAGTGACAAGATCACCGAAACACTTACTTAGATCTCGGGCTGGGTCCTCATGGTGAACTGACACACAGCGGCATCTGTTTAATATGGGTATCAAACCAGGCAGTGGTGGGGCATGCCTTCCTTTAAGCCCAGCACTCAGGAGGCAGAGGCAGGCGGATCTCTGAGAGTTCCAGGACAGCCAGGAGTACACAGGGAAACTCTATCTCAAAGAGAGAGAGAGAGAAAGACAAAGAGGGAGAAGAACAGAGTGAGGGAAAGAATATAAAAGGTTGGGCTGAGTATATGGCTCAGCAGGTAAAGATGTCTGCTACAAATCTCAAAGAGTTGTGTTCTATCCCCAGGACCTTCAGTGGAAGGCGAGGACCATCTCCTGTAAGTTGTCCTCTAACCACACATGCACGGTGTCACAAACAAAAAGAAACAATGTTAAACTAAAAATAAACAAATGATCCATGGCAAACGTAGGTTAAGCAGAGGAAGTAGGTACAGCTGACTGGAGTGCTTTTAATCCCAAGATACAGGTGTGAGAATTGCATATAGCTGCTAACCACCCCATTTCAAACACTGTCAGGATACCCAGCCAATGGTGTATGATGTTAGTTCAAGCACTGAGGTAACTGCCTGCACACAGCATGGGTGAATGCTCATCTGCACTACGATAGCGTCTATCCCCTCTCCCCTTAGCCTTGCCACTCCAGCCACTGCCAGCAGGTCACAAGAGCTCGGTGCACTACACAATCAGGGCAGTGAAATATTTCAGGCATGTTCTGATACTGATCTGCGTTGCCCCTCTGTGCCTACATGCAAATTTATTTCCTATAAGTTCTAAAGAAAAGCCATGCATGCAACACACAGGCATCATGGATAAGGGCAGGGATCCAAACCAGCCTCCAAGGAGTTGACACTTTCTTTAGTCTAAATTACTTGCTCTCTTCACTCGATGCAGGAATGAACTAGCTGGTGGCATCTGTGACAGAGGGCCATGCTGACGTCCCAAAAGTAATGAAAAATGGAAAGAGAGGCTTCTACTTCCAAAGCAGGAGCAGGGAGGGAGCCTTCTGAATGCCCACCTACTCCACCTAAACTTGAATCCACCCCCCCCCCACTCCCAACAGTGACTACAGGAAGCCAAGGGAGGAACTTTGTAGAATCTCACATCCCCAGTGTACCATGGGGTAGGACGGCAGCATTTCCTCCAACCGAGAAACCGCTTTTCTTTAAGGGTTGGGACTCTAAACCTCAGAGCTGTTCTGACAGCTCACTAGGTACCAGGTTCTGGGTCAGCTTTGAGGATAGAAAGAAAGACTACATAGAAGCCTCAACAGAAAAACCATGGTCTTAGCCAGATGGAATGGCTCACACACATAATCCCTGCTGCTAAGGAAGAATGTTCTTAGGTTGAAGTCTAGTGTACACAGTAAGTTACAAGCCAGCCTGAGCTATAGGATGGGATCCTCTTTGAGAGAGAGAATTTCATCATGGTCCTTAGAGCCAAAGCCTAGCTCTATTAGGTCAGCTACTATACTTCTCTGGACCTCAGGTTCCTCAGCTGTAAAATGGAAGATACGAGGCCAATTATAGGTCCCTACTATGGAAAGTGTGGTGGAAGTTTTGGGTTTATGATTTGTAAGCATGCTTTTGTTTTGATCCCAGGTGTAAGATATGGGACTGATTCAGACTGTCCACAGCAGCAAACTATTTGCCTCATTCGGGCTCTGAGAGGGGCTCTTTGCCAGCTGCAGATAGTTTAAATCTGAGGACTCTGGAGAAGGACTCTGAAGAGCCCAGAGAGTGTTTCGGGAACTCCAAGAAAGAAGGAGGCTGCTGGTGCTTCCCCCTGCTGCTTCTGGTTACTGTGGATGCAGTTTGAGAAGAAGTCAGAAATACCCTGAAACGAAGACTGGACTTGCCTCAAGGAACTCCACGACCCTAGCCAGCAGGAAATAGCCAAAGAAAACTACGCCCCCTCTCCCCATTCATCTTTCTCTCCTACCCAGTGTTGGGGTATTAGAAGGGAGTGGGGTGGAATATGAAGGAAGAGGCATAAGAAATCCAAATACAATCAACATAAAAAGTGCACTTACAGGAAAGTATCTGCCAGGGTGCTTTCCTGTAAGCACTGAACACAGCCCCAGTTGCACGCTATGAGAAGGGTTTGCACACACGCCACCCAACATCACTATTAAAATTACCATCATTGCTACATGTCACAAGGCAATAAGGAGACCTCTGAACCCTGCCCACACTCTCAAGAGTAAACATGGCTGCTCTCACACAAAGCAAAATGGTATGGCCTCCTGTACACATAGATTAGATGCTGTAGCCTATTGTTCCCAGGTATTGACCATGGTAGGCCAGTGTAACCTACACAGTGTAACCACAAAGGTGTGGTAGAAACCCTAAGCAAACACTGACAATGTAGCTCAGTTGGCAGAGTGCTTGCCTAGCATGCACAAAGCCTTAGGTTTGATCCCCAGCGCTGCTTAAGGTAGGTGTGATGTCCCATGCCTGTAATCCTAGCACTTGAAGGAGGCTGGAGAATCAGAAGTCCAAAGTCCTCTTCTGCTGCACAGTGCCCTCAAGGCCAGCCTGGGCTTCAGAAGAAGAGAAAGAGAGGGGGAACTGGGAAGAGAAGGAGGTGGAGGCAGAAGATCTTTTTTTTCTTCTTCTTCTTCTTCATTATCAGCAGCAACTTTTCAAGTTTATCACAATCTCATCAGATCAGCAGCAGCAGCAGCAACTTTTCAAATTTATCACAATCTTATCGGATCACCAGGTGCCCAGTCACCATGACACATGCAACCTACCAGGTCCCCATAGCCCCTGTCAACAGGTCCAGTAGGTACCTAAAACTTTACTTGAAAAAAAATCACTGAGGCTGGCCCATTGGAAGGACAGCCTCAGACTGGCTTCTGGCTACCTTTACATCACTGTGGTCACCTGCCTGGGATTTTCTGCAAAGAACCGCCCAGGCCCAAGTCCAGCCACACCTCAACAAAAGGAGAAGTTCCCACCCACACCATATAAAAGGGAGAAGTTCCCAGAAGCCTGGTGACTGTTTTTCATACAGCCTAAGGAGACCCTCACAGGTCCAGGATGCTGTGAGCCAGGCTGGACAGCGTGTTGGGGTATCTGGGGGTTTGGGTTTTGGTTTCTGAGCC
Source organism: Psammomys obesus (assembly GCF_907164565.1). NCBI lineage: Eukaryota > Metazoa > Chordata > Mammalia > Rodentia > Muridae > Psammomys > Psammomys obesus. The sequence goes on along the minus strand of NW_026596166.1, from coordinate 1,225,099 downwards.
ACCTACCACTTTCTCTGTTCACTCTGGGTATTGGAGTTGTGGGGACTTTAGTCTTACAGACCTAGTGTGTCTGTCAGTCCGCTGGAACAGCCTCAGTGAGTTTTCAAGTTGATTTTGGCACCTGTCCAAAGAGCCAAGTGTCTCCCCTACTTTGTTATGAGGATAAAACAAGACAGTGAATAGGAAGCAGCAGGGACTCTGTGATGGAGGGCAGCTCCAGAGAGCAGAGGCCTGGAATACCTACAGACCAGGATCTACCCTAGGGATACACTAGGAAGGGACTTCACTCGGGGTAGCCTACAAGCACCACGTTTCCTGGGAGCTAGAAGAACCGCCTTGACCCAGATGACCCAACAAAGCCTCCCTTCCCAGACCGTCCTTGGTGCTGTGGCTAGGACAACAGAAAAGACGGAAGAAGGAAGGAAGGAAGGAAGGAAGGAAGGAAGGAAGGAAGGAAGGAAGGAAGGAAGGAAGGAAGGAAGGAAGGAAACCAAAAGAGAAACGTGGAGGAATAATAAACCTCCACATGGCCCCAGGCTATCCCCACCTCAACTACTTGACATGTGGGTCACTTCAGCATCCAGGACCAGGCAGGGCCACCTTCTTGCTCCTTAAGAATGTGCTGTGCTATTCAAGAGAGAAGCTCCTGGGACCAGGGGAGGTAGAGACTCGGTTCCATCTCTGAGGGGCTTCCCTGACCCAGGCAGGGCTGTCAGCAGGTGCTCATCCCAAGCAGAAGGAAGGCAGCTCCATGTGCTTTAAACAAGGAAATCCTTGTTCCCACAAAGAGTCGTGTTTGTTGGAGCAAACGACTTCATCAAAGCCTAGGATGCTTTTGCTAAGAGGGAATTAAATATCAAAGCGCCATTTCTCTAGAAGGTGGTTACAGTGATTCATTGATAGCACAGGACTGGGCATGTGGGAGTGAATGTGAGCTGTAACCACCAGGGCCGCCACCGCCATCACCACCACCTCCACACTGCCTTGTCCCTGCAGCCCTGATGACACCCAAACTCATGGGCCAGTCCAGGAGGACTGGAGTAGAGAAGCCTAACTGCCCATCACTACCTCTAACTTGCAGAATTCACTTGAAATCGGCCTCCCACACAACTGGCCAGAAGCCCAGAAGCTTTATCTACCTCAGAGTACAATGTGTCAGAGCTGGGTGTGTCCACTCAGATTCTCGAGCCCATCTGCAGGGATGGGAGAAGATAGTTCCTGTGCACTCTGAGTCCTTTACAAAGCCAACCTCACAAGGAACGAGATCACAGCAGAGCGCCCCTGGTCAAATCTGGCGGCCACTATGGACTTCAGTTTCTTCATCCACATAACCTTCCAGGTTCCCTGTGACTTGGGATTCTATGATTTGCTTTTGTCAAACTGCTGCTGGGGGAAAGAATGGTGAGAGCAGGCTCTGAAAGTGGCCAAGTGAGGGGTAAGGCCACCAGTTCTATGACACCAGTTCTCCTCAGGTTCCACACAAAAAGTCTTGCTCTGGAGTCTGGCCTGGTTCTCAGGCCCATTGAGCCCACAGGGCAAGCAGCCTCCCTCACACAGGCCATGGCAGCCAAGACAACACAGGGCTGATTATGACAGCCTACCTTGCAAGGGGCAGAGACAGTCCCCATTGTTCCTTGAACCACCCATCCTACCTCATGCCTGGAGCACCCAGGCTAAGAGACAAAGCTAAGGTACCATTGCTATCCCCAAACAAGGCTTCACACAGATGTCCTGAAGCAACTGGCTTCCCACTCAAGGACACACCCTAGCCAAGCATTTTTAAGGTAGAGGCAAAGAAGGCTGGGCCTACATCCTGGAGCACTGACTTCTGAGTAAGGGAAGGACATTCACCTGGTTCTAACCACCTGGCCAGGCTGGGAAGCCCAGAGGCCCATCTCAAGATCACCCAAGGAAGTGCTTGAATCCACTCAGTGTCCCTTCAAATGAGGACCAATAGGGCTGGAAACTGTAAGCCAGCACCAATTAAATGTTTTCCTTTATAAGAGTTGCCGTGGGGGTGAGGGGATGGGGGCTGGAGAGATGGCTCTAAGGTTAAGAGCACTGGCTGTTCTTCCAAAGGTCCTTCGTTCAATTCCCAGCAACCATACGGTGGCTCACAACCATCTATGATGAGGTCTGGTGTCCTCTTCTGGCCTGCTGGCACACATGCAGGCAGAATACTGTATACATAATAAAGAAATAAATCTTTTAAAATTAAAAAAAAATAAAAATAAAGAGGTACCTTGGTCATGGTGTTTCTTTACAGCAGTGGAAATCCTAACTAAGGCTAAGGTGGCTAAAGACCAAAGGCTAAGGTCCACCCCTCAGGGAGAGCACACACTTTAACCCTGCCACGGAAGAAGAAAAGCCAAGACCTTAGTTTGACATCCTTTGGGGGCCCCAAGCAAACACAAAAGGACCAGAAACTCCCTAAGATTTTCTGAAGCAGGGATTCCAGCCAAATACTCTGCCTCCAGGGAGAAAGCTGCAGGGTACTGGGGGAGGGGCTGGCATGGCTTGACTCTCAGGAGAAGAATCTGGAGTTAAGAGGAAAACCACAGCCGGACTATCTATAGTCAAGGGGGCTGGGAGGCCATCAACAGCACACCTCCACCCACCCCATGACTGAACACAAAGGGAACAGTGACAGGAGGCACGGCAGGGTCTAACCTCATCCAATGCTCTGACCCAGCCCTGTGATGGGGGTGGTTCCAAGATACACCTGAATCTGAAGAGCCAACCAGACCTCTGTCCTGAACCCGGGAAGCAACCTCATGGCTGGAACAGCCCAGGCCACTCAGACCCTGACATGCAAGACTTTCCTGCTGGACTATGGCTACCCAGACACCTGGCCAGAGGCACCCAGTGAATTAGGGAACCAATACTACACATAAACTTTTTTGTGCCTAGTTTTCAGGGAGCTGGGTAACACCAGTCAGGAAGGTGCCTGAAGCCTCACACTTGCTGGGGGACTCCAGGAAACCCCACAAGCACACACCGACTGTCTAAGGCACCTCGGGTCATTGATCCTCCAAATGTCCTCAGAGCCAAGAGTTTCACAGTGACGCTCCAAGACAGTACAGCAAGGCTGCCAACAGCCTGTCAACACATCTGTCTCTTCCAGATTTCTCACTAGCTCATCCTGAAACCCAGGTGCCAACTGGGCAAGGCAACAGCTAAGTGGCTGACAGCCAGGGGAGAAGGATGGGGGGGCAAAGAAACCCAGGCAGGGACAGGGGTGACACACCTGTCATCCCATCAGATGTCCTCAGGGGCTGGGAGTGGGGCTGACCGAGAGGTGTTTACCATGGTTCCCAGCCTCTGGCATCTCCCAGAACTTTTAAGCTCACCTAAGCCCTCATCAGGAGCATCTGTCTTACCGAGCATAAGTAGCTTACAAATACTGCAAGCTGCCATGGAGGGGCATAAACTATGAATTCATTCACAAGTTTGTAGCTACATATTTGCTTCTTCAAGAAGTAATACACATAGCAAGAAGTAATACACATAGCTAGGGATGTAGCCCAGCAACACGTAGAAAGCCAGCGGTTCAATCCCTGGTACTGGTAAGGGGAAGCAAGGAGCATCTGGGTGGAGGATGATAATTCCGGAATTCAGAAAGATGACAAACGAGGCTCTTCTCAAAAAAGAAAGAAAGAAGGGAGAGGACAGGTGGTGGGACAGCAAGGATGTGGCTCAGTTGGGAGGGTACCATGCACAAGCCCCAGTTTCTATCCTCATCACCGCAGAAAACCAGGCTTGGTGGAACACAGCTGTAACTCCAGCGCTTAGAGCTGGAAGAAAAAGGATCAGAAGTTCGAGGTCATCCTTGGCTACGCAATGAACCTGAGATATATGAGACCCTATCTCAAAAATAAACAAACGAACAAATAAATAATATAACTGGTACTTTGGGAAGACATAACAGAGTGGTGTGAGTCCTGAAGACCCTGACCTCGAAGCCCCAAGATGGCAGGCAGGGTACAGGAGCCAGATGCTGAAAAAAACATGTCTAGGAAAAAAGACAATCTTGAGACTGACGTCTGTCCTCCGAGGCCACCGCAGAGGCAGGAAGCCGGCTCTAGCTTTACCTGTCACCTGCAAGGAGTAATGAGACCTGGGTAAAGCCTCCAGGCCTCAGCAGGAAATGGGATGCAGCGCTCCAGCACAGATGTGTGTAAACATAGCAATACACAGTGGACTCGGGGAGGGGGAGAGCTATGAGCTTTTCTCCAGTTTTTATTTTATTTTTTCATGTGCCTGCATGTGTGTCTGTGTATGGGTGTCAAATGCCCTGGAACTGGAGTTACAGACAGTTGTGAGCAGCTGTGTGGGTGCTGGGAACTGAACTCAGGTGCTTTGGAAGAGCCGCTAGTGCTCTTACACTGGCAAGCCATCTCTCCAGCTCCATTGTCTCCAGTGTTAAAACAATACACAGATACATGTCAGCTGCCTGGGCAGGGTTAATATGATCATACGCTTATGAATGAAAACATCAAACTCAGGATACAGGCTCATGCCACCAGGGAAGCCAATGGGGTTCCAGAGAAGAATGCTGCAGCTTCAACTCAAACATGCCACTTCCTTAAAATAGAACTTTAAATTCAGCGCGCTCTTTGCAACCTAGCTCCAAAAGCAGATGCTCTAGCAATACCTGCTGTGCTCACCTGAACCTTTCCAGTCTTTTCAGGAACTCCCAAGATGCCCTCCACTTTCTGCTAGCCATCCCATCTCAAGTGAGCCCTAAAGGAAAGCTTATCAGCGAAGCACCGAGAATGTGCCCAGCCCACAGGGCTTTAGTAGGACTGGTTCACATTCCCAGTCGCAGGCCCAGTCACTGAGACCTATCTAGTGTGGCAGACCCTAAGGTGGACCTGCTCTTCGACCAGAGTCTTCTATAGCAAACATTCTCTCGTTAAGCCACTGGGTGCCACCTTACTGCTCATGCCAAGCCGTCCCAATAGGGCAGTAGTACATAGGCCTAGAGGCAACCACCAAAGGACTAGTTCTTAATTTTAAAAATAAATGTATAAAGCCAGAAGTGATGGTGAGCTCCTTTAAGCCCAGCACTCAGGGAGCAGAGGAAGGTGGGCCTCAGAGTTCCAGGCCAGCCTGGTCTCCAGACTGAGTCCCAGGGCAGCCAAGGCTACAGAGAAACACCTTGTCTCTAAATGACATATAGTAATAATTATATCATAACAATATCTTATTATGTTTATAATATATAATAAATATGTTCCCATATACACAAATAAACACATGTAGCATAAAGTTACACATATATTTAATTAACCAGGCTATAAGACTACTGTCATTTAACTTTTTAAAAAATGTATTCCGTTACACCTTAACTTATTGTATGCACCTGTGCAAATAATGTGGCGGTCAAAGGACGACTTCCAGGAACTGGCTCTTCTCTTCTACCATGTGGATTCCAGGCACTGAACTCAGGCTGTCAGGCTTGATAGCAAATCCGTTTCCTTGCCAAGCCATCTCACCGGCCCCACGTTACTTAAGTTAAGTTTTAAAAGAAGAGGAGAGTGGGGTGTCATGCTGGTCTAGTATGCATGAAGTCTTAGCTAGATTCTATTCCCAGAACCACAGGACAAAATAATTAGGGGGGGGGAGGGGTCCAGAAAAAAAGAGGGCCGGTGAGTGAGCTCAGTGCCTCATGTGCAGAGAGACACCTCCAGTCCTGTCCCAAAGGGCAGGAAACAGGGATCCAGGCCCAGTTCCTGCCTCCAGGAAAACACATTCATGTGCCTCCTCCTCATCCCAGCTCCCAGACTGAGTCTGGAAAAGCACTTTGGGTTTCTGGAAAGAAAAGCCCTTCGGAAATATCGGGAACTCGACTGGAAGGTGCCATTATGTATTATCTGGAAGACGTCTGTGGTGTTTGAAGGGAACCACTCCTCCAAAGCCAAGGCTTCAGCCAAGAACAACAGAGGGGCTTCAGGCAGCCAGGGACACACAGAGAGGGGCCTGTGCTTCAGCTGGCAGGGCAGGGCAGGATCCCATTTCCTAGGGCTAGTGTTGGACAGAGAGGGATTGATTGACAGTTCTACTTTCACCCCATCCCCAAAGTACAAGCTGTTCAGCCTCTCCATGTGAGATATGAGAAGACCACCCGTCCCTCACAGCCCCTCCACAGGGGTCTCCTGTTTAACATGAAAAGACAAGAGACATCAAGAGAGCTGCCCTAGGAAGGTCACTTACTTCCAGGGTCCCTTCCCTGTGGCATTTCACCTACAGAGAATTGGAAAATGGAATCCAGCACTAATCCATCTTTCTCCCATCATATCCAGGTCTGCAGTTGGCTTTAAAAGAAAATTTTAAGAGGGCAGTTTTCCTTGGAGATGCTCATACCCACATTTGATGTGTCTGTCTGTCTGTCTGTCTGTCTGTCTGTCTCTTTCTGAGACTCCCCTTTTCTTTGAGAAACCCACCCCTTGTTTTCCAGGTGTGTCTTACTTTCTTCGGAGGAACTTTCCCTCCTTTAATCCTCGTGATTTTAAGCCTATGCTAAAATATCTTTCCTCAGAAGCTGGCCACAGTAGCTCACACCTATAACGTGTCTATAATTTTAGCACTCGGGAGACTAAGGCAGAATTGCTGTGCACTTGTAGCCAGAGCGGGCTACACAGTGAGTTCCAGGTCAGGCTGGGCAACAGAGCAAAAACCTGTCTCAAACAACTAAAACAAATAAGTCTTCAGGGCCCTATAAGGCCTGGCCTGGCAACACAGTCCTGTAGCCTGCAACCCTACTCCAGAGAGTTTCACAGGCCCCAGCCACCGAGCAGCAGTTGAAAGGTAACTAATGAGGCACCCTCCCTAACTGACACCCAGAACTGACAGCTGAGGCCTTTGGTTTAGACCCTACCATGACACTCAATACTTGTGCTTGAGAAACAGCGCTGTCCTCCAGCAGGGACTAATTTCTCAGCCTGACCCAGAAACTTGCAGTCCTGTCACGCCAAAACCCAGCCTCAGCCTCTCAACTCTCCCTTCACCTTTCTGAATGTTACTCTCAAGGCGTATGGACTCCCTTAATCAAAATAAACTTGAGGCCGGTTGCCTGGAATAATGCCTGTCTAGTCCCCCCCCCCCCAGGGGACCACAAACAAAGGGCAGGGAAGATGAGAGAAGGAAGGGGGGGCTGCTGAACCCCAAAGCAGGGGAAGCCACTCCCCAAAAGCTGGAGTCAGAGCTAAAAGGCTTTTGGGGGTACACAAGGTAGTCACCGGCATGCCCCCTACCTTTCTAACTAAGAAAAGTAACTGCAGAAGTGCCCGGGTCAGAACCCTCCAAAGACTTTGGTCAAAACTCACCCTAAGCATTCAGGTTGTGTCCAAGACCTTGGTAAAGTCACCTAACTTTTCTTTTCAGCCTCACTTCTCTCTACCCTAAAATGGAGATTAATCCTCACAAGTTTGCACATCACCATTAATGGGAAAAAAAAAATCACATCATGATTAATACAAAAGTATAAATGTGAAAAGCCATGAATCATAAAATAAGCACTTGATTACACACCATCCTGAGGTATTACTCACGTTATCACTCACCTTAAGACTCGAGTCTCAGTTACAACATAAGCCCCTTCACAGAAAAGGGTGTGTCTGTACTTCCGGTTAAAAATCAGAATTCTCAAGTTAATCTGCCTAACTCTGTTCATAACCCAGCTCATTAGTTGGTCAGCTCCTGGGCAAGTTACTTTCTCTGGGTCTCAATTTCCCCTATCTAGCAAAAATACACTAACAGTGCCTTCCTCAAAGAGTTGTGCAGACGAAGGTAATCTGAATCACTTAACCTTTAATCATCGTGATTGTGGTCTTTTTACTTACTTGGAGAACCAAAACACTGTTGATAAATACTGATTGCTGGAATGATGCAAAATAGACAGGCCCCCTGCCTAGTCCACCTTCCAGAAGCTTCTCTTCCCTCCCCAGGAGGTGGACAGTGTTTACATTTGCCTCTCAGTACCTTGAGCTTATGAAATGCTTCAAACCAAAATGAACACCTGGGTTTTCATGTCCGACCCTTTTTCTGTGTGCCTGGGAGCGTGTTAGTCTGTATCCCTAAATTCAGGTCACTCTAGAAAGAGTGATCATCCCACGTCTCTGACCCCTGTCGCCGGGAGTGCTAAGAAAGGCCACTGATGGCGCATGTCTGACTTACAGTCTGGCATGCAAGGCTTCCTCCACGCTGGACCTTTTGGGACACAAGCCTGGAGAGGACTCTGATCCTCAGAGTCAGCAGGGAGCAAATCACAGCCCCACAAGAGGCCCGTGGTAGCCAAGGACCAGGCAGGCAGTTTCCAGGGGAACAGCATCCTCCGCATCTACACCCAGTTCCCATCCTCACTGCCTTTTATTTTCCTCCCACCTCTGTGGTGGGCTCAGTCACCTACCCACTATTGCTAAGCAACTTCCCAGGGAGGTGCAGCTGCCTCCCCAGCCCATGCCTGCCTCGGACGGACCCTGAGGACCAGGAGGCAAGAACTGACCACACTCCAACAGGGCTTATATTTGAACATTTCCAGGACACAAGACGGGGACTAGGAAAGATAGGGAAAGCCACCTTTCCTCCGGGGCCTTGTTCTCCTGGTGTTCAAGTGTCATGTATTCTCAGACAGCTTCCCCAGGGGCCAGACAACACGCTACAGAAACGCATCTCTTCCCAATGACTCTTCATCTCCTACCATCATCTCACGGATCCAAATTCTAACCTAGGAGCAGTTAGCAAGGAGAAATTGGGGGGGCGGGGGGAGGTTGCCAAAGTAAGGCTTTAAGTTACGAGGATGGCAGATAGCATTTGAACTCCTGTGACAGTATTCGCATATGGGAGGTAGGATGACAGGCAGCTGTCAGCTGCTTCTTCATATTACTAGTCTTTTCTTAGGTTTTTCAAATCTGAGAGAGAAATTTTCACAGCATCAATGTCACCATTTTCGCAATGCACCATGCAGTAATTTTCAATCTCTTCACAAGGCCACTGTCTAATTCCAGAACATGTCCACCCCTGGGGTTTTATTTGTGTGCAACCATCTTGGCTCAGAGTTCCTACGCACGCTAACTACTTTATAAGCGGCATAGCAAAGCAGACACCAGAGGCGGGTGGAACCGCAGCTTCAGATCCTAACGCCACTGTCACCCTGACCTTGAGATCCCGAAGAGGCCAGACAGTTCTAAACCTGTGACTACGAGACAGCGGTCAGGCCGAACTCGCAGCCATGCGCACAGGCCTTCCGGATAGCTACTGTAGGCTGGATTCCTAGTGCCCCACGCAACAAAGTCCTGCGCAATAGCCCCCAGTCAACGTAAGGCCTTGAGAGAAGGCCTGAGGAGCTCTCTGCCCCCCCCCCGCCCTTCACATGCAGCTGTAGAACCTGCCAGTATATTTATTATTTTGCCAGAGTCTCGCTGTGTAGCCTTGGATGGCCTGGAACTCACTGCGCACACCGGACAGACAGATGCACCTGCCGCTCTCCCCTAAGTGCTGTGATGAAAGGCCCCGCCAGGATTCTCGCTGAGTAAATGGGCCCAGCTCACAGGACTGCTCCTGTAGAGATGCCGGGCCACTGGCCATCTCAAGAGGAGAAAAGACAGGGCTGGTAAAGCAAGGCGACCCTCGGCTACATGTCAGGCTGTGGATCACTGGGGCCACAGGACTGGCAGGGATGACACCAACCACACCTAAAGAGGTGAGGGTTTTGAGAGCCTGACCAGTGAGCTGCTTGGACAGCCTGGCTTAGCCATCACTCTCAGAAAACGAAGGAGCAGGGACATATGTAGCTCAGGGGTAGAATGCTTGTCCACCATGCATGAGACAGTTCAGTTCCCAGTACCACAGTGTGTGCCGCTACACATCTGTATTCCCAGCACTTAGGATGTAGACTCAGGTCAACTGCAGATACACAGAAAATTCAACAGCCTGGGCTACCCGAGACCCTGCTTCCCTGCAGGACCCTCCCCCCCCCCCAAAAAAAAAAAAAAAAAAAAAAGAAAGCAAGGGGGAAGAAAGGAAAAAGAGAAGGGGGAGGGAGGCCAAGGCAGAATGAAGGAGATGGGTGCTCAGTGAGAAAGACCAAAGAGACTGTCCCCAGCATCACAGACTCGGAGGCTTGCTCTGCTCTCTCAGGCCCTTCTGAATCCTGCCTGCAGCACAGCTGCCAGAGAGCACTCCGTTTCCCAGCAGAAACCTCTCCTCAAACTACACGTCCACGACGCCGTCTCCACCCTGGGCTGTGTGCATGCTCCTGCTCCACCACAGCCACAGGAAGTCATCCACTCATTCCATCAGCCATTACTGACACAGCCTAGTGATTTGACTGTGGGTGTTTCTGGTCTCCTCTAGGTTGTCATGACCCATGGGGTAGAGCACCCAGGGTTTCCACAGTTAACACCCTGTAACTGGTTCCAGGAGTCATCTCAACAGTATGACTAATGTTAGAGTATGACTCTTTCAGGGGCCACACAGCAATACATCCATGGCCAGGTCATATCTCAGGCTGGGGCTACCCCGCCCCAGCTTTAGACCCACAGAAAGTAGCACATCTTGTATGCCAAGCCCTTAAGCCCAATTTCTGGTCTGTGGCCATGAGGCGCCCAGTGCCAGGCCTTCTTAGAGATAGGGGGTGGTGCGGAAACAGCCTCGGAGCACTTCTCAAAGCCAACCCCAGAGAAGAGAGATTCCTCCAAAGGACACTGACCACAGAGCCTTCAGGAGCCTGTCAGCTTCTTTTTCCTGCAAATCCACCTCTACTGTCCCTCAACTTGGAAAATCTGGTTGTTGGGCCATAAGCCAGGCCTCCTCACACCTGCCTGGTCTGGGGCCAGCTGGCACAGTTGGTCTGATGGCTAAACCTCTCCCAACCCCACCTTTCCTTCAGGTTTTGTCCATTGCTGAGAGCCTGCCCATGTGGAGCAGGGTTTGCACAGGGAGGAGCTCCCTGCCAAGTCCTGTGGTAAAGCGAGCTTGGGGAAGTTGCTGGGAGGTGTGAGGGCAGCTGAATTCCTGTGCTAAATGGCTCTGAAAGAACATTCACTCCCTGTCATTCTTCTTGCACTATAACACAGTGCTAGATGATACACGTTTAAGCATCTTTCTGGTTAGTGTTTTTGGTTAGGTTTTTTTTTTGGGAGGGTAGGCTTTGAGACAGGGTCTTTGAATGTAAATCAAGCTGGCCTAGAATTCAGTATGTATATCTAAGATGGCATAGCTAGTCAATGAGGGAGCCAACATTTAGACACACACACACCCTGAGCACACCCAGTGCACATTTACCTACAGAAGCTGGAACCAGGATGCAGGGATAGGACTGGGTCTTTATCTAGATCACAGAGCATCCACGTCCTCACTCAGTCCTATCCCTGTGCTCAGCATCAGAAATTCAGGAAAGAACAGGACAGCCCGGGTGCTTGGCCCCGAAGACACTGTCACAGGCATGGCAGTCGTGAGGACAGACAAGGAGGAATCTGAGGGTGCAGGAGCCAATTCTTTGTTCTTTCTAATCTCACTTCCACCAAGCACCAGTTTGGGATGGTTTGAGATTTTTTTTCAGTCCTTCCCAGGTAAGCCTATCCATGCAAGCCCTTTTCCTTTGGGAATCGCAGGTTAAAAGTTCCCATGAAATGGCCCAGCTGCCCAGAAACCAGTGTGAATAAGGTGGCTTACCCTTCCTGAGGCCCAGCCTACCACTGCTGCAGAATCAGGACCTGGGTCATATCCACAGCCATTTTCATCCACCTGCCAACAGCTACTCACAACAAATATTGATTAAGTGTCTCATTGTGGAAAGCTCAAAGGCTGACACCTGTGGGAATACACAGTCACCCAGAACCTCCAAGACTTCAGAGAGGAGAATACAATTCAACAACAAAAGCACCACTTTATATCTCAAGTTAAAATGGTATCAGTTAAGGGGTGGGAAAGATGGCTCGGCGGTTAAGAGCACTGGCTACTCTCCCAAAGGACCAGGGTTAGCTTCCCAACACCTACATGGCAGCTTACAACTGTCTGTAACTCCAGTTTCAGGGGATCTCACACCCTCACAGAGGCATACAGGCAAAACACCTATGCAAAAAAAAAAAAAAACAAAAAACTGTGTCCAATGGTTTTTAAAATATGGAGCCCAGGCTGTGACTGAAACGACCCAGTCCAAGGTCACATTGAGGAAGGATAGATCCAGGACCTGACTCCAAGTCAATATTCTTTTTAGCCTGCCAGACACCTGTGCGCAGACACTCAAGGGTGTGGCAAGATCTCCCAGAGGGAACACACAGAGGCCTTTGGTCACCATGCAAAGATCTGTCTTGGAAAAGAAAGACGACTTCAGACCTGAGCATGGAAGTCAGGAAGGAGATCCAAGCGGCACCTCCTCTATTGCACAGGTTCTGTGCCACAGCCTTACTTTGCATTTGGAGGTGTGGGCACCAGCCCCAAGAACTCGGGCCCAAAGCATTCTGTGGAGAACAAATAAGAACCGCCACCCTACCCCGCTGGCTCCTTGAGTCATGCCTCCTGCCTGCTGCTTCTACCTACATCCACCTCCACCAAGGAAGGAGTTCCTACCACATCATTTCATAGGAACGGGTAAGAGCTGGGGGGTGGAGGGGAAGAGGCAGAAATGCATCAGGTTCACAGATGAGGGAAAAACCAGAGAGATCTGCTCTATCTTACTCGGCCTCCCATTCCCAATACCCAGAACTCAGCCTGGCTTACAGTGAGTACCCACAATGCATTTGTGGAACTCGACAAAGCTCAGGGCTGAGGAGATGATGGCTCAGTCACTAAGGGGCTTTCAGCACAAACATTAAAGTCCCTAAAGGCAATCTCGAGCTAAGAAGTTGGGTATGGTGGCACATGCCTGTAAGTCCAGCGCTGGCAGGGGCAGAGAGGCAGGCAAATCCCTGGAGTTTGCTGGCCAGCCAGACCAGCTGAGTCAGGAGCTCCAGGTTCTGTGAGAGAGACCCCTGTCTTCCAAAATAACGTGAAGAGTTGGCCAGGTACGGAGGCAAAGGCATGCCGTAGCTCGTTGGGTTCAAAGCCAGCAACATTGCGGAGTTCCAGGCCGGCCAGGACAGGACATAGAGAGACCCTATCTCAATAAATAAAGTGGAGAGTAACTCAGGAAGCCACCAGACGGTCAATCTCTAGCCACCACACAGGCACACCCACACATACACCACACAGGATGAATACAAAACCTACAGGTGCGGCTGGAAGCCTTAGAGATGACCCCCCCCCCCCATAGCCCCATCATTCTGCTAAGAACTGGACAGGGCTGACATTCTGCAGGTGAAGAAAGTGACGCTTAAAGAGAATGAATGGCCAGCGCCACAACTTTGGACCGGATTTCCAAGTCAAAAACAAGTCTGTCAGGTTACACTATTGACCTAATCAATACGGATTCCCTGATACCAAAACCCCTCTAGCTTGGGATGCCAGACTTGGCTTTCTATTTCCCCTCCAGCTGACTCTCAGTCCACCGCACACTGGCCCTCTGCCCAGGCTACATCTCTCGGTCTACTCATCCTTACATGTGTCTAATTCACAGAGCTGCTGGGATCTACCAGATAAAATGGATCCTATGCTACACCGCACCGTTAGCCAGCACCAGACTACATATGTTACATATGTCTGGAGATGACCAAATTCCCCAGATCGGTCTGTTCCTACCAGGTCAGTGTTCTGGGAAGCTATCATTTTCTCTCCAATTAACCTGAATATGTTCATTCAGCCATTCAGTCATTCTCTAACACTGAGTGAGCATATAGGTCCAAGGCTCAGTGAATCCCACAGCTCTTTCTGGGCCTGACCCTTCAACAGCTCCATGACTCCTGTCCCTTCCTTCCAGTGCAAAGTTGGACTCCTGGAAAGGAGTTCTACTCTCCATGGGAGAGCCCAAGGTTTCCACCATTCTGATCCAACCCCTTTCATCCAGCTTAAAAATCTACTCTTAGGAAAGGTTTTTTGTTTTTGTTTTTGTTTTTGTTTTTGAGGGCTGGAGGGACAGCTCAGAGAACCAGGGTTCACTCTCCAGCACCGACATGACAGCTCACAACTGTCTGTAACTCCAGCTCCAGGGGATCTGACACCCTCACACCCTCGTACATGCAGACAAAACATCAATGCACATTTTAAAAAAAAAGTCACTTTAACGATTTTTTTTTTAATTTTTTTTTAATTTTTTTTTTAATTTTTTTTTAAGAGAAAGGAGCAAGGGAGGGAGATCCCTTGCCCTCCCCAGGAATCTCCAAACTGTCCCCTCAGTTTTCTCCTCCACTAACAGTCCCGGGAAATAAACTCAGTGAGTGAAGGGGAAAAGACCCTCAGCCCTCAACCCTCCCAAGAGAGGGGAGGAGGGCTGACGGGAAGAGGGCGGTGTCTGTGAGCTACCAATGTGTTACAAAGAAGTCAGTTCAAAGCCAAGGGACGCTCCTAAGCTGCTGCTGCTGCCTGAGACAGGGGCAGGGCCCCAGGTCGCCTGTTTTAGGAAGCCCATTGTGGTGTGTTTTAAATTACCTCTGCTTGTCTGATGAAGTGAGTAAAAGGGCACCGTTTCAGGGCTTAGGATTCCTGAGTGAGCTAATACAGGATGCCTTTAGTTGAAAAAAAAAAAAAAAAAAACTTCAGTCGGCTCTAAACTCCCCCCCTTTTAAGTTTAAAAAAGGGAATGAATGTTACCATTTTTGGACATGAGCATTCTCCCTCAAGCCCAGCCCTAACCGCACTATCCAGAGGGACGCGCCATCCTGTCCCCCTCCCTCCCATTCCCAGATCATGAAATGGGGGAGTATGAAACGGGGAGGGACTGAACGGGAATGGGTGGTGGGGTTCAGGGTACGTGGCCGCCTAGGGAAAGGGCTCGCTGCGAAGGCAGGATGCCGCGGCAAAATGAATGTGCTCCCCCCACCCCCCCAAACAAGAGTGGTTTCTGACCTCTTCCTGCCATTAGCCGTTACGCTTGGGTCCCATGGCCAATTCCCTAACCCAGACCGGACAGCAGATCCGGAATCTCGCAGATGGCGTCTGGGATCCAGCGCCGTGGCTAAGCAGGGATCCTCAAAGAACAGCCCGAAATATCTCCCGAGACCGTCCCTCGCCCCGGAGCTCAACGAGAACCAAGCTACCCAAACTCGAGTTTTCGCCGGGAAAATGAGCGAGCCGGCGGTGCAGAACGCAGACGCGAGGCTGGCAGCCACCAGTTCGCCGAGTTAAGCAGTCAAACGGTTCGCCGTCCTGACCCCGCCCCCACAAGGCCCCGGGGAGCCGCGAACGTCCCCCCCGGTTTCCCCGGCCCCAGCCGCGCTCCAGCCCGTCCACTTCCAGGTAGATCCCGAGGCGGACGCCATGCCCTCCCGTATCGGCTTCTGCCTGCCGTCTGCCGACCCGCGCGGGGGCGCAGAGCCCCAGGGGCGGCCCAGGAAGCGCGCTGCCACCGCGCGCCGTATGGAGGCGCCAGGAAAAAAAAAAAAAAAGGGGAAGGAAGGGGGGAGAAATCGATCCAGAGTGAGCAGCCATGGAGCCCGAGTCTCAGCCCCAGCCTCTGGAGCACCGCCCCCGCGCCCTGCCCACGCGGGGATGGTTTCGGCAGCAGCGGGGTGGCCGGACCACCCGCACCAGGGCGACCTGGCCGCCGGCGGCGCCACCTCCCCGCGCTGCGATCGCTCGGCGTTCGCACGCTCCAGGGCACCGGGTGCTCCCCTCTTCCGCCCGGTGCCTGTAACCCAATACCCCACTTCGCGGTGGCCGCGGTGTCCCCGCCTCCGCTCAGGCGCGCAGGGAACTGGTTTCCAGCTGGGAGCCCGGGAGCCCGGGAGCGCGGCGGGCGGAACCGAGGCGCGGGGCTGCGGTGGGTTGGGGGTAGCCGCTAACCTTTCTCTGTTGCTTCTCCCAGGCGGGATCCAGGAGCAGGTCTCGGTCCCAGTCCTCTTCGGGCTGCATGTAGTCGTTGGTCTGCTGGGAATCATAATGGTCCATGATGGTGCGCGCGTGCTAAGGGGCTGGATTTCTTCCTCCACCTTCTCTCTCTAGGCGACGGTGGCGGCGGC
Source organism: Psammomys obesus (assembly GCF_907164565.1). Lineage (NCBI taxonomy): Eukaryota > Metazoa > Chordata > Mammalia > Rodentia > Muridae > Psammomys > Psammomys obesus. The sequence goes on along the minus strand of NW_026596166.1, from coordinate 1,209,044 downwards.
TGCCCGGCTGTGGGGAGGGAGTCGGCAGGGCTGGGCTGGGCTGGGCTGGGCTGGGCTGGCGGGGCCGGGCTCGCTCCCCTGCGCCCGCTTCCGCCGCGGCTCTGCTCGCGGAGACGGCTGGCTGACGGCGGCGGCTGGGGCTCGCGACTGCCTTCCCCGGGGCGAGCGCTCCGACCTAATCTCCACGCACACTGGCGCTCAGCGAGCACTCGCGCCGCAGGAGCCGAGGCGGGCGGGGGCGGGGAGAAGGGGCAGAGCCCTCCCGAGGTTCTCCATTGGCCAGGCCGAGTTGCCCAAACTTCCCCCCAGCGCCTCTCATTGGGAATTCCTGGCATCCGTCAGGCGGGTCTCTGTGCATATAGGTGGACTTGGGCGCCCCCCCCCCCTCCGGGCGCGCACGCCACCGCCCACTCCCTGGGTTCCCACTCCCCCGCAGCTCATGTGACACCACCTTAAGCTGAACCCGAGAGGAGCCCGGGGACGCCTCCCAGAGCTCGGGGACCAAACGGCACCTTGTTCGGCAGTCCCGGGAGTCGCCGAGGGTTGGCTGCGTTCCCTGCCGGCGGGCAGGCCCGGAACTCGGGCGCACCGGTGTTCCTGCGGTCCCCCCGCGAGCTACGAACCCCGGCACAGCGCGGGGAAACCCGAGGCACGTTTCGTTTTCTCTTTCCCGGGGAACCCGGGTCGGGACAAGTCGAGACCCTGGAAATGGTTGGGGAAGGCCCACGGTAAAAAGGAATTTTCTGGTTCCACCACCGCTCCCGCCCCGCCCCCGCGGGAACCGGGTACGTGTGCGGCCGACAGTTCTCAGACCACTGAGTTTCCCGCCTCACCGAGGGTCATCGGGTACTTCTGTAGGGTTCCGAGCACTGGTCCGCTGCGGGCTTTGTGGTGGCAGCTGCGCGGCCCAGCCTCCCAGCCTCCCAGGCAGGTATGCCCTGGTGGACTGATAACTAAATCTACCTTCTGGAGGCCAGTTTTCTCTTTCCCCACTTTTAACAGCTTCCCTACACCTTCCTGATAACTAGGGAGAGCCCTGAAATGGTCTACCTGTGCCGTGAATTCTTCCAAATACGTGCACCTACGAGATGGGGAAACTGAAACTCGAAGGACTGAACTGGACTTTGCAGGCGTGGACCCTACAGGCCCATTTTGTATGTCACTCTGTGCCTAACAAAACCTTCTTGTCCTTGGAGGAGGAAGAAACAGCGTGAAGACTAACTAAACTGCTTGGTGCCTGGTGGCATCCCCTGGGCTCAGTAAAAGAGGGTGGAAATCTGTTGGTCCAGCAGTGTTGCATCTTGGGAAGGGGCCTCCCGGATTCCCCGGTGATCTCTTGAGGGATGCTGAGTATAACAGTCAGTAGCAAGTAACCTGCAGTTGGCTGTGCAGACCGATGCGGACAACAGATACTCCTCCTCGCCATCAGTAGGGTTTAATTTATAGAGTCATCCTTCCACTCTCAGGGGGACTGATGCCAGAACCTGTGCAGATACCGAAGTCTGGAAGTGCTCAAGTCTCACCTGCGTAAGGGCACAAGATTAAGGTGTACCTACATACCTCTGCTGTCCACTTCAGATCACTCCCGGATAGAAATGTCAGGCGACTCTAGGGGCTTGGGAAGACGGATCAACGGTTAAGAGCACTGGCTGCTCTTCCAGGGGACCTGGGGTTCAATTCCCAGCACCCACACGGCAGCTCATGCCTGTCTGTAACTCCAGGGCTTCTAATACCCTCACACAGACATACATGCAGTCAAAAAGAAAAGAAAAAAAATAAGATTAAAATTTTAAAGATAAACAAATTCCTTGTGACACGTTGGAGGAAATCCTGACAGGAAAAAGAAGTTTACAGGGTCAGCAACCCCACCCCTACACCCTTGGGATCCTTTAATCTATGGTTAGTCTAATCCAAGATTCTAAAATGTACAAGTGGGGGGCCAGTTGTATTTGCAGGATGGCTGGTTAATGAAGAGGCTAGGGTAGACTAACAAGTTAGACAAAGATGTTTTCTGATAGGAAGAGTTCTGAAACTAGAGGACTTGGAAGCAGGAAACGGTCTGAGTGAGAGAAAAGAAGTGCCCCTGGTTGGCAGAGACCACAGTGAGGGAGATGAAAAGAGATAAGCGGTGTTGTTCCTCAAGGAGACAACTGTTTCCGGGCTAGAGACAGCAGATTTATGAACTATTTTATAAGCACTTTTAAACTCTGGCTCCAAACCTAACACGGAGGGCAATGCTGGTGCACTCTCTGGTCGTTGACTCAATAAATATTTTCCGAATAGCTTCTGTGTGTTGGGGAACATGCTAGACATCATGTATATAATAAAGATGAAAAATCCACAGTCTTTTTCCTCACACAGTCCATGAGAGACAGACTTGGAAGCAAAGACGTGCCCAAATGAGACTACCCGGAGGAGCTCTGAGATGCGCAGGGAAGAACTTGAATAAGCTTTAAGGACTGGAAGTCAGAGGAAGCTTGGGAGCTTACTCCAGGCGGAGGGAGCAGGGGAGTTAAACACACAGGGGCAGGAGACTCCACAGCATACAGCTGGATACCTAGCATCTCGGGGTAGCTAGACTGGAGCTGTGAAGAGGAGAGTGGAAACAGGGCTGGAGAAGAGGCCTCGGGTGTCCTGTGAAGTGGGGTAACCAGCCTGCTACAAACCCAAGTCCTTGTTGTAGAAACCAGGCTGTTTAATAGGATAGAGGCAGTACTCAGGGACAAACTGGAAGGAAAGGAGAAGCAAGTTCTTCACAATATAATATGGAACAGACCACGAGACTTACCTGTAACAAATATTTAAGTTCCAGCTAGTAGAAAATAAAGCAAAGCCCAGAGAGTAGAAACTTGTCCAATTTGCACCAGATGCATGCCTTTAATCTACTGATTTTCAACCCTAGTAGATTTTAATCCCTGTCCTTAAAAGAGGATATGTCGATGCAAAGAGTCGTTTTTATGGAGCTGTAAAGAGGAGAGTGGAAACAGGGCTGTGGAGGAGACCTAGTGTTTCCTGTGAAGTGAGGGAAACGGCTGGAGCGCACCTTTGATCCCAGCACGAGAGAGGCAGAGGCAGGCTGACCTCTCTATAAGTTTGAGAGTCTCCAGAGTGCACTCCAGGAGAGCCAAGGCTACACAGAGAAACCCTGTCTCTGAAAGCCAAAAAAGAAAAGGAAGGAAAGAAAAAAGTCGTCTATGACTGTCATTATTAACACCAGTGGAAAGCAATCCAGGATGGTGTACAAATCCTACATTAGCCATGACAACCTTCCCAGAACAGTGAAATCCTACATTAGCCATGACAGCCTCCCCAGAACAGTGAAATCCTACATTAGCCATGACAGCCTTCCCAGAACAGTGAAATCCTACATTAGTCATGACAGCCTCCCCAGAACAGTGAATTTCTCAGCTCAAAATGAGAACTAACAAGAATTGATAGGTTAGGAACTCTGGCAAATGAAGGAAGTGTAACCAAGTCAGCTAAGGAAAAAAGAGAAAAAAAGAAAAGAAAAGAAAAAAGGTTGAAGAGCAGAATTGCGGATCAAATTTGAACACTACTTGAAGTGTTCTTCAAATGTCCAGATTTGGTTGTCCAAAAAGCAGTTTGGCTTCATAGTCTGACCTCAGAGGAAACCGACGTGAGAACCATCATGTGTTTGGACGATATTGACACCATGTAGACCATCAGCAACTGACACCGATGTGGAATGAGAAGAGGACAAAGGCAGAGCCTTGGTACACAGCACTTAAAAGGGGGTGGAGTGGGATGGCTCCTTCTAGAGCATCTGCTTTGCATATCTGAGGTCCTGGTTTGATCTCAGCATTATGAGAAGAGAGAAAGGAGAGAAGGAAGAAAAAAAAGGAAGGAATGAAAATGAGAAAGAACAAGAACCCATGAAAGAGACAGAGGAAAAGCATTTGGCAAAGGATGAGGGGAGAGCTTGGAGCTTTCCAGTACCATGGAAGTAGAGGAGTGATAGGTTTTCAAGGTGAGGGAAATAGGCCTCATCAAATATTCCCGAAAAGCCTGAGTGCAATGCCTAAAACAATGATCTCTGAACCTCACAGCTCAAAATTCACTTGTGTGGGCTGACAGCAGGGTGGTCACGGCTGTGAGTCTTAAGAGCCACTAAGTGACAGGCAGAGGCAGGCGGATCTCTGAGCTCGAGGCCAGCCTGGTCTACCAGGACAGCCAGAGCTACACAGAGAAACCCTGCCTCAGAAAAAATAAAAAATAAAAGCCACTAAGTGGTGAATAAATTAAGAACGTAGACACAGAAGGAAGGAAGGAATAGCGGCAATAGAAGGACGCTGAAGTCAAAGGAAGATTTCTTTACAACAGAAACTTGAGTTACTTAAAGTCTGAAAGATGGATCCAATTTGGGGGAGAGGGCTGAAAACATAAGGAAGAGAAGATTGAGGGGTGGCAGGAAGTTCTTGAGACAAGAACCCATGTGGGTTTAAGGAAAGCGGCTTAAGAACAGGTTGTTAGGGAGAAGAGAGACCCGAATGTTCTGAGAAAAGAAGTAGGGATAGGTGAGGGTGACCATAGCTGTGGGAGTGGGTCAGAGCCTTCATGGAAGCTGTAACTGGTGGTCTTGGTCTTCTTACGAGAGGAGAAGACCCAGAAAGATGGGCCAGAGCTGATGAGCACAGGTCCTCTCACAGTTAGTCATTACTCTGGGTGGCTAATCCCAGAGTGACGCCACTTTCTATAGAGGGAACATAGTTACTCAGACTGGTGCATTTTTGTTACAGTGTTTGCATGTTTGTAACTCATTATAAAGCCCGTTAATCAAGGGTACCGACTCATGCATGCATCTCCACCCCTACCAGCTGAGTGACGATACAAGGCATTCTCAGGTAGCCCTGGCTGGTGCTGGTCTGACACTATGTAGACCAGGCTGGCCCTTGCACTCAAAGGGATCAGCCTGCTTCTGTCTCCAAGAGCCGAGATTAAAGGCATGCACCACTCTGCCCCACTTAGCTGTTTTGTCTTCTTGTTTTGAGGCAGTATCTCATGTAGCCCAGGCTGGCCTCTAATTTCCTATGTAGCTGAGGATGACCCTGAACTTCTCTTTATCATGCCTGATATATATGTACTGCTGGGAATTAGGAGTAGGGTCTTATAAATGCTAGGCCAAATTCTATCAGATGAGTTATATCCCTAGCCCTGTGTCATAGGTGTGTGTGTCATAGCTGTGTGTGTGTGTGTGTGTCATTGGTGGGTGTGTGTGTGGCATAGGTGTGTGTGTCATAGGTGTGTGTTATGTGTGTCATAGGTGTCTGTGTATGTGTGTGGTATGTGTCATAGGTGTGTGTGTGTGTGTGTGTGTGTGTGTGGTGTGCTTTCATTTTCACTGCTTGCTGGTCGGAATTACCATGAAGAAAGCCATGATGAGCGTGCGTGTGTGTGTGTGTGTGTGTGTGTGTGTGTGTGTGTGTGTTTAATGAACATAAGCATTCATTTCTCCTGAGTGTATACCTCCAAGTGTAACTGCTAGGTCACGGGGTTGGCATATGCTTCATTCTTGTAAATATTGTCAAACAGTTTTTCAAATTGGCTGTTAACAAGTTACTCTCTAGCAGCAGGAGACGAGGATTTCAGTTCCTCCACACCCTCCTGCCACCTGGTATCCTTTAAAAAAAAAAAAAAAAACAGCCATTATGGTTGGTGAGCGGTGGCCACTCTGGGGTAAGTCTTTTCATGCGCTGTAGGTCATCTGAACGAATAACTCCTACCCCGCCACCACAGATTCTAGTAGCAGTTCATTCTCTATTTGCCATGCATATCTTACTGATTTCCCAAATTCCATTCATCTACTCATTCATTCATTCACTCCTTCATCCACTCATCTGGTGTTTACCTATGCCTGGCGCCGTGCTAGAAATAGAGAGGGAAGAAAATGGAGCTGGGAAGATGTTTCCTTCCATAAAGTGCTGTTCGAACGGGACTTGATTCTGGGCACCTACGTAAAAGCTGGGCGTGGCAGCATGTACCGGTAACCCCAGCACCGGGAAGACAGAGACAAGAGGCGTCCAGGTGGTCTCGGGCCAGCCAGTCTAACTGAATCAGCAGGCTTCAGATTCAGTCGGTGACCTTGTCTCAGAAAATAAGGTGTTTGTATATTTGAGACAGCGTGTTGCTATACTGCCGAGTCAAGCCTTGAACTCAAGATCATCTTATAGGCAGTATAGGCATAGTGACAGTTCAATGGATGGTTGTTTGTGAGCACTATTCAGCTCTGAGTGGAAGATTTTGTTGTTGTTGTTGTTTTCCCTTCCTTGAGTAGAAATGAGAAGCTGAATAAAATCTATTTTATATGACATTTCAATTGGTTTTGGATTTGTTTCTTGTTTTTTGTTTTTTTGTTTTTTTAAGAAAAAAAAAATCTCAATATATAACCCTGGCCAGCACAGAACTTACTACATAGACCAAGCTGACCTTGAATTCAGAGAAATCCACATGTCTGTGCCTCCTAGGTGCCCCATGCTCAGCTGACATTTTGAATGAAAGTTCAAGAGAAATATATCTCTAGCTAGGCACAGCGGCACATACCCAAAGTCCCACTACAGTGCGAAGGGAGACCAGCGGGTTGCTTTAGACTGAGTTTGAGATGTGCCTGGGTAACATAAGACACAAACCAAATGAGTCAAAAAAAGAATCCCGGGCTGGAGGTAGAGCTCAGTGGTGGAGGCATGCTTAGTGTGTTCAGAGCCCTGGTTCAATCCCCATCGCTCCCTGGGGGTATGTCTGCAGAGAAAACGGAGCGAGGTGAGGGCCAAGAATGAAGGGCCAAGTGGAAAGGCTCAACTAGGAAACCACCCTGACCCCTCCCGGAGGCTCGGCTCTCACTGCGCCTTCAGATCCTTTGGATTTCTCTGGCTTCACAGATGAGCGGAGGGGGTAGGGAGAGTTCTTGCCATTATACACACTAGAGGCTGGGGGCCGAGACCCCAGAATTTTGCTCGGGTGGTGGCGAAGAAGAGAACGCTGAAGTTGCTTATCTCCACCAGGTCAGCCTTTTCTCTGGAACTGCTCAAGAGAGATGCCTCCACCTCCCACTTGGCCGTAGCCTCCTCCATTGCCCACGCTCGGGGCAGCTGCCACAGTGAGTCACTGGGAGCCACAGGTGCCCCCCTTATTGAGAGAGGCTCACTCTAGGCCGAGGAACAACCTCCCTGGGAAAGAAGGGGGCATGGAGATGCCTAAGAATCCCGGGAATGCCTAGCGTACACCCACTCCATGCCAGGCAAGCATGCTGGAAGGCTTAGAGCAAGTGCTGGGCTCTCACCTGGGTTTCCTCCCAGACTCCAGCCATTCAGCAGCTAGTTACAAACAGGCACAATGTGAGAGGAAACGAACTGGATTTATATTTGTCAAAGCAACCTCAAATCAATGTTTTCCTTGAACCTAGGCCTTTATGCCTGTTAGGCAAGCACTCTTCCTGTGGGCTACAGCCCTGGTCCTTGGACTGACATCTGAAGTGACACAAAGAAGACAGGATGCCAGTCCAGGGTATTAGACAGCAGGCCTCTGCAACAATCATTCATTCTCTTCACCCTACTATGAGGTGTTGGCCCTGCAGAGCCGTAGGGGAAACCCAGACAAGTAAGATCTAGAAGAACCCGGAAACTAAAGTCACTGTGAGGCCTCCCAGTCCACCAATCTGGGGGTTTTATCCTTTGTATCCTGGGTTCTCTCCCTTTAAAGGGTGAGGGGAATGGGTTCCTTATAGACCTTTCCTAAGGGCATGGAGGCACAGTAGTCATCTGAACGCAGAGTGAGTACAAACCCTTGACATGGACCTCCAGAGTTGGCTTGCTTGCTTGTTTGTTTGTTTTTTATTTTTTAAGACAAGGTCTCACACAGCCCAGGCTGGCCTTGAACTCTACATAGCTAAAGATGACATTGAACTCTGGTTCTCCTGCCTTCACCTCCCAAGTGCTGGAAATATATATATGTTTTGTATATTGGTAGTTAGTCTGTATGTAATTCAGTGCACCATATGTGTGCCTGGTGTCCAAGGAGGCAGAAGAAGGTGTCAGATCTCTCCTGGGGTCCGGATGGCTGTGAGCTGCCACGTAGGTGCTGAAAATTGAACCCAGGACACCCAGAAGAACAGCCAGCGCTCTTAAGCTCTAAGCCACCTCCGAAGCAGCCCAAGTGCCGGGATTCCAGGCACCCATCTCCAGGCCCAGTGAAATTCAAAATGGGAAACGTTCCCTGAATCGAAACTTTCAGAGTGCCAACATAACAGCACAAGTGGAAAATTCCACACCTCCCTCACGTGATAGATTGCAGTCAACGCGCAGATATACCCAAAATATTGTATAAAATTACCTTTGGGCTGTGTATTTGCAACAGAAATTAATTTTGTATTGAGACTTTGACTGCTGAGGGGCCATATAATGTGTATGTAAATATTCCCACTCCAGGGGTGGGGACCCTGAAGTCTGAAACAGTTCTAGTCCTAAGCACTTTGAACACAGGATATTCAACCCTAAGCCACAGAAGGCTAGGAGGGGATGGGGACAACTCTATGTCTCTCCCAGCTGTCAACCTGACACAACCCAGAGTTACCTGAAGAGTCTCAGTGTGGGAACCACAGCAATCAGAAAGGTTTGCGGGCATCTCTGTGCAGGCATTTTCTTGATCACTAAATTGATGTTAGAGGGTCCAGTCCTCTGTGGGAGTATCGTTTCTAGCCATATATGGTTTTTTTGTTTGGTTTTGCTTTTTGTTTTTTGAGACAGTGTTTTTCTCTGTAGCCTTGGCTGTCCTGGAGTCACTTCATAGACCAGGCTGGCCTTGAACTCTCAGAGATCCACTTGCCTCTGTCTGGGATTACAGGCCCAAAGTTATATTTTGAGCCTGGTGTTTATCACAGTGACAGAAAGCAAGGGATAACACTACAAATTCTTGGATTTCTAGGTCAAAGGGGGCAAAACTAGCTTTGTCGGCAGATCCAACAGCAAACGGATTATTGACCTCACATTTTCTGAAACTGTCACAGCCCACCTCTCATTCTCTGCTTCATTTGAGCCCTTTGTCCACATTTTTCACCTCCTGTGTTCCTGTGAGGTATTTGCTGAAGGAATCACAGCTTTGCTAAAATTCCATCTCTCTGCCTCAGTTTCCCTATCTGAGACAGGCCCTGGGAAACCAATCCTGTGCTGTCATCCATATAAGCAGTACATAAGTCCTTGAGCCTTTGGGGGAAGTGGTGCTGGAGATGCTGAGCTGGCCAGTCAGCAGCTCCCAGCCCTCGTCTTCTGCTTGACTGGGACTGTTCCCTGAGGGCCATTCCTCTCCTCCCACCACAGACTGCAGAGTGTGGGGGACAGTGGGCAGATTGCCCTTACAGGATCTCTAATAAAAGGCTGGCCTGGAGCAGGCAAAAAAATATTTCCTTGCTTCCCACGCTCTGCCCAGCTCTCTGGTCTCAGGACAGAACAACTGGCTTTCTGGTACCCTCTTTTCCTCGGTGAGCACGTCTCTCTTGCTCTCTCTCTCTCTCTCTCTCTCTCTCTCTCTCTGTCTCCCTCTCCCAGCTTCCTGGACTAAAAGCAGGCAAGGCCCCTCAAGCTAATCTCTAGCTCCAGCAGCAACTCTGAGGTCAGCTCTGAGAACAAATATAGCCATACTTGACAGCTGCCCTGCCTGGGCCAGCTAAGAAAAGCTGGGAAGCCCTGCCAGATCTCTAGATCCCAGCAAATACCAGTAGGCAAACACCCAAAGCACAGCTGGGAATTCCTGGTGAGTAACCCCCCCCTTCCCTCAACCTGGGTGCTGGCAGGCAGATTCCTGAGGCTGGGGGGAGACTCGTTCTCAATCTCAGACACCCGCCAGGTCACTTCCTGGAGTTGCTGAGGTAGCTTGGGAGGAGGGGTCAGCTCTCCCTAGGTGGGAGGCAGGATAAGGTCAGGACTAGAGCTCCGGGGTCAGCTGAGTAAACCCAGGCTTTCCTGAGAAGGGTATGAGAGGCTGGACTGGCCAGGTGATCTCTTGAGATCCTTCTCAGACTCCCTCCTATGTGTCAAAGAAAAAAGGTTTGAGTCTTTCTAGCGTTTAGCCACCTTGAGTAGTAAGTTTCTTTATAAAGGATACAAATGCTCACAAAGCAATTAGTTTTCGCTTTAATGTTTGAATTAGTTACTTTTGTTGGCATACAAAGTGATGGGTTATCATTGTAACAGTCATGCATAAGTCTGTGAATTTTTCTCACTCCCCCCTCCTCACCCCGCCCCCGCGCTGGTCCTCTTCTATTTTTTTTTTCCTTTTTCTCTCTTCTTTCTTCTTTTCTTCTCCCCTCTCTTTTCATCTTCCTGTTTCCTTTTTTTGAAACAAAGTCTCATTCCGTCGCCTGTGGCTCCATCCAGCCTCAAACTCACAGCGATCCTCCTGCCTCAGTTTCCTCCCCGCTGGGATTACAAGCCTGAACTATCACTAAAAATATTCTTTCCACATGCACAAACATAAAACTAGGTACAAACTTTTAAGGTGTTTTTTTTTTTCTTTAGCAGTAACAAGAAAATCAAACTAGATTCTATTTAAAAGACGCTATAAAACCAGTGATGTTCAAATGAGCCATGTTATTTTAAATGTGACGGCTGCTATTTGCTAAAACTAAATTATTGCTCTCTCAGTGTGATTCAGGTCTGGCTGAGCTGGGGCAGGTGCTTCCTTAGCACCTGAGATGCCTGCATCCGTAGCAGCTAGGCGATGACTAAAGCCTCCTGCCCCTTTTCCGGGTTTGAATTGCTGCGTCAGGGTGTCTTCAAACCTTCACGTGGGGGAACACACTACATCGCATGCAGTTCCCCTCTGCTGTGTTCTCATTAACACTCAACAATTAGCACTTAAAACGACAAATTTGTTTTTTCAGCCAAGGAGATCCTTAAGTTTCAGACCTTCATCTGTAACTGCAGGAGCCTGGGCTTCGTCTCAGCACTTCGAAGGATAGTTGTGCATGCCCGTTCTTACGTTTGGCCGTCGCTAATAGAGCACCTACTATGTGCTAGACACTGTCCTAAGTACAAAGGATATGGCAGGGATCGGAATGGATGTCTTTGCCCTGTGGATATTACATTTCAGTAGGAGAGGCTGAGAAAATAATTAAGACCATGTCTCAAGAAAAGAAAAAAGAAAGAAAGGAAGAAAGAAAAGAAAGGGAATCTAGAGTAGAGGATAGGGAGAGAAGTACTTACTTTTTTTTTTTTTAGATGAGGTTCAGACTGGAGAGATGGCTCAGAAGGTACACTGGCTACTTTTCCAGAAGACCTGGACTCAATTCCCAACACCCACATGACAGCTCACCACTCTCTGTCGCTCCAGTTCCAGGGGATCTGACACCCAGACACAGACAAAAGCGCAGGCAAGATGTCAATGCACATAATATAAAAATAAACAAAAAAATATTATTAGAGAGGTGGCTCAGTGTTAAGAGCACGTGCTGCACAGACCTGGGGTGTTGAGTTCAAATCCCCAAGTAAAAAGCCCTGTGACTCAGGCTGGCCTCAAACTCACAGCAATCCTCCTGCTTCAGTTTACTAAGTGCTAGGATTACAGGCATGAGCGGCCACACCCAATTCTTAAGATATCCTTTCAGTATGTACAAACATAAAACTAGGTACAAATTCTTTAGGCCTTTCCCTTTAGCCATGACAGAGTATGTGCCTATAACCCCAGCGATGATGGGTGAGGCAGGAGGATGAGCAGGGCTTGCTGTTTGCCAGACCTAGCTCTAGGTTCACAGAGAGACCCTAGCATCCTCCTGTGGTACTGGTGCATGCATGTGGGCATATGCCACACACAAACGCACCCATTCTCACACACCACATGCACAGACACGGTCACAAACCAAGCAGCAAATTTTGAAGAAGACTGAAACAGAGCGTTGAAGGGTGGTATTTAAGACCTAAATGAGAGGAAGAAACAAAGCGAATTCTTCAAACAGCCCGGAAGCCAGGTGGCTTGAGGAGGACAGCACCAAGACACTAAAGAACACTGTTCAAATGTAGGGACAGTACGTCTCTGTTGTTCGGCTGCTTGGTAACTGCTTTCTGCTCCCGGCAACTGTACCTCCGTATTCCTGTGGGGAAAGCACTGCCCCTGTGCCTCAGGTAGGGTTGAGGCCACCCTTTCCAGGCCTAACCAGTCAGGCGTGATCATTGATTTAGGAATGACCAGGACACCTAATCAGAATGAAGGACGAACAGCAACAAGCTGCCTTCCCCTGAGATCCCAGCGATAAGGATCGGGCCTGGAGCAGTCAGCATGTGAGCTAAGAGGAGGAAGACAAAGAAACAAACAGAAAACATCTAAGAGAAGAAAACTGAAGTGCCGGGCATCAGAACCCCAGTAACTGGAGTTAAGGATGATTGTGGGTGCTGAGAACTGAACCAGAGTCCTAACAAGTGCTCTTAACCACTGAGCCATCTCATCTCTCGTGCGCTCTCTGTCTGTCTGCCTGTCTGCCTGTCTGTCTGTCTGTCTGTCTGTCTCTCTCTCTGGTATCCCACAGCCCAGGCTGGCCTCAAGCTCAGTTTGTATCTGAGGATGACCTTGACTCTCTGATCCTCCGGTCTCCCCCTCTCCCAAGTGTATGCTACCACGCTTGGCTTATCTTTCCATCTTGAGCCTGTGCACTCACATTTTACCTACTTGTAGGTGGCTTGCTTGCGTGCAGCAAAGCGGTCCTACTCTGTGGCAATAACCGACAGTTCAATTATGTCTGCGTGATAAAGGACTGCAAAGCTGGCAGCCTCAAAGGAAAAGCAGGGCACCCGCTGCTGAGGAGTCCTAAGCTGTGGCTCAGAGTCTCTTTGGTGACTTCAGACTGAAGCCTGAAGGGTATGTTCTCCCAGTGTCCTCTGATGGGGCTTGCTCCTTGCCACCCAGGCTGTCTGTAACGAGTTAAATGTCTTTATGACATGGTGCTGACTTCCCTGAGCTGAAGGACCCAAGAGAGAGAAAATGAAGAGGACGCTTCATCGCTTTTGACCTCATCTCTGAAGTAACACATGGTCATTGTTTCGGGCATCTTTGCATTATCCCATTCTTACAAACAAACAAACAAACAAACAAACAAATCCAGCTTCTCTGGAGAAGGCACAGATGCTGTGGTTACACAGATGCTCCTGACATCACCATCCAGCTGGACAGCCATCTTTCACGGAACATTCATTATGTGAAGCACAATGATTAATGTCCATTTTCTGAAGAAGCAAGGCCACAGAAAGATGTGACCAAAGTCTAACTGCAAAGCTCACATCCTAGCCCCGTGCCTGACAGCACGTCATAATGGAGCAAGTGTTCTGAAAGCACATGCTAGAATGCATATATGGTGCAGATGAGAACCGGATGCTGGCCAGGCTTTCTGTCCCTCACAGCTGGGGACAGGGAAGCCGCATTTACAGCTTCTGGTTGGGTGTAGAGGTTGTAGACAAGGCAGAGTGGACATGTTCCAACGGGATGCCCAGATCTCCAGCTTCCAGGTGAACTTGGGCGGTTCTTTGTACATCTGAGGACCAAGCAGTGCGAAGTGGGATTTGGGATGACTCCAGATGGAGAAGGGCAGCCCAAACCTGTGTGACCCACACAGAATCAGAGGACCTGGACCCTCGCCACAAGGCACACTGCTTGCCCTGGTAGGGAGGATCTCCATCTAGCACTGAGGGCCAGTTCCTATGGCTGGGCCTCATATATTGGGGTATCACCCTGAGGCCTGCCTCGCATAAAAGATGTTGAAATGAGGTAGGGTGGTATGTTTCTGTAACTGCAGCGCTCAAGAGTCTGAGGCAGAAGGATTGCAAGTTCAAGGCCAGGCTAGTATACCTATGAGTTGCAGAACAGGATGGACAACACAAAGAGACCCTGTCAGGAAGGGAGGGAGGTTAGGAGGAAGGGAAGGGAGAGAGGATACTGAGAGGAACACCTCAAGCATTTCCTTTGCCACCCTTGCTGGGGCCCAGAAGACATTCTCTCCGCATTAACCCATCTGGGCTCTCTTGCAGACCTCTGCCAGCCGAAGTGCACTTGGATTGAAGACAAACCTCATCAACTCATGTCCACCTCCAGCCTTCACTATGTACGTTAAGCAACAGCGGCTGCAGGGTGGCCTTTGTGGACCCCATTGTCACAGCTGTCATTGCAGACACAGATACTAGGCAGGATAATAACTTGGGGATAAATGGTCCTTTAACCAGAGGCCCTGAGCACTCTGGGAACATTGCCTGACACACTCCCACATGTCTTTTTTTTTTTTTTCCAAGTCCCTCTTATGTGTTCTGGAAAGACCTCCCCTCCACAGCTTCAGACTTTTGTTTATGCTCTTTTGGAGAGCTACCTTGAGGAGAGACCTTGAAGAGGTGGTTGTCCAGGTCTCCAAGGCCCTCCTAACCTCATCATGCCCATCCTCTTGGGCAAGTCCCCCCCACTGGCCTACGTTCTCCTAGGCTTGGAACAAGAAAGAGCATTGCCGACAGTGTGTGTTGAAATGTTTTCAAATACCAAGAATGGAAATCAGTGGATATGTATAATTTTGTAACTGGCATGTGGCATGCTGAAATTGTTGGTCCCCTCATACACAGTGTGCCAGATTTATAGGTTACCTGCAAATACAAGCTGTTCCTACGACATTATTCCAGCTAGGCTTAGTTGCTGAAAGCAGCTACCCATTTCTTTCAGGCTCTCCTTCCTTCCTTCCTTCCTTCCTTCCTTCCTTCCTTCCTTCCTTCCTTCCTTCCTTTCCATGTAAATACCAAGATGCTAACCCAGCAGAACACAGTTCCTGCTACAGCACAGATTCCTTCTCCAAAGAGCTTGTTGGGGACTAAGCAGATTGAAACGTGTGGGCCCTTGAAGCACCGAGACATCCCTCGCTTGTTTTGGAAATAAACCTGCAGGCAGGCGAGGATTATGCAGAATGCAAAAGGACGTACAAAGAGATGCGTTGACAGCAGAAGCCTTCTGTCTCAAGTGATTGAAGGCGAAATGGAATGATGCGGGTTCTGAGAGACGTTTTCGAGTGTGGAAGGAAGAAGGGACGGCAGGACCAGGGGGCACGGCCCGTGTCTATTTCAGTCACCTGTGCACATCGGTTGGCCCAGTTCCCTGGAAAAAGCATTATCATAAACCAGGCTGACGGAAGAGGAAGGCCGGGGAGGGAGTGTCTACCTGTTCGGGTGAGCTGAACAGACTCAGACATGGGGAGGAAGGGGGGGGAGAGTCAGGTGACAAAGTTCAGGCTGTGCTGTTGGAGGACAGGGTGGGCAAGTCCCAAGGTGGTAAGCTGAGACCTGGAAGAGCTAACGGTGCAGACCTAATCTTGCAGGCCTGAGACCCAGGAAAGCTGAGATGGGCGGGGGCAGTCAGCAAGAAGCCTTTCTACTGTGGGAGGGCGAGCCTTTCTGTTCTATTCCAGCCTTCAGCAACTACACAAGGACCACTCACAACGAGGAGCTCAGTCTGTCTTACTCACTCTAACAGTTCGAATGTTAGTCTAGTCCAATAAAATTCCCTCACTGACAAGCCAGGATAGTGTCCGAACCAATCGCTGACTACCCCTATAGCCCTGTCCGGCTGACAGATAAAATTAACCACGGCACAAGGTTACTTCAAGCATAAACCAAATGCAATCCCATGTACAGAGCAGGGGTAAACTGCACAGAGGGAAACAGGATGGGTTAATCCCAGCGGTGGCTGTGGTTGACCTGAAATTCCCACCCTCTCTGTCAAAGGGAGGGAATGTTCTAGAGCTGAGGAACAGGCAGCCACAGAGGGAAAAGGAAAGGGAATGACTACTGATCCAAAGGCCTGAACACATAGCTGGGACCAGAGAGGATCTGTGTAGCTTTGCACTTGAGAGACTGCTAGAGAGGCCAAAATAAACGCTCACACAATCTCGTCTCTCTGTTTCTCTGTTTCTTTCTTTCTTTCTTTCTTTCTTTCTTTCTTTCTTTCTTTCTTTCTTTCTTTCTTTCTTTCTTTCTGTACCTATCTCTGTTTCTGCTGTCTCTCCATCTCTGCCTCTCTAATTTTAAAATAAATTAGGTGAGGATTCAGAATCTTATCAGGGACTGCTCAATGGTAGAGCATTTGCCTAGCATGTGAGAGGTCCGTTCCCCTCACCATTCTCACTGGCCTAGGACTCACTGGTTAGTGTAGATTGACTGGCTAGCACTCCCCACATAGCCTTCTGTCCTTACCTCCCTGCATCAGGATTGCAAGTGTATGCCGCTACACCCACCTTTTTGTGGGTTTCCTTTTTTTTTTTTTGACACGGGTTGTGGGAATCAAACTCAGCTCCTCATGCTTGCACAGCAAGCACTTTGTCAACTGAGCCATCTCCTCAGCCCTGCTCTTCTCTTCTCAATGCAGCAATTTCCGCCTCCAGCTAAATTTATCTTCTGGACTTTAGAACAAACGCCATACCTTGTTCTAAGCATGTTGCATAGACATAGACTGTGTAGCGTGGAACCCGGGCTACCATCCATCTGTGTCTTTTCTAACTTGCTGCTTCTAGTCTGCCTCATCAGTAAGCAGACAACTAAGCTTCCCAAGAGAGAGTGAAATGGCCAGAGAGCCCTTTTGCCTTTGGGTTCAAACTGGAGCCATAGGAACCAGGGACAAGGAGGCAGATCGCGGTTCAGACTTTGGAAGAAAATCCTTACCACCCAGGAACAGTGTTTCTCCAGCTGCCTTCAGGACCAGCCCAAGAACCGCTCAAGAAGACCAGACTTGTACAAGTTTACAGAGAACACACCTTATTGTGCCAAGCTGGATGATTTATTCAGCTTGGCAAATGGTTCTCCAACTCTTGTTTATTTCCAAAAGTCAAGCCATTTCTAAGAATTTTTGTAGGGCCACTGGCCAGCAAATCCCTGGCCTCCCTGATCACCATGCCTCACTGTAGTGACACCATCAAAGACAATGAACGCCCTATATGTCCTGCTTGTTCCTGATGACAGACAGACCTCTGCAGTGGGTGTCTGAAAGACTGTGCTCACTCCCGGCTCTGAGAGTCAGTCTCAGTCTATCTGCATGGAAGGATGAGGTCAGACAGACAGCCTGGGTTCCACTCTTGGCTTCCTCATCCTTAGGGATATGTCCTGGCTGGTTTTGTGCGTCAGCTTGACATAAGCTGGAGTCATCAGAGAGAAAGGAGCCTTGGTTGAGGAAATGCCTCTATGCGATGCAGCTGTAAGGCATTTGTCCAATTACTGATAAATGTGGGGGGGTCCACCCCTTGTTGAGTGGGTGGTGCCGTCCCTGGGCTGGTGGTCCTGGGTTCTATGAGAAAGCAGGCTGAGCAAACCATGAGAGGTGAGCCAGTAAGCAGGGCTCCTCCACGGCCTTTGCATCGGTTCCTATGTTGGTGCACAGGCAGTTCAACCGGCATGCCCTCAGGGGCCTTTAGGAGCCTGACAATGTCCTACGTCGTCACCTGTGCCAGGTGTGCAGGATATAAGAAACCACCTGTCACCCTGTGCTCTCTCTTGCTTTCTCTTTTCTCTATGTCTCTCTCTCTCTCTCTGCCCTCATGGATGTAGGCCAGGCTAGCATAGTCAAGTTAGAATAGATTGATACCTGCCCAGCTATGGTGCCTGAAGCTTATTAATAAATGTAACAGGTCTCTGTCTCATTATGTGGGAGCTAGAGCTGGCATAGAAAAAAAAAAAACCCTTTAGTTACAACATTCCTTGGTTGTCATCAGGGTTCTGTGGGGTTATATCCGTAAAGCTCTGAGCACAGACCCTCATCTCTGCCACCTGTGCTATAAATGCTGGTGTCCTGCTGTCACTGTCTGCCTTGGAGTCAACTCATGAGCTTCATCAGTACTATACTGAGGCGCTCTAATCTGGATATTCAGATATCATTATGAAAGTAGCCCCGAGCTGTGGCCACAGCGGGCCCAAAGGTTTCCTGACATCTGTTCCCATCCAGGTGTTTGGTTCCAGGAGCCTCCCTCCCACATAAGAACAGAAGCCAAGGAAGTGTTTGCCTTGGAACAAAGGAGGGACACAGGTGGCTTTCTGGAGGTGTTCCTCATCTCAGAGCAACGAGTCACTTGTTTCTCATAAGAAGGAGTGTGGAGTAGAACTCACTTTCTGGAACTGTCTGGAATAGCTCCTTCCCTGCCCAATAGAAACTTTTGTGGGGCAGGCCCAAGCCCCAGCACAGCCATGCTATGCTTTGAATGTGAACTGGAATGCACTGGAGTCTTCAAGGATAAGGCCTGTGCAGGTGCTGCCTGCCTCTCCTCCACAGTTCTGTGTATGTGTGTGCGTGCATGTGTGTGTTGGTGGGGCAGGTGTTCTGGGAACAGCTCTCAGGACCCGCTCTGGAAGAGACCACATGTGTCGGCACTGATATTTACCTAATGGTTATTTTGTGTGTCTTGTCTTATGTTGCGCTGGGTCTTGAAATATCTCCCCCTTCCCCTGGTCTCAAACACCTAGATTCTTCCATGCCATCATCGGGGACCAGCCATGCTGCATCAACACTTCACTTCCTCTCTGAGGTTCAAGAAGTTGCTTTCCTCTGTGAGCTACCAGGACCAGCATGCAGAAGAGAACCCAATTAAAGCTGATCTCAGACAAACCCAGGCCGCTAGGAACCAGGAAATGTGTTCTTTTGTATGTAAGCAGGCTTGTTTTCTTCTCTCTCTCTCCTTCCCTCCTTTCCTCCTTCCCTTCTCCCTTTCCCTTTCCTTCCCTAATCTCCTTCTCCCTTTTTCTCTTTCCCTGTGGAGGATTCACAGTCATGGTTTTCTCCCTGCATTACCATCTTTACTTACAAAACACAAACAAAGACCATCACACTCAGTTTTGTTTTGTTTCTCTAATTGCTGCCCAGGCAGGGTAGGTGAGATGCCAGAGCCCCGAACGCTGGCATTCCCAAATGTTTCTTTTGCACTCTTGGCACTAAGTGGCCAGATTGTCATGAATGGGCTGAGAAGACTTTATCCTCTAGTCTCCATTGTCCAGTGGATGAGGGAGGAGGGGTAGGTGGGGAGGGTAGAGTTGTCACAGCTTGTTACAAATGGAAAATGAACGCCAGTGGCTGTCAGAAGTGCATCTCTCAACAGCCCCAAATTACTGCCCCGGGATTTATATGAAACAAAAGGGGAAGTGTGGAAAGATGGAATTCTAAACCCTGCCTTGTGCATAATAGGGATTGTGTATCTGCTTTGGTGAGGAACTATTGACCCCTTGCTACGTCCCAGAGGCCTAGGGGAAGGTCTGGTAGGAGGGCTTACCTTCCTTTGCCTTGGAAGGAAAGAATAAGATCCTCCATTGAGCTAAGAGTTTGACATTTAACCTTCTCACTATTAAACCTTCACCACAAACCATGTAAAAGAGGTGTTTGTGGGGCATGTGGACTGTGCCACCAGGGGAACTGGCATAGAAGTGGAGAGGTGAAGCTTGTTCAAATCCTGGAAATCTCCAACTTGAGATCAGCAGGAGGAAGAACCGCTCCCTCCCTGTTCTGAGCCTGTATGCTCTGGCACATGTAAGGTGATTACCCCCCAACTCTCCAGGTGGTCACATAGCCGGCACCTGGGTGCCAACAGAGAGTATCCCAGCCACAGCCAATAAAATGCATTCACCCCCAAAACCCCTTCCCACTCCCCAAGGTTCATACAGTACTTTTTCACCGTAAAATAAGCAGCTTCACTAATAAACGGGCACACCTAAAGATCATCTAAGAGTTGCTGTTTCCCTGGGATAGCTCTGGCTAAGAGAGCTGTAACCCTAAAATCCTCAGAGAAGACCTCCCACCCCCTCCCACCCTGGCTTCCTGCACTCCCAGCTGGACTGGAATCCTGCAGACCCCACCCATTCCAGACCCTGGCTTCATTCTTTCTGGCCCAGGGATGGAGGAAACTGAGATTTCAGGTTTTATTGGGCAGTATAGGCTGTGCCTCAGTAACAAAGAGTTCCATGGTGAATGTGGTTCCCCACATACATACAAATGCCTACTGGTCAGTGGGACAGCAATCCAGCTGTTTTGTCTGACATATCCTCCCTGTGCCAACACAGAGCCTCCTCTGGCATTGCCACAGTGGGAAGAGGGAGACTGGAGAGTCATTCAGGAACAGTCCACTCCGCTTAGACGTGGACATCCTGTCGGATCATCTCCTCTAAAGTGCATTTCATTTATTATGGTGAGGAGAGCACTGCACATGCGTGAAGGTCACAGGACAAAATTTGGGACTCGCTCCTTTCACCCGTGTGAGTCCTGGAAATGGAACTCATGTCATCAGGCTCCGACAAACTGCCTTTACCTTCCGAGTCATCTCTCTACCCTTCTGTCCTGTAATTTCATTGGTCAGGGCTAGTCCTGCCCCATCCCCTGGCAAAATAGCGAGGATGCAGGACCAGAGGCTGCGAGCCACGATATGTCTAAAGTCAGTGCTCAGGCTCTGCCCAGATCCAGTTAGCGGGATCCCTCCCCTCAGCCTCAGTAGGCAAATGCCGGGTGTGAATATCTTGTGTATGTATGCCCCCCGTGTGTGCAAATCCCAGTGTGTGCACGTCTGCGTGTGTGTGTATGCTGGGTAGCTATCATAACTCCATTCACAAAGAGCTCAGGAATGTGAAACCAGGAGGGTGATGAGACGCTGGTACACTGGAACTTGTAACTGAGATCCCCAGCCTTTGAGGTTCCAGTTCTTCAAAAAGACCAGTTTCACCTTCTTCCCAACACACCCAACTCCCTGTCACTTTGGAATCTGGAGAGATCACACTTCTCCCCACGACCTTCCTAACCGGCTCACTAACGCCTAAACCCCAGCCAACGACGTTCTGTGCCTTCACCCCACATGCTTCTGGAGGGGGGTGAAGAATGAGGGCACCATCATTACACATCAAACAACAAAGTGCCATGCCATACAACCTGAGCTCCTGAAGGCTTGGGATGGAATTTGGAGAACAGGGAGCAGGTAAGTAGGAAAGGCTCGAGGCTTTGGGTGTGAACATTCTAGACGGATACCCCTTTCCAATTCTCCCATCTATTCTACCGCAGCCTGTTTCCCGTTCACTGTTGAACAATTCCGTTGGGGGACAAGGGAAGACGGATAGATCTTTCTCACCGTTTGACAAAAGTGATGGAAACCTGCAGAAGCTAAAGTGACTTAGCTAACACAAGAGCAAACACAATGATTGACCTGGAGAAGCAAAAAATGGTGCAGGAAACCAGATGCCCACATCTAATCTCAGCATTTGAGAGAGACGGGAGGCCAGGGATTCAAAGTCTAAAACTTGTCTAAAACTGAAAAGTCTCCAGAATAGTTGGGAGGAGTAATGCGTGCCTGTGACCCAGACACCAGCACCGGGGTGCAAGCTGTTGTTGGCCTCACCTCAGATCCCGGGCAGCTGCAGCAGGCACTTTTCTCATTGGCCAGTCTCATGGCCAGCCTGAGCCCAACCTTTCTTCCAGCAGAACGGCTACCATTCAGAGGCAGACTTCAAGGCCCACCCTCTGCCCTTCCTCTAAACCTTTCTGCCTTGGCTTCCAGCACAAAGCGAAGGTGAAGAAAGCCCAGCCAGGACAGAGGCTCTGTTCAAATAACACCCAAAGCCACACATAATTAAGTGCAGTCATTAGAAGACTCTCAAGCCAGGCAGTGGAAACAGTAAGAGTTTCCACTGAAACCTGAACTCGGGGGAGCCAGCTAGGCCTCTGTGCACACCCAGAGTTGAAAAGGCCTTCTTGTGTGGCCTGGGGTAGGACATGGGAGTGGATGAGGAGCAGGTGGGAGAAAGGGAACCCGGGTCTTCCCCTACTGACTTTCCCTTTCCTCCCTGTGATAAAACCAAACATGTTAGCATGGGCGAGGCAAGAGCAAAACTGCTGGAGGTGATAGAATGCCCACGTGAGGCCCTGGGTTTGACCCCATCTCATTCTAGTGTTTTTGTTTGGCTTTAGTTTTTGGCATAAATGTGCCTTAAACCATGAAGATCTGAGCGTGCCTGCATGGACTTGTACTCTGCTTTTCTCACTTCTCATGCCATTCTCATGTTCAGTACTGTGATTTTTATGGCTGCATAGTATTCCAGTATATGTTGGCTATATCAGCTAACTAGTCTCTGCTCATTAGACATTTGTATCCAATTTTCTTTTCTTTCTTTTTTTTGGGGGGGAGGGGTGGTAGACAGAGTCTTTCTGTGTAGCCTTGGCTGTCCTGGAACTCACTCTGTAGACCAGGCCGGCCTCGAATTTGAATTCACACATCCACCTGCCTCTGCCTCCCCGAGTGCTGGGATTAAAGGTGTGCACCACCACCACTGGGCTCCAATTTTCTTTTTAATTGTTGCCGGTTTTTATGAGCAGCTTGGTAGTGGCACTATCTGGAATTTGCACATGTTTATATTCCAGTGACAAATTCCCAAGAGTAATATTTCTATATTGAGAGGTATTTGGGGCAGTGCCTTTTTTATTTGTTTGTTTTTGTTTTTTGAGACAGGGTTTATCTGTGTAACAGTCCCGCACTGACCTGGAACTCAGCTGTGTAGACCAGGTTGTCCTCAAACTCAGCATTCTGGGAATAAAGGTGTGAGCCACGATTCCCGGCTACTGTGCTTTCTAAAGCTCTGCAGGTGTTTCCAAAAACGCGTCACTGACAGTCAGCGGTGCAGCCGGCACTCTCTCATGCGTACATAGTCACATGCATTTTGTGACTCTCCGCATCTGACTCTGTAGCTACAAAGCACGGCAGAGTGGCTGGAAAGTCGGAGCAGCCAGTCCAGGGACTGTGGGAAGGATGGAGTTCCTTATGCTCTCAGATAAGCCCTTTGGAAACCAGGGATGTTAGACACACAGGGCTGTCTCTTCAAAGGAAGAGATGTACAACCTGCCCAGAAGGCCAGAAGAGAGTGATTAAAAGCCTGGTGACCTCTGTGCCATTTGTGTGGCGGAGGCCACACTGGCTCCTCCCTGAAACCCTCAACATGAGCTTGTCTATCTTTATGAAAGGTATCACATGTGGTCAATCTACAGACCCCCATCTTTAGGGAAAAAGTTATATGCGCTTTACAAAGGGTTTTGATGGAGCCATGTCTCAAGCTCTATCATGAAAGCAGGATTGAGTTATTGCCAGAAAAAAAAATTTCACCAAATCGTGCTGTGTTTAAACATGCCTAAAATAAACCTCTCGGGGTCAGACTCCGGAAGTGTGAACCAACACTGGCTATTAAGTCCTGTTGAACCAAACTATCTTCTTGCCTCCCTTGGATTGTTCCTCTGCTAGCCATGGTGGTCACAGGGCCTCCTGCAAGGGCTCACTGTCACTCTGGTGGGGTGTGAGTGGGTCGCTAGCCTTCCAGGTACTATGAGAAAGCAGGAAGGGCTTTCTTAGCCACTCCATGGGTCACCAGCCTAGAGCTGGGTTTGGCAGCGGGTGCATCAGTGAGCTTAGTGAAGTCCTGGGAGCATTGCTCCTCTAGTGGAAGCAGCTCTCAAAATAGCAATTAGCGACTCGTAGGCAGTCAGGGTGGGTCATGAGGCAGCCAGAGAGTAACACACAGTCGCTTCAGCAGGCGGACCGAGGGGAGATGTAGAAAGTCTGTAGACCCCTTAATGGCTTCATCCAGGGTATACTTAGAGATCCTGTCCCACAAAAAGAAAAAACACAAACAACAGAAACGGTTCCAGTGAAGATCTCAGACTCTATTCAAGTCACGACATAAGGTTCATGAATGACCACTGGGCAGGGCAGCAGAATTTTCCTCTCCTGGAGCACTTCCCACTCTCAAGAGTTTTCCTTCCTTCTCCTTGATAAGTCTATGCTAGCCTTTCTTTATTATCCTTGAGGGTAAGACAAGAGCTCGGAAGCCACCGGCTCCGGTGTCTTTGGAGCGTTGATCTGGCACCCTAGCTCCCCAGGCTAAGCCCATTAAGATCCAAGAAAGGCTCCAACACTCTCAAAACAAAGAACCCAGCAGCATGGCTTCTTTCTTTCACAGCCTTCCTGTGGTCTTCACCTCAGCTTCATATTTAGCCGTCTGTCAAGGGTGCAGGCTCTTTAGGTAGCGTCTTTTTTTCTTTAGTTTCTATTTCCCATTATCCAGCTTCTAAAACCAGAACTAGTTATCTGGGTTTGGTAGCACACTGCTGTAACCCCAGCACTCCGTGGCAGGAACATCAGGAGTTGAAGCTCGTCCTCTGGTGCATAAGGAATCTGAGACCATCCGGGATAAGTGTATCCCTGTCTCAAAACAAGCAAACATAAAGTCGTTTCCCAGGAGGCACGGGCAGGGAGACTGCCTCAAATTCAAGGTCAGCCTGGTCTGCAGAGTGACCTGCCAATCTAGGTTACAGAGTAAGGTACTGTCACAAACAACAAAACAAAACCATGGGGCTGGTTGGATGGCTCAGCTGATAAAGGTGCTTGCTGCCAACACTGGAGACCCGAGTTCATCCCCAGGATGAACTCAGGTAGAAGGAGAGAACTGACTCTTCAAATTGCCCCATAGTCTTCACATGCAGGCTATGATCATAGGTGTGTGTGTGTGTGTGTGTGTGTGTGTGTGTGTGTGTGTGTGTGTGGTGTCTCACTGTATAGCTCTGGCTGCCCTGGAACTCTCCACATAGACCAGGCTGAGTGACGTTGATGGCACATCAGGCAATTGAGAAACTTGGGCAGAGGCCTGCCGTCCCTGCACCTGCCCCTGCTTCTGCCAGCCTCACTTCCTCCTGCCCTGACTCCACCCCTGCCTGTCCAGTACAGCCCCCCCACCCCAGTGCCCTGAAGCTCTGAATCCTCTGGCAGAGTGGACCCCACTAGCCTCTCCTCCCGCTGCAGCCGGTCAATTTTGCTCACTCCCTCTGGTCCCTTTTTCTAGCATAATCCTTCAACTGACTGGAAGTTCTTGGTGGGTCTTTAACATCCCATTCTCTCCTGACCTTGGCCTTGACTACCCTGAGCTCCAGCTCCGGGTTTGCACAGCTTGGGGCTGCCCTGCTCACTGGATGCCAGTGTTCCTGGATGAGGCTGTGAGGGTCAATAGATTAGAGGGCCGCAACGATGAAGTGAGTGTGTGCTCCCTCCCTCCCCGACCCTTCTCTTCCCTCTTCTCCCCGATGCACAGCAAGAAGGCAGCTGTCTGAGGCAAACGGAATTTAGACTAAAAGGTGGCCTGTGGCGTCATGGTCTTAGACTCCCAAATTATGAGAGGTAAACTTCTGGCCTTAGTCTGAGACATCTTGTCACGGTAGCCTCCACAGACTGCCACATCCGCACAGGAAGCTCGGCAGCTCTTGGGGCATTAAACTACCCAAGCTGGGCACAGTGGGAATGAAGGGGTGCCACTTTACTCCCTAGCCATCCCTTGAAAGGCGCCCCAAGGAGCTTGCCCCAAGGAGCTTGCCCCAAGGAATGTACAGGTATCTGTGCCCTCCAAAAAGCTTTCAGGACATCTTCCCCACCCCTTTTGGAGTCCCCTCCTTCTCCTGGGCAGGACCAGGCACACACACTCTCTCTCTCTCTTTCTCTCTCTCTCTCTCTCTCTCTCTCTCATCCACCCACTGACGGCTGTCAGTCAACTGGTTCATGCCTCACACTGGATTCTTTATCAGTAGAGATTCCTAAAGCTTACTGGAGAAGCAGGATAAAGAAAGCAATCGCCAGGGAAGTGGATCAAGGGGTGAACCCTAGTACCCCCCCGTCTGCAGAGCCCCGTGCATCTGGCATCCTCCCGTACCTGGAGTCTGTATTGTAAACAAAGACCATAAGGTCTGCTGGTGGCGGGGATGGAGACCCTGCTGTCTTTAGGCTGGCTGGGTGTCCTCGGCATCAGATCTTGAAAACCATCCTCTCCCCAACTCTGCTGGGTAGTCCTGGTTGAGAACCAGTACTTGCTCTGTACTCCAGCAAGTATTGACACGAGGGTTTGCCGGATCGATCCGGGCATCTTCCTGGGAGGGGTGAGTCATTCCTGCAGGCTGCCAGCTGAGAGCAGTTGTGTCTGGCCAACGGCTCCAGCGCGCTGCTGGTTGCTGAGGAAATACAAAGAGACACTAGTGTCTCAGAGTTTCCACCCCCATGGAAGCCAGTGCTGGGAAGTTCTTCACAGCCAGCCCGGGCGCCGGGGTGAAGGCTAAGGGGGTGTCTGTGGCGCCGGGTGTCCACTCTGTGCCAGGAAAACTCCAGCCCAGGCTTTGTCTGGACTAGTGCAGTCTTCCCAGCAAGTCCTGCAAGGTGGGGTGTCACAGGTGAGGAAGGGAAGGTCTACAGATAGGAGGTGGCTGATCATGGAGACAGGCGTGTCCAAGCTGGGGCCAAGCGTCTCTCTAAGCACCGCTCGGGGCAGAAGCAGGCCCCAGCACCCAGCTCTACACTTGCCTCCTGAGCACTGTGGGAGCTGGGAGTCTGCGGACCGAGAGGGTGGAGGGAGGAGTCACTCCCACCGACATCTCCTTCCACCTGCTCTGGCCTGATTGCCCCCCACCGAGGATGAATGAGATTCAGTGCCTTGATCCAGATGAACTGCGATTGGAGGGGTGATCCTAAGGTGACAAAACTGTAGTCCTGAGGGCTACAAAACTGGGGATGGCCTGGGGTGACAGAGAAGCAAGTGCTCCTAAGCACAGGTCACTGAGCCTAGCTGAGTGGCCCTTGGATGGCCCCTGGAGAGGCCTGTGTGTGTCTCTCTCCATATGTATGAACCATAGAGGCCCCAGCACATCGCAACCAAGGAATCCTCAACTTGCCCTTCTGACCACGACTGCCACTATCGTTGGGTTATTGCTGCCTGTTCTCTGGTTTGACTCTGGGGTAGACCCAAGTCCAGATCTCTGGGACTAAACTGCAACTCTGGGCATGCCCCGTCTTATCGAAGGGATGGTCAGACCAAGTGAAACAGCCGGTGAGCTCGGTGGCCTTGAGGGATGGGCCCCGCCAAGCCAGCGGTGGCCATCATTGGTTGCATGTTAAAACTACCCTGGGAGTTTTAGAGATCCTCACAGTTCTAAATTAAAATCCCTGGGAGTAGGAGGCAGGCCTGGGTGTTTTTGAGAGTTCCCAGGAGATTCCAGAGAGCGGAGTTGGAAGCAGGATTCCAAACCACTGACTCATGCACAGGAGAGATCTTCTGTTGATTGGAGACTGACTGGCCTTGGGAATCAGAGGAGTCTGGTCTTTGACCCACTGGCGACTTAATCTTGAGAATGTTTAAGACTCAGTTTCCTCATTTGAAAAGTGGGGGGAGGGGGTGACAGCTAATAACTCATAGGTTTTGAAGAACAGGTTTTTGACATGTAACAGACATTTATGTATATTATGTATAGTTATTACAGTCCATAACTAAAAGTCTCTCGCTGATAGGACCTCTTTCCAACAACCGACTAAGTTGTTATAATATAACACGCACACACCCACATGCTCTTGTGTGCACACACACATGCGAACACACACACACAATTCCTACATGCGTGCATGTATACGCAAACACACACAGGTGTGCACACATACAGACACGAATGCACACACGGCATGCACAGCGCATTGAACACTTTCCTGTGTTTGTTTTTTTTGAGACAGGGTTTCTTTCTTTCTTTTTTTTTTTTTTCAATAGTTTATTTTTTTCTGATTACACATTGGTCTCCTGCCTGCATGTATATCTATGTGGGTGTCAGATCCCCTGGAACTGGAATTACAGTTATGAGGTGCCATGTGGGTCCTGGGAATTGAACCCAGGTCCTCTGGACGAGCAGTCAGTGCTCTTAACCGCTGAGCCATCTCTCCAGGTCAGACAGGGTTTCTCTGTGTAGCCTTGGCTGTCCTGGACTCACGGTGTAGACCAGGCTGGACTCAAACTCACAAAGAGCTGCCTACCTCTGCCTCTAAGTGCTGAGATTAAAAGCAGGTGCCGCCACCGCCTGGCTGGAGAATCTTTTTTTTTTTTTTTTTCCCTGGTTTTTCGAGACAGGGTTTCTCTGTGTAGCTCTGGCTGTCCTGGAACTCCCTCTGTAGACCAGGCTGGCCTCAAACTCAGAAATTCCCAGGGCAGGGTTTTCTTATTTAGAGCCTTCAAATACTGGGGTTAGGAATAGGGGAGGGGTCCCCAAGGCATCCACTGTGCAAAAGCCGCATAGCCTGGCTCTAGTGTTTTGTTTCCTTGCTTTGGGCTAAAATTATCTTGCCCCATGCTGATTGGAGGCTCTGGCAGCTGAGTCTTTTCAATTAATTAAAATGCAGAAATAAGTCAATTATTACTCATTAAATGCATGTTCTTCCCCACAGATCTCAAGTATGTGATTTGCAGAGAAAGAATCTCGGCACAAGGATCCAGGAGAGATGGGATCTGTAGATTTGCTGCCAGGCTTGAAGGTCACTGGGGCTGGGTCTCTCCCTCATAATCAGCCATTTACAAGCCCAGAAAACTGGAACAGCAGGACTCTGAGGACTGGTCAGAAGGATAGAATACGAGGTTTTTGGTTTTGGTGGGTTGTTTTTCTTGTTTTTTGAGGGGGGGGTTGGTTGGTTGTTTGATTTTGGTTTTTTGAAACAGGGTTTCTCTGGCTGTCTGGAACTTGATTTGTAGACCAGGTTGGCCTTGAACTCACGGATCTGCCTGTTTCTGCTTCCCAGTGCTGAGACTGAAGGCATATACCACCACACCCGGCTTATGAGTTGTACCTTTGAAATTACAAGGAAGATCTAGATGATGACTGTATAGCTGAGGTTTTGTTGAAAACAGCAGAGACACACCATCATCTCTCTGGGAAGAGTTAGCCCAAACAGGAGCTGGGGCTGTAGTTCAGTTGTAGAACACTTGCCTAGCATGTATGGGGCCTTAGGCTCAATCCTCAGTATTGCCAAAAAAAAAAAAAAAAAAAAAAAAAGTCAATTCAAATGAGCCTATCAATCACCTGTACAGAAAACATGCCCCAGGAAAGGATCCCAGAAACTTCAAGAAGCAGTATAAAGTCCACCAAAAAAACAGTAGGTCATCCCTGAGAGCGAGTGTTTTCCCTCTGTGATGGGTACTTTGCCTTGGTCCTTTGTTACCTTACCAGGGTCCGCTATTTTGTAATAAACTCTACCTACCTTCTATACCACGCTCTGTGTGTCTTGTTTGTTTTCGCTTGACAGAGTTTGCAAGGACCACAGAACCAAGGGGAGACCAGGGATCGTGTTAGCAGCAGTGATATGATCAGGGACCCCATACAGGTCAGGACCAGCCAGTAAGGTGAGGTAGGCAAACGCAGGAGAAAGCTTAGTACCCTGGGATCCCATTTGGTGTTGGCTGTTCCCCACTCTTGTAATGATGCCCTTAGCAGCCTGCTTCCTTTGCCCCCACATACTACGCACGGCTGTCCCTTTCCAAACAGTGCACCTGAAACCCTCAGAGCTTCTCGGCTTCCAGCCTGAACTGGGATACATGTCTTCCCGCCTCTGGCAGTGTGAGCCTCCCTGCCCCTAGCAACAACTAAATGTAAACAGTTTCTAATTCAATCTAGTCCCCATGTATCCAGGTCTGAAGAACGGAAAGGCCAACCCCACCTGAACTGCTTTTGGGTGCATGCGCAGAAGACAAAACCTGTGTCCTCTTCAATAAGGACATTTGCTCGACTATGTTCATAGTAGCTTTATTCGTAATAGCCAGAATCTGGAAACAACCCAGATGTCCCTCAATGGAGGGATGGATACAGAAAGTGTGGCACATTTATACATTGGAATACTACTCCGCAACTAAAAACAAGGAAATCATGAAATTTGCAGGCAAATGGTGGGAACTAGAAAAGATCATCCTGAGTGAGGTAACCCAGAAGCAGAAAGACACATATGATATATAATCACTCATAAGTGGATATTAGCCATATAATATAGGATAAACATCTATATTCCTAAAGGAGCTAAACAACAAGGAGGACCTTAGGAAAGAAACTTAATCCTCATTCAGAAAGACAAATGGGATGGACATTGGAAATAGGAGAAGACAAGGAACAGGACAGGAGGCTTCCACAGAGGACCTCTGGAAGACTCTACCCACCAAGGTATCAGAGGAGATACTGAGACTCATAGCCAAACTTCGGACAGAGTGCCAGAATCCTTATGGAAGAAGAGGGAGACAGAAACACCTAGAGGGGACAGGAGCTCCACAAGAACAACAGAGCCAAAATACCTGGGCCCAGAGGGGCCTGCAGAGACCAGTACTCCAACTAAGGACCATGCATGGAGAGGACCTAGACCTCCTGTTCAAAGGAAGCCCATTGGTTGCTCAGTTCCCAAGTGGGTTCCCTAATAAGGGGTACAGGGGCTGTCTCTGGCATGAATTCAGTGGCTGGCTCTTTGATCACCTTCCCCTGGGGGATGCAGCCTTGCCAGGCCACAGAGGAAGATGATGCAGCCAGCCTTGACAAACTTGATAAGCTAGGGTCAGATAGAAGGGGAGGAGGTCCTCCCCTATCAGGGGACTAGGAAAAGGACAGATGGGAGAAGAGGGAGGGTGGACGGGACTGGGAAGAGACAAGGGAAGGGGTTGCAGCGGAATACAAAGTGAATAAATTGTGATAATAAATATATAGAAAATTAAAAAAAACTGTGTCCTCTAGTAACCTTTTAGGGAAAACCCCTTAGTTACCATCTTACGGCTATGTATAACTTGGTTGTGCATATAATTAAGATCAGATGCATCATGGGAAGGAATATTTGCAGTAGAGAAATGATTATATAACCGAATCTGTCAATCAAAATAGGGAACCAGCCAAACTGCAACCCATCCAAAACAGGCCTTCTTTCCCTTAGAGACCCCAGGCTGTAGCAAAGGACCTTCGAATATTATCACTCATGAGGCTTATTGTCAATCTTGACAGTGTAGCCCTCTTTCATCTGTGCTATCACTTTGCTCCAAGTAAAATTAGCTTGCATCTTTTGCAAATCTGCGTGAACATTTATGTCCAATTATTTGAATAGGAGGTTAAGAATCTGGAAATGCTCAGCCCGGACTCCAATCACTGTTAGCCAATTTATCTTCAGGCATGGGCCCAGGTCAAAAACTCGGATATTGAGGCTATTCTGGTGGGAAGGACTGACTTAGCCTCTTGAGAAGTAGCAGAAAGTCACACCCACGACTTGCCTTCATCTTAGGCCAGGAATACTATCCAAGGGGCAGGTGTGAGCTTAGTCAAGGGAAGCCATTTACATAGGTCTTTGCCTCCATAGACAAGAATATTATAATATTTACCTTTTCTGAAGTCCCACCCTTTGCCAAGATGTTACATATTTCATTCCTGAATTCTTTCAACAGCCCTCAACATTAGATACTGATGTCTCCAGACAGGAGCCTTCATTCAGTTATTTAAAATGTTCATCAAGATGCACACCTAGCACTTGGGGAGGCAGAGGCATATGGATCTCTGTGAGTTCAAGGCCAGGCTGGTCTACAGAGTGAGTTCCAGGACAGCCAGGGCCACACAGAGAGACCCTGTCTTAGAGAACAAAAACAAACAAACAAAAAAGTTTTATTGAGGGGCTAAGGCAATAAGTTAGTTGGTAAAGTATTTGTTATACAAGTATGAGGACCTGAGTTCGGATCCCATGCATTCAAGTAAAACTAACATGGCAGCATACTCCTGTAATGCCAACACTGGAGAGGCGGAGACAGGAGGGTCGCTGAAGCTTGCTGGCCAGCAGCCTAGTTGAATCAGCGAGATCCATGTCAAGTGAGAGACCCTGTCTCAAAAAATAAGGTGGAGAATGACTGAAGAAAACACTCAGTGGTAACATCTGGCCTCTGTGCAAGGATACACGCATGTATGTGCAAACACATACACTTATTACATGCCTGTAATGCAAGCATTCAGAAGCTAGAAGCAGAACAATTGCACATTTTAAGGAAACTTGGACTACACAGTGGGTTCCAGGCCAACTGGTCTACATAGCAAGACTGTCTCAGAGAAACCAAGGACAGTGGATGTGGCTCAGTGATTCCATGTTCGCCTAGTGTACCCACGGCCCTGAGTTCAATCCCCAGGGCTAAACACATGCACGCACACACACATTTGCTGAGTACCCCACCATGTTATCAATCTCTTTCAGAAGGTGGACACCCCTCAAAGTGTCCTTTTCCTTGGGTCGAGACCATGGAATTCTTTCCTCTGCTTCTTGGCGATTCTAGGCCTGTATCCGTGAGGGTGATTTCTCCCGCTATATCTGGGCTAGTCTAACCCAGATGCTTGTTTGAAAAAATACAGAAGATGCTGTCCACACTTGACTGGTGATATTGGTGGATACCATGGGGACTTGTGGCCTGGCGGAGATGGGCTCATGGACCATCCAGAGGAGCGGTTGTTTGCTCTTATCTGGATCATCATCCCATTCCAGATGACTCTTTCTTTCTGTGATATAGAAATGTTATAGAAAATATTTGAAGACACACAGCTGAACTCAAGCAAAGAACAACCCTCCTCTACCCCCTCCCCCAAGCTTCCCAAGATAATAGAAGAGCTCCAAACCAGACAGAGAAGGAGAACTGAGCCTGGGGTTATGGGAGTTGATCTAGATAAAAGGCCTCAGCCCTTTGAAAGAATCAGCCCCGGCTGTTTTTCCCCCCTAGCAAAGTTAGATAGCCCCTTCCAAAGACCATCATTCCAGAAACCTCCCCCTCTTGACACTCTTGTACATGTGTGGCAGTTTGCATTCCACCTGGACGTTCCCGAGAATGTCTAGCACATTTTCCCATTCTCACGGATTACAGACCCATCAGTTGTGCCTGTTGTAAGGTCAAGGTCCCACCAATGGGGTGAGAGCCAGTCGCTACCGGGTTTGAATTAAAGCTAAGTGGACATTTCCCTCAGTGTGGGTGCTCACCCTGCTTAAGCCCTGGCACACCCTTTTTGCAGAAAGAACTTGCCTTGCCAGGTTACCTTTGCTCTGCCCACGTGTTTCTTTGTGCAAACCTGAGAATATTCTCTTCCAACTAGGAGAGGAACTGATATTCCTGAATAGAGTTTGGACTCTTAAAAAACATTCCGGGCGGAGGAAGAAAACTAGAAAAACAACCAACCATGCCAGATGTGGTGGTGCCAGTCTTTAATTCCAGAACTCAGAAGGCAGAGGGCAGGTAGGCCTCTGTGAGTTTCAGGCCAGCCTGGGCTACATAGTGAGAACCTGTCTCCAAAAAATATAAACAAACAAACAATTACAACTACCAATCAACTCTGCAGAAGGAGAAACAAAGCTTCCTCACTGTCTGGTGCTCAGGTATAAAACGTTACTTCAATAGATGAAGGGTCCCGGCCTGTCCCATAGGGAAGAGAGATGGACAGTGCCCTTCGCATTCTTCTGTACCCAGCTGCTTAGTGTCCTTGCCTTTGGATAGCAGACTATTGAAGCAAAAGGCCCCAAGAGACCATATTCTCTCAGGAGTGTATTTCTGAAGAAAAGGGTGAAGCTATGACTAGTCATGTGACCTTATAAAGAGACTGAGCTGAAATAATGGTGAGCGAGGGACATATCTTTGCCAGACTCCTTAGTCACATGTCTCTTACCTTCTCTTCTTTTCCTTTCTTTCCTTTTTGTTTTTTTGTTTATCTGTTTGTTTGGATTTTTGTTTGTTTGTTTGTTTGTTTTATTGTTGTTTTGAAGATAGGGTATCTCTATTATGTAACTCTGGCTTCCTCGAACTCATTCTGTAGGCCAGGCTCACCTTGAACTCACAGATACTTTCCTGCCTTGTGTGTGCCTCCTGTTGTACTTCCCAGTGTGGCCTCACTGAAAAACAAATTTTCACTATTGACTTGGTTCTTTTACTTGGCTAAGGACAAGATCCACTCAGGGCTAAGGTGGAGCTTCCTCTGAGTGTGGTAGATGTCTACTTACTCCAGGGATGAGGTAAGTAGACATTAGCAGCCTTGAAGGCCACTGAGGAAATCCATCCCTTGTGGTCAGCTTTGGACCCCACCTCCTGTTCCCCTGAAAACTATTTCCTTCTGATGAAAAGAATGGCCCAAGGTGGAGGCACAACATTCCCATTTTTCCCAAAGATTAGAACACTACATCATACTATTGTCTCCTCCCTTAAGACTTTATCCAAGTGGTAAGACTGGCAAAACCATTCAGTTGGGTAAAGACACTAACAACCTGAGTTCCATTCCCTGAACCCAACCCACATGGTAGAAGGAGACAGCCAACTCCTGCAAGTTATTCTATGTGACATCTGCATACATACTGTGGTACCACGGGCTGGGCTCAAACACACACACACACACACACAGAGAGAGAGAGAGAAAGAGAGAGAGAGAGAGAGAGAGAGAGAGAGAGAGAGAGAGAGACTCAAGCACTGTGGTGCTTATCTGGAGATAAGAACAGTTTTGTGGAGTCAGTTCTCTCCTTTCACCAAGGCTCAACTCTGATCATCAGGATTGTATATTCCTGTCAGTTTTACCCCTTAATACTAAATAGGAGAGAAACAAGGATAGAGGGGAGAGAGGAAATAGGAAAGTCCCTGGATCTAATTTCTTTCCTTTTGTTTCTTGCTTGACCATGGCTACTAGCAAACAGCAAACAGCTTCCCTAAATGACTAAGCCATCAACCCTGCCTCTCAAGGGCTCAGCATTTATATACCTTCTGAAAAATACTCAGAATTCCAAACATTACACAGTCACAGAAACTCCCTAAAGATGGCAAAACCATGCCTCTGCTAGAGCAGGAGGCAAATCATAGTCAGCTGCTACGGATGGTCCAAAGCAGTTCCATATCTCTACACCCTGGATTAAAATGAAAGCACATTCTTATAATATTTCTGTGTTTTTTTAAGAAACTAAAATTCCAGCATTCTTAAAAATGTCACTACACCAGGGAGTGGCACTATTAGGAAGTGTAGCATCGTTGGTGGAAGTGTGTCATTGGGGGTGGGCTTTGAGGTTTCAAATGCTCAAGCCAGGCCCAGTGTCTTTCTCTTCCTGCTGCCTGCTGATCCAGATGTAGAACTCTTAGCTCCCTCTCTAGCACCATGTGTGCCTGTGTTGCTGCCATGCTTCCTTCTATGATGAGAATTGGCTAAACTTCTGAACTGTAAGCCAGCCGCAATTAAATGCGTTCCTTTTTTAGTGTTGCCGTGGTCATGGTGTCTCGTCACAGCAAGAGAACACTGACTAAGACAGCCATTGCTTCCCAGAGTCCATCACAAGCCCGGATGCCAAACACGGAGCTGCAGAGCTGCAGGGTTTGGTGTTTTCCTGATGGGTTTCACTCTTACTTTGGTCTAGTCTTTCCTTTCTAGCCTCCTCTTCCACACTTTGGAATGTTAATCTATGTTGGTTAATGTTGACTGTCAACTGGACAGGATCAGGAATCAACTAAGATGCATGCTTCTGGATGGTTCTGAGAAGACAGTTCCAGAAAGCATTAACCAAAGAGAGAAGACCTCCCCAGAATGAGTGTTATGTACCCAAAGTGGCCCAGATAAAAAGGGGTCCAAGGAGAGAGTGATGCTTCTTGTGGCCTGTTTCTCTTCTTGCTGCTGAGTGTGTCTGTCCTGTTGGTGCTGTTGTCCTTTGCTGACTTCAGGCTCCAGACTCTATGGTCTCCCAATATGAACCAAAGCCAACAACACTTAAGGGAGCTTTAGGATTTTCAGCACTGGATTGGAACTGCTGAGGCATACAACATCGTGGACTCAGACCTACTGGGTTCTCCATGTCTCCAGGACCCAGAAAGCTGTTTTTGGACTTCCCAGTCCCTACTGTGTATTTCTTGTGAGTCCCTCTTTAAAATATCTATACATCTTATTTCCTTTGTTCCTCTAGAGAACCCTGCCTACAACAGAATGCTTTATTCTATGCTATTGTATACTGGAAGTATGTAACTTTTTTCTTTCTCCCCCCCAACTCCAGGTAATCACAATTAAGACATTAGACTTCAGAGTTTTGAATAGCGTTGGGAATGTTGAGACTCTGGGAACTTGTAGAGATAGACGAAATGGATTTTGCATTATGAGATAAACATGAAATTTTAGGAGCCAGGCATGGGTTGTTGAGTGTCAGTGATGTGTTTAGCTGTCAAGCTGACAAGGGATGGAGTTGTGATGGCTGATCTTCATTGTCATCTTGACTGCGTGTAGGATCACCAGTCAAGGGTGATCCCAGACGGGCTTAACAGAGGAGGGACAACACATCGTGAGTGTGGGTAGCACAGTCCATGGACTGTGGTTCCAGACTGAATAAAAAGGAAGAAGTGAGGGGAGTGCTGGAATCCATCTCTCTTTGCTTCCTGACTGAGGAACAGGTGCCTCATACCCCTGCCTCCGTATGCATTCCCCAGCATGATGGTGTACCCTCAAGCCAGGCAATAAACCCTTCCTCCCTCCCTCCCTCCCTCCCTCCCTCCCTCCCTCCCTCCCTCCCTCCCTTTCTCCCTCTCTCCCTCTTTCCCTCCCTCCTTCTCTCCCTCTCTCCCTCTTTCCCTCCCTCCCTTCCTCCCTCCTTTCCTTCCTTCCTTCCTTCCTTCCTTCCTTCCTTCCATCCTTCCTTCCTTCCTAAGTTGTATTCCTTTTCAGGCATTTTACTTTAGCAGCAGCAGCATCAACAAAATAACTAATACAACAAGAAAAAATAAAAAAGACTCAGTGTTGATAGAAGCTAAGAGACTTGCAATATAACATCAAGAAGGTTAGTGTGCATGTAACTGGAGCCAGAAATGGAGGAGAGTCAGAAAAATATTTGAAAAACATCACCAAAAACAAATGACAGAAAGAAGAGCTTAAAAATAGCAAAAAAAAAAAAAAAAAAATTTAAAGGATTTAAAGGAGATAATAGAAAGAAACCTAAGAACTAAAGCAGATTTCTTATGGAAATTATGCAAGCCAAGAGAGAATGGAATGATATTTTTTAAGAGTGTTGAAGGAAAAAAAAAAAAAACAAACTTGAATGTCATGCCCGGTGGAAATACTTTCCAAAAAGGAAGACAAAAATCAAGGCTTTGCAGAGAAACACATGTTGAAGGAATGCCTCAGCAGCAGA
This sequence comes from Psammomys obesus, assembly GCF_907164565.1. NCBI lineage: Eukaryota > Metazoa > Chordata > Mammalia > Rodentia > Muridae > Psammomys > Psammomys obesus. Next base: position 1,172,071 of record NW_026596166.1, on the reverse strand, counting down.
CCTGCTCTGCAAGAATGTGGAGGAAAGGGATTGACAGACGAACCTGGGTTTTACTCAAAGGAACAAAGGGGCAACTGAAGTGATAAAGATACAAGTTAAGTGTAACTTACTATTTTTCCAGATCTTTAAAAATAAAGTTTCTTAACCAGGTGTGCTGTCCCAGGCCTGTATTCCAATGCTAGGGAGCACCGCAGTCCCAGTGCTAGGGAGCACTGCAGTCCCAGTGCTAGGGAGGTGAAGGCAAGAGGACTGGGAGTTTGCGGGGCATCCGGCACACACCTGTAAACCCAGCTCCTAGGACGCAGAGACAGGAGGATTGCTGGGGTTTGCTGGCCTCAGATTCAAGGAGAGAGCCTGGCTCAAAGCTAAGGTGGTATGTGATAGAGGAGGATACCCGATCCATGTCCTGGCCTCTATCCCTACAGACAGGCATGTGTGCCCGCAAATGTGTGCCTGCACTCACGTAGGTCTACATACGTTCATGCACAAGTACACACAATAAACAAACATGTTTTGCAGAACAAACAGAGAAGGTTTAAAGTAAAACAATGGAGAAAGACATGCCATGCAAACTCTAATAAAACCAAGCTGGACTGTGATCACTTCCATGGGTGTGTACATATGTCAGAAGTTAGCATCAAACTGTGTATTTCAAACATATGTCATTTATTATATGCCAATTAAATGTTAATAAAGATATTAAGTAAAGAGAAATCTCTGAAAGAGAAAGAACCCTGCTGCTCACGATGGCGGATGCCGATTGTCCCGGATGTTCAAGAAGCTCGGGCAGGAAGATCACTTGAGTTCACAAGTTTGAGGTCAACCTGGACAACATAAGGAGATCTACGTTAAAAATAGGTTTGTGGTTATAGCTCAAGTAGGGTGTTTGCCTTCCATGTCTGACACCTTAGTTCAATCCCCAGTATTGAAGAAAGAGAGAGAGAGAGGCTTGGGTGTGGGTAGTGGCTATTATACTATCAAAGTAAATTTCAGAATAACAAGTATTGCCAAGGATGAGACACACATGTAAAAGTTCATTAAGATATCATTGAAGCTGGCTGTGGTGGCACATACCTTTAATTCTAGCACTTGGGAGGGACGGAGTTAGGCAGATCTCTGTGAGTTTGAGGTCAGCCTGGTCTATATAGTGAATTCCAGGATAGTCAGAGCTACATAGAGAGATCCTGTCTCAAAAAAACCAAAGATTAAAAAAAAGAGAGAGAGAGAGAAAGTGAAGGAAAGGAAGGATGAAGAACAACAGAAAGAAAGAAAGAAAGAAAGAAAGAAAGAAAGAAAGAAAGAAAGAGAGAGAGACAGAGAGGAAGGAAGAAAGGAGGGAGGGAGGGAGGGAAGGAAGGAAGGAGGGAAGGAAGGGAAGGAGGGAAGGAAGGAAGGAGGGAAGAAGGGAAGGAGGGAAGGAGGGAAGGAGGAAAGGAGGGAGGGAAGGAGGAAAGGAGGGAGGGAGGGAGGGAGGGAGGGAGGGAAGGAAGGAAGGAAGGAAGGAAGGAAGGAAGGAAGGAAGGGAGGTGAGGGGACTGGATGGAGAGAGAGCTCAATGCCAAGAGCACTGACTGCTCTTTCAGAGGTCCCAGGCTCATAAATGGCCGCTCATAACTATCAGTAACCCCAGTTCTAAGGGGTCTAACATCCTCTTCTGGCCGCTGTGGGCACTTGCATGCATGTGGTATGTATACATAAATGCAAGCAAACAATACATACATATATATACCAAACGCCGTCCCCAAAGATATAACATCTAGTCATGGCAGTACATACTTTAATCGCTGCACTCAGGAGGCAGAGGCAGGCAGATCTCTGAGTTCAAGGCCAACAGACATTTACACATAAAATGAAATACAGTTAAAAAAAAAACAAAAACAAAAGGGAAAAGAATAAAAGGGCTGGGGATAGCTCAAGTCCTTCAGCACTTGCATAGTATGTACAAAGCCTTAAGGCTGAATCTCCAGTACAGCAAAGGAAGGAAGGAAGAAAAGAAGAAAGAAATACAGTATTACCATCAGAAATAAAACTAAAGTTATCAATGCAGACCACACAGACACTGAAAACAAAGACAGATAGTAAGGACAAATGCTGTACAAACACCATAGCTTACCCAAGAAGCAACAGAAAAATCTAAAGAGCTCAGTATCTATTGGAAAAACTGAACTTGTGGTTAAAACTACTTCTGGAGAAGTTCGAGTTCAAATCTGCAAGCATGGCTCAAAGAAAGTAAAGAACAAAATGACTGGAGAGCTCCGCCATGTCCACTGGGTGAAGTGTCACTGCTCTTAAGTTCACAATGCTCCCATATCCACTTACAGTTCTGCCCAAGTAACAATGGCATTCTTTTGCAGACATTTGGGACAGGCTGGTCTTAAAATTCCATATGGAAACGCAAAGGAACCAGAAAAAGTACTGCAATTTTGAAGAAAAAGTACAAAGTTGGAAGTTAATACTTACTGATTTAAAGACTTGGTCTAAAGCTGGGTTCGGTGGTGCATGCCTGTAATCCCAGCACCCAGGGAGGCAGAGGCAGGCACATCTCTGTGAGTTCAAGGCCAACCTCTAAATGGTTTACAAAGTGAGTCCAGAACAGCCAAGGCTACACAGACAAACCCTATCTCAAAAAACCAAAACCCAAAACTAAACAAGATGCACAAGGTAGATGAGAGAATTAAGTCCACAAGTTGTCCTCTGATATCCAGATGTGCAGTGTGGCACGGGCATGCCCTCATACAAACACCCACAAAAATAAATAAATGTGATAAAATTTTTTAGAGAAAAAAAAAATAAAGGTAGCCGAGCTGCTGGACAATGTACACACAGAAGACTCTGTGGATCAGACCATATACACAAGCAAACTCAAAATGGGCCAAATACTTAAAAGTAGGAGCCAAATGTTTACAATCACCCCAACCCCATTTTTCTTCTCTCTCTCTCTCTCTCTCTCTCTCTTCTGGTTTCTCAGACAGGGTTTCCCTGTATAACCCTGGCTGTCCTGGAACTCACTCTGTAGACCAGGCTGCCCCTGCCTCCCCGTGTGCTAGGATCAAAGGTACATGCCACCGCCACCGCCACCGCCACCGCCACCAGGCTTTTTTCGTTGCTTGTTTTTGTTTTTTGAGACAGGGTTTCTCTGTGTAGCCCTGGGCCTCGAGCTCAGAAATCTGCCTGCCTCTGCCCTCTGAGTGCTGGGATTAAAGGCATGAGCTGGCACTGCCGTTGCGGCCACTGCCACCCGGCTAAAATTCCACTTTTTAACATTGTACTTGCTCTACTTTGTGGGTGTGTGTGGGGGCAAGACACTACAGTGCACATGGGGGGGGTCAGAAGTCAGATCTCTGCTCCTACCGTGGAGGCCCAGGTGTCCAATTCAGGCCCTCAGGAATAGTGGCAGGTGCCTTTCCCCTTTGACCCATCTTGCTGACCCGTAGATCCATAACATTCATAGCACAAAACACAGGCATATATTTTAGTGAAACTGGGCTGTTGTGAAAAATGGGCTAAATCTGTGATACTGGCCTACACGATACATCTGCATATCAGGTTGTTTTTTTTAATATTTTATTCTTTCACAATTATTTTTACGTATGTGAGTTCTTGTTTGCCTGAGTATTTTGCCTGCACGTATACCTGTGTACTACAAGAATGCCGTGTGCCCTGGGAGATCGGGAGAGGGTGTCAGAAGCTCTGCAGCTGGAGTTGCAGATGGTTGTGAACTACCGATGGGTGCCGGGACCTGAACTCGCATTCTCTGCAAGAGCAAGGAGTGCTCTCAGCCACTGAGCCGTCTCTCCGGCCCTAACCAACAGTTTCTATACAACACCCAAAGCAAAAGAACTTAGAAACAACAACAACAACAACCCTCATTACGGGGAAGTAAAATAAAGCTGTGGACGTAGCTCAGTTGGCAGACTGAGCACACACAAGGCTTTCCCAGCACTGCAGACATCCTGCTGTTACTGATGTCTGCCATCCCAGCTCTCGGGAGGCGGAGGAGAGCGATCAGGAGCTCAGGGTAATCTTTAGCTTGATCAGAGGTTAAGGTTGGCCTGGGAGACATGAGGCCCTGTCTCAAAAAACAAATCTACCCATCAGTTTGGACAAGGTATTTACAAATCGCACATCCATGAAGGGTCTCGCATCCACAAAATGGGAGGAACATCTACAACTCCACAATAAAAGACAGAAGCGGGGTCCCTGCTAAGGGCACAGAGCCCTGGGTTCCAGCTCAGAGACTAGGAATGACAGGGATCTCTGTAATCATGATCCCAGAACCTAGAAGCTGGAAGGAAGCAGGAGCACCAGCAATTCAAGGTCAACTACATAACAAGTTCGAGGCCATGAGCTACAGGAGATGCTGTCTCAAAAACCACATCACCACCACAAAAACAAAATACAAAACAAACCAAAAACAAACCAAAAACAAACAAAAAACCACAAATTAAACAAAAATAAATCCAGGAAAGGATTTGCATAGATGTTATTCCAAAGAAGATATAAAAGAAACCTAATAGGCAAATAAGAAGAGGCTTCAGTGACACAGATCATTATGTTAGAGGCATTCAGCGTAAGGCATGCGCTACCCCATTCCACACTCGGTAGAACAATCACAGTGCATACATATGGAGTCATATATATAGTGCCTATATAGAGAGCCCACCCCGGCATCAAACTTGGGATCTGCCCACCTCAGGCTCCCAAGTGCTAGGATTATAGCCATAACCGGCTCTAATTTCCTGAAAGAAAGAAAAATGGAGTGGCTAAGTTATTAAGAGCACTTCTTGCTCTTGCGGAGAATCTGAGTTTGGTTCTCAGCATCCATGCTGCCTGGCTCACAGGCATTTGTAACTCCAGCTCCAGGGGATCTGTGACCCCTTCTTGTGGACTCCTCTGGCACACGCAATGCACACACGCGCACACACATAGGCACATGAAAATAAGAAAACTCAGAGTTGTCATATGTGAAATTCCACTTCTTGGTACACACCCAAAAGCAATGAAATCACACAAAAAGTTATATATAAATGCTCATAGCAGCGTTATTTATAATGGACAAAAAAAAAAAAAAAAAACGGAGGGCGTTCTAGTTCTCAGCAGCTGATGAGCAGAGAAGCAACATGTGGGCTTTTCACCCACTGAAATACTAGTCAGCAGTGCAGGGGATGAGGTATCGATGCCTGGAACACAGGGAAGGGCCTTGGGTAACGCAAAGTGAAAGGAGCCAGACATCAGAGCCCGTGCCCTGTGTGATTTCCACAGAGGCAGAGTATTTAACTGGGAGTGGGAGAGGTGGGAAGCTCCTTTCTGGAGTGATGGGAATGAGGTCATGGTGAGGGCCAAGCAACACCATGAGTCCAGTAGACACCTCCGAAATGGTTAAAATAATGGTTTTTGTGTTATGTGAAATTGATTTCAGTTAAAAAAAAAAAAAGTTGTCAAGAAGTAGTGGTGCAGGCATTTGGGAGGCGGAGGCAGGTGGATGTCTGTGAGTTGGAGGCAAGTTTGGTCTACATAGATAGTTCCAGGATAGCTAGGGCTACATAAAGAAACCCTGTGTTGGAAAGAAAAAAAAAAAGGTTTAAATTAATTTTCAAAAAGAAAGGTCTTCCCTCAGGGCTGGAGTGATAACTAAGTGGTTAAGAGCACTGAGTGCTCTTCCAAAGGACCTGGGTTCAAGTCCCAGCACCCACATGGCAGCTCACAAGTGTCTGTAACTCCAGTTCCAGAGGATCTGACACCCTCATACACACACACAAGCACTAGAACATCAATATACATAAAATAAAAATAAATTATTAAAAAAATTGTTTTAATTTGTCTTTCATCAAAGAAAGCCCCAGGTCTACCTGGCTTCAGCGGTAATTTCTGCCTAAACTAAAGAAAGAAATAGAAGCCAGGTGGTGGGGCACACCTGAGATCCCAGCACTCAGGAAGGTAGAGGCAGGTGGATCTCTGTGAGTTTGAGGCCAGCCTGGTCTACAAAGCAAGTCCAGGACACCCAAGGCTACAAAGAGAAACCCTACCTCAAAAAATAACAAACGGAAGGAAGGAAGGAAGAAAGTAAGGAAGGAAGGAAGGAAGGGGATTAAAGTTCTTGAGAAAATGTCGGGTCTCAGTTCATCTTAAAGACTAGCCTTAGGTGAATACCCAAATCAGACAAAACATTGGATTATAAGATTACAAGAACAAAGTGAATCTATAATGAACACAGACACGGGCTACTTAACTACATTTTGGCTAATCAAATTTATCAATAGAGAGAAAGGGAAATGAGGCACCACCAAGCCAAATTTATGCGAGGCAGGGATCCTGGTTCACCATGGAGAATCAATCATCAGAACTTACCATAGCAGCACAAGTCTTAAAAATTGTATAATCATCTCAGTAGAACTACACACGCGCACACACACACACACACACACACACACACACACACACGCACATATAGTGCCTGGCAAAACTTAAAAGCTACTCAGCAAACTAAATGTGGAAGGGTCTTACTCACTGGCTAAAAGCGCTCTATAACATAATACCTATTACTTTTCCCTAAAGACCGAGAAAAGAGAAAAGTAATATGCCTTTCTCACTTCTTGACAATTTTTATCTTCAAAGTGCCTTGGTGTTTTACTAGCATGTATGTCTGTGTGGGGGTGTCGGATCCCCTGGAGCTGGAATTAAAGACAGTTGTGAACCGCCATGTAGGTGCTGGAGATTGAACTCAGGTCCTCTTGAAGGGCTCTTAACCTTTGAGTCATCCCTCTCGCCCCTCCTTTCAATATTTTAATGTCATCTCAGACAGCTCAAAGGTGCAGATGAGAAACAAAAGGTGAACAGACTGGAAAGGGAGGTGTTAATTCCAACACTCTGGAGCCAAGGCAGGAAGGTTGTGAGCTCAAGGCCAGCTGAGGCCAGGTATCTGAGAGAGAAGAGTGTATGACGGAGCAACTGAAGACATGGTCTCACTATGTAGCCCTGGCTGGCCTGGCGCTAACTTTTTTTTTTTTTTTAATAGGCATTGGTGTTCTATCTTTATGTATGTCTGTGTGAGGGTGACAGATCTTGGAGTTACAGTTACAAACTGCCATGTGGGTGTTGGGAGTTGAACCTGGGTCCTCTAGAAGAGCAGTCAGTGCTCCTAACCTCTGAGCCATCCCTCCAGGAAAAGCATTTAGTGGGGGGTTGGCTTACAGTTTCATGGCAGCATCTGGGCATTCACGGTGTTGGAGAGGGAGCTGAGAGTTCTACATTTTGATCCACAGGCAGCAGAAGGAGACTGTGTTTCACACTGGGCATAGCTTGAGCACAGGAGACGCAAAAGCCCGCCCACCACAGTGACACACTTCCTCCAGCAACACCACACCTCCTGATGGTGCTGCTCCCTATGGGCCAAGCAGTCAAACACAGGAGTGTGTGTGTGTGGGGGGGGGGGGCATTCCTATTCAAATCAACCACCACACTGCCTAATGCCGGCATTAAAGGCGCATACCGCCAAGCACAAAAGCTTTTTTATTTTTACTGGTATATAATCACATGCTATGTAGTTAACATGCTACACAGTGGGCTTCATTAATCATTGTACATTGCTCAGATTTGTCCTTTCTAGATGCTCAGACCTGGAGGCAAGTGCTCTGAGCCATCTTCCAGCCCCTTGACTTCTGTGTTAGTAGGTTAAGTTTTGAGCAAACACATCTCTGGGAAGATATATGGAAGAGATGAATGTGCAAAGATCCTCAGACTCAGTAGACACCAGGTTATAGGACAGTAAATTTTAACCACAAGAAACACTGCTACCTACCTATTCCAAAGCTACCAATAGCACAAAGTCTGGGCAAGGATATGAAGTTAGTAGGCGTGTGAAATGGTACAACCACTTTCGAAAGCAATTTTGCAGTTTTCTATAATATGAACTATCGATAGTGTTATGATATAAACAGTACATCACACAACAGGTGTGGTACAGGGAAGTTTATTACAGAAAGGGCAGGGGAGAGAGGGAGAGGAGTTAGTCTGAGTGAGCCATGAGAGCAACAAATGGACAGTGTGTTTGACAGCAAAGCGGGAGGGAGACAGACAGACAGAGGGACCGGCAGAGAATGCAAGAGAAGAGCGCAGGACTGCAGGACCACAGCCTTTATCTCACAGGCGGCAGGTGATGACATCAGGTTGCCAAGCAACCTAGAGGCAGACTAGCAGGGCTGCCTATATGCTAATGATTGTGACTTGACAATTCACTCGTATTTATTTCTCTCAGAGGAAGAATGGAAATTTTGATTTTTTTTTTTTTTTTAAACTCAGTTATGTGGGGCTGGAGAGATGGCTCAGTGGTTAAGAGCACTGTCCTGGGTTCAATTCCCAGCCACCACATGGTGGCTTACAACCATCTATAATGGGATCTAATGCTCTCTTCTGTCATGAAGGCATCTGTGTAAATAAAGTACTCATATGTAAATTAAAAAAAATCAGTTATGTTATATAAATATGTTTTTGTTCTAATCCCAAGTGTGGGATTTTAGTTTGGGCTTTAGTTTGTCCACAGATGATAACTGTCTCCTGCAGGGCGTGTTCTTTGCCAGCTGGTGATGGCCTGCCTCGTGCAGCCTGGGAAGGGTGTGGTCTGGGACTCTGAAGGATATAAATATAATAGTCCAGAAAGAGATGGTGTAGCAGTTTGGAGAGAAAGAAGAGAGCCTAGTAGCCCTACAGGTTGGGTCCACTGAGGGTACAGGGAGGCCTCTGGGGTGATGCGGGCTCTGTACTGTGACTGTGGCACTAGCGTGGGTTTTTACCGGGTTACTGTATGTGTAAGATTGGGCCACAGATGAACCCCAGGGGCAGGATGCCTGCATAACAGGTGCATGGCCAGGTTCAGTCCCCAGCACTGAAAAAGCAAAGCAAAGTGAAACCGGAGGGATGAATGAATGGTTGAATGAATTCTATTAAGGGTTTTTTTTTTTTTTTTTCCTAAAGGACATAATACAAAGGGAATATATCTTTTTTCTTATTTATTTAATCTTATTTTATGTGCGTTAGTGTGAAGGCATCAGATCCCTTGGAATTGGCATTGCAGACAGTTGTGAGCTGCCATGTGGGTGCTGGGAATTGAACCCGGGTCCACTTGGAAGAGCGGACAGTGCTCTTAACCACTGAGCCACCTCTCCAGCCCCAATTAAGATGTTTTAAATGGCTCAGAGCACATGCTTAGCAGTGCAAAGCTTTAGATCCAATCACACACACACACACATACACACACACACACACACGAATGTACGAATACATGCTGAACCCCCTAAAAAGAACATTATTATTATAAACAGCATAGAAGTTGCAGAAATGTAGAAGGAAAAGAGAGAAAAAAAACCATATAGTACTCCTGTATGAAATTCTTAAAAAACTTAAATAAAATCTTTAAAGAAAAGAACTTACAGTTCCAGCAGACACACTGGGCGTTCTTTTTATTCCATCACGCCGTAGAATGTTTAACTGTAAGCGTTTAGGGTGGGCTGGACTTGCAAGCCTGGTGAAGTGCTAAGTGTTTGCACCAGGGAACCTCTGATCGTGCTGTCATGCATTATCGTCAGCGGTGCCTGGAAGCCATTGAGAGATCAGTAGCCATCCCTCCAAATCCCCCCCCCCCCCCCGCACACGTGGTGTAAAGGGAAGACAGCGTTTGCAGACATTAGCCTGTGCCAAACTCTCTCACAGAGTGTTTCAATTACCCAAGGCAGATATTAGTTCTCTTTCGTGACAGAGATCTTAGGCTCCCTCAGGATGAGACTGAAGTGTGCAGGGGCTGGGGCGATAGCTCAGTGGTTAAGGGCACTGACCGCTCTTCCAGAGGACCTGCATTCAATTCCCAGCACCCACGTGGTGGTTCACAATAATCTGTAATTCCAGGGGATCCGACACCCTCTTCTGACCTCCTCCACAGGCAATAAGCTTGTGAACGGTGTACTTCCATGTACACAGGCAAAACATGCACCGAAAACAGAATCTAAAAAAAATTTTCAAAAGAAGACTGAAGGGTACAGAACCATAATTCTTGGTTCAAACTCTAGGCCTATCACCTCCCCCTGTTGGTCTATCATGGCTACATGACTTTGGACATGTCACTTAAACTCCTGTGTATCTGAACAATGGCAGACAAGCAGGACCTATGAAGATTTGTTAGGAGAATCGTTTATTCCCTGTGGAGACAGGGCCTCATATAGATTTCACCGTGTAGTTGATTTCCCTGCCTACACTTCCCAACTCCTGAAATTATAGGCCTGCGCCGCCATGCTCAGCTTCGGCATATTCAATTTTAAGTGCTTTACTAGGCACACAATGAGCTCTCGGTAAATAATAATTGCGATTAAAGTAGCGAAGAGGCTATATCAAAGCCTTCCAGGGGTTCCCGGAGAACTCCAGGTCCCTCACTTTGAAGTCTGTAGCTAGAAACCATCCTAAGCTACCCAGATTAGCAGTTTCTGGGCTGCAGCCCTTACAGGATGTGGAAATTTATTATGGCGACGGTAATGGCTCCTTGTGCTTTTACGGTACCTGTGGGATTACAGCTTCTGACAAAGTCTTCGTTATAATGCCATTTTAGAGAAGAAGAAATGGGGAGGGCCAGGAGTGGGGCTGAAGGAGGTTTCACAGCTAGCAGAAGACTAAAATTCAGGGTAGTAGACTCCATTCCTAGCTTATTTTGCCTCTCCAACTCTGGATACTGAGTTTCTATGCTCAGTGCTCAGTGTGAAAGGTAGGGAGACTCAAGGTCAAGGCCTGGAGCATGTCCCCTCACAGTCAGGACAGTGGGGACACCTGGTCTCACTAGGTGGTGTTCTTGTGAAGCTGTCATCTGCACAACAGGCCTTCCTGGGCTCACCTGGCCTTAGAGCACAGGAAACCAGGAGGCTCTGCATTATCAGTCAGAGAACAGGCTGGAGAATTGCTGGCACTGGACAAGAGAGCAGAGCAGTTTCCTGGCAGGCTGGAGTGGGGCACAGGGTAGGGACAGGAAAGGACGCAGAGAGTGCCTTGGGGTGGAAGGAGCGCTTCTTGTCTTGGGTTGGGTCCCACAGGCTTGTGATGTAAAAAAAGAAAACCCACAGGAATTTTGGCTCCGGTTCATTGCTGAAGATCGGTGCACTTCACTGTGTACAGCTCCGTTTGTGAGCATTCCAGAGGCAGAAGCAGGAAGACTGCCACAAGTTCAAGGCCAATCCTGTCTACATTGGGAGTTGCAGGCCAGCCAGGGATATATAGCAAGAGCCTGTCTCAAAAAAGAAACGAAGAAAAGAAAAAAAAAAAAATTAAAAATACTACATTACAAAAACAAAACGAAACGAAACCCAACCTTTCTCCAAAGAATCTCCTTGTTCTTTAACCCCCAAGTAAAGAATGTAGCTTTACTGGGCGGTGATGACACATACCTTTAGTCCCAGCACTCAAGAAGCAGAGGCCGCTGGATCTCTGAGTTCCAGGACAGCCTGTTCTATGGAGTGAGTTCCAGGACAGCCAGGGCTACGCAGAGAAACCCTGTATGGAAACAAAACAAAACAAAACAAAACAAAACAAAACAAAAAGTACTTTGGTGGGAACAGGCACAGTGCAGGGAGCCTGGAAGTTTCCTGTGTCTCCTGAGTAAAAGGGCAGGAGCTGGGCCCCATGGTGTGAACCCCATGCTTTGAGTTGAACTACTGTCCGGGCACCCCGATGGAGGGTTAGGGCATACACTTATCTTCAGCAAAGGCTGGCGTAGTGTTTTCATTCTTTCCCCTCCTTGCTGAGGGCTGGTGGATTTTTGAGACCATTGCTGTTCAGGCCATGTTCTCAGTCTACAAGTAAATAGGAAGCAGATTTTTCACCAGCACGTCTGAGGATGAAAGAGTCTCTCTCTGGATCTATTTCTAACCTAAGTGTTCAATAAAAACCAGCCTGGAAGCATCCATAAAGCTGTGTGCATCTAATAAATAGTGGTTAGTAACAGATGACCAAAAACTACTAAAAATGCGAGGCTGTGTGCGTGTGCTGGTGCAGGCCTTTATGACCAGGCTAGCCTGGTCTACATGAGCAAATTCCAGAGCAGCTGGGGCTACACAGTGAGATCAGTCTCAAACCAAATGTAAGGGGGGGGGGAGGGGGAGGGGGGAGGGAGATGGCTGTGGATACAGGCTCCAGCTGCTGAACCTTACTGCCTGAGTGTGTGCCCAGGACCCACGGAGTAGAAAAAGGGGCTATCTCACAGTTTGTCTTCTGATACTCATGAACTTAGCATGGTATGTGTGCCCTTCCCCCATAAAATAAATAATAGATGTCAAACAATATGCAGTGGGCAGCCCTTAATAATTAAAGCGGGTTGTTTTTATTCATCTCTTGGAATTAACCAGAACTAGACACTAAAGATAATTATGATGGGTTTTAATACTCTACTCTATTGAACACACACATAATTTTCTTCTGTTGATGAAGCTGTGACCAGAAGCTATTTTTTTTTTTTAAATCCTGTTTGAGAGGTATTTAAAAAAAATAGGAGCAATAATGAAACAAACTTGGCCATGAACTGGCAACTGTGAAAGGCGGGTGACAGAGACTTCATGAATTATCCTGTTTTCATTTTGGGTTTTGTTTGTTTGTTTTGTTTTAGTTTCCTCATTATAACTTATTAAAAATTCTTTTCTACGATGTTTTTGAGTGAGGTCTCACTAGGTAGCCCTGGCTAGCCTGAAACTTGTTTTGTAGACTATGGCTTGAAATTTACAATAATCTTGCCTTCTGTGTGTGCGGTGGTGCACGCCTGTAATCCCAGCACTTGGGAAAGCAGAGGCGGCCGATCTCTGTGAGTTTGAGGCCAGCCTGGTCTACAAAGAGAGTCTAGGACAGCCAAGGCTACACAGAGAAACCGTGTCTGGAAAAGCCAAAAAAAAAAAAAAAAAAAAAAAAAAAAAAAAAAAAA